>NC_089837.1:214448975-215053975 GCF_035609145.1 Eleutherodactylus coqui | reverse complement strand
ATTCCTTTTTTTATGTAGTGTATATAGGGCTTATTTTAAGGGCAGGGCTTATATTTTTAAGCTCTGTGGAAGGAGTATATTAAGTGACTGCAATGTGCATGTTTTAATAACATCTATGCTTATGCCTCAAAAACTGCAGTTTTTTTTTCAAAATACATTGTATAAGATGTGCAGAGGTGATTAGCAATTTGCGAAAGACAAAAAAAAATAAAGGGTTCAGTAGCTAAAGTCAAGGGAAAGAAAGGAATGGATTCATGATACTTAGTCATCCAGTCTGAAGTAGTTCACACTAGGTGAAACTACTAAAATATCCACATTTTTATAAGATGGTATTACATGTCTACTGAATTAAATGGGATATCATTATCACAGGTGAAAAATCACCCCAGGATTAAAGGGCTTTTTAAAATATAATTTTGGGCCCTCCATGCGCACAACTATATAAAATCAATATACTCACCATGGTGCCAAATTGCTGTTTTGGTATGTAAATGCCAAAGCATCTCACAGGTAACATCACTGGGCCAGAAGACCCAATGAAGTCCTGTAAACCTGACATATGGACTTCTAATGTTGAAGATCCCGGCAGGTTTACAGGACTTAAAGGGGTTGTCTGCCGCCGAAACTGATTTTTTCTTTTCCCCATGAATGCCCTGTAGAGGAGAAGCATCACACACTACAGCTTTACCCATAAAAAACGATATTTTCCTCACCTTTTTATTCCTTTTCTTCCCCTTATAAAGCTTGCCTGAAGGATTTTTCAAAGATGGCGCCGCTGGGTAGTTCCCATGATGCACTGCTGCCTCTCTCTCCTCAGTGCGCGCTCCCGATGACACCGGTCACATGACTGGAGGACCGGCGTCATGCACGCTTCACTGCTTTGAATGGAGCTGGCCGGCCCTGTTCAAAGTAATGTAAGAGCAGGGAGAGCAGTGCGATCTGCTCCTACTGCTGTGACAGCAGTAGCAAGAGTTTCCCTCATCTCCCTGGCATGTCCCCTCGTCACTGGACACTGTGACAACAGTGTCCCAGTGTTCAGTGATGAGGGGACTGAACACTGGGGAGATGAATAAATCTCCTGTTACACCTGTCACAGCAGTAGGAGCAGATCGTGATCTCTAGCAGCACTTTCAATAGCAGACGATGGTCTGCTATTGAAAGTGAAAGTAGCACCAAGCATGCCCTACACACACACACACACATACATATGCCCACCCCCCTCATAGTGCCCCCTCCACACTACCCCCCCCCCCTCCACAGTGTCCCCCTCCAGTGCCCCCACAGCCTCCTCCTTCACAGTGCCCACACACAATGCACCCCCAAAGTGCACCCCCCCCCTCGGCACCAGACAGCCCGGCCGCCGGCACTACTAGCACCCCCCCCCCTCGGCATCTGACAGCCCAGCCCCCACCAGCACCCCCCTATCCCCCTCCTTCAGGTTCTTACCTTACCAAGAAGATCCAGCAGCAGCGCGTCCCCTGCAGGCAGACCAGAGCTTCCCAGCCGCTGAAGCTCTACTGAACATGCGCAGTAGAGAGAACAAGCAGGAAGCAAGAAGCGCGTCCCTGATGTCCCGTCAAGACCTGGAGCCGGCCCGACAAGAAGAACAGAAGACTTGTCGTAACCATGGACGACGGAGGAGCAACACAGGGGGGGGGGCACCCCTAAAGGTAAGTCAATAACTTCTGTTTGCATCATTTTCCATGCACAATGTATATTACAAACTGCATGGAAATGGGCAAACAGAAGTAATGAGATGTAATGTTTCTGGCCAGACAACCCCTTTAACTGATGATGTCCTTATCGATCCTCCTAATGGCTGCAGTAGTCAAAAAGGTAAACAACCTATATGACTGTTGCAGAGCAACTAAATAAGGCACCAGAGGATGGGAGCGGCAGCGGATAAGCATCATGGCAGCAGGGAGGTGAGTATTTTTATATATGTATGTCACCCTCCCACTGCTACCAATTTTTCCAATATATTGGAAAAACCCTTTAAGGTTTATGTATCAGAAATGCCCTGAGTCGACAAAGCCTTTAAGGAATATATTAAGTGGCTGCAATGTGCATGTTTTAATAACATAATATCTATGCTTATATTGAGGATTCTGGAATATAAGCATATTCTTGTATTGAATTCTCATGTATTTCATGGTAATAGCCTTGATATTTATTGCATAGGAAAGCAGTTGTTTATTTTAAGATTAAGTTAAGGGTCGAGATATAGAAAGCTGTTTTATTGAGATACCCCCCAACAAACCTACCTAGCTGCATATTTAACACCCTTTTAACTCTCTACAGGAAACTTGTCTCATAGTTTGCTTGCCTTCAGACTGCTGTTTACAAAGTTGTAAAAGTAGCACTTAGTGCAAAATACCAGATGGTTCCTGGTTTGAATATTTGTTTAGAGTCTTAAAGTTAGCCACAAAATACTTGCTGGCTGTAGTAAAAATAATTGAAGAAGAAAAATATACAGAATGCTGGTAAAAACACCCTATAAAGCAGTCACTTGTAATGCAATTCCTACATTTCCTTTCGGAGTAGAGGGAACCTGACTATGATGTGAAAATAATGACAGAAACGTTTTGTTGCTAATAAATTGCTATTACATGGCTAATCCTGCTTGTAATTACACAATTGGGGCTTTAATCTGCTATTGCTAATTGTGCTGCATTCTTGGAACGCCTTGTGGCATAGAGCGATCAACCAGGCTTATCTGCTGGTATTTGTCTAAGATCATACATATATCAATAAACTAATAAAATGGTAAAACAATGCAAAATATTTCCAGTGCTGCCTGACTCTAATCTGTAACATACAAAATGGCTAACTAAGGTAAGAATGATATGTATTGCAAGCTATCAGATACCTGTACTGGGGCCAGAATACTAACTATACTGGAATTAATATGTAGAGCCATGCAGTAAAACTCACATGAGCATATTTTCGCTACGTATTAAGCATTTATTTTTTACAGCGCCGACCGCTAGACAGGGGTCAGAGCAGCTGCTACTACTCCAACCCCTGAGTGTACTGGCGCTTACAACATGCTGATCAGCCGAAATCCCGAGCGGCAGACCCCAGCCGATCAACGATTGATGACCTGTCCTGAAGATAGGTCATCAATAGTACTTGCGCCTGAAAAATACCTTTAATCACAAATAATCAATAGCAATTCAAGTCAGAGTCTCTCAAACATATCCATATCAACAAATAATTCATTGATCGTAAATAGCTAGATAGTAAATTGTAATTCATCAACTTAATCATCAAACACAGATTGCATGAAGATGAACAATCAATTGCTAAATACAATCATATGAGTATGAGATACATTCCCAAAAATTATCAAGTAGATTTATTGTATATATGGTCCAGCTGTATCTTACCTTCCTACTGAAGCACTATGACAGACAGACAGAATGCATTTCACTTTTTCTTTTTACATTTGGTTATGTTGTGGCCTTGTGCAAATTAACCCCTTAGTGTCCATGGCTGTTCGCGCCTTAATGACAAAGCCAAATTTTGGAAATCTGACGTATCACTTTAACAAAGAATAACTCTGTAAAGATTTTGCATATTCCAGTGATTCTGACATTGTTTTTTCGTCACATATTGTACTTCATTTAGTTGGTAAAAATAGTCCTATAGAATTTCCAAAAATGGATACTCCTGTTTGTCCTGTGTTCAGAAATATACCTGTTGTAGGCCTAATCTTCTGTCTGTATGCACAACGGGGCCCAAAATGAAAGGAGCAGCAGGTGGCTTTCAGAAAAGAAATTTTGTTTGAAGGTGGTTTAGGCCCCATTGCACACTTGAGCTGCCAAAACGATAGAGAACCCCCACAAATGCCGAATCTAAGCAAAGCAATAGGAAAAAAATTTCATTTTTTGCCAATTGCGTCATTTTAAAAAGTTTTTTTGTACAGCACACATATGAATGAAGACTTTCACCACAAAATGGATACCCCTGTTTGTCCTGTTTTCAGAAACATACCTATTGTGGCCCTAATCTTATGTCTGTATGCACAACAAAGCCCAAACTGAAACGAGCCATCTGTGGCTTTCAGAACAGAAATTTTGCTTGAAGGTGTTTCAGGCTGCATAGCACACTTGTAGAGCCCTTGAGCAGCCAAGACAATAGGGAAATTCAAAAATGGCCCCATTTTGAAAACTAGGCCCCTTAATGAATTCATCTAGGGGTGTATTGTGTATGAGTCTAAGCAAAGCAGAAGGAAAGAAATTACGATTTTAATTTTTTTTTAGCAATTGTGTCATTTTAAAAACTTTTTTTTCTACAGCACATATATCAATGAAGACTTTCACCCAAAAATGGACACCCCTGTCTGTCCTGTGTTCAGAAACATACCCATTGTAGCCCCAATCTACTTACAGGACATATGGCTAGGCCTGTAATGGAGGTACCACCCATTGGATTTCAGAGCACAACCTAATAAATTCCAGGCCCAATTGCTCATTTGTGTAGAAAAAAATTGACTCACCAAAAATCCACCCCCCTTTTTGGTATTCCCTAAATCTTGGATAAAAGTAATAATGTAAACTGTGTGATATGGCCGAAGACATGGGGTAATTACGGAGGCCTGGTTGGGATGGGCACATGGGGCAATAAAACTGGGTATCCCTCCTCCTCTCATGCTTGCTGCAAACCTATTAGATAATGGCGATCATGTGACCAGAGACCGCTCACTGTGGCCCCAGTCACTGCTCCAGGCTCTCGGCTACCTTTAGTAGCCAGGAGCAAGAAGATTTTAAATTTCCCTGGCCCTCCCCAGCTTCTGCACTTGCGTCCACCATTTTGCAGACGGGCGCATGCACTGAAGCTGGGCAAAGGTCCGCGGGTAAAGATTCCATCAGGGGACATTGCCAGAGGCCATAGGTAAGTAATTTCACCTCCCGTCACGAATCTCATCCGTTACGGGAGGTGAAATGTAAACTTTTTTTTACTTTTACATGATCACCATTTTCTATTGGAGAACAGCGATCATGTGACTAGGGACCACATACCACGATTTTGCATTGACATAAGCACTCAGCCCTTTTGCATAACACTTGAAATGTAGCTCTGGGGGGTGTTCCATTTCTCTTGATCCTCTTTGAGACATTTCTATACCTTGATTGGAGTCAAGTAAAGTCAGTTGCTTGGACATCATTCTAAAAGACAAACCCCCAGCGGGGGGCATGACCAGCTGTCCACGGTGGAATTCTTCCTAGCATGTGAGTCATGCCAAGATGGCGCCAGCCAGCTACAACTCAATCTAGTTTTCTCCTCCAGCTGAGCCTCCTCCAAGCACTCCCCAATTGTAAGTGAAGCTCCACTACTACTCGACACCTTGCTGCAATAGCTACTCTTTCAGACACAGCAGCAGGCATAATGGCAGGAGGGCCTTCAGATGAAGAGACTGCAGATATCTTAAAGCCTTGCTGATGTTGAAGATAGATCCCAGTGGAATAAAATCTGATTTAGAGGTATTCTTGAATCAATTAAAATAGAAGAGCTTAAGGATTTACCAATTGATTTATTTTGTGGCACTCCTCCCTGATGCTACCCAAAGTGACCTGACAATTGACCAGGCACACAGGAGTTCCAAAGCCTAAATCATTCTTTGCCTCTGTCCCAAGGGACATTATAGTCGCAAAAATGTTTCCTGCTGTTCTCGTGTCAGAACCTTGTAAAAGTGGGGGTGTGGCCTAGCCTGCAGAGTGTGCGGACGCACTTTACCTGGGCTCCTAAGCCAAAGAGGATTCCGTGCATGTTTTGGCAGTTTTCAACTCTCAGACGTCCCGTACAACAAGCGGTACACCTTCTCTGCAGGCTAAGGATCAGATCGAGTGGTTCCGAGGCTGTTTGACCGCACTTGGGGATCCGGGCCTAACGGCAAAGCAAAGCCGTTGTTTAGATTTCCGAGCAGAGGAGAGGGGTGCCACGCGGAGGAGCTCCGATAACGCGGATAACAACAAAGGGAAGTAGGGATCCTACCTCAGGCAACACCTAGACGGCAGTGACAGCAGAGAGAGGTGAGTAGCGGACCCGCGGGAGCTTGGCAGCACAGAAGCAGAACCGGAGGAGGATCGGGACCGGGAGCAGCTGCGCTAAAACAGAAGGTCAGTCGGAGTGGTGGTGGGGACTGATAGCAGTGAGGTCTATACTGCTCTCAGAAGTACCTGCAGTGGCCTCCGGGACATAAGCTCAGGGCTTCCATTACACGGCCCCCACCCCCTCCTCCCTGCCTTCACTTCCCCAGCGCCATATCTTCCCGCCAAACCACGCCACCATTTTCTTTCTTGCCTTCATCCCCTCCTACCCCCCCCCCCCCCGTCTACCTGCCTGGATGAGCAGAGACAGAGAAAAAGGTCATCAAAGTGGACTTTTTTTGCTTGTGCAGTACAATCAGCCCCTCTTATAGGAAGCTGAATGCGCTGAGCCAATCAGAGGCAGCACTCACTCACCCATTCATGAATTCATGAATGGGTGAGTGAGAGCTGCCTCTGATTGGTGAGGGCTGTGACCAATCAGAGGCAGCTCATTCAGCAGGCGGGGATTTTAAATCCCCGGCTGCTGAATACTACTCACAGCAATTCAGGAGAACTGCCGGCCGACCGCGGCTGAACTCCGTCTGCCGGGACAAGGTGAGTATATATTTTTTTAACTTTTTACACAGTTTTGGATGATTTTCAGGGAAGGGCTTATATTTTTAAGCCCTTCCCGAAAGTTCATCCCGCGCTCGCTGGCAGCCCATTGCTTTCAATGGAGCCGGCTGCATTGCCGGCTCCATTGAATTCAATGGGCAAACATCATTCTTGTCTGCCATAGCTGTTACAGCTGTGGCAGAGGAGAATGATTTGTCTAGTATATGTTCTCAATGGGGTCGGCGCTGCTGCCGCAAGCCCCATTGAGCGCATATAGAGAAGAACAGAAATCGCAGATCGCAGATAGGTGCAATCTGCGATTTTGTGTTCTATAATTAATCGGACGAGCGCATAAAAACGCTCATGTGTCCGATACCATTGCAAAGCAATGGTACTATAAAATCGCTGAGCTCATGCGCAAATCGCGCAAAAAAATGCCCGTCTGACTGAGGCCTTAGTGTGTCTGGTGGGCCGCAACTGCGCTCTCTGATGCCCTTCACCATTTTGTGCTGCAAATAAATATGGGCAGGGTAGGAACATACTGTTCGCTGAGTCTTGGTGTGTGAGATCTAGGGATCCTTATCCCGTTTTGTGCTGTGGGGTGCTCTCCTCCACACGGACTTTCCCTAGTCGGCCATCATTAAAGTCGGCTTACCATCGGTGGGCGGATGGCAGCACCTAGAAAATTTTGACCGCACTTGGAGATCCGGGCCTAACTGCAAAGCAAAGCCGTGGTTTAGATTTCCGAGCAGAGGAGAGGGGTGTCATTCAGCTGAGAGCTGACCATGATTGGTCCCTGCGCTGAGCCAATCAGAGGCAGCACTCACTCACCCATTCATGAAATCATGAATGGGTGAGTGAGAGCTGCCTCTGATTGGTGAGGGCTGTGACCAATCAGAGGCAGCTCATTCAGCAGGCGGGGATTTTAAATCCCCAGCTGCTGAATACTACTCACAGCAGTTCAGGAGAACTGCCGGCCGGCCGCGGCTGAACTCTGTCTGCCGGGACAAGGTGAGTATATATTTTTTTTAACTTTTTACACAGTTTTGGATGATTTTCAGGGAAGGGCTTATATTTTTAAGCCCTTCACGAAAATTCATCCTGAGATCGCCCGCAGCCCATTGCTTTCAATGGAGCCGGCTGTATTGCCGGCTCCATTGAATTCAATGCGCTGGACAGCGCGGCACTGCTCCAGCCCGTTTCTAATGAAACGCGGCTAGGAGCAGATTTTTCGGGCGATTTTTCAGCCCTGGTCACGCGATTTGTGGATGCGCATCCGCAAATGCCTGTGTGACCAAGGCCTTAGAAGACAAAAAAAAAACAGGTGGATATGCAAAAATTCCTAAAGAAAAAGAGCACGCAATCACCAGGCTCCATATCTAGATCACAATCATCACAAAACATAGCAGAACATGCTCCTCAGGATTCAGAATTAGAGAGCGAAATTGAGGAGGAGGAGAGCAACCTGGGAGCCCAAATTTCTAAATCATTCCTACAGAAAGCCCCTCTTAAGGTCACCCAAACAATAATGACAGAATTGGCCGACATAAAGTCTGAACTACAACACATTGGTCACAGAGTAGAAGACCTTGAAGGGCCATGCTCTGTTATCATCAAACATGCAAAAACCACCTCCCAAGTGATAGAAGTTCACCGCTCATACTTAGACCGCGCTCTTACTTTAATAAAAAGATCAAGAGAACAGAAGCCGGCGATGCAATATACGGATCAAAGGCTTTCCTGAATCCTGGGCAGCGGAGTCTCTACGTAAAGCCGCAAGGGACTTGTTCACGGATCTGTTGGGAGAGGAGAGAGCCTCACAAATCCAGAGAGAATGTATCCATAGAGCAATCAGACCAAAACCCAAGGCAGAAGACTCACCTAGAGATGTAATTTGTGGTTTACTCTCCTACACTGCCACAAACGCAATACTAATCGCTTCAAGATCACACCAACCGCTAAAATACAGCGACTCTCAAATCCAACTCTTCCAAGACATTGCACCCTCCGCTCTGGCGAAAAGACGGATACTGAGACCTCTTCTGGAAGTCCTTGGAAAATAATACCTAAGTTCAAATCACCTAAGGGCAAGAAACACCCTACAAAATAATCACCTTAGTTCCTTAGAGAGGTCTGCACCATTCTGTGATTGTTACTGAGGAGAACGGTGCGCTTGGACTTATGAGGGGGGTATGGTTGCTGGACTCTACGAACTCATTCTTAAGACTTGGCGTACCTCCGAACTGTGGCGCCCATGTTTGGACACCCTGCTCTTGCAACCAGAATCACCAGACGATTCTTTGAGACTAAGGGTGACAGCGATCCCCGTCTATTCCTTCACTACAGCACTGACATTTAACAACTAAGAGAATGCCTCGTTGGAGGAGGAGTAGATGGAGCACTTTCGCGACAATATGGAGTTGGTGCTGCAGGTGTCGTGCGGAGCTGTGGGATGCTGGAAGGGGGCTCTCTTTGGCCACCCCCTGTTGGGTCTCGCATGGCTGCGGGACAAGGGCGGCTAAATTTGGGTGGGGCAGCTTGTGGGGCATTGCAGGGCCCCGGGGCTCGTACGGGGGTCGACCGCCTGGGGTCCTCTGCCCGATGGGCCGCCCAAAGAATACCTGGAGGTACAGCTCAAGTACATTCAAGCATTTTAGGAGGATTATGATAAAGTAGGGGCGAGCGAGGGGACATAGCATTGGTTGCTGTTCTGTTCTGTTTTTGCTTCTTCCCCTCTCTCTCTCACACAGATCCTCACAACCTCAGAACGACCATCACATGTGAGTGAGACCTCTACCCACACAACAGGAACATCACCCTCCCGGATGGGAGGTAGCTCATGGATGAGAAATTCACTGACAGCAACGACTCTCCTTGCGGTGTTGTCAGAGTGCTTCTGATCCACATGGCACCACTTAAATAGTTTGACTAGATTGACCAGCTAGTTCAGTCAGGTCAAGACAGTTCAAGTTAGATTCTCAGCTCCCACTGTTAGTCTCCCCCTGCCCCCCACACACATTTCTCTCTCGGTCTCCCTTGGAACCAATTCCCTCCCCAAACTTCCCACCACTCCCTAAACAGCAAACCCTGCCAACAAACATCTTCAGCCTCTCAAATGGATAAAATAACGGTCTCTTCATTCAATACAAAGGGCTTAAACTTGCCAAAGAAAAGACACCACGTACACTGGTTATTAAGGAAAAGTAAAACTAAAATTGTTTTTTTTACAAGAAACACACTTCAAAAGCAACAAAATCCCCTCTCTCCCGAAAAAATATTTTGCACAATGGTATCATAGTTGTAACCCCATCTCAGCGACGAAAGGAGTCTTCATAGCCATCAACAAGGACCTACCTTTTCTAACCCTACAACATTACGCTCATACTATCTTCGTTAGAGGCACAATAAACAAAATCCATTATACTCTAGCTAATATATATGCCACAAATACACATCAAACTAATTGGCTAATGGAGACGTTTCTGAAGCTAAAATCTTTTGCGGTTGGACACATAATTTTAGGCGGAGACTTTAACATCACCCTAAACCCGCTCCTAGACTCCTCGAGGGGTAGGTCCCAGGTCTCACAGAGAGCTCTGAAAAAGATACTTTCTGCCCTACAGGAAATGAATCTGATTGATTCATGGCGGTATAAACATCCAACGGAAAAGGACTACACCTTCTACTCGCAGGTCTACACCTCTTACCAGAGACTTGATTATATATTTGTTTCAGCAAGACTCCTAAATGCAGTTCACCAAGCACAAATTGATAGTATTACAATTTCCGACCACGCCCCAAGGCAAACCAGAATAAATATCCTACCAAATAACAAGGGTGAGTGGAGGTGGCACCTTAAAGGGGTTGTCCCGCGCCGAAACGGGTTTTGTTTTTTTTTTAACCCCCCCCCCCCCCCCGTTCGGCGCGAGACAACCCCGATGCAGGGGTTAAAAAAACAACCCGCACAGCGCTTACCTGAATCCCGGCGGTCCGGCGTCTTCATACTTACCTGCTGAAGATGGCCGCCGGGATCCTCTGTCTCCGTGGACCGCAGGGCTTCTGTGAGGCCCATTGCCGATTCCAGCCTCCTGATTGGCTGGAATCGGCACGTGACGGGGCGGAGCTACACGGAGCCGGCATTCTACACGAGCGGCCCCATAGAAGACTGCAGAAGACCCGGACTGCGCAAGCGCGGCTAATTTGGCCATCGGAGGGCGAAAATTAGTCGGCTCCATGGGAACGAGGACGCCAGCAACGGAGCAGGTAAGTATAAAACTTTTTATAACTTCTGTATGGCTCATAATTAATGCACAATGTACATTACAAAGTGCATTATTATGGCCATACAGAAGTGTATAGACCCACTTGCTGCCGCGGGACAACCCCTTTAACGAATCAATACTAAGAGATGAGGAATTTAAACAGGAGATAACTAAAAGCTTAACAGAATTCTTCGAAATTAACTCAAAAGACAATACAAATTTCCCTATCATTTGGGAAACACACAAAGCCTATGTCAGAGGTCTGTTCATCTCCTTGGGGTCAAAACTTAAAAAGCAAAAACAAGAGAAAATTGATGATATATTAATACAAATAGCCTCTCTTGAACAGAAGAGAAAACTCTCAAAAGCAGAAAAAGCACAGCCCGAACTCAACTCCCTTAGAGACCAACTCAAGTCTCTCCTAGACAAAAAGTTTTCTAAGTCATACATGACTTATAAACAAAAGATCTATGCGTAGGAGATAAAGGGGGGAAACTAATGTCAGCACTTATAAAAAAGACAAGAGAAAAGACCCATATCAAAGAAATTAGGAAAGAAACGGGGGAAAAAACCACATCCACTAAGGGTATAGCAGCAGAGTTTCAATCATTTTACACCAAACTATACAACCTCGACAAGGAAACACCACAAGCAGACTTAAAAGATAAATATTAAAAAATGGATACATTCCTAGAAAAATTGACTCTTCTCTCACTTAGCTCAGAAGAAGCTGAAGATTTAGTAACCCCGATAAACCAAGAAGAACTCATTGAGATCATAAATAGCTTTCCAGTGGTAAGAGCCCAGGACCTGATGGTCTGATAATATGTTACTACAAAACATTACAACAGACGTTATTACCTCATCTTAGGCTCACACTAAACGCTATCCTTAAGGGAGCCTCACTCCCTAAACAATCGCAAGAAGCACACATTACCCTAATACACAAAGAGGGAAAAGACCCTACCCAATGTAATAACTATAGACCGATTTCTCTATTAAACCTTGATTTAAAAATTTGGGCCAAACTGTTAGCACGCCGCATAGGGAAAATTGTCCCCAAACTAATATTAGATGAACAGACAGGTTTCGTAAAGGGTAGGGAAGGAAAAGATAATTCTGCAATACTTCTACACTCTATACATCACGCTAAAAAAAAGAACATCCCCCTAGTATTTTTAGGAATAGATGCTGAAAAAGCTTTTGATCGTGTCGACTGGACTTTCATGAAAGCAGCCCTACACTAATTTAATTTCCCCCCAAAATTAATTGAAGCTATCTTCTCTTTATACGCAAAGCCGTATGCAAGATTAAAAGTAAACGACATACTGTCTCAACCATTCAACATAACAAATGGCACCCGCCAGGGCTGCCCACTTTCCCCTACATTATTCGTCCTCATATTAGAAATCCTACTTAAAGCTGTCAGACAAGACCCAGAGATACAGGGACTGGAGATAGGAGGGGAATATATCCAATCGGCAGCTTTCACTGACGATATACTTTTCTTAATATCAAATCCTCTAAGGTCTCGCCAGCTTAAACCGATTACTGAACTTATATGGCAGTTTCTCAAATCTAAAAGTAAATAAAAACTGCTGCCGATCCCATTGAAAGCAATGGTTTCTGAAAAGCCCCGCGGAATGATTATCGGGGAAGGGCTTGAAATATAAGCCCTTCCCCGATAATCATCAATAAGTGGTAAAAAAATGTAAAAAAAATTTACTCACCTCTCCGGCGCTCAGACGCGTCCTCCGGCTGTCTTCCAGACACTGCTATTAAGCTCTTTCAGCAGTTGGGGATTTAAAAATCCCTGCCTCCTGAAAGGGCTGTGCAGATTGGCTGAGGGCTCAGCCAATAGCAGCTACTGCTTAGCTATTGGCTGAGCGCTCAGCCAATCACACATAGCCCTTAGCTATTCATTCATGAATAGCTATATCTTGGATGGTGTATGACCCAATTGTGTGCTTTTGGTTTCTTTTATTATACATTTTCAGCAATATCACTACTAGTTACCATGCATAAATTGTTTTGGTTGCTGGTCTGCCAGGGACCAGGAGGGAGCGACAGCCTGCAGCAGCGCCGCAGAACGCCGGGGAAGGTGAGTAATGATTTTTTTTTTTTTGCTCCACTGTATTCCTGGCGTATAAGGTGACAGTTGGGGGGTCGTCTTATATGCCCCGTTGCCTTATACGCCGCAATATACGGTATATATATATAAAAACCACATGAATCACCCTATTTTAAACAGGGTGATTTTACACTTCCTTTTTTTTGTATTACCGGCGTATAAGACGACCCCCGATACGCCGGTATATATGGTATATATATATATATATATATATATATATATATATATATATATATATAAGCTCTTAATATCCATATTAGAACTGCATTGCTCCTTTGCTAGCAAATTTCAAAAACTTATATACTTTATGGAATCCTAAAAAAATAAATAACACTTAAAGGGGTTGTCCCCCCCGTTCGGCGCGAGACAAACCCGATGCAGGGGTTAAAATAGAAAACCGGATAGTGCTTACCTGAATCCCCGCGCTCCGGTGACTTCTTACTTACCTGGTGAAGATGGCCGCCGGGATCTTCACCCTCGGTGGACCGCAGGTCTTCTGTGCGGTCCATTGTCGATTCCAGCCTCCTGATTGGCTGGAATCGGCACGTGACGGGGCGGAGCTACAAGGAACCGCTCTCCGGCACGAGCGGCCCCATTCAGAAAAGAAGAAGACCGTACTGCGCAAGCGCGTCTAATCCTGCGATTAGACGCTGAAAATTAGACGGCACCATGGAGACGAGGACGCTAGCAACGGAACAGGTAAGTGAATAACTTCTGTATGGCTCATAATTAATGCACAATGTACATTACAAAGTGCATTAATATGGCCATACAGAAGTGTATACCCCCACTTGCTTTCGCGGGACAACCCCTTTAAAAAATTATTGCAATATAAAGTAGGTCCATGGTAAATAGTAACATTGTAACGTAGTAACATAGTTCGTAAGGCCGGATGAAGACGATGTCCATCTAGTCCAGCCTGTCTCTCCTGTGTTGTTGATCCAGAGGAAGGCAAAAAAAACCAAGAGCAGAAGCCAATTAGCCCTTTTGGGGAAAAAATTCCTTCCTGACTCCCTAATGGCAATCAGACTGTTCCCTGAATCAACCCCTAATAGTTCCTACCTGTCTGTAAACCCGGATTACAATTAACCTAAGATTCATAACCTATATTATCCTTCCTCTCCAGAAAGAAATCAAGTCCCCTTTTAAACTCCTCTATGGATTTTGCCATCACCACTTCCTCAGGCAGAGAGTTCCACAGTCTAACTGTTCTTACAGTAAAGAACCCCTTTCTATGTTGGTGATGAAACCTGCTTTTCCCTAAACGTAATGGATGCCCTCTTGTTACCGTCATGGTCCTGGGTGTAAACAGATCATGGGAGAGATCCTTGTATTGTCCCCTCATGTATTTATACATAGTTATTTGATCACCCCTTAGCCGTCTTTTTTCCAGGGTAAATAATCCCAATTTGGATAGCCTCTCTGGGTATTTCAGTCCCGTCATTCCATGTATTAGCTTAGTTGCTCTTCTTTGAAGCCCCTCCAGTACTGTAATATCTTTCCTGAGCACTGGTGACCAGAACTGTGCGCGGTATTCCATGTGGGGCCTGACTAGTGCCTTATATAATGGAAGGATAATGTTCTCGTCCTTCGCCCCTATCCCTCTTTTAATACACCCCAAGACTTTATTTGCTTTGCAGTGGCTGACTGGCATTGGTTACTCCAGTTTAGTCTACAATCCACTAGTACTCCTAGATCCTTTTCCATATCACTTTTCCCTAGCGATACCCCATTAAGTGAATATTGGTGACATCCATTTTTACTGCCCATGTGCATAACCTTACATTTTTCAACATTGAACTTCATTTGCCATTTTTCTTCCCAAGCCCCCAGCTTATCTAGGTCCGTTTGTAGCCGTACATTGTCCTCCATTGCATTAATTATATTGTAAAATATTGATATTTTGCTGTGCAGCCCCTCTATCAGGTCGTTGATAAATATATTGAACAGAATGGGGCCTAATACTGAACCATGTGGCACCCCACTAGTGGCTGTGGTCCAATAAGAGTACGAACCATTTATTACTACCCTCTGCTTTCTATCATTGAGCCAATTTTTAACCCAATTACACACGTTTTCACCCAATCTGCTTCATTTTGTATATTAGCCTATTATGTGGCACGGTGTCAAATGCTTTAGAGAAGTCCAGATATATGAGATCAATAGATTCTCCCAGGTCTAGCCTAGAGCTTACTTCATCATAGAAACTGATCAGATTGGTCTGACATGAGCGACCCTTCATGAATCCATGCTGGTGAGGAGTTACTCCCCTGTTTTCCTTGAGGTAATCATCGATGGCGTCTCTCAGAATCCCCTCGAAAATTTTTCCCGTTACTAAAGAGAGACTTACTGGCCTGTAGTTACCAGGTTCACTTTTGGTCCCCTTTTTGTAAATTGGAACAACATTTGCAATGCGCCAATCCAATGGTACAACACCGGTCTTGATAGTGTCTAGAAATATTAGATATAGCGGCCTAGCTAACTCATCACTTAGTTCCCTTAGTATCCTTGGGTGTATTCCATTTGGGCCTGGCGATTTGTCGATTTTAATCTTCTTTAATCACTTCTGCATTTCCTCTTGCGTTAGGTATGACATATTTTGTGAGGGGTTCCTTTTATTCCCCTGCATCTTGTGTGGCATTTCTTTTTCGTTTGTGAATATGCTTGAAAAGAAACTGTTTAATAGATTTGCTTTCCCTCCATCATCTTCAATGATTTCTCCTGCATTATTTGTTAAAGGGCCAGTGCTCTCCCTGCAAATCCTTTTGCTGTTAATATAGTTGAAAAATAGTTTTGGGTTGTTTTTGCTCTCTTTGGCGATCAGTCTTTCTGACTCCTCCTTGGCACTTTTGATCCTATCTTTGCATATTTTGTTTTTTTCCCTGTATGATTTTAGCGCTTCTTCGCTGCCTTCTTGCTTTAGTAGTTTGAACGCTTTCTTTTTTCGTTTATTGTCTCTCTTACCGTCTTGCTGAGCCACATTGGTTTCCTTTTAGTTGAGATTCTTTTATTTTTAAAGCGAATGAACTGCTCACATGAGGTGATTAAGATCATTTTAAACTTTTCCCATTTGTCCTCTGTACTGTTATTTTTGAGGATGTTGTCCCATTTAATGTCACCGATAGTATTTCTAAGCTGATCAAATTTTGCTTTACTAAAGTTTAGTTTGTTTGTCGCTCCCTGATAAGGCTTCTTATTGAATGACAGCTGGAAGTTGATTATATTGTGGTCACTGTTCCCCAACTGCCCCTCAACCTGTACCCCCTTTATTCGGTCCGGTTTGTTAGTTAGTACTAGGTCCAGAATGGCCCTCCCTCTTGTTGGTTCCTGCACTAGTTGGTTCAGGTACTTATCTTTAATTAGTCTCCAGAACTTATCACCCCTATGAGATTTGCAGGTTTCGTTCTCCCATGTTATATCTGGATAGTTAAAGTCCCCTATGATAAGCGCTTCATTGTGGTTTGACACCTCTTCTATCTGCCTTAATAGTAAGTTTTCATTTTCTTCTGTTGTTTTGGTGGTCTATAGAAGACTCCTATCAGGATTTTGTTATTTTTTTCCTCCCTGTATTTCTACCCACAGAGATTCCACCTGTTCTTCTACCCCTATATCCTCCTGTAGCCTCGGTTTTAAGTACGATTTAACGTACAGACATACCCCTCCCCCTTTCTGGTTCTTTCGGTCACTTCTGAAGAGATTGTACCCTGCAAATTCGCCACCCAATCGCACTTATCATCAAGCCATGTTTCCGTTATTCTGACTATATCATAATTTTCATCAGTCATTCTCGCTTCAAGCTCACCCACTTTACCTATCAGACTTCGTGTATTTGTGGTCATAAAATTTATATCTTTTTTTTGTTCCTTAAAATAGTTTTTTTGCTATTCGTACTAATGGCTGATCTGACAGTTCTAACTGTACTAACTCCATCCCCTGCTCGACCCCCATTCCCCTTGCGTAGACCCGGGTCGCTAGCTACTCTGGCTACCCCACTATTTCTCATTTTACCCTCCCCCCGAGTCCCTAGTTTAAACACTCCTCCAGCCTTCTAGCCATCTTTTCCCCCAGCACAGCTGCACCCTCCCCATTAAGATGCAGCCCGTCCCTATGGTAGAGCCTGTAGCCGACAGCAAAGTCAGCCCAGTTCTCCAGGAACCCCTCCTTCTTACACCAACTTCGAAGCCACCTGTTTAGCTCCCTAAGATCCTGCTGCCTTTCTAGTGTGGCTTTAGGTGCAGGTAGTATTTCCGAGAAAGCTACCTTGGAGGTCCTCGCCCTAAGCTTGGACCCTAGGTCCCTGAAATCATTTTTGAGGGCCCTCCATTGACCTCTAATTTGTTCATTGGTGCCAATGTGCACCATGACCGCTGGATCCTCACCAGCCCCTCCGAGTAATCTGTCAATCCTATCCGCGATGTGTCGAACTCGAGCACCAGGTAGACAACACACCGTTTGACGATCCCAGTCTTTATGGCAGATTGCCCTATCTGTCCCCCTTATAATTGAGTCCCCCACCACGAGCAGTCATCTCCCTGGCATTCAGAGGGCATGTTGTGCTGCAGCAGTGCTGGCTCTGTAATGGCATCCCCCTCAGCTGCCAACTTTGTAAACTTGTTGGGTTGTGCCAGTTCAGGACTAGCCTCCCTGGTTCTCTTCCCCCTACCCTTCCTTCTTTCTGTCACCCAGCTTACTGCCTGCTCCCCCTGCTCTTCCGTACTACCATCCGCCCCCGCCTCTACCCCAATGAGTGCCTGCTCAGTGAGCACCAAACTCCTTTCCATGATGTCAATGGCTCTCAGTGTTGCCAGTTGCCCATTTAGATCCAGGATTTGGGCTTCTAAATGTGCGATGTGCAAGCATCTTGCGCAACAGTATGCTCCCTAGATCGGCTGATCAAGGACCGTATACATTGCACAAGTAGCACACTGGATGACATTGCCAGGCATGGAGCTCATTCTAATGGGGATCTACAATTTACTTGTGGAAGTAGTGAAGATAGACTTGTTCACACTCCGCTCACACGCTGCCGCCTCTGCGCAACCGCTCACACGCTGCCGCCTCTGCGCAACCGCTCACACGCTGCCGCCTCTGCGCAACCGCTCACACGCTGCCGCCTCTGCGCAACCGCTCACACGCTGCCGCCTCTGCGCAACCGCTCACACACTGCCGCCTCTGCGCAACCGCTCACACGCTGCCGCTTACACCTCTGCGCAACCGCTCACACGCTGCCACTTACGCCTCTGCGCAACCGCTCACATGCTGCCGCTTACGCCTCTGCGCAACCGCTCACACACTCCCCCCCCCCTCACAAACACTTAGATCCACAGACAAACAGACTTAGATTCACACACCCACTCTAGGTACACAGAAGACACAGGCTTAGATTCACACACACACACAGAAGATACTTATCAGCTCCTGTTGCAGCTCCTACGCTCCTCCTGGTAACGTCACCTGCTCTCCTGGTGGCTGCGCTCTCTGCCCTCCTGTCATTCCGGGACCTCCTGGGACCTGCTGCTTCGCTCCGCTTCTGCAGCGGACAATCCTCTGCCGGCGCTCCCCTGGACAATCCTCCTGCTGGTGCTCCCTCGGACTCCTGGACTCCTGGTGACCTCCGGGCGCCAGTATCGGCTCCTGCGCCGCTCGGGTGTCCCCTTCTGCCCCCCCGCTCCTGCTTCTCGGTGCCTCGGCACGCGCTGCTACTGGCGTCTGAAGTCACTTCCGGCTCAACTCAATGTTCATTAATAATTATTTTGTGGTGTTTGAGAAAAACTCAGTTAGAAAATTGACAAATTTATTCATGAAAATTTACCACTAACATAAGCTACAATAGTTCACAAAAAAACGGAATTGTATTCATAAGTAAAAGCATTCAAAAGTTATTACTACATAAAGTGACAGATGCCAGATTTAAAAAATAAGGCCATGTCCTTAAGGGGTAAAAAATTATTAAAACAGATTTCAGTTAGTTTACTGTTGGTTGATTAAAGCACATTTCTCATATGTCACATGAATTAATAAGAAAGAATGCCTCCATTACATAATGTATTCAGGAAATATCAGTCATCAGCTAACAGAACCTAAATATCCTCAGTGCGTAAAAATGAAAGTGACGTGCACTCTCCATTACCTACGTGTCTAATAGATTTGTCTTTGATTTATATGAAATTCCTCTACAATAAAAGGGCTTTCATTTTTTCATCAAACTATAACAGACTCAGTGGAACCATGCCTTGCAATTGGTATGAAACCACTTAAATATCCGGTTCTAAACAGTGGTTAGAAGCAATAAAATAATCATCATTCCTCTTTCAAATATACACTGCAAACATTAGAGATAAAAGCAGGAGCATACATAGTCTCAGCAGAATATTGTAGGTGCCTCCGATTAAGCAGCAGGGTAATTCCATCGTGACTAATACAAGCAGTATATTTGCTCAGATATTACAGAAATGGATGACTTTTATTAGGAAACGTGGTTGAACAGTGACTGTATTTGACAGTGTATATTAAGATAAACTGAAGTGCTGTTATTTAAGGTTCCTTTTAAAGCCAAAACTTACTATAATTAACACAACAGTTTTGCAACCACATGGAATTACCCAGCAATTGATTTATTCTGATGCTGTAGCAACTAGAGATGAGCGAACGTGCTCGGCCACGCCCCTTTTTCGCCCGAATACCGCGATTTCCGAGTACTTCCGTACTCGGGCGAAAAAATTCGGGGTGCGCCGTGGCGGCACGGGGGGTAGCAGTGGGGAGTGGGGGGGAGAGGGAGAGAGGGCTCCCCCCTGTTCCCCGCTGCTACCCCCCGCACCGCCACGCCTCTCCCCGCCCCCCGGCGCCCCCCGAATCTTTTCACCCGAGTACTGAAGTACTCGAAAATGGCGGTACTCGGGTGCGTAAGTACTCGAAACGAGTACGTTCGCTCATCTCTAGTAGCAACCAATCACCTGACAGTCATCTGTGGGTGAGAGGCAACACTTTGGTTTCATATATACAACATATATACAATGTCAAAGGTTTAATGTGTGCTGCAGATTTTACTAGTAAGTTTAAAGGGGTTGCCTGGTTTAGAAAGCTCATTTTCAAATATTCTATTAGTGTACTCTGAGTTAATAGATAGGATATTAGCTAGGAAGCAGAGCAATTACAACTAACATCCTTTGTGGTAGAAGCCTTGGCATATACATGCATTATACTAACTAGCGTTGAGCGACCTGAACCAGTAGAAGCCTGTTTTGGATCGAACTTTGCTAAAAAAATCATTTTGGTGAGAACAAAATTCATTCTGCTTAAACAAAAGTTTGTAAAACCCTGTAAAACTATTATTAACCACTATCTAAAGGTCCTGAAATAATAATGGTGGTGGTGGTTCTTCAATGAATGTGGCTCAGTTGTTATCACTACTGCCTGTAGTCCACGGTTCAAATTTGACCAAGGACAACACCTGCATGCAATTTGTATGTTCTTTTAGTGTTTGTGTTTATTCTTGTTCTCCTCCTTCTCCTAAGAAGGAAGGAGTCGTGAGAGGTGGAAAAAAGCATGGGTGCTCAGTGGTTAACACTGTTGCCTTGCAGTGCTGGAGTCCTAGATGCAAATCTAACTGCAGATGAAGTCTGCATGGAGTTTTACAAAGTCTATATAGATGTTGTCCTTGGTCAGATTTGAACCTAGGACCCAAGTGCGGCAAGGCAGCAGTACTAGCCACTGAGTCACATTCATTGAATTGCCACTGTTTCAATGCTTTTAAATAGTGTTCAATACTAGTTTTAGGAACTAGTATTGAACTTACAGTTCATTTTGAGCCAATTAAGGCCAAAGTGAACTGTATGAAGAAATTTGGGGAATCAAAGTTTTGAAATGTTTGAAAAGTTCTCTCTTCTCTGCTGCTAACCTACTGATTTCAGTGTACATCATGTAATGCTGCATTTTCTCCATGGTGGCACTTCAAGGGAAATGAACAATTTCCAGTGTGTCCAAATAATACTATTATATGTTCTTGCCACAGCCTTATTTGTTAGACACTTACTGAACTTGTGTAAAGCCTTTCCATAAGTGAAGTCACACCTTGTACTAGAAATAATTTAGCATTTTTCAAAGTGTCATGCAGTGAAGGGCTCAAACTCTTAGACTACAACCAATGAAAACACTTGCAAATTCTATGAGTTGTCAAAAGTTTATCACAACCGAGTTTAGCTTTTCATAAAAATCATCGCAAAAAGACCATTCTATAGAAATAACCCACTTAGTGATTTTTAAGTTCTGCAAGTTGTGCACCCACCAGAATAATTGTATAAGGGTATTTATACATTTAATTGTCACAGACCATTCTTGTTATTTTTTTGTACTTATTATTAAATGGTTGTTCCCTTTTTTACATAAAAAAGGTGTATATGAGGGACCTTGTACACTGAACGATTATTGTTTGGATTCTCAATGGATTGTGAAAATCTGAACAATAACCGTGCAGTGTAAATGCTGCCAGCAACTATACAATGAACATTCATCGTTTTCGTTCATCATTTACTTTCTGCAGGCATAAAAATTAAACTATGATCTGCCATTGATTTCAATCGGGCCTCACAGACTCGTTTGAGCGCTGTCTGCTCTATTTTTGCCTGTGTTAGCGCTTTTTAACACACCTCATCACCAATCACAGTGATCGGGTGCATTAGAAAACACCGCTAAATGCTGTAACATGTGTTTGAAAACGCCACACGATATCACAGTAAAATGCCACGGTTTTGCGCTGGGTTTTCTGAATGCATGTATGAGAGCTGCCTTGCTCTTTGTATTGGCCCTGGGGGTTGTTATTTAATATTATACAGCCAGTACCAGCACCGTAGATGCTATTTTAGTTTTTTTCTATATGGTGTATTTCACTGCATGTTTGTAGCAACAAGTTGGAAAGATGGATTTTTATTAGAGATGAGCGAGTATACTCGCTATGGCACATTACTCGAGCGAGTAGTGCCTTAGCCGAGTATCTCCCCGCTCGTCTCTAAAGATTCGGGGGCCGGCAGGGGGCGGGGAGCGGCGGGGGAGAGTGAGGAGGAATGGAGAGGAGATCTCTCTCCCCCCCCGCTCCCCGCCACAACTCACCTGTCACCCGCGCCGGTCCCCGAATCTTTAGAGACGAGCAGGGAGATACTCGGCTAAGGCACTACTCGCTCGAGTAATGTGCCTTAGCGAGTATACTCACTCATCTCTAATTTTTATCTATCATATAAGCTTATCCTGTTGGATCTCATTGACCTGTAATGGAGTTTGCAATGTTTTCATTGGGTTGTCCTGCCTTATATATCATTATTTTTGTAAAAAAATATACTTTAAATACCTATACGAATAGGCCAAGATTTACACCAGACATGAGCACTCGTTCTTGTACTCTGACAATCTAATGACTGTAGGGTCTGACAGACCATCAGCACAGCATAATACAACACAGACATTGACATTGGAGCTTATTCTATCCTCATCCTCAACACCTCTTTAGTGTTTGTCACAAATAAAATGAGACTTAGACTTTTTGGAAACTGTACTCAGTACAAATATGAAATGGTGATTTAAACATGAACTGAAGCCAAGAGACTAAATCCCAACAGGTTGGGTTAATGATTCAACACACTCCTGTGACAGTAATTTTCCTTGTATTTTAATGCATGGAATGTTACATTTTACAACTTTTTATTAGACTTTTACTTTAAATTCATAGATCAGTAGTTGGCCACCAGCTAGACAGTAAAGACAGCCTGTCTAAAACGTGGGCTTTCAAAAATCTTGGCAGGCAATAGGGATGCTCATCAAACTATATTATTGAACATGATGATTGCAAATCAGGATCAAATGCCACACAGTTTAAGAGCTGAGTTAGGGAATCATAAAAGTAATTACCTCAGACAAAGACACATTTAAAATAAAACAGAATCATTTATCCCCAACCACAACTTCCGAGGCTGCAACAAATAATCAAGACGTGTTTCTCTGTAACATATACTTAGGGCTTTAATTATCTCATATTTGTAGTGTTTAGGGAATAACGGGCTAACTATTGATTATATCTGCATTTGGAAAGTCTTCAAATTCTTTCACTTTTTTTACATTTTGTTATGTTGTGGCCTTGTGCAAAATTAAAAAAATAAAATTCACGTTTTCCCCATCATTCTGCTCTCAATACCCCATAATGACAAAATGAAAACAGAATGTTATAAATCTTTGTACATTTTTTAAAAATGGAAAAACGAACATTTTTCATTGACTTAAGTATTCGGACCCTTCGATATGACACTTTAAATTTCAGTATAGGGCCTCCCATTTCTTTTGATTATCTGAGATGTTTCTACCCCTTGATTGGAGTCAATCTGTAGTAAATTCAGTTTAATGGACAAAATTTTAAAAGACACACCCCTGTTTATATAAAGTTTCACAGCTCCCAATACATATAAGAGCCAAAAACAAGCTACGAGGAGGAAAGAACTGCCTGCAGAACTGCCGGACAGGATTGTGTGCAGGCACAGATCTGTAGAAGGCTAAAAAAAATTTTTTGCTGCACTGAAAGCTCCCAAGAGCACAGTGGCCCTCATGATTTTCAATGTAAGAGGTTTGGAACAACCAGGACTGTTCCTAGAGGTCGCTAACCCACCAAACTAAGTAATCGTGGGATGAGAGTTTTGGAACAAGGTGATCAAGAACCCAATGGTTACTCTGGCTGAGCTTCAAAGATCCTGTGTGCAGATAGCAGAAACTTCCATAAGGTCAACCATCAGTGCAGCCCTCTTCCAATCAGCGTCTGGGCTTTATGGCAGAGTGACCAGAAAGAAGTCTCTCAGTAAGACACATGAAAGCCTGCCTGGAGTTTTTCAAAAAGCACCTAAAGGATTCTCAGACTGTGAAAAACAAGATTTTCTGGTCTGATTGAAATCAAGATTGAACTTTTTGGCTTCAAATTTAAGCATTATGTCTTGAGGAAACGAGGCACTGCACATCATCTGCCTAATATCATCCCTACAGTGAAGCATGATGGTGGCAGCATTATGCTGTTGGGGTGTTTTTCAGCAACTGGACAGGGAGCCTGGTCAGGGTTGATGGAAAACTGAATGGAACAAAGTGCAGAAATTTTCTTAAATGGGTTTTCTGGAACATAAAAAAAAGTAAAAAGCCTGGGTATAGCTGAGGGGTCATGTGTACAATGTACAGCATGTGACCACTGATAATGAGATACCAGTGGATTCAGACCTGGAGAGTGGGACAGAAGGTGAACGTGACAACCTAGCTCAAACAACCATTACAAAAGACTTCCTTAGGAAATCCCTTTCACAAGCACTGAGACTGGTGATGTCTGAGCTGGCTGACATAAAGACTGCGCCAGGGTGCCATGGTAACGGGAACGCGGCGCAAGGCGGTAACCCGTCGCATCCCCAGAACCCGGCTAACTAGGCGCATGACCCCTGTGCACAGGAGTGCGCGCCCAGAGCCGGCGGCCAGGGGATGTCACTAAAACCGGGAGCTCAGGAACTAGAACCGGTAGTGCGGGCACGGAGACCCTGAGAGCCACCAGACCTGACAATAAGTTGTTCATCCCTAAATATCAAAGGACTAGATTCCCCAGAGAAGAGGAACCAAGTACTTTGGCTTCTTAGGAAACTTAAAACATCCATTACATTCCTACAAGAAACACACTTGAAGAACAATAGTGTCCCAATATTTCCCAAAAACTATTTCTCTAACTGGTTCTTTAGCAATCACCCATGGTCAACAACATAGGGCATATCCATCCCATTCACCCTCAATAGCAGTATATGGAAGTAGTGAGTAGAATACTATTCTTAATGGGTAAAATCCACTCAACTATCTACACACTAGCAAATCTATACACTCCCAACAAAAGAAAGGTTGCCTGGTTAAATGAAATACTGGAAGAACTGAAATTATTTGCAGAGGATCAAATCATTTTGGGCACAAACTTGAACCTAACATTAAACCCCTGTCTGGACTCCTCCTCTGGAAAGTCCCAGATTTTTCAGCCTGCACTGCCTTCTCCAAGAGCTTTATATTGTAGATACATGAAGAACGTTCAACCTGTCATCTAGAGATTATTGTATCCACTATATAATCCCATTCAGGCCTGTGTCCTTTTGAATATTCACATTTAGAAAGGCAATTGTCTGTAATTTCCCTGGACAAAGGGGAATAAACACTTCCATTCTCCTGGCTCCACCTGTTTGTTTAGTTTAGAATTAGCATGAGGATACCAAATTGTGTGACCATTTACTTGTGTAAGGAAAATCATTCACCAAAGAGCTGGATTCTCACAGATGTTTTGGCTCTGACATTCAAATTAACGAAAAATCTTTTAATAAGGATTATTGGTCATGTGAAGGTCATAGCCCGATATCAATTATATTTTCAGAATCAAGCGGGCCACCTGAACAAAACACATCTAAACTCATTGGGGTGTGGGATCCAGAACACCTCAAATGACGTACCCGCGTACCTGGTTATAATTTACGTGTCACGAGGGGTATCACTGAATAGATAAAATCATGACCGGAAATATGAGAGGCATATATTCCCGATCAGAAGATCTCCTGCGAAGATATGGCTGAAATGGGGAATTATGTTTTTTCATAGGTGCATACACATTTACCCCACCTTTCTCTGAATGACCTAAGAGTGGGTGGGGGGAGGTGTGTTCTGGGAAAAAGTTAAAAACTAGAGCCTCAGAGTGACCCAGTTGTCAGACCTTCGAAAAGAAATGCCACAGCAAAAGGACTTTCTCATTTGCTTCTTGTGACTCTGATCAGAACCTTGGGACAAACATCCCAAATCTGGTGTCTTTATTTTATTTTCTCCTTGTTTTATTTAAAAAAAACTGCCTGTTGTGTATACCTGTAAACCTTATCTCCACTTCAACATCTTTTTCTGTATATTTTCGTATGTAAAAATATTTTGCATTGCTAGTCTTTTTTAGAATAAAGCCGCAGTTTATTAGTTAAAACTTGTCTGTTTTAAAATGAACCATAATTCCAAAGATTGTGTTAATAATTCATAAGTGTGGGTTCTAGCTTAACTGAGGAAATAAAAACTGGTGGTGGCATTGAGTGTGTGTGAGTATTGTAGAGTGCTGAAGCCATTAGACCAAATCAGGTGGTGCATGCGTGCAGAAGCCTGGTAAAGCTGGGTAGAAATCTGCTTGTTTTCTAATGACTCCACACCTGCAATTCAGCTAGAGTGATCGAACGAGATTCTGCCGTGACAAGTGTTTACAGCGGTGAGAGTGCTCAGAATAATCAATCTGTGACAAATCAGTGATAGAGGCGGGATCGATCGATCGTTACACTACTCTCTAGTACATAAATCCCACCAGAGATTGGATTTCATTTTCCTCTCATCTAATCTAATTCCATGTGTCAAACAGTCCAAAATAAGGAACATAACTGTATCAGATCATGCTCCGTTGACAACCACTTTAGCCCTATCCTCTTCTCCTCACAAAAGTTGGAGCTAGAAGAAAAATGAATCGCTCTTAGACAATCAAGACATATGCAATAGAATTTCCATATACTTAGTAACATAGTTCGTAAGGCTGAGTGAAGACAATGTCCATCTAGTCCAGCCTGTCTAGCCTCCTGTTTTGTTGATCCAGAGGAAGGCAAAAAACCCCAAGAGCAGAAGCCAATAGCCCTTTTGGGCAAAAAATTCCTTCCCAACTCCCTAATGGCAATCAGACTGTTGCCTGGATCAACCCCTAACAGTTCCTACCTGCCTGTATACCCGGATTAACAAATAATCTTAGATTTATAGCCTATAATATCCTTCCTCTCCAGAAAGACATCAGGTCCCCTTTTAAACTCCTCTAAGGATTTTGCCATTACTACGTCCTCAGACAGAGAGTTCCACAGTCTAACTACTCTAACAGTAAAGAACCCCTTTCTATGTTGGTGATGAAACCTGCTTTCTTTTAGGTGTAGCGGATGCCCTCTCGTTACCGTTGCAGTCCTGGGTATAAACAGATCCTGGGAGAGATCCTTGTATTGTCCCCTCATGTACTTATACATGGTTATTTGGTCGCCTCTTAACCTTCTTTTTTCTAGAGTAAATAGTCCCACTTTGGATAGCCTCTCTGGGTATTCCAGTCCCGTCATTCCATGTATTAGTTTAGTTGCTCTTCTTTGAACACCCTCTAATACCGTAACATCTTTCCTGAGCACCGGTGACCAGAACTGTACTCAGTATTCCATGTGAGGCCTGACAAGTGCCTTATATAATGGAAGGATAATGGTCTCGTCCTTCGCCCCTATACCTCTTTTAATGCATCCCAAAACTTTATTTGCCTTTGCAGCAGCTGATTGGCATTGGTTACTCCAGTTTAGTCTATAGTCCACTAGTACCCCCAGGTCTTTTTCCATATCACTTTTCCCTAGCGGTACCCCATTAAGGGAATATTGGTAACATCCATTCTTGCTGCCCATGTGCATAACCTTACATTTATCAACATTGAACTTCATTTGCCATTTTTCTGCCCAAGCCCCTAGCTTATCTAGGTCAGTTTGTAGCCGCACATTGTCCTCCGTTGCATTGATTATATTGTATAATTTTGTGTCATCTGCAAATATTGAAATTTTGCTGTGCAGCCCCTCTATCAGGTCGTTGATAAATATATTGAACAGAATGGGGCCCAATACTGAACCTTGTGGCACCCCACTAGTGACTGTGGCCCAATCGGAGTATGAGCCATTTATTACCACCCTCTGTTTTCTATCATTGAGCCAATTTTTAACCCAATTACACACGTTTTCACCCAATCCAAGCTGTCTCATTTTGTATATTAGCCTATTACGTGACACGGTGTCAAACGCTTTAGAGAAGTCCAGATATACGAGATAAATAGACTCTCCCAGGTCCAGCTTAGAGCTTACTTCATCGTAGAAACTGATCAGATTTGTCTGACATGAGCGACCCTTCATGAATCCATGCTGGTGAGGAGTTATTCCCTTGTTCTCCTTGAGGTGCTCATCGATGGCGTCTCTCAGAATCCCCTCGAAAATTTTTCCCGTTACTGAAGTGAGACTTAACGGCCTGTAGTTGCCAGGCTCACTTTTGGTCCCCTTTTTATAAATTGGAACCACGTTGGCAATGCACCAATCCAATGGTACAACACCGGTCTTGATAGTGTCTAGAAATATTAAGTATAGCGGCCTAGCTAACTCATCACATAGTTCCCTTAGTATCCTTGGGTGTATTCCATCTGGGCCTGGCAATTTATCGATTTTAATCTTCTTTAACCTGTTCCGCAATTCCTCCTGCGTTAAGTATGACATTTCTTGGATTATTTCTTTAAGGATAATACAGATCCTACAGTTAGTCACCCAATTGTCTGGGAAAAATATAAGGCTTATATCAGAGGCATCTTCATAGCATTAAGATCCAGGCTGAAAAGGCAAAAGCAGAAAGGGATAGATGACATTCTCATCCAAATCTCTAGTTTACAAAGTATATCCAAGCAGAAAAAAAGCCCTGTTTCCACCAAAAAAAATCTAACTGCACTAAGAGAGAAACTCAAAAATATCCTAAATAATAGAGCTGCTAAAGCATTCTTATATTGTAATCATCAACTCTATTCACATGGTAGTAAGGGAGAATTTGTCTTATGTCCAAGCTTATTAAAAAAAGAAAGGGAGAAAACACATATCTTCACAATCAGGGACAAATTAGGCAATATACACACAGACACAATGGATATGGCCAACATTTTCTAAACATATTAATCTGATCTTTCTAACCTAACTAAAAATAGAAATAACCCCACAGCAAACAAAGAAAAAGCACTTAACTCTATCCTATCAGTCCTGAGCCTTCCCATGCTGGACCCAGAAAAAGTCTGTGACCTGACCTTCCCAGTTTCCATGTAAGAACTTACCTTGGTTCTTAACAGTTTTGCACTATGTAAAAGCCCTGGCCCAGACGGATTCCCATTAGCCTACTAGAAAATGTTCCAAAACAATGTTCCCCCATACCTTGCATCAATATGGCACCCTCTCTAACTTCAAAGTGATTATCACCAAATCCACGGTCTTAAATATAACACTCCCATCTATAAGAGCAGATGCCATCCAGGCATCATCAAAATATCTCTAGACTGACTCCCATATTGAATATCTAGGGGTCTACATCACAAAAAATGCATCAATCTATACAACAAAAACTTCACCTGACTGCTTGCTGAGTTAGACTCTTTACTTCGCCCCTAACGGCCCTCTCTTGGTTCAGGTGCAAAAACCTCCTACAAACATATATAGTTCCAAAATTCCTATTCAAATTACAAATCTTTCCTATTTATATTCCAATGTCATTTTTTAAATTCATGTGCTCACTTTTCTCCAGATTTGTGTGAAAATCTAAAAGACCACATATCGCTTGTTTATTCAGGGAAGGGAGAATGAAGAAATTAATCTACCTGATATATACCACTATTAGAAAACAATACATCTCAATAGGTGGCTAGAGTTTGCAAGCCCCTTCAAGAACCACAGCACCCATGCATTAGCACAGGCCTCCTATGGGACAAGTTGCAGAAGTTATTTTATTCCCATCCCCCCAAACCTATGCAAAACCAGCTTTTGACTCCCTTATATGTAGGGTGTGTAGCGTCTGGAACTCTCTAGGGAAGGATCTAGCACCACATCACGCACCAGTATTACCACTAAATCTAATCACTCACATGCTAGCAGTACCACAAAGTGGCTCTGGCACCACATCAAAGATCTCACAATATCAGACATTTGGCTGCACCGCTGTTCAAGGGGCTCTCAATTAGTAGAAATACTCACCTCTCAGTTATCGCTTCCGCCTCTTCAACCCCTGCAGCTCATATACTTGACCAAACTATTCGACATGTTTGTAGAAACATTACCCTCAACACGTCCTCTAACTGACTTAGAAAAAATTATTCTGTCAAAATGTAGCACTAGGAGGGAAATTGCACAACTCCAGCATTAAATTATTATGCCAAGTAACTGCAGAACACCTGCTTCATCCTCTCATGAGAGAAGAAATTAAATGTCAAATTGCTAGCTAATGACATCAAATTCATACTACGTAGTTCACATGGTTATCACAACTGCGTCAAATTGCAGAAAAATCACTACAAATTACTGACTAGGTGGTATAAATCACCAGAGTGGTATTATGCCTACAAGCTTTCCAACTTGTGTAGACGTGTGGGAACCGTGTGGGCTCACTCTCCCATATATGATGGCTCTGCCCAGTCAGCTCCCCTTTTTGGCAGCAGATAGAACAGGTCATTAAACGCATCACTGGTGACACCTTTAACTTAACCCTTGAAATAGTTCTTATTGAAACCTTCAATTGGTTATACTCCCTCAAAAATAAATCATATATTTCATTTGATTGCAGCTGCAAAGTCCCAAGCCCTGAGAGAACAACATGACCACCATAACCATGCCCTAATTATGCAGGAAGATTTAGAGAACCGCAACAGGCATTGCAACGTCCACATAAAGGGGCTCCCTGAGTCATGGGCGGCGGACTCCTTATGCAAAGTAGCGGGTGAAATTTTTGAAACCTTGCTAGGAGCGGACAGAGCGGCTTCAATCTCCATTGAGCGCATTCATAGGGCGCTCACACCTCCCCCCTACTGCTGCTGAACCACCGAGAGACATAATATGCAAACTCTTATCCTTCCAAGATGCCTTTGCCATACTGAAAGCTGCTAGAACCTGTAAAGATTTCAGATATTGAGACTCTCCCCTTCAACTTTATCAGGACTTGGCTCCTTCTACTCTGGCGAAACGCAGCCTCTTACGATCTCTACTGGAAGTCCTGAGAGCCAGGGATATTAGATATGGCTCTTCCCCTTCGGCTTAGGCATTACACATATAGGATGTAGACTCATCATTCATTCCCCCGAAGATTTACGCAGCTGCTGGACCCACCTAGAGTTGGACCCCATTGATCTCCCTTGCTGGCTGCCTCTCCCGGAATTCCCTAAAGTCTCGAAGCTGTCATCTCCAGAGGCCTGGCAACAAACAAGCAACTCCAAGTCACTGAGAGGCAAGAAGAAAAAGAACAAAGACGCGACAATGAGCACAGATACTTGACTCGGGGGTCTCTTTATACTGCTCACCTAATAATGTTCTCCTCTGGGGACTCGGGTCCTGTGTGTTACCCGTAAGGAGACATGGAGAGACGAAGGAGTCTTTATCCCCAGGGACTCTTCTCTTCCGGCCGCCTGACCATGTCTCGGTCCCCGGGAAGGTTTTTTCATAGTTTATTATACTCTATATTCTAACAATATTTGAATTTCCCTGCCGCTCTTCTTTTTTTTTCTGAGAAAGTTATGCTAAGTTTACGATTTTGGCCTCAGTTACTAAGAGGTCCTTGATGGTGCCTGACAGACTAGGCTGTTTGCACAGTTAACTGTTCCCTGCTACATCGCAGTTCTGCTAACTCGCCTCCACCTGTAGGCGAACCCGTCGTTCCAGGTGTCGCCTACATCGGTTTTAAGTGATATTGTTTTTCATCTTCTTCCACTAGGAAGTGTACCTGTCTATTCTCTTCCTTCTGTTTCGTTTCCCTTCCCTTCCTCCCTCTGCAACTTCTCCCTCTTCACCTTTAATTGCTTAAAGAGTCACTGTCGTAAGGGGCATCGAGATACGCGTGCTGTCTCTAGATCCCCTATCCTTGTCTTATCTAATATTTTCTCCCTTCTGTACAACTTAGAGAGCCACGACTGCTTCAACGGACCTACCGATATGGACGACTTCCTCCGTCTCACCTTGTTTCATGTAAGGGGCCTGAACTCACCTTCCAAGAGACACCACATAGGTCTTCTACTAAAAAGGTATGGCTCAAATATTGCTTTCTTACAGGAGACACACTTTAAGGGGAGTAGATGCCTTTCCCTTCCGGGTAAACAGTTCCCGCAAGGGTTTCACAGTTCTCACCCAACGTCAGCCTCTAAGGGAGTATCGATCCTGTTCCACAAATCCGCCAACTTCTCTTGCGAAGCCCAGTATGCCGATGGGGAGGGCAGAGTTTTGTTCCTGAGGGGCTCATTAAATAACACTAAAATGACAGTTGCTAATCTATATGCTCCTAATGCTGATTAAGTGCCTTGGTTGATTAAATAACTGGAGGTCCTCAAGCATTTTGCTTCGTGACATATACTTTTAGGAGGAAATTTTAATCTGACCCTCTGCCCCCTGTTAGACTCATCGGTGGGTAAATCTCAGGATTCGCAGGTGAGGCTGAGAAGACTCTGCAGAGGTCTGTCGGAACAAAGATAACAAAGATAAAGGTCAGGCACATAAGGCGTTTGTTAGAGGCCTATTGATCACACTAGGTTCAAGAGTCAAGAAAAGACAGCAGAGGGAGATCGATAAGAAATTGCTCCAAATCGCTAAACTAGAACAGGCTGCAAAGTCCTCCCAAAACAAAGCTGCGTTAGACAAATTAATCTCTCTCAGAAAAGATCATAGACTCTGCCTAGAAACCAAATATAACAAGAAACACCTTTACCTCAAACACATAGTCTACGCCCAAGGCAATAAAGGGAGAAAATTCATGTCTGCGCTTATCAAAAAGGCCCGCTCTAGGAATTTACTTAAAGCCATAAAGACACAATCCGGCTCCTTGGCTACTACATCCCAGGATATAGCCAAGGAATTCCATGAGTTCTATTCTCGCCTGTATAACCTCAAGGAGGCTTTGACTTCCGAGTCTAAAGCGAATGCTAGGAACCAAATTAATACCTTTCTAGAAGGTCTGAAACTTCCCAGAATAGATGATAAGGAATAGAGATGAGCGAACGTACTCGTCCGAGCTTGATACTCGTTCGAGTATTAGCGTGTTCGAGATGCTCGTTACTCGTGACGAGTACCACGCGATGTTCGAGTTACTTTCACTTTCATCTCTGAGACGTTAGCGCACTTTTCTGGCCAATAGAAAGACAGGGAAGGCATTACAACTTCCCCCTGCGACGTTCAAGCCCTATACCACCCCCCTGCAGTGAGTGGCTGGCGAAATCAGGTGTCACCCGAGTATATAAATCGGCCCCTCCCGCGGCTCGCCACAGATTTATTCTGACAGAGATCAGGGACAGTGCTGCTGGTGCCGGAGCTGCTATAGGGAGAGCGTTAGGAGTATTTTAGGCTTCAAGAACCCCAACGGTCCTTCTTAGGGCCACATCTAACCGTGTGCAGTAGTGTGGAGGCTACTTTTTGCAGTGTTGCACTTTTTTTTTTTTTTATATATCGGCCGTGCAGAGCATTGCGCCCTGCAGTAATTATACATAGTCCAGGGCCAGTAGTGGTGGTGAGGCAGGGACAGAAGACATATATTTATTGAATATAGGCAGTGGGCCTTTCCAAAAACATTTGGGAAAAAAAATCTATTTGGGCTGCCTGTGACTGTCCTCAGTGTACTGGGTCTGTGCTGGGTGTAGTTGCCCTCCTAATTCATACGCAGCCAGCTAAGTGTTACAGCAGGCTTGCGCAAAATTATTTCCTGGCTCTGTGTTGGCTGTTACATCACCGCTGTATTCCAGTCCACAGTGCAACAGTCGGCAGTTATTTTACATACTCCAGGGCCAGTAGTGGTGGTGAGGCAGGGACAGAAGACATATATTTATTGAATATAGGCAGTGGGCCTTTCCAAAAACATTTGGGAAAAAAAATCTATTTGGGCTGCCTGTGACTGTCCTCAGTGTACTGGGTCTGTGCTGGGTGTAGTTGTCATCCTAATTCATACGCAGCCAGCTAAGTGTTACAGCAGGCTTGCGCAAAATTATTTCCTGGCTCTGCTGTGCGTTCGGTAAGCAAAGTCAGCCTCCAACCACAGGCCAATAAGCGGCACATTTAATTACAGCGTTCTGTTTCTGCACTACTGGTAATACACCATGCTGAGGGGTAGGGGTAGGCCTAGAGGACGTGCACGCGGATGAGGACGCGGAGGCCCAAGTCAGGGTGTGGGCACAGGCCGAGCCAGTGCGGTGGCCAGGGGTAGAGGCAGGGCCAGACCGAATAATCCACCAACTGTTTCCCAAAGCGCCCCCTCGCGCCATGCCACCCTGCAGAGGTCAAGGTGCTCTACAGTGTGGCAGTTTTTCACCGAGACGCCTGACGACCGACGAACAGTGGTGTGCAACCTTTGTCACGCCAAGATCAGCTGGGGAGCCACCACCACCAGCATGCGCAGGCATATGATGGCCAAGCACCCCACAAGGTGGGACGAAGGCCGTTCACCGCCTCCGGTTTGCACCACTGCCTCTCCCCCTGTGCCCCAACCTGCCACTGAGATCCAACCCCCCTCTGAGGACACAGGCACTACCGTCTCCTGGCCTGCACCCACACCCTCACCTCCGCTGTCCTCGGCCCCATCCAGCAATGTCTCTCAGCGCAGCGTCCAGACGTCGCTAGCGCCACTGTTTGAGCGCAAGCGCAAGTACGCCACCACGCACCCGCACGCTCAAGCGCTAAACGTGCACATTGCCAAATTAATCAGCCTGGAGATGCTGCCGTATAGGCTTGTGGAAACGGAGGCTTTCAAAAGCATGATGGCGGCGGCGGCCCCGCGCTACTCGGTTCCCAGTTGCCACTACTTTTCCCGATGTGCCGTCCCAGCCCTGCACGAGCACGTCTCCCGCAACATCGTACGCGCCCTCACCAACGCGGTTACTGCCAAGGTCCATTTAACAACGGACACGTGGACAAGCACAGGCGGGCAGGGCCACTATATCTCCCTGATGGCACCCACCCCCAGAATTGCGGGCCCCAGCTCGGTGCTGGTATCTGCGGCGGTGTATGCTTCCTCCACTAAACCACCCTCCTCCTCCTCCTCCTCCAACGCAACCTCTGTCTCGCAATCAAGATGTATCAGCAGCAGCACGTCGCCAGCAGTCGGTGTCGCGCGGCGTGGCAGCACAGCGGTGGGCAAGCGTCAGCAGGCCGTGCTGAAACTACTCAGCTTAGGAGAGAAGAGGCACACGGCCCACGAACTGCTGCAGGGTCTGACAGAGCAGACCAACCGCTGGCTTGCGCCACTGAGCCTCCAACCGGGCATGGTCATGTGTGACAACGGCCGTAACCTGGTGGCGGCTCTGCAGCTCGGCAGCCTCACGCACGTGTCATGCCTGGCCCATGTCTTTAATTTGCTGGTTCAGCGCTTTCTGAAAAGCTACCCACACTTGTCATACCTGCTCGGAAAGGTGCGCCGGGTCAGCGCACATTTCCGCAACTCCAAGACGAACGCTGCCACCCTGCGGACCCTGCAACATCGGTTTACTATTCCAGTGCACCGACTGCTGTGCGACGTGCCCACACGGTGGAACTCTACGCTCCACATGTTGGCCAGGCTCTATGAGCAGCGTAGAGCTATAGTGGAATACCAACTCCAACATGGGTGGCGTAGTGGGAGTCAGCCTCCTCAATTCTTTACAGAAGAGTGGGCCTGGTTGGCAGACATCTGCCAGGTCCTTGGAAACTTTGAGGAGTCTACCCAGATGCTGAGCGGGGATGCTGCAATCACTAGCGTCACCATTCCTCTGCTATGCCTCTTGAGAAGTTCCCTGCAAAGCACAAAGGCAGACGCTTTGCACTCAGAAACGGAGGCGTGGGAAGACAGTATGTCGCTGGATAGTCAGAGCACCCTCATGTCTATATCTCAGCGCGTTGAGGAGGAGGAGGAGGGGGAGGAGCATGAGGAGGAGGGGGAAGAGACAGCTTGGCCCACTGCTGAGGGTACACATGCTGCTTGCCTCTCATCCTTTCAGCGTGTATGGCCGGAGGAGGAGGATCCTGAAAGTGATCTTCCTAGTGAGGACAGCCATGTGTTGCGTACAGGTACCCTGGCACACATGGCTGACTTCATGTTAGGATGCCTTTCTCGTGACCCTCGCGTTACACGCATTCTGGCCACTACGGATTACTGGGTGTACACACTGCTCGACCCACGGTATAAGGAGAACCTTTCCACTCTCATTCCTGAAGAGGAAAGGGGTTCGTGAATGATGCTATACCACAGGGCGCTGGTGGACAAACTGATGGTAAACTTCCCATCCGACAGCGCTAGTGGCAGAAGGCGCAGTTCCGAGGGCCAGGTAGCAGGGGAGGCGCAGAGATCAGGCAGCATGTACAGCGCAGGCAGGGGAACATTCTCCAAGGCCTTTGCCAGCTTTATGGCTCCCCAGCAAGACTGTGTCACCACTCCCCAGTCAAGGCTGAGTGGGCGGGAGCACTGTAAAAGGATGGTGAGGGAGTACGTAGCCCATCGCACGACCGTCCTCCGTGACGCCTCTGCCCCCAACAACTACTGGGTGTCGAAGCTGGACACGTGGCCTGAACTCGCGCTGTATGCCCTGGAGGTGCTTGCTTGTCCTGCGGCTAGTGTCTTGTCAGAGAGGGTGTTTAGTGCGGCTGGGGGAATCATCACGGATAAGCGTATCCGCCTGTCAACCGACAGTGCCCACAGGCTTACACTCATCAAGATGAACAAAGCCTGGATTTCCCCAGACTTCTCTTCTTCACCAGCGGACAGCAGCGATACCTAAGCAATACGTAGGCTGCACCCGCGGATGGAAGCATTGTTCTCTATCACCATCAAAAATGTGGACCTTTTAGCTTCATCAATCTGTGTATAATATTCCTCCTCCTCCTCCTGCTCCTCCTCCTGAAACCTGACGTAATCACGCCGAACGGGCAATTTTTCTTAGGCCCACAAGGCTCAGTCATATAATTTTTGTAAACAATTTTTATACGTTTCAATGCTCATTAAAGCGTTGAAACTTGCACCTGAACCAATTATTATTTTAACTGGGCTGCCTCCAGGCCTAGTTACCAATTAAGCCACATTAACCAAAGCGATTAATGGGTTTCACCTGCCCTCTTGGTTGGGCATGGGCAATTTTTCTGAGGTACATTAGTACTGTTGGTACACCAATTTTTTGGGGCCCTCGCCTACAGTGTAATCCAATTAATTTTTTGCCCACCTGCATTACAGCTGACGTTACATCAGCTGTGCTGGGCACTGCAATGGGATATATTTATGTACCGCGGGTGGGTTCCAGGGAGCCACCCATGCTGTTGGTCCACACGGAGTTGTAACTACATGTGTCCACTTCTAAAGAAACTCAGTCTGACTGGGGCATGCAGTGTGGGCCGAAGCCCACCTGCATTAAACATGAATGTATTACCTCAGCTGTGATGGGCAATGCTATGGGATATATTTATGTGCCGCCGGTGGCTTCCTGGCACCCACCCATGCTGTCGGTCCACAGGGACTTCACAATAGGGAGTTGTACCTGCCTGTGTCTATGAATTAAAAAGCCCGGTCAGGTTGGGGCATGCAGTGTGGGCCAAAGCCCACCTGCATTTAATCGGACGTTACCTCAGCTGTGATGTGCACTGCAATGGGATACATTAATGTACAGCCGGTGGGTTCCAGGGAGCCACCCATGCTGTGGGTGCACACGGAATTCCCATTGCGGAGTTGTACCTGCCTGTGACTATTTATAAAAAACCGCGGTCTGACTGAGGCATGCAGACACCTTGACAGAATGAATAGTGTGTGGCACATAGGTTCCCCATTGCTATGCCCACGTGTGCAGCTCCTGATGGCGGTGGCACAGGATTATATTTCTCATTGCTTCCGTACAGCATTGTGGGCTATCGCCCCGCCCCTTTTAAAGAGGGTCTCTGCCTAGCCGTGCCAACCCTCTGCAGTGTGTGTCTGCGGTTCCTCCTCATGGCAGACGCACTTATAAATAGACATGAGTGTGGCGTGGCATGAGGGCAGCTGAAGGCTGCGCAGGGACAATTTGGTGTGCGCTGTGGACACTGGGTCGTGCAGGGGGGGGTTGGGCAGCATGTAACCCAGGAGAAGTGGCAGCGGAGTGTCATGCAGGCAGTGATTGTGCTTTGTTGGAGGTAGTGTGGTGCTTAGCTAAGGTATGCATTGCTAATAAGGGCTTTTCAGAAGTAAAAGTTGTTGGGGGGGCACTCTTGCCGCTACTGTGGCTTAATAGTGGGACCTGGGAACTTGAGATGCAGCCCAACATGTAGCCCCTCGCCTGCCCTATCCATTGCTGTGTCGTTCCCATCACTTTCTTGAATTGCCCCGATTTTCACAAATGGAAACCTTAGCGAGCATCGGCGATATACAAAAATGCTCAAGTCGCCCATTGACTTTAATGGGGTTCGTTACTCGAAACGAACCCTCGAGCATCGCGATAATTTCGTCCCGAGTAACGAGCACCCAAGCATTTTGGTGCTCGCTCATCTCTAATAAGGAAGTAGCAGCATTAATGACCCCCGCCACTGCCCAAGAAGTAGAAGACCTTTTAGCCTCATCTTCGACAGGCAAGAGCCCGGGCCCGGATGGCCTCTCACTAATCTACTATAAATCCTTTAAAACCACTTTAATCCCCCATTTTACGGAGCTTTTAATTCATTGTTACAAGGTGTCCCACTCCCTAAGTAAGCTCAAGAAGCTCATATTACCCTAATACAAAAAGAAAATAAGGACCTGGAGATGTGTGGAAGCTATAGACCAATTTCGCTAATTAATTGTGATATGAAGCTATGGGCTAAACTCCTTGCTAAAAGGCTAGAAAAACACATCCCGAATCTGATTAATCCTGAACAAACGGGTTTCATAAAGGGGAGGGAGGGCAAGGATAACTGTCTCCGGTTACTGCACGCGGCGAGATATGCTCAAACTCATAACATTCCCTTAGCTTTAGTAGGTACCGACGCCGAAAAAGCTTTTGATAGGGTAGATTGGCTGTACATGGAATCAGTCCTGTTACATTATAACATTCCCCCTGGGTTTGCCTCAGCCATTTTCTCCCTATATGCTATGCCCTTCGCTAGGCTTAAAATTAATAACACGCTATCTCCGCCCTTCAATATTAATAATGGTACACACCAGGGTTGCCCACTCTCGCCTGCCCTTTTCATCCTTGCATTGGAACCCTTTTTACAAAAAGTTAGGATAGATCCTGCAATCCAGGGACTAAGAATCAAGAAGGAGGAGCTCTCCACTGCTGCCTTTGCAGACGATATAATCTTCCTGACAACTAACCCGGAAGAAGGTCTACCTAGACTTGCTAATCTGTTAGAGGAATTTGGAGTCCTATCCAACTTCAAAATCAGCTTTGCAAAATCCACTGTCCTCAACGTTTCTATCCCTCTAGCTCGTTGCTGAGACGTAAGGGCTCATATCTCCTTTGCTTGGTCTGAGTCCGATATTGACTTTTTGGGTGTTAAGCTTACCAAAAAAGCAGAAGATCTATACTCTGCAAATTTCCTGCCTCTCTTGGCTAAAGTGAAGAACCTCTTGCGATCATACGACCTTCCATTTATATCATGTCTGGGTAGGAAAAATGTCCTGAAATCTTATGTGCTTCCCATCATCCAATATAAGATCCACCTTCTCCCAATATACCTTCCAGCTAGTTTTTTCAAAGCCCTTCGTGTAGCTTTTTCAGGATACGTGTGGAGGCGGAGGAGACCGAGACTGGCCCACTGCCTTCTATTGAAGAGGAGCAACGAGGGGGGTATTGGGTTGCCTTGTGTTCGCGACTTCTATCTTGCCTCCCAACTGAGCTATTGGATGGAATTGGCCCAACTGATTAGAGATTATCTTATTCACTCATTGGGTAAGGGATCCTATGGTCCATCCCTCGTGGAGGACCTGTGGTTCCCACATAAAAGAAAACTTAAGGCAGGGATCATGAACCCTCTACTTAAAGGTCCAATCGAGGCCTGGGATAATATGACAGATACCTTGGCACGTTTACCCTCCCCCTGCACGCCATTATGTGCAATATATAAATTCCTTGATCTCCCCCTAAACCCTTGTTCAGCTAGCACCTGGAGAGTTTTCACGGACAAAAAAATTAGCGATGTCCAGTCGCTGGCATAAATCTCCTCCAGATATAGTACAGGTCCTCCTACCCAACCAGCCACTTTCGTTGCTTCAATCCACCCATGTGGCGAGAGTGCTTGGCGACTTCCTTAGCCTATACAAATCTTCTAAGCTCCCGACCCCTTTTGAGACAGCTTTAAAGGGGAGTAACTTAGCTAATAGGAGAGTGGCGTTTATACGCAAGCATTTCATTTCCCCCCCTGGATGGTCGAAACCCACTTTCCTTACTTCATGGGAGAAGGAGTTACGTACATCTCTATCACTGAGTGATACTAAACTTATTCTGAAAACAGCTTTCAGCCTATCCCCCTGTGTCACTTCACAGGAGTGCTATTATAAACTTCTAGTGAGATGGTACAGGACTCCACAATGGCTATTTGACCATAAACTGGCCCCACATGGCAGGTGCTGGAGATGTGATGCAGGCACCGGATCCTTCCTACATCTCTGGTGGGAATGCCCAATCTTGGCTACCTTTTGGCATGATGTTGGGGGAGTTCTGAAAAAGCTAGCCCCGAACCTCTACATCACCCCCGAAGTGGTTTTCCTGTGGAAACCTTCTGCCTCCTTCCATCCGTTTAAACATAAACTGGTGGCTGTCTTGCTTGATGTGGCTAAGGCCCTCATCCCTTTGCTATGGCGTCAGCAGGATCCACCCTCTCTGACTCTCTGGAGGGATAAGGTGAACCTCCTCGCGAATCTAGAGGAATTGTCTAGTTGGTCCAACGGTATCCACGATAACTTCTTGAAAATTTGGAACCCGTGGCGTTCTCTGAGAGATGAGTTTCACTAGAGCCAGCCATATATCTAGGTGGCTTAGTGGACGAGGTGAGAAATGAAAATAATAATTAGATGATCCTTGCCTTTGTTTCCCTTTTGATGCCCTAATTACCCTTCTCCCCATCACTTAAGGATGCACATTTTTCCCCTCTGCTCAACCCCGAGAAGAGGTCTCCTACAGAGATTCTCTAGATGTACCTCGGCAGTGATTCCCCCCTCCCCTCCCTCAGCGACCGGTCTCTCCCTTTCTTCCTCCCTCCATTCCGGCCCTACGTATGTCCCTTCCCCCCCTGTATAGTCTGTGTTGTCTGTTACTTCCCTGTTCCTAAGTCCGGTGTATCTGGCAGTCATAGCTGGACTCGACCTGGGCCTCTTCGAATTATGCTAATTTAAGAATGTTCGGTCTATAATTTTATGCAACATGAACGTTACTTGGCCTGATTATCCTGAATTCGATTAAACTAAAAGTAGTAAACTATGCTAAAGAAGAGAGCAGCTGAGAGGCATTTTATGCCACCTGGAGAGTATGGAGAAAATGGGAGAAGCAACTATTAAAAAGGGATAAAACTAAAAAATGTTCTTGTAGTTATATTGCCAAATGGCCACAGTTAGAGGTCTGTGAGCGAACCCCCAATTGACTGTTTTAACTACTTTAGCAACCAAGGAAGAACACAGTTACCTATTACAATGGGCCCCAACCAGCCTCTAGACCTGGAATGCTGTGTGGAATGACTAAAGTGCCTCCTGTGCTGCCAAGAAGAGTAGTAAGGAGTGAGATGGGACTAATTGGGAAGGAAGAGGGAGAGGCAAGGGGAACATCTGGAGCTGAAAGAACTGCAGACTGAACTAACAAGAGCTGCAGGAATTCTGATGGAGCAGGTTCATCATGGGAGCACGAGCTGCTAGACTGAGCACTCATGGCTCGGAGAACACATCCCCTGCGCCCATGCTAATGGAGCTCCAAGTTTGGCTGGGGGAGGAGCCAAGGGGACTGCAGCCCACACTACAAAGTGAACACTTACAGCAGGTGGAAGAGGTACCAAAGAGTGATCAGAAAAAAAGTGGCTTAGAAGCTTGTTAAGGGTCATGAATGATAAGGGAAAAAAATGCCAAAAGGCATCTATACTTAATAAGTTATATTATTTGGAACTTGGTATAGGGGTCAATGCCTTTGGCATGTTTTTCACTTTAAGGGGGGCCAAAGAGGACCTGTGGCCATCTGCAGAAACAGCCACACCAGCAGCAGTAGTAGCAGAGCTGAGCTCCACTAGGAGGTGGCCCAGCCAGCCCTCCTGGCCTCCTGTACTTGCATCGCTGCCATGAGCTCCTCTGCCACCATCAGTGGACAGCCCTGCAAAACAGTTGTGTCACTCATGCAGATACCCAAACACATGACATTTTATATAGTCATACTATATAAAATAGTAATACCAGAGCAGATCTGTATGATTCAATTATAAGACACAGAGAAGAATTATTTAAATTAGATCATGTATTGCTGAGAATTCTCTTAAATATTTTTTACATTAGTATGAAGATGTATTTTTTAAACCTGACGAGAAGCAAACTGTGTACAATAGCTGTCTAAAAGTAATGTACAGTTACAGCATGGATGAAAAAATAAGTAATTTTATATCAATGGACCACTTTTCACTAAACAAATGAAACCAAAATAAGTGGCATAATTTGAGAAGGGATAGTGCAAAAGGGCATAGTACTTAGAACATTGCTCAGATTCACTGCCACAGCTGACAAAATATTCATGCTGTCAGTCTACTCTAAATACTTATTAAGTCTTGCAATAAAAGTTCTAATGGAGAGATTGTTAAACATATGTTAAAACTTCTGATGGAAGTCAGATAAAAAATGCAGACTAAATGAAAATATGATTTTATCTGAACAGTCTTAAACATTTTCATGACTATTTGTATCTATGCCCAGTTGTAGCTGTTTGGCAGTCTACCAAGAAAGCTTTCTAAGTTTAAAACACATTGAAATAAGTTTTTGTGCTTTTATTTTTCTTGTATTTTATGTATTGTATGCATTTCATTTCGAATGCTCAAAATAAACTAATCTACCTACAGGATTGTGCCATCTCATAAAAATATTACCATGTGGTAAGCTCCAACCAAATGCTGCAACTCCAACAGATTCATTCATAACTGTTATACATCATAATCAGTGATGTAGCTATAGAGATCACAGTTACAACCATGCCCCTAAACCAGGGGGCCCAGAGGCCCCCCCTTGTCACCAGTTTGTTGGTGTGAACAGCGGCGTATTCAGTGTCTGTGTAGGGAATGTTCAAGGTGTGTGTCTCCTGTCTGTTTGACGTGTGAATGGTGTCCTGTTCAGTGTATATGTTGTATACCATCTAGAGTGAACCAGGCCCCTAGCTTCCAGTTGTCTTGTTAGAGTAGGGATTCACTAGACAACGAGGACCCTTGTGAGCTAAAGTATCCTGACCAAAATATTAACCCCTTAACGACCGCCCCATCGGGAAACTACGTCCTGCTGTTGCAGGACGTGTATGGAGGGAGGTAGCGCCGCTATCTCCCTCCATACAGCGCGGGCATCAGCTGTTTATTACAGCTGACACCCGCGGGCAATAGCTGCGCTCGGCCGTTCGGCCGATCGCGGCTATTAACCCTTTAAATGCCGCTGTCAGTTCTGACAGCGGCATTTAAATCCCCTGAACGCTGTTCGGGGGTCCCGCACGGGGGAGCCGTGCAGGTGTCACGGCAGCCGGGGGCCTAATGAATGGCCCCAGGGCTGCCTTAGCAGACTGCCTATCAAGTCATCCACACAGGGTGGCTTCATAGACTGCCTGTAAAAAAGCAGTATGACGTAGTGCTATAGCATTACGTCATACTGCAGGAGCGATCAAAGCATCGCATGTTAAAGTCCCCCAGGGGGACTTCAAAGTAAAGTTAAAAAAAAGATCAATAAAGTTTTTTTAATTGTTAAAAAAAAAAAGTTATAAAAGTTTAAATCACCCCCCTTTTGCCATATCCATTATTAAAAAATCAAAATCATAAAATAAAAATATGTATTTGATATCACCGCGTCCGTAAAAGTCCGATCTATCAAAGTAGTGTATTATTTTCCCCGCACGGTGAACGTCGTGTGAAAAAAAAATAAAGAACACCAGAAATACACTTTTTTAGTTACCCTGTCTCCCAGAAAAAACGCAATAAAAAGTGATCAAAAAGTCATATGTATTCCAAATTGATACAATCGGAAACTTCAGGACATCCCGCAAAAAATGAGCCCTTGCTCAACTACGTCGACGAAAAAATAAAAAAGGTATTGCGCGCACAAAATGACCGCAGAAAATAATTGAAAAAAATTAAATATCTTAAAAAAAAAATAAAAGTACTACAGCAAAAAAAATACTATACAACTATAGCAATCGTACTGACCCATAGAATAAAAATATCAGGTCGTTTTTGTTGCAATTTGTGTGCTGTAGAAACAGGACGCACCGAGAGATGGTGGAATGTCGTTTTTTTTCCATTTCTCTCCGCTAAGAATTTTAAAAAAGTTTTTCAGTAAATTATATGGTACAATAAATAGTGCTATTGAAAAATACAACTCATCCCGCAAAAAACAAGCCCACATACAGCGACGTCGATGGATAAATAAAGGAGCTACGATTTTTTAAAAGGGAGTAGGAAAAAACAAAAATGGAAAAAAGCAAAAAAGCTCCGTCACTAAGGGGTTAAACAATACCTTGTTTGTCCTTTAGCTGTTCTATCTGCTTATGTCTGTTGGTATTCTAGGTAAGTGTTTTTGGTGGTTGTCAGTCTTTGTTGGGTTCTGCAGTTCAGTTTGTTATGGTGTTCAGCATGTATGTACATTCCCCTGTCCCAATCCTTTCACTCTAGTCCTGGTTTGGTGTGCCTCTGTGTAGATGTTGTCTCCATATCCTACACAGATGTAACATAATGACTAGCTTCCTATTGGCGTTTGTCCTGGGCGTGGTATGCATGACACTTCAGTTAAACATAACAAATGTTTCATGCTGGTATAACCTTGGTATCTCCTTTATGTCTCTATATATATATAAAGGTGAAAGTACTCACTGACTGACTGACTGACTCACCACTAATTCTCTAACTTCCCGGTATCGTACAAACATGAAATTTGACACAACCATTCTTTAGGTCCTAAATAAGAAAAGTAAAGTGGTCACAACTCAATTATTCAATGTTAATTGCAAAAATATCGGTACCCCTGTGTATTTTACCTTATCTAATTCTCCAACTTCCCGGTGTTGTACAAACATGAAAATTGGCACAAGCATTCTTTAAGTCCTAAATAGGAAAGGTAAAGGGGTCACAACTTGATTATTCAATGCTTAGTGCAAAAGTATTGGTACCTTTATGTAATGTACCAAATCTGATTTTCTAACTTCCCGGTGTTTGACAAACATTACATTTGGCACGAGCATTCTTTAGGTTCTAAATAGGAAAAGTAAAGGGGTCACAATCTGATTATTCAAGCTAATTGCAAAAGTAAGTGCACCCCTATGTAATATAACTTCCAGGTGTCGTACAGTTGGGAAATTTGGCACAAGCATTCTTTAGGTCCTAAATAGGTAAAGTAAAGGGGTCACAACCTGATTATTCAAGCTAATTGCAAAAGTAAGTGCACCCCTATATATTGTAACTTCCCGGTGGCGTACAAGCGTGAAATTTGGCGTGAGCATTTTTTAGGTTCTAAGTGTGGAGAGTGGGAGGGTTGACACGTTCTGCAGAGGGACATTGGTACATGCAGCCTGAGAATCTAACACTCCTCTATGTGTATACAAATTTTATTCCTCGGTTCCTAAAGTAACTATGACTTTAAAAAATTTTCCATACGAACAATACCTAAACACCTGTATCAAATTAACTCAGGCGATATAAGTTATACATTTCCCTGTATACATTAAAATGGACCATGCTGGTATATCCTGGGTATCTCCAGTATATAATTATATTTGTACAGCTGGTATAAGTTATACATCCTTTATATGGTGATATGTACCATGCTGGTATTACATGGGTATCTCTTGTATGTGAACACTTGAAACACAATTTAAAAAATGAATCAAGAAACTGCATGCGGTTTACAAAACCTGCATATATTGTTTAAATACACATGCAGTTTTTAATAATTTATATGCTTTCTTTTGCAGCATTTTTTATGTTTTTTTAGTTGTGTTTAAAAAAAATGGAATGAAAAACACCAAGCGTTAACATAGCCTTAGGGGGCTACAAACATTTTAATGTAGTTCAGGAAATCAGTGATGTTTGAAAAGCTCATGCCAAATGGCTAGATCATGTATGTAAATTTGTTCTGCAGTTGTGCACAGCATGGTTTAGGTATGGGCACAGATGCAGATGACTGTAGGCTATAAGGTTTAGGTATGGATCCAGGTACAGATGACAGCAGACTGTACAGTTTAGATATGAGTACAGATGCAGATGACAGCAGGCTGTATGGTTTAGGTATGGGTACAGGTGCAGATGACTGCAGGCTGTATGCTTTAGGTATGGGTACAGGTACAAATGATTGCAGGCTGTATGATTTAGATATGGGTACAGGTGCAGATGACTGCAGGTTTTATGGTTTGGGTCTTGAAGGATAACTGTGAGCTATATACCGATCTGGAAAATAAAAGTAAACAACAATGGATGTTACCAATCAAAGTGCATGATTGAGCCTAACCCAGAAGGGTTTCTTTGGTGCTGCTCGTTTGACCTTTTTTTTCTTGAAAATCATGTCCTATGAAGAATGGTTAAAGGATCTGGGAATGTTTAGCTTGAAAAAAAGAAGGTTGAGAGGAGACTTAATAGCTGCCTACAAATATCTGAAGGGTTGTCATAGTGCAGAGGGATCAGCCCTATTCTCATTTGCATAAGGAAAGTCTAGAAGCAATGGAATAAAACTGAAAGGGAGGAGACACAAATTAGATATTAGAAAAACTTTCTGACAGTGAGGGTAATCAATGAGAGGAACAGGTTACCACGGGAGGTGGTGAGTTCTCCTTCAATGGAAGTGTTCAAACAAAGGCTGGACAAATATCTGGATGATTTAGCAAATTCTGCATTGAGCAGGGGGTTGGACCCAATGACCCCGGAGGTCCCTTCCAACTCTACCGTTCTATAATTCCATGATTAAAGTTTATTGAGAATACACACATCAAAACAACACTTAAAACATTTAAAGTGTCCACTGACACTGTAAAAAGACATAGGGTACTTCCCAAATAAGAGGTAAACCCAACCATTCTTCCAGTGCTTCAAACGCATAAACAAGACAAATATCAGATGTTAGTCAAATGCTAATAGATAAGTATACATATGCCAAAGAAAAATATTTCTTTACATTAATTCATCAGAGTAAAGTGAATCAGTGCATTAGATATAGCAAATTAGCCATACATACTACTTTATAATAAGAACCAAGTATATCACCTGGAGAGGAATAAGGTGTATTATCATTTAGTTAATATGTTAGTGTGGTATAACTAATAGAGATGAGCGAGCACCAAAATGCTCGGGTGCTCGTTGCTCGAGTGGTACTTTCCGCGATGCTCGAGAGTTCGCTTCGAGTAACGAACCCCCTCCGCACGGCCCAGCGTCCGCAGCGCACACAAAAGTGTCCCTGCGCACCCTTCAGCTGCCCTCATGCTACATGCTGGCTGCATAGCCACACCACCCTCATGTCTATTTATAAGTGCGTCTGCCATGAGGAGGAACCGGAGGCACATACTGCAGAGGGTTGGCAGGGACATGCAGCGACCCTCTTTAAAAGGGGCGGGGCGATAGCCCACAATGCTGTACAGAAGCAATGAGAAATCCAATCCTTTGCCACCTCCGTCAGGAGCTGCAAACGTGGGCATAGCAATGGGGAATCCATGTGCCCACACAGTATTCATTCTGTCAAGGTGTCGCATAGCTCAATCGACACCGCAAGCGGAAAGCCATCTGCACTCTGCCCCCTACACAAGTCAGTCAGTGACTTTGTGCCAGACAGGTCAAACACCGTGATGGGAACTAAGTGGGCACCAACAGCATAGGTGGATCCTAGGCAACCTAAGACATGAACAATTAATAAATCTGAGCGGCCAAACATGGCAGACTTGCACCGCGCCCACGACATAGGCCTCGGCCCACAGCTTCAGCAATCATAGGCAGGAAGCGGACTTTCACTGCACCCAGGACATAGGCCTCTGCACAAGCCCTCAGCAATCGCGGGCCTAAAGCAGACTCCAATGCTAGCGTAGCTGTGCACGTCTCATTAGCGCTGTATTGCTCCTGTAGTTTGCCCCAATGCAGTGCCCTGGATAGTAGAGCTAACGTCAGATTAAATACAGGTGACCTTTGGCCCACACTGCATGCTCCAGTCAGACTGGGGTTTTCTATAAATAGTCACAGGCAGGTACAACTCCGCAATGGGAATTTCGTGTGCACCCACAGCATGGGTGGCTCCCAGGAAGCCACCGGCGGTACATAAATAAATCCCATTGCAGTGCCCTGGAGAGCAGAGCTAACATCACATTAAATACAGGTGGACTTCGGCCCACACTGCATGCCCCAGTCAGACTGGGGTTTTTTATAAGTAGACACAGGCAGGTACAACTCCCCTATGTGAATTGCGTGTGCACCCACAGCATGGTGGCTCCCTGGAACTCACTGGCGGTACATAAATAAATCCCATTGCAGTGCCCTGCACAGCTGAGCTAACATCACATTAAATACAGGTGGGCTTCGGCCCACACTGCATGCCCCAGTCAGACTGGGGTGTTTTATAAATACACACAGGCAGGTACAACTCTCCTATGTGAAGTCCGTGTGGACCCACAGCATGGGTGGGTCCCCATTGCAGTGCCCTGCACAGCAGAGCTAACGTCAGATTAAATACTGGTGGGCTTCGGCCCACACTGCATGCCCTAGTCAGTCTGGGTTAGTTTTTTGGGCCATGTACGTTGAACACCGCGATGGGAACACTTAGTGCAACCCATAGTATGCACAGACCCCTGTAATACTCCTGTTGCAAAGGTATAAGCTGACACCACTAACAGTTATATTGCAGAAGTCTAGGGAGACCCTATTAACACTTCTGTAGTAATAGTATAGACGGACCCCAGTAACATTTCCGTAGCAGCAGTATAGGCAGAGCCCAGTATCAGTTACATTTCAGTAGTAACAGTATTGACAGACCACTGTAACATTTCTGTTACAGCAGTATAGGCAGAGCCCAGTATTAGTGGGATTTCAGTAGTAACTGTATTGACAGATAGACAACACCTATATGGAAAAGCTAGTATTTTCTGAGAGAAGAGAGGGGCATTTGATTGCAATGAAAAGGATATTCAAGGTACTGAAAGTCTGCACTCCTCCTCATCTCAAGCTGAAATATGGAAAGGCTTCATTCATATGTTTTCAGTTGTCCATTTAAAAGTGTTAGCAAATAGCAATCCAAGTTTCCGGCTACTACCACGCATCTTTCTTAGGAATTACCAAAGATAAAGGCCTCATCATTGGTCAGTCCAAAATCATTCATGGAGTATGTGGTTCTCAGCTGGCCTGCTTCCACCAAGGATCGGTGCCTGCTGCTACTCTGTCCCTTGCCCTGCAGGGATCCTGTGTTCTATAGTCACCTGTATTCCGACCTCAGCTGTACGCTTATCTTTGGACTTAGCAGTACCAACAAGTTGGAAGCCACCATTGCTCCACCAGTCGTCTGAAAGCTTCAGCTAGGGATAACGGACTACTACCGTGGTTTTATTTAGTTGGTTTTCGGAATGTGGCCAGGATGAAGTTGTGGAGTGTAGACATAGTAGCGCGGTTTTATTTAGTTGGTTTTCGGAATGTGGCCAGGATGAAGTTGTGGAGTGTGGACATAGTAGTGCGGTTTTATTTAGTTGGTTTTCGGAATGGGGCCAGGATTAAGTGGGCCTTGGCGGGGGGGGGGGGGCTTTCTTATTGTGTCGTTTAAGGTGAAATTCTTGGACTGCCGCCAGACGGACCACTGTGAAAGCATTTGCCAAGAATGTTTTCATTGTTGGAGGGGTAGAAGGGGGATGTTTTCGAGGCAGTACGTATCCTGTCCACGTATCCGTGGTTATATGCACCTTCCCAGTAACCGCGTTGGTGGAAAATTGGGCCTCATCATTGGTCAGTCCAAAATCATTCATGGAGTATGTGGTTCTCAGCTGGCCTGCTTCCACCAAGGATCGGTGCCTGCTGCTACTCTGTCCCTTGCCCTGCAGGGATCCTGTGTTCTATAGTCACCTGTATTCCGACCTCAGCTGTACGCTTATCTTTGGACTTAGCAGTACCAACAAGTTGGAAGCCACCATTGCTCCACCAGTCGTCTGAAAGCTTCAGCTAGGGATAACGGACTACTACCGTGGTTTTATTTAGTTGGTTTTCGGAATGTGGCCAGGATGAAGTTGTGGAGTGTAGACATAGTAGCGCGGTTTTATTTAGTTGGTTTTCGGAATGTGGCCAGGATGAAGTTGTGGAGTGTGGACATAGTAGCGCGGTTTTATTTAGTTGGTTTTCGGAATGGGGCCAGGATTAAGTGGGCCTTGGCGGGGGGGGGGGGGGGGCTTTCTTATTGTGTCGTTTAAGGTGAAATTCTTGGACTGCCGCCAGACGGACCATTGTGAAAGCATTTGCCAAGAATGTTTTCATTGTTGGAGGGGGAGAAGGGGGATGTTTTCGAGGCAGTACGTGTCCTGTCCACGTATCCGTGGTTATATGCACCTTCCCAGTAACCGCGTTGGTGGAAAATTGTCGCGACTGTGGACCTAGTAGCACGGTTTTATTTAGTTAGTTTTCGGAATGTGGCCAGGATGAAGTTGTGGAGTGTGGACATAGTAGCGCGGTTTTATTTAGTTGGTTTTCGGAATGTGGCCAGGATTAAGTGGGCCATGGCGGGGGTGGGGGGTGGAGGGCTTTCTTATTGTGTCGATTAAGGTGAAATTCTTGGACTGTCGCCAGACGGACCACTGCAAAAGCATTTGCCAAGAATGTTTTCATTGTTGGAGAAGGAGGAGGGGGATGTTTTTGAGGCAGTACGTGTCCTGTCCACGTGTCCGTGGTTATATGCACCTTCCCAGTAACCGCGTTGGTGGAAAATTGTCGCGACTGTGGACCTAGTAGCACGGTTTTATTTAGTTAGTTTTCGGAATGTGGCCAGAATGAAGTTGTGGAGTGTGGACATAGTAGCGCGGTTTTATTTAGTTGGTTTTCGGAATGTGGCCAGGATTAAGTGGGCCATGGCGGGGGTGGGGGGTGGAGGGCTTTCTTATTGTGTCGATTAAGGTGAAATTCTTGGACTGTCGCCAGACGGACCACTGCAAAAGCATTTGCCAAGAATGTTTTCATTGTTGGAGAAGGAGGAGGGGGATGTTTTTGAGGCGGTACGTGTCCTGTCCACGTGTCCGTGGTTATATGCACCTTCCCAGTAATCGCGTTGCTGAAAAATTGTCGTGCCTGGGGACCTAATAGCACGGCCTCGCCGCCATCATGTCTTTGGGAAGCCTCCGTTTCCACGACCCTGTAACATAGCAGTAGTAGCAGTAAAGGCAGAGCCCAGAATTAGTAACATTTCAGTGGTAAGATTATGGACAGACCCCAGTAACATTTCCGTAGCAGCAGTATAGGGAGAGCCCAGTATTAGAAACGTTTCAGTTATAGCAGTATAGACAGGCCCAAGTAACATTTCTGTAGCAGCAGTATAGGGAGAGCCCAGTATTAGTAACATTTCAGTAGTAGCAGTATAGACAGGCCCCAGTAACATTTCAGTAGCATCAGTAGGACAGACCCCAGTAGCATTTCAGTAGCAACAGTAGGGACAGACCCCAGTAACATTTCATTGGCAGCAGTAGGGACAGACCCCAGTAACATTTCATTTGCAGCAATATAGACAGACCCCAGTAACATTTCATTTGCAGCTGTATAGACAGACCCCTGTAACATTTCAGTAGCATAAGTATAGACAGACCCCAGTAACAGTTCAGTACTAACAGTAGGGAGAGACCCCAGTAACATTTCATTGGCAGCAGTAGGTACAGACCCCAGTAACATTTCAGTAGCAGTAGTATAGACAGACCCCTGTAACATTTCAGTTGTATCAGTAGGGACAGACCCCAGTAACATTTCATTGGCAGCAGTAGGGACAGACCCCAGTAACATTTCAGTAGCAGTAGTATAGACAGACCCCTGTAACATTTCAGTTGTATCAAAAGGGACAGACCCCAATAACATTTCAGTAGCAACAATATAGACAGACCCCTGTAACATTTCAGTTGTATCAGTAGGGACAGACCCCAGTAACATTTCAGTAGCAACAATATAGACAGACCCCAGTAACAGTTCAGTAGTAGCAGTAGGGACAGACCCCAGTAACATTTCAGTAGTATCAGTTGTGACAGGCCCCAGTAACATTTCAGTTCCAGCAGAGCAGAAAGACCACTGTAACATTTCGGTTGTATCAGTAGGGACAGACCCCAGTAACATTTCAGTTCCAGCAGAGCAGACAGACCCCAGTAACATTTCATTGGCAGCAGTAGGGACAGAGCCCAGTAACATTTCAATAGTATCAGTTGCGACAGGCCCCAATAACATTTCATTGGCAGCAGTAGGGACAGAGCCCAGTAACATTTCATTGGCAGCAGTAGGGACAGGCCCCAGTAACATCTCAGTTCCAGCAGTGCAGACAGACCCCAGTAACATTTCATTGGCAGCAGTAGGGACAGATCCCAGTAAAAATTTCAGTAGTATCAGTTGCGACAGGCCCCAGTAACATTTCAGTTCCAGCAGTGCAGACAAACCGCAGTAACATTTCATTGGCAGCAGTAGGGACAGATCCCAGTTACATTTCAGTAGTATCAGTTGCGACAGGCCCCAGTAACATTTCAGTTCCAGCAGTGCAGACAGACCCCAGTAACATTTCAGTAGTAACAGTATAAACAGACCCCAGTAACATTTCATTTGCAGCAGTATAGACAGACTCCAGAAGCATTTCAGTAGCAGCAGTCTAGGCAGAGCCCAGTAACATTTCACTTGCAGCAGTATAGACAGACCCCAGTAACATTTCAGTAGTAGTAACAGTATGGACAGACCCCTTTAACATTTCTGTAGCAGCAGTGTAGGCTGACCCCATTAACATTTCATTTGCAGCAGTATAGACAGACCCCAGTAACATTTCATTTGCAGGAGTATTGACAGACCACAGTAAATTTTCAGTTGTAGTAACAGTATAGACAGACCCAAGTAACATTTCTGTAGCAGCAGTATAGGTAGAGCAGCACATTAACATTTCAGTAGCAGTAGTGTAGGGAGAGCACAGTATTTGTAACATTTCAGTAGTTGCAGTATAGACAGACCCCAGTAACATTTACGTAGAAGCAGTATAGGGACAGCCCAGTATTAGTAACATTTCAGTAGTAGCAGTATAGACAGGCCCCAGTAACATTTTCGTAGAAGCAGTATGGGCAGAGCCCAGTATTTCTAACATTTCAGTAGTAGCAGTACAGACAGGCCCCAGTAACATTTCCGTAGAAACAGTATAGGCAAAGCAGCAGATTAACATTTCCATTCCAGCAGTATAGGGTGAGCACAGTATTTTTAACATTTCATTAGTAGCAGTATAGACAGGCCCCAGTAACATTTCCGTAGAAGCAGTATGGACAGAGCCCAGTATTAGTTACATTTCAGTAGTAGCAGTATAGACAGGCCCCAGTAACATTTCCATAGAAGCAGTATGGGCAGAGCCCAGTATTAGTAACATTACAGTAGTAACAGTATACACAAACCAAGGTAACATTTCAGGAGCAGAAGTATCGGCAGACCGAAGTTACATTTCTGTTGCAGAAGTATAGGCAGACCCCTCTAGCATTACTGTGGCAGAAGTATAGGTAGGCAGAACAGAGTTACATTTCTGTAGCAAAAGTGTAGGCCAACCCCAGACACAGTGGTGTACCATGAGTGCAGGCGAAGCCCATAAAAATTACTTGGATTACATTGTAGGTGAGGGCCAAAAAAATTGGTGTACCGACAGTACAAATGTACCCCAGAAAAATTGCCCATGCCTAACCCAGAGGGCAGGTGAAACCCATTAATCGCTTAGCTTACTGTGGCTTAATTTGTAACTAGGCCTGGAGGCAGCCCAGTTAAAATAAAAATTGCTTTAGGTGGAAGTTTCAATGCTTTAATGAGAATTGAAACGTATAAATATTGTTTACAAAAGTTATATGAGCCTTTTGGGCCACAGAAAAATTGCCCGTTCGGGGTGATTACGTGAGGTTTCAGGAGGATTGACAAAGGTAAAGGTCCCCATTTTTTACGGTGATAGAGAACAATGCTTGCATCCGCGGTTGCAGCGAAAATAATCTTTAGGTACCGCTGCTGTCCGCTGGTGGAGAAGAGAAGTCTGGGGAAATCCAGGCTTTGTTCATCTTTATGAGTGTAAGCCTGTCGGCACTGTCAGTTGTTAGGTTGGTACGCTTATCTGTGATGATTCCCCCAGCTGCACTAAACACCCTCTCTGACAAGACACTAGCCGCAGGGCAAGCAAGCACCTCCAGGGCATACACCGCGTGCCAAGTGTCCAGCTTTGACACCCAGTAGTTGTACGGAGCAGGGGTGTCACGGAGGACGGTGGTACGATCGGCTGCGTACTTCCTCAACATCCTTTTACAGTGCTCCCTCTGACTCAGCCTTGACTGGGGAGTGGTGACACAGTCTTGCTGGGGAGCCATAATGCTGGCAAAGGCCTTGGAGAGTGTTCCCCTGCCTACGCTGAACATGATGCCTGATCTCTGCGCCTCCCCTGCTACTTGGCCCTCGGAACTGCTCCTTCTGCCACTAGCGCTGTCGGATGGGAAGTTTACCATCAGTTTGTCCACCAGGGCCCTGTGCTATTGCATCACCCTCAAACCCCTTTCCTCTTCGGGAATGAGAGTGGAAAGGTTCTCCTTATACCGTGGGTTGAGCAGTGTGTACGCCCAGTAATCCGTAGTGGCCAGAATGCGTCTAACACGAGGGTCACGAGAAAGGCATCCTAACATAAAGTCAGCCATGTGTGCCAGGGTACCTGTACGCAACACATGGCTGTTCTCACTAGGAAGATCACTTTCAGGATCCTCCTCCTCCTCAGGCCATACACGCTGAATGGATGAGAGGCAAGCAGCATGGATATCCTCTGCAGTGGGCCCAGCTGTCTCTTCCCCCTCCTCCTCCTCAGGCTGCTCCCCCTCCTCCTCCTCCTCCTCCTCAACGCGCTGAGATATAGACAGGAGGGTGCTCTGACTATCCAGCGACATACTGTCTTCCCCCGCCTCCGTTTTCGACCGCAAAGCGTCAGCCTTTATGCTTTGCAGGGAACTTCTCAAGAGGCATAGCAGGGGAATGGTGATGCTAATGATTGCAGCATCGCCGCTCACCATCTGGGTAGACTCCTCAAAGTTTCCAAGGACCTGGCAGATATCTGCCATCCAGGCCCACTCCTCTGTAAAGAATTGAGGAGGCTGACTCCCACTTCACCGCCCATGTTGGAGTTGGTATTCCACTATAGCTCTACGCTGCTCATACAGCCTGGCCAACATGTGGAGCGTAGAGTTTCACCGTGTGGGCACGTCGCAAAGCAGTCGGTGCACTGGCAGATTAAACCAATGTTGCAGGGTCCGCAGGGTGGCAGCGTCCGTGTTGGACTTGCGGAAATGTGCGGTGACCCGGCGCACCTTGCCGAGGAGGTCTGACAAGTGTGGGTAGCCTTTCAGAAACCGCTGAACCACCAAATTAAAGATGTGGGCCAGGCATGGCACGTGTGTGAGGCTGCCGAGCTGCAGAGCCGCCACCAGGTTACGGCCGTTGTCACACACGACCATGCCCGGTTGGAGGCTCAGCGGTGAAAGCCAGTGGTCGGTCTGCTCTGTCAGACCATGCAACAGTTCGTGGGCCATGTGCCTCTTCTCTCTTAAGCTGAGTAGTTTCAGCACGGCCTGCTGACGCTTGCCCACCGCTGTGCTGCGGCGCCGCGACACCGACTGCGGCGAGGTGCTGCTGCTGACACATCTGTATTGCGAGGCAGAGGTTGCGTAGGAGGAGGAGGAAGGTTTAGTGGAGGTGGCATACACCGCTGCAGATACCAGCACCGATCTGAGGCCCGCAATTCTGGGGGTGGGTAGGACATGAGTGGTCCCAGGCTCTGACTCGGTCCCAGCCTTCACTAAATTCACCCAATGTGCCGTCAGGGAGATATAGTGGCCCTGCTCGCCTGTGCTTGTCCACGTGTCCGTTGTTAAGTGGACCTTGCCAGTAACCGAGTTGGTGAGGGCGCGTACAATGTTGCGGGAGATGTGGTCATGCAGGGCTGGGACGGCACACCGTGAAAAATAGTGGCGACTGGGGACAAAGTAGCGTGGGGCCGCCGCCGCCATCATGTTTTGGAAAGCCTCAGTTTCAACAAGCCTGTACAGGAGCATCTCCAGGCTGATCAATTTGGCTATGTGGACATTTAAAGCTTGAGTGTGCGGGTACGTGGCGGCGTATTTGCGCTTTCTCTCCAATGATTCTCTTAGCGACAGCTGGACGCTGCGCTGAGAGACATTGCTGGATGGGGCCGAGGACAGCGGAGGTGAGGGTGTGGGTCCAGGCCAGGAGACGCTCGTGCCTGTGTCGTGAGAGGTGGGTTGGATCTCAGTGGCAGGTTGGGGCCCAGGGGGAGAGGCAGTGGCGCAACCCGGAGGCGGTGAAGGCCTTCATCCCACCTAGTGGGGTGCTTGGCCATCATATGCCTGCGCATGCTGGTGGTGGTGAGACTTGTGGTGGTGGCTCCCCGGTTGATCTTGGCGCGACAAAGCTTGCACACCACAGTTCATCGGTCGTCCGCGGTCTCAGTGAAAAACTCCCACACCTTTGAGCACCTTGGCCTCTGCACGGTGGCTTGGCGCGAGTGGGTGCTTTGGGAAACAGCTGGTGGATTATTCGCTCTGGCCCTGCCTTTACCCCTGGCCACCCCATTGCCTCTTCCAACCTGTCCTGTGGCTGCAATTGCCTCCCCCTCTGAAGACCTGTCCTCAGTTGGCTTATCACCCCAGGTGGGGTCAGTCACCTCATCGTCCAGCGGCTCTTCCTCCGAATCCTCTGTGCGCTCTTCCCTCGGACTTACTGCCCTTACTACTGCCTCACTGATAGACAACTGTGTCTCATCGTCATTGTCCTCCTCACCCACTGAAAGCTCTTGAGACAGTTGCCGGAAGTCCCCAGCCTCATCCGCCGGACCCCGGGAACTTTTCAAAGGTTGGGCATCGGTCACGACAAAGTCCTCTGGTGGGAGAGGAACCATTGTTGCCCAATCTGGGCAGGGACCCGAGAACAGTTCCTGGGAGTCTGCCTGCTCCTCAGAATGTGTCATTTTCATGGAGTGAGGAGGCTGGGAGGAAGGAGGAGCAGCAGCCAGAGGATTCAGAGTTGCAGCAGTGGACGGCGTAGAAGACTGGGTGGTCGATAGATTGCTGGATGCGCTTTCTGCCATCCACGACAGGACCTGCTCACACTGCTCATTTTTTAATAAAGGTCTACGACGTGGACCCAAAAATTGTGATATGAAGCTGGGGACCACAGAAACTTATCTCTCTCCTACTCCCGCAGCAGCCAGCTGTGAGTCACCTGGACCAGGAACTCGGCCTATACCCACACCCTCACTTGGAACTCCGCGTCCTCGCCCGCGTCCACGTCCACTAGCCCTATCTCTACCCCTCAGCATGGTGGATTACGAATAGAGCAGACACAGAGCGGTATAAAAAATGTTTGAATTATTATTGGCGTGCAGTTGGAGTAACACAGCGCTTATGTAATGCAAACTGTAGCCAGGGAAAAAATAATTCAGAAGACTGCAAGCACGCCTAGCTGTGCAATCTGCAATACTGATACTCCTGAGCTCACACCAGCCACGCAGTGAAATGCAGAGAGTCACAGCTAGCCGTAAGGATTTTCAATTTTTATTTGGTAATTTTTGTGCAATGCAATGCAATGCAGGCTAGTTTGCGCCAATGTGAGTTTCCCCGTATGGGGGTCTGTCACCGTGCGTACAATTTACAGCAGACACACAGCAGTGTAAAAAATTTTTGAATTCTTATTGGCGTGCAGTTGGAGTGAGACAGCGCAAACTGCAGCCAGGAAAAAAATTATTCGGAAGACTGCAAGCATGCCTAGCTGTGCAATAATGAGGTACTACAACTACCAGCAGCCACGGAGTTAAATGCAGATGGTCACAGATAGCCCTAAACAGGTGCTTTTTGGGGTACTTGTTGACAGGATTCTACAGTAGCACTGTCCCTGCCTCACCAATACTGCCCCTATACTCTGTAGAATTGGTTGCATACTGAGAGCGCAATATTCTGCAGAGCCCAAGATGAAAGAAAAAAATTGGTGCTAAGCTGCTCCTAGCAGCAACAACTGAAATTCACACGGTAAGATATGGCCCTAAGAAGGACCGTTGGGGTTCTTCTAGACAAGATTCCACACTATCACTGTCCCTGCCTCACCAATATTTCCCCTATGCTCTGTAGAATTGGCTGCAGACTGAGAACGCAAAAGTCTGCAGAGCCCAAGATGAAGGAAAAAATGTGGTCCAAAGCTGCTCCTAGCAGCAACAACTGTAATTCACACGGTAAGATGTGGCCCTAAAAAGCACCGTTGGGGTTCTTGTACACTACCCACTGTGCCTGCCTGACCAATACTGCCCCTATACTACGTACTACAGACTACAGCCTGAGAATGCTATAGCCTGCACATCCGATATAAAAAAAAAAATATTGTGCAAAACTGCTCCCAGCACCCACAACAGTAGTGCACTAGGTGAGCTGTGGCCCTAATGAACTGGATCATATTTTCCTCCAGCAGGTTTCGGGGTATTCTGTAGCTTCCAAATTGTATAAAAAAACAGTATGCGCACACTGGCCAAGTTAGATGCGAGGTATCAGTCTGATGTCCAAAATGGCTCTGAACATAAACGCCCAGACAGCCTCAATTTATTGAAACACATTATACCTGCCCTTTAATGGGCGTGCAACAGATTACATCAGTAACATATAGGATTCTCATTGGTCGGATCATATAGAATCCCCCACCCCTCTCCAAAGTCCAGTGTGTAAGCCAGTCCTTTGTTCTATCAACATGTGGTCAGTTAAAGCAGTTCTCTTTGTTTGAGAAGTTGGAGAGTGGGTGAGGGGGCTTCTTCAGTATTGGAATGTGACTTAACTCTTTAAGAGGCTGCTTGTGGAACTTTGTGCAAAGTCAACATTATACCACACACACATCTTTCACCATGCCATTGTCCAGCAATTACTATAATGAAATTATGCAGTCATTAGCCTCCAAGAGTTAAAGTCACTACAGCTGCGTAATACATCTAGTTTAGTACAAATCGATAGACATTTTACACTAACTAATTATCATGTCTATCACACTAAGAAGGACCGTTGGGGTTCTTGCAGACACTAACACTCTCCCTATAGCAGCAGCAGCACTGTCCCTAATCTCTGCCAGCGTCTGTCTGTGGAGAGCAGCGGGCGGCGCCACTTTATATACTCAGTGGTCTCTTGATCTCGCCAGCCACTCACTGCAGGGGGGTGGGATAGGGCTGGAATGTCACAGGAGGAAGTTGTAATGCCTTCCCTGCATGTCTATTGGCCAGAAAATGGCGCTAACATTTCAGGGAAGTAAATGTTATTGACTCGAGTACAGCGTAGTGCTCGGCACTAGTAATGAGCATCTCGAACACCCTAATACTCGAACGAGCATCAAGCTCGGACGAGTACGCTCGCTCATCTCTAATAACTAACTTTAGAAATTAACTTTACAAAACTTTAACTTATAAAATTTTTGCATAGTGCTACTATGCTGCACAATAATGTGCAAATATCTTTGGGATGGATGGTATAAATTTCTTTAAAGTTTTGCGATGTTCGTTGACCCCTTCTTATTCATCATGATATTACATCAATTGAACATTACTTGTGCCTTTCTTTCTCATTTTGATAACTTGATGACTGCATTTGTGTTGGTAAGTTGCTCTTATCATCACTCGTGCATGTTACGTGTCATGACGGTTTCTTACATCTTCTATAACTACAGTAATTTGTAGGATACCATTGTGTTGTCCATATCATATGAGTTTATTATCTAATTAATGCGCTTTCAGGATATGTGTTTAAGCATGCTGTGACCACATTATTCTGTTTTGTCTGCATTCTTTCTCTTTAATACTCATATTTTTAGTGATGTTTTGATATATACCTTCTCAATAAATGGTTATCTTATTGCATATTATATAACATTGTGCAATTAATTTTTTTATGTTCACTTAGAATACACACTGCTTTCTTCTTTATAGCTAAATATTTTTTATTTTTAATCAAATTTTCTCATGAACTACAAGCATATAGTAACTCTAGCAGACAAGATTTCAGAATTCAATCTGATTAAAGCATGCTACCACTGCAAATATTTCCATATACTAAAGATGTTCTCAGCCTGTATTCTAATGAGCTGTTTTTTGTTGTCATTTTGATTATTTTTTATGCAAAAAATTAGAAGAAAATGTTTTACCAGAATAAAAAGCACAAGAAAAATTGTGTCACAAAGTGTGGCAAAACCAGAAACAAAACAGCACATGTGAATACACAATTCTTAAACCATGTAATCTAATAAGTTTCTTTATTAAAAAACAAAAATAACAAGTTACATAGGTAAAGATGTTTTCCGGAAAACTTCCTCACTGATGATATATTTTCAGTGTTGGCTGTTTTCATCTGTCATCACATAATAATAAAGTATGACCACTCACAATTAGACCTCTTATGTGTCTTCGTAGACATATATCATGTTTGTATCAACAGAATACAAATACTAGGTATCATATCCTCTGACTGATGATTGCTTTGACTTCTAGGAAAGGTTTTTTTATCTACTAGTGGTACAGGTAAATGCAGATTGGAAACAAAAGCATTGTTTATCTCAGAAGACTAACCTTAACTAAGAAGAATCAAGTATGTCAACACCTGATGTGAAGCTAGACTTAAATGTCAAAACACGACACCGTACTAAAGAGGTCAAGCTGAGCTCCTATGAGAAAATACAAAGAATTCCTATGCTGAAGTCAAGCAAGTTCTGATCATTTAAGGCTGGGTTCACACAGGGCGGATTTGCCGCGGTTTTGCCGCAGCAGATCCGCCCGCAGCTCTCGGGATTAGCCAGCCATGTGGACGAGGTTTCTCAGAAACCTCGTCCACACGGGACGGCTAATCCGCTGCGGCCGCGGTTTCAAAAGAAGCAGCATGTCTGTTTACTTTCGTTTTTTTGTTTATTTACGTCGCGGCCGCGCTCTCCTCTATGGGAGCGCCGGCCGCAACGAAAAAGCATGCGGCCGGGCAGCTTCAAACCCGCCGCGGCTTAAACCGCGGCGGTTCTCCCGGCGGAAATTTGGCGTTTTTTGCTGCGGCCAAACCGCAAGATTTCCGACGGGAATCCGCCCTGTGTGAACCCAGCCTAAATATTCCAGCTTATTGAATAAATACACTTCATAACCATGTAATGCCTGTGCACATGTATATATTTTAATTTGTCCATGGTAGAACATAAGAAGTTATTTTAAGCTCATTCACTATAATTTATGACAATGGTCTTTGAAAAGAATGTTAAGATATTTATGAGTCATGTTGGGTGAAGGATGAATCTTGGGATAAGATCTGTGTAGCCATGGCAGTCAACTCAACAAAACAGGACAGAATTAGTCAGGTGTATACATATAAAACAACCTGTTAGTGTATATAGTCAGGGCTTTTTTAAATAAAGATTCTAAAACTGATATATCATTTTTATACTTAACATATTTTCCCATATGACTAGCATACTAAAATAACCAAATCTTAAGAAAAAATTAAAATTGACTAGAATCTAATAATCAAATTGTAAACCAATTTTAATTTAATAAGTTACAATGGAAAGCAGTATAGATATGGAAATGTAATGATAACATTTAAAGCGGAAATACATTTGAAAGGATCTTCTGAAGATCATATTGGTGAAGTTGGAGCTCAGATCATCACTGATTTCTAAAATGAAAGGGCTCTGTAGAATGCTGAAACCCCATTGTCACTGTTCAGAGACTTGTTATTAGCAATCTACATAAAGTTCAAAGCAAACCAACATTTATTTCAGTTTTCGCTTTCATTCTGGGAATCAGTTGGGGTCTGACAGATTTCAACAATATGGTCTTTTAATATGCATTTATGACACAATGCTAAATAGTTTTGATTAGGTTTCCCACATACATTTACATTAGAGGGGTTGTGTGGTTTAGGTGTCTGATTTTAGATATTATTTTAAGGCATTCTAAGTTGGTAGATGCTCATTTGGGGCCTGCGATTCACTGTTATACAAAGAGGTACATTTACTAATACTGCCAAAGCTAGACAGTGCAAACTAAGACCAACAATGTTAAAAAGTGCCAGCTTCATCATGATGGATGGCAAATCTGTTGAATTTTAAGACTATCTGGTCTACGTTTAGACCACCTATTTGTTGGCTTTGTGTCAAACATTGAGACAAAATTTTGGTGCAATTTTCTGAAAACTGTCATATTTAAATTGGAAATGTGCCCCCAAAAAATACATTTTTCAGGATTCAGTATTTTTCAGATAGAATAGATCATCTATTTTGGTTCAAAAAGTATTTAATAACTGTAACACATGAAGCAATCACATTTGGTTAACAACAAGTACTTGTGTGTATCATTAACCCTTTCCCGCTCCAGGAGGTACATTTACATCCTGGAGTGTGGGGGTATGTATGAAGAGAGGTCGCTTATTACAGCTGACACCCGCGGGCAATAGCCGCGATCGGCCGTAGGCTATTAACCCTTTAAATGCCGCTGTCAGTTCTGTCCCCCCGCGGTAAGATCGGGGGAGCCGTACAGGTGTCATGGCAGCCGGGGGCCTTCTGAAAGGCCCCAGGTCTGCCTTTGCAGACTGCCTATCAAGCCATCCCCGTAGGGTGGCTTGATAGGCTGCCTGTGAAATTGCAGTAGTACGTAATGCAGTAGCATTACGTCATACTGCAGGAGCGATCAAAGCATCGGATATTGTGGAGGGGGACTTGAATGTAAAGAAAATTTTAAAAAATGTAAAAATTTAAAAAAATCAATAACGTTTTTTTAGTTGTAAAAAAAAAAGTAATAAAAATCACCCTCCTTTTAAAAAATCTAAATTATTAAAATAAAAATAGATATCTGGTATTGCCGCATCTGTAAATGTCCACTCTATCAAAGTAGTGCATTATTTACCCTGCACGGTGAACGTCGTCTGAAAAAAAAAAATTAAGAACGCCAAAAATGCACTTTTTCAGTCACCCTATCTCCCAGAAAAAAGGCAATAAAAAGCGATCAAAAAGTCATATGTATTCCAAATTAGTACTAATGGAAACTTCAGGACATCTCACAAAAAACGAGCCCTCGCTGAACGATGTCAACGGAAAAATAAAAAAGTTATTGCACGCACAAGATGACGGCAGAAAATAATTGAAAAAAATTAAATGTCTTTGAAAAAAAAAGAGTAGTATAGTAAAAAAAAAACTATACAAGTTTGGTATCATAGCAATCATACTGACCCATAGAATAAAGTTATCATGTCGCTTTTGTTGTAGTTTGTGTGCCGTAGAAACAAGACGCACTGAAAGATGGCGGTATGTGTTTGTTTGTTTTTCATTTTACTCCACTTAGAATTTTTTTAAGTTTTTCAGTACATTATATGGTACTTTAAATAGCACCATTAAAAAATACAACTCGTCTCACAAAACACAAGCCCTCATACAGCGACGTCGATGGATAAATAAAGGAGTTACGATTTTTTTAAAGGGCGGAGGAAAAAACGGAAATGGAAAAACAAAAGGGGCCGCGTCATGGAGGGGTTAAAGATAGTTCCTAACTGGTACTTCCGGCTACTATCTTTATTGCCTAAACCTACTATATCTCTGGCCATTTTGTGTACATATATATAAATCTAACTAAACAAATAATAAAACTAGGATCAAAACCAATGCGCAGAGAGACAGGAGAAAAAATAAATAAATAAAAATAGAACCCACTCTTGGGGCAAGAATAAGTATAAGAAAAAGAGAGAAAAGAAAGGGAGGGGGGAGGTTGAAAAAGAGTATGGGGCGGGTCTTTGTAGTGTCAGAGAATACACGTGCAAACTTGGAACCTCTTGGCCTAAACTGATGAGAAAGAAAAATCTGTCTCCCCGTGCTAACACCAGTTAAGGTGACATCTAACCTCGGAGTCAGGGAAGAAGAAGAAGGACAATGAGCCTAAGTCATGGCTGACTCCCGGTCAAACCACTCCGTGGGTCTGGTGCTTACCCTAAAATCTAGCCAAGGCTGCCAAGATGCATAAAACCCCTCTGTAGCCATGTCCTTGTCGATCCTCATCTCCTCATACCTTACTAACGCGTTCACCGCATTCACCCAATGAACCCTGGAAGACCCCAAATTTGAACGCCAAAACCCTGGAATGACTTGTCAAAGAAACACAAGAGGCCCTTTTTTGCCTTTGCGATGGATCCTGGGAACATAGACAGCTCTGCTATCTCAAGAGTGAGCGTCTCATCTCCGACACATAGGCTGTTGTATAACCCCATTACTCCCATCCACAATGCCACCCCAGCGGGGCAATCCCACCATATGTGAGACATATTTCCCCTTCCACTGATGCACGTCCAGCACAAGGGGCAGGACTGGGGAAACATTCTACTCAGCCATTCTGGGGCTCTGTACTACGAGACAATATTTTAAAATTGAGATCCTGTAATCTGGAGTAGACTGACCCCTTATGAGCCAGGGCAAAAGTCTTCTGGCACATCATCGGAGGGAAGAGTCTCCCCAGCTCTTCCTCCCACGCCCCAACATACCCTGGGGTCTCGTCCACCGTCTCCCCCTACAGCAACATACAATACAAAAGTGAGATTAGGTGCCATGGGGAATCGAAGGCTACGCAGATTTCCTTGAAAGGAGTGAGATCCTTACCTATATCAGACCCAGGCATCAGGGAGTCCAGTGATCCCCTCAACTATAGATGATCCCGGCGGAGCCCAGGCCTCTACAAAAAACTCCGCCATAGGTCTCAGTCCTGACTGGCCCATCACATCCCTCAAATGCGGGAGGGGGTTCACAGGAGTGAGCTGCAGAGATTTACTCCGCTAGAAGGCTTTAAATAAGGGATTGGCCAGCAATAGAGTGAGGGGGCCTGGAATCAACACCAAAGCGTGACTCTTCGAAAAGCCTGACCAGGCGTTCATCAATTGGCCCATCAGGGGAGATATTCCAGAAAAATCCCTGAGCAGACTACCCGGGATCCAAAACACCCCCTGAGCTAACCTGGGCTACAATACTTGCTCCATTTCTCACCCATTTCAAACCTACTCACGATGTCGGTTTAGAACACAATTTGCTATATTGGCATTATAGTACAGAGAAAAATCCAGCAAGCCAAGACCTCCCCTCTCCTTGGCTCTGGCTAGCATTCTATATTTTAGTCTAGGTCTGCTGCCCCTCCAAACAAATTTGGTAATTAGAGAGCGAATATGTATCAAAAAGCACCTATATAGCCCAATGGAGAATGCCTGACACAGATATAGGAACCTTGGAAGGAAGTCCATCTTGACCAAATTAATTCCACCACTCCAGGACAGTAAAAGTGGGTTCCAGTTATTTAAATCTCTTTCTAAATTTGCTACAAATGGTTTAAAGTTTAGATCAAATGTACCAGAGGGGTCGGATGGGAGCTGGACACCCAAGTATTTGATGGAGGTATTCTGCCATTTAAATGGGAACGGTCTCTGTAAAAGCGACACCTCAGACCAAGGAAGGGTAATATTCAATATTTCCGTCTTTTAAAGATTAATTTTAAAATTACATATAAGGAGATTGTCAGTGAACAAGGAGAGTTTATCCTCCACGTGACCCACTGCGGCGCCTCTGATGGAATCGTTTCTTCTGATAGCATTAGCTTCGGATTCCATTGCTAAAATGTATAGGAAAGGGGACAACGGGCAACCTTATAAATATTATCCGACTGGGATCCATTTACCCTAAGCTTAGCTGACGGGTTTGTTTAACACAACGGGCTCGCGAAACCAGTGAAACCAGTGACACCAACTTTATTATGTTGTCCCTTCCCTTCCTCCATGGAACAAACCTCACTTCGTCTCTATGGATCAGCCTCGGGATGAAGAGTTGCAATCGGGTCGCAATTAATTTAGCAAATAGCTTAATATCTAGGTTTATTAGCGAGATGGGTCTATAATTACCGCAAACCATGGCATCTGTGTGCCTGGAGCGCCTGAATCGGGAAAGCGCACCCCCTGGCTATCCCGTTGAAGTCCCTAACGATTAATGGGCACAGATCCTCTTCAAAAAGTTTATAAAATTTGGCTGTAAGCCCATCTGGGCCTGGGCTCTTACCCTCCTTAAGCTCCTTCATTAAAGCTGACAGTTCAGAAGGCAAAAAGTCCTCTTCTATGTCAAGAGACTCACCCGGGTCTACGGGATTAGGAGCAAAACTGTCCAGGTATTCCCAACCCCATCATCCTCCAGCCCCAGCATTGATACAGGGTTCTGCTTGATAGTTCTGCAGAGAGACGGACGTCTTTAGGTACGGCCGTCTCCTTCCTGCAGTCACACGGGCGCATCGGTGCCGGTGTACGGGTGCCAATGCGCCCGTGTGACTGAGGCCTAAGGGTGCAGTCAGACGAGCAATTTTTTTTATCGAACATATATATGTGCTAAATAATCGCTCCCATTACTGCAACCTAAAATGCATTGACAATTCTCTAGTTTCATTGTTCCTGTAACACATTCAAGGCCTCCATTCCCAGAAGCAGTAAAGGATCCCAACAACATTATGCATTTTCCACCATGTTTTACTGTAGGTAGGGTGCACTTTTCTTAGGCTTAATTTCATTATCTATTAATATAACACTAGTATGCATTGCCACACAGTATATGTTTGTTTCTTCTGCCCATAAAACATTTTCCTAGAAGGACTGCAGTTTGTCTGTGTAGCATTTTGTGAACTTCATTCATGCTTTTTCCTGCCTATAAACAAACACCAGGGCCAAGCAGTAGTGTGTGACACATGCTATGCTGGTTAGTTATTTTAATGCATGGGCAGCAGAATTTTACCAAAAAGAAAAAAATTACTTGGAAAGCCTCTTTAATATTAATGAGGCACTTGAGGGCATAATTATCACTGAGGGGGTACTTAGAGGCACAATTAGCATTGAACTTGGGCAGTACTTGGGGATACACTCACTATCAAAAGGGCACTTAGGGCACTATGACTATTAACCCCTTAACGACCAGCCCATAGTGTTTTTACGTCCTCCTGAAGTGGGCTTTATTCTCTGAGGACGTAAAAACATGTGTCCTGCAGAGAATAAAGCCCCTCGGGCTCTGGACGTGACAGCTCCATGCTATCGGTGCCCGCAGGTAGCCGACTGCATGGAGCTGTCATCCCGGGCTGCGGGGACCCCACCCCCCCCCGGGGACCCCCCCCCCCCCCCGCCCCCCGGCAATGCGATCACATGAACGTTTAAAAAAAGTTGCAGGGCAGCTGAAATTACTCACCCGAGTCTGCCGCACTGCTCCCTGCTCTCCCGATGCTCTCCCGATGCTCCGGGTCCCCGTCTTCTGCACATGCGCACCAGGCGGCATTGCATCAGCCGCATGCGCAGAAGGCCTGGCGGCCCGGGAAATTTAAAATCTCCTTCAGTAGCCGGGAGACAGGAGATGCCACCGGGGACCGCGGTGAATGGTCCCCGGGCCCGTGATCGCCGGTATCCGTTGGATACCGGCGATCACGAAAAAGTGTAAAAAAGTTTTAAAACAGTAAATGTTTCAGCTGCCCTCATGGATCCGATCCATGAGGGCAGCTGAAAATACTCACCTCCATCCTCCATGATGTTCCCAGCGATCTGGAGCCGCCACGGGCTTCTGCGCATGCGCGCCAAGGGAGAAATGGCGGTGCATGCGCAGAAGCGCCGGGAAATTTAAAAACCGGGGAGTGCGCTCCCCGGGCACGTGATCGACCGTATCCAATGGATACCGGCGATCACAAAAAAGTTGTAAGAAATTTTTAAAAAGTCGTAGTTTCATCTCCCCTCATGGATCCGATCCATGAGGGGAGATGAAAATGCTCCCCTAAGGTCCCCAAAAGCATAGGACATTACCCTCTACTACGCATGCGCCAAACAAAATGGCGGCGCATGCGCAGTAGAAGCCAAAGCCACAGTGGCATTTGGCTTAGTAACATGCAGGGACCAAAGTGATTGGTCCCTGCTGACATGGATGGCTGTGATAAACCTATCACAGCCATCCACGTTTTTTTGTTTAATAAATATGGCACACGATCAGTCTGGCGTATCTCTCTCCTGTCACTCAGAGCGATTTGTGACAGGAGAGAGATAGCTGAGAAAAATCGTGTGCCATATAGCGAGTTAAAAAAAGAAAAAAAAAACATTATTACCCGCCTTCACCTTCCCTCATACCCCAATTACCCCATTTTATCCCTGTCCGCTTTTTGGGGGGCTATTTTTTTTTTGTCTACCCCCATTAAAAATTTTTTTAATAAAATGGAGCGTAGGCGCTACACCGCCGAGCAAGCATACGCGCTTGCTCTTTGCGTCAAGCTCCGGTAGTGATGCTACCAGTGAGTCGGAGGAGGAGGAGGTTTTTTTTGAAAGTGACGACTCTGCCTGAGGCAGCGGGGCCAAATTATGCGGTGCCCGCCACTGCGTGAAGTGCCGCAAGTTTATTTGCGCCCCGCATCCCAGAATTTTTAGCGGCTCCAGGTGTTAATCTGGATGTCGCAAATTTCACCCCGTTTAGTTTTTTTAATTTATTCATTACCGTCGGTGTCCTGGAGTTAATTGTCCAGCAGACGAATATATACGCTGGACAATACGTGACCGCGCACCCCACGTCGGTTTATTCAGCGATGTGGACCGCCATAGATGTCCCTGAGTTAAAAAAATTTTTGGGACTTATTCTGCTAATGGGACTCGTAAAAAAGTCATCAATACGGTCCTATTGGTCCACGAGCACCATTCACGCGATGCCCGTATTTGCATCAATAATGCCCCGACGCAGATATGAAAATATTCTCCGTTTTTTTCATTTCGCCAATAATACCCAAATCCCCCCGAGAAGTGACTCGGCGTATGACAGACTGGGCAAATTAAGGCTCCTTATATCGCTATTAAGAGACGCCTTTAAAAACATTTATACCCCCCCAAATAAATCTGGCGGTGGATGAATCGCTGATGAGTTTCAAAGGCGGTTTATCTTTCCGCCAGTTTATTCCCTCAAAGCGCGCAAGATATGGCGTCAAGCTATATAAAATCTGTGAGAGCGCCACAGGTTATACTTGCGACTTTTTCATTTATGAGGGCAGGGATCGACAATTAAATCCCCCCAACTGTCCTGAAGACATTGGCGTTAACGGGAAAATTGTGTGGGAGCTCGTGGGCCCTTTTTTAAATAAAGGGTACCACATATATACTGACAACTACTATACGAGCATCCCCCTTTTTAGAGTGTTACACGCCGCAGGTACAGGGGCCTGCGGGACTATCCGCAAAAATAGGGTAGGATTCCCACAACCCCTGGTTTCCAGGCATGTAGACAAAGGTGCGTCTTACGCACTGGCCTATGACCCCTTGCTGGCGGTAAAATGGCGTGACAGAAAGGACGTCTTTATGCTGTCCACTGTGCACGCAGACACCTCCGTTACAGTTAGGGAGAGGGGGGCTGCAGCAGAGAAAATTAAACCGGTCTGCGTCACAGATTATGATAGATTCATGGGGGGCGTCGATCTGTCAGACCAGGAGCTACAGCCCTACCTTGTGAAACGCAAAACGCGAGCTTGGTATAAGAAGGTAGCCATCTACCTGATACAGATCGCTACCTATAACGCTCATGTCATTTTTAAATCGTCCGGGGGCACGCTGAGCTTCCTCTAGTTTCAGGAGGCGCTCGTAGAAAATCTTTTATTTCAGACCACCGCACCTCAGGATGCATTGCAATCTGAGGAGGTGCGAAGGCTAACAGAGCGCCATTTTATAAATCCCATCCCTGAGACTGCGGGCAAAAAATACCCCCCAAAAAAGTGTTGCGTCTGTACTAAGCAAGGGAGGAGGAGAGATACGCGTTTTTATTGCCCCACGTGCCCATCCCACCCTGGCCTTTGTAATTACCCCTGCTTTGTAATTTATCATACAGTTTTACATTATTAATTTTATTTCACATATAAGAAATGCCAAAAGGGGGTGTGGGTGGGTGGGGGGGGGGGGGGTCTTTTTAGGGAATCAGTTTTACTTTCATTAGTCCATCTCCCCAGTTTTTCCTGCTTGAAACAAAAAAATACGGTCCTAAAAGTGTCAAATTTGGTGAAAAAAATGAAATCACATTTATATTTCACTCGCATTATAATTATTTAAAAAAATAAAAATGTAGCGTCAGAATGCCCAGTACACCCCTAGATAAATTAGCTAAGTGGTCTTGATGTCAAAATTGGGTCACTTGTGAGGGGCATTTTATTATTTTGGCAGTTTATTATCTCTGCTAGTGTGCAATGGGGCCTGTAAATTATTCAGTTGCGCCCTAAAATCAAACGGGTGCTCCCTCCACTATAGGCCTAGCCATGCGCCCTCTAAGAAGATTGGGGCTACAACGGGGGTATTGCTGAAGACAGAAAAACAAGTGCTATAATATTTGGGGTGCATCTCCCCAGTTTTTCCTGCTTGAAACCAAAAAAACGGTCCTAAAAGTGTCAAATTTGGTGAAAAAAATGAAATCACATTTATATTTCACTCGCATTATAATTATTTAAAAAAATAAAAATGTAGCGTCAGAATGCCCATACACCCCTAGATAAATTAGCTAAGGGGTCTTGATGTCAAAATTGGGTCACTTGTGAGGGGCATTTTATTATTTTGGCAGTTTATTATCTCTACTAGTGTGCAATGGGGCCTGTAAATTATTCAGTTGCGCCCTAAAATCAAATGGGTGCTCCCTCCACTATAGGCCTAGCCATGCACCCTCTAAGAAGATTGGGGCTACAATGGGTATGTTTCTGAACAGAGGACAAACAGGGGTACCCATTTTGGGGTGCAAGTCTTCATTCATATATGTGCTGTACAAAAAAAAACTGCTTTTAAAATGACAGAATTACCAAAAAAATGAAAATCGTAATTTTTTTCTTCTGCTTGGCTTAGATTCATTCAAAAACCGTGAAGTCAAAAAAGACATTGTACCCCTAGATAAATTCTTTAAGGGGTCTAGTTTTCAAAATAGGGTCACTTGTGGGGGTTCTCCATCGTTTTGGTCACTCAAGGGCTCTACAAGTGTACAATAGGGCCTAAACCTCCTTCAAGCAAAATTTCTGTTCCAAAAGCCACCGGTTGCTCTTTTCATTTTGGGGCCCATTGTGCATACAGACGTAAGATTGGGACCACAATGGGTATGTTTCTGAGCAAAGGACAAACAGGGGTATCCATTTTGGGGTGCAAGTCTTTATTCATATATGTGCTGTACAAAAAATACGCTTTTAAATTGACAGAATTACCAAAAAAATGAAAATCGTAATTTTTTTCTTCTGCTTGGCTTAGATTCATTCAAAAACCGTGAAGTCAAAAAAGACATCGCACCCCTAGATAAATTCTTTAAGGGGTCTAGTTTTCAAAATGGGGTCACTTGTGGGGGTCTTCCATCGTTTTGGTCACTCAAGGGCTCTACAAGTGTACAATAGGGCCTAAATCTCCTTCAAGCAAAATGTCTGTTCCGAAAGCCACCAGTTGCTCCTTTCATTTTGGGCCCCATTGTGCATACAGACGTAATACTAGGGCCACAATGGGTATGTTTCTGAGCACGGGACAAACAGGGGTATCCATTCTGGGGTGCAAATCCTCATTTTCATGTGTACTATAGAAAAAAGTCCTGTCTTTAAAATGACATATTTGCAAAAATATGAAATTTTAGTTTTTCTCTTCTAAATTGCATTGACTCCTGAAAAAAAACTGTGGGGTTAAAATACTCATGACACCCCTCAGTGAATACGTTAAGGGTGTAGTTTTTAAAATGGGGTCACTTGTGGGGGTATCTATCAATTTGACTCCTATGAGCCTTTCCAATCTTGGCTTGGTGTAGGAAAACAAAGTGTTCCTCAAAATGCTGAAAAGTAATGTTAAATTTGTACGTCTCCTAAATGGTTAAAAAAAAACAAAAGTTTTTCCAATGTGCACCCAAAATAAAGTAAACGAATGGAAATATATATCTTACCAAAAATTTCTATATTATGTTTGCACATATTTGAGATATTGCAGTTGGAAATGTGAAAAAATGATGATTTTTCAAAATTTTCCCAATTTTGGCGCGTTTAATAAATAAACACAAATTCTATCGGTCCTTTTTTTTGCCTAAATGAAGTACAACATGTGGCGAAAAAACAATGTCAGAATCGCTTGGATATGCAAAACCTTTCTGGTGTTTTTCCATGTTAAAGTGACACATGTCAGATTTGCAAAATTTGGCCTGGTCATTAAGGCGCAAACAGGCTTGGTCACTAAGGGGTTAAGGAGACACTTGGAGGTGCAATGACTAATAAGAGGACACTTACTGTTTGGAGGGCACCATAATATTAAGTCAGCACTATTACTTTGTAAGGGTCATGACAATGCCTGACTTATTACTAAGTATGGGCATAAAAGGGGTAATGTTACTGTGTGAGAATACAAAGAGAGAAATGTTATTGTGGGGCACTAAGAGGAGCACTGTTACTGTTTAGAGTACAAAAGGTGGCACTTTTATGGTGTGGTGCCATCTGTGACATATGGGGCACTATCTGTTTGGCCCTATTATTTTTAAGGGCACACTCTATCTGGCACTATATTTTTAAGGCTGCTGTTTGTGTGGCACTAATTTTGTGGGTAGTTAATTATAGTTATGACAACATAATTTCTGAAGCAAAGTATTTATAGGCACCATACCACAGTGAATACAGTGGTACAATGAATGTGCAAATAAGGTAATGTGTGATGATATACTGGTAATGTGTACTGTATTATTTAATGCCCTGTATCCACAAAATCTGGGAATTCCTTGGTGCTTACTACTAGTAGGAGCTGTCAAACCATTGTCTCAAAATTCCTGTGCTAGTGAATGATGTTCATAAATGCCATTCTGCAGGAGGAGTAGGTGTCAGCCAGAAGATGGATATGTCAACCTGATGCCCTGCACTGACTTGACCTTGGATGTTAAAGCAATAGAAGCATTGTGATGCAGCTTTTGTAGGTGAGATTGAGGTGTGTCCATATAACCATGTGCGTTTCGCACCTCTGGTGAGTGTGTGCATAGAAAGTGCACAAGTGACTGCGAGACCTTTTGTGAGATTGGGCGCAGGTCTGGGCCTAGTTAGCCCCCAAGAAATATACCAATGGGCTGAGGGAGAAAGAGAAAGGACAGGAGAGTGAAAGAGGCCTGAAGAAAAGTGGAGCCTGTGAAACCATTCTGTGAGAATGGTAAGAGAGAAGGTAAAACCGGTCCTGGAATTGGAAGTCCTTAGAGGGTTACTAAGAGAGTTACAGGGGAGCTAGTGACTGTGTGTTGGCTCACAGTATTTAGTGAGTTACTGTTACAGAATCAGTATCTGTAATTGCTCCCCTCTAACAAGTAGAGAATGATGCAAGAGCCACTCTAAGTTACAGTCTAGTTGAAATGTGTGCTATTAATGCACGTTGAAGTTGAAATTGTATAGAGGTAGCAAAGTTTAACTTGGCTCTGATAATGTTCTGCTACAGGTTATCTTAAGCTATGGAAAACCTATTATCCTAACACAACTAAAGCAATTAAATGCTATTGAAATGGCAAATAAACTGGCACAGAACATGTTCTTAATGTATTTAGAGTCAAATTAAACTTTACTACATTTGTACTCTTAAAGAAATGGCAGTCCTCCTTTTTGACTGTATAAACTGTGGACATGAAGTTTGGATAAAAAAGGATGACTTTCTGGTATGCACATTGTGATTGTTCCCAGCCAGAGAAACCACATAATCTTGTAGATATGATACCTTTTAATGGCTAACAAAAATACATGATGTAATAGCGAGCTTGCGAACCTCTCGGGCTCTTCATCAGGCTAACGATGGAATAGATCTGAAGAGGCATGAATATTTATACACACTTATAACATATGTACTAATGACAAGGCACAGACATGGCCGTGATTGGTTTGCACTTAAAAGGAATTTTGCAACAGAAAACAAACTTTTTTTTGTCTAGGCACTGATAACGGAGTAAAAGTTTTATGGTTCCTGAATTACTGTTGGGGAGGGGGGGAGGGGTCATTAGGCCAGGAATGCTACAAGAGGTACACAAACATTTTTAACTAGACACTGATAAGGGATTATAAGTTTATGGTCCCTGAAATACTGTTGATGGTGTTTTTCATCAGGCCAGCAGTCTTATCTGTGCAATAAATGTCTCACACCTCCCATTCACGCATAAATCCTGGGGAATCATTTTACCTAGTATTCAGCATGTCAAAAGTTGTTATCAATTTATATTCCCAAATTCTTCTATGGTTTTGTGACTTGAAAACACCCTTCAATATCAAAACTCTTATATCTCCTATGTCATGTCCATGGTTAGAAAAGTGCTTGGCCACAGTTAATTCTCTCTTTCTGTGTTTAATCGTGTGGCGATGGTATAAGCTACATTACAAGGCAGAAATTACAAGGCGATGGTATGCACAGTATATTCACACAGCTGTGCCTGGTCCAGGTCATCCTGGAAATGAGGCACCATGACATTCTCCAGGCTCAGTAAGAAACTGTGTAAACTTCAGCAACTGTTCCACTATTTAACCACAAAGCTGCTATATCTTTTCTAGAGACTATAACCCTTATGAATGCGAACCATTTAAATTTACAATAACCACCAAGAGTGTTGTGCCTATAAGTGAAGGAGGAAATGTTTCCTGTTTGTACCATAAAGTGTCTGTGACATTTCTACAGAGGGTAGTAGCCCCTTTCAAGTATAAGACATATCCTGGGGTGGGACAGTGAGGGATGCAGAGGTTGTAGTTGCTCTTGAGCCATAATGTGTTAGGGCATCAAATTTATTTGATTAATAGAAAAATACCAGCATTAAAAATGGCACATATTGGGTGGGGGCCCTGTTACAGATTTTACATTGGGGCTAAGGAGCTTCAAGTTACACTTCTGGTACCAGGGATTGGCACCCGAGGTGGCCTGATGGCATTAATACTATAGATGGCATATGCTAGATTAGTGTCTGTGCCTCAAATTTTACAGTGTGGCCCAATTAATTTATTAACTTTGATTTTTATACTCTACCTCACACACATTTCTAGACATTCACACATAGTTAAACATTATGCAATAGTCTTGATAAGGCAGTAAAAAGAAAATGTAAACTTATTACATTTTCCATTTCATATTCCACCTAAGTAAACAGCTTGAAGGATTATGTATCTGGCTTATTAGTCATAAAACGTCTGTACTGATTCTGGAATTTCACGAACAAGAACCACTTTCTCCAAGAATTACTTCTTGGTGGATTTTGTCCTGTGATGAAAGGAATATTTTGACTTGTACTTTTGGCTATTGAAGCCTTCAAAGAAACTGTGGTTGGTGACTGGGAAATGGTTGTTTGACGCTTGGCTTCCATTACTTGTACACTTACGGCTACATATTCAAGAATGTACTTGATTTTTTTCCATCACTCCCTAATTACAGGACCACCAACACAGTTTTGAGCCTCCTGGTGACCCCATGTGAAATCATCTTGTCCTTAAGTATTAAAATCTCTACTTGAGCATACCTAATCCTATAATATATGGTTTTTGCTCTAATGACTCTGGATTATTTTCATTGTTTTTAAAATAAATTACTTAAAAGTGAAGTGTGCTACCTTATTAGTAGGGAGGATTCAAAAAGCCACACAAAAACTGGAAAATTAAATTATTAAAGAACTAATTTAAATGATTTTTTTTTAAATGCAAGCGACAAATAGGAGACAATCGAAGCTGCTCTGTTATTTGTCTGCAAAATAATAAATTGTTAGACCAAAGAAGTCTTATAACCAGAGAGCAGGGCATACTAGAGAGATCCAAACATAATGAACAATAGGTGTCTAGATTTGTTTCATTGTGAACATGATAAAACAATGGTAAAGGGCCCGACTCCAGGTTGGAGTTGGCCCTTGGGCAGCAATGTAGCAATAGGCCCCATGTCTACAATAACCTTTTTATACCCACCCAAGTTGAGACCCGTCAGTTATAAATACAGCACTCCCATAATTGTTTTGTGCATCATATGCCAATTTATATTATTAAAATGATCATACCTACTATGGGGCTAATTTCAAAAGTAAGGAATTAAAACTTTAATGATTTAGCGTTGGGATAAAAACATAATGTGAACTTATGTCAGATGGATGCAGTTTTTGTTTTAGAAGAAAAAAAACTATCAGGCTTCCTTCACACGCAATTTACTTGTAGAATTTTTCTGGCTAGTAAAAACTCCATGAATTTCATTGTTTTTTTCACAAGCTTTTTTCTTAAGGTGACCCATTTTTTTTTATACAGACATGCACTTTTTGTTAGTTTTTTTTAAATAATATAGTCTATACAAAAATGTCTGAAAATAGCCGACCAATGCCGTCTTTTGAAACAAAAATGTCAGGAACTTAATAAGATGAAATTGCACCACAAGTGCCGAAAAACACCATATCAGAAAAGCAGTGTTTGGAGTGCAACTTATAACTTCTTACTGACCTACAGCTAACATCTAGCCATTGCATATTTTGCAGAGCAAAAAGCCAGGAAGACATCAACACGGTGTTTTCCTAGAAATGCTATGTGTGACACCACCCAAAAGATGAAAATATTGTGTTTATAAAGAAATGTAATCCTGTCAAACATAAGCCAAGATGACAGCACGGGTATCTTTGAGTCTACATTTGACATAGGCCATAAATGTGGTATAAATAGAAAATAGAAAAAGCAAGCACCAACAAATAGTAATGCAAAAAAATAAATTTATATTTTGCAACTCCAGAAACCTTTTATCAAGCAGGTGTATATGTCATAAGGACCGCTGGTGGCCAGGGCTGTGTTAGAGTATTTATTTGACATAACCCATAAATGTGGTATGAAATGACTTTATATGCACACTTGTGCGCTTTCAGCAAAATCAAACCGCCAGTCTTGCTTTCTATGTTGATGTTGTAACAATATATCTTTGTCCTGACCCCCCAAGATCATTGCTATAATACTCTTGGTGGCTTTCAGCAGGGTCCAACCTGTACGCCGGAGTAAGGCCCCCTGTTCATCGCACCTGTCCACGAGCAGAGAATCATTGAGATTCTCCGCTCGTGGCGGGCAATTTGTAGCATGCTGCGAATTGCCCCGATTCTCCGAGGTCAGCTTATCTATTAGATAGGGCTGACCGGCGGAGATTCGGCGGCGGCACCTGCTCCCGGACATGGTGGAGTGAAAAATATTGTGCTCGTAAACGTGCATTTTACCCGCGGATGCAAAGCAATTTTTAGGTAAAAATCCCTTGCATTGCTTCTGTGAAAACCCAATCCTCTTGCTCTAGTTTAATGCGCGATAGAGGATCGGAAGTATTTACCATTGATTTGGGAACCTGCCATCGCACTCTGATGCACATCACATGGTTTGCAAGAGCCATGTGATGTATTTAAGGTCCCATTGAAAAACAATGAGCAAGGTGTTCCAAGGAACGCAAAAAAATAGGACATGCCACAATTTTTTTCCTCCCGGCATCACTGTGAGGGAAAACATTTCTCATCTGTACGACTCTTTTCAAAACAATGGAGTTTATATTTGCTCGGGTTTTGCATCTCGCCCATGTGAAACTAGCCTGAGGGCTTTTACACACTAGCGTCTTTTTTAATGCTATGATATTGCTGCATTTTTTTCAATGGGACTTTCCAATGTTAAATTTGCATCACACAAAAATCGCAAGTTTGTGCTATTGCGATTTTTGTGTAATGCAATTTTAACATTAGAAAGTCCGACTGAAAAAAACGCAGCGATATCGTAGTGTTAAAAAAGACACTAGTGGGTAAAAGCCCTTAGGATATGTTCACACAACGGAATCAAACACGGATGTCAGTGTGGATTCTGCATCTAAAAACCATGGCAGAAATCTCCAGGTGAGCGGCAGATTTCTTCTGCAGCTATGCTGGTATAGGGCTGTGGATCTGCACGCGGATTTAGCCCTTTTCAATAGACAAATCAGCATATGGAATTCCCAACACAGATTCTGCACAAAAATGGTATCCAGATTTGCAGTGGAATTGACACTGCAAAAATGTACCGTATGAACATACCCTTAAAGTTAGGGCTTATTCACACAGGTGTATTTTTCCTCAGTATTTTGTGAGCCAAAACCAGGAGTGGGTCCAAAATATGGAAGAAATGCAAAGCTTTCCATTTTACTTTCTCTTTGTATATTCCACTCCTGGCTTTGGCTCACAAAATACTGAGGAAAAATACACATTGTGAATAAGCCCTTAGGAGTATACCTTGTATCCCCGAAAATAAGACAGTGTCTTATATTAATGTTTGCCTTCAAAGATGCGCTAGGTCTTATTTTTAGGGGATGTCTTATTTTTCTATGAAGAAGAATTCGCATTTATAGTTGAGCAAAAAAAATGAACATCTATTATGTACTGTACAGTAGTTGTCATCACAAACCAGCATAACCAGACAAACTGTGAATCCTATTAAGCATTTCTTGTTATTACCATTATTTCCATGTACAACAATCTATGGTACATTTACCTATCCCGATATTTCAGAATCATTGGCCCAAATCTCTCATGTCTAGCAATAGCACTGTCCTTAAATAGGTACTTCTTGTCTTGCCTGATTCAAACAGGGCCACAAAAAATAAGGGCTGTAAAGTACCTGGCTCCCACACACTGTCTGGAGACTGTAATGATCACCCACAGCAGTTCCTGGACAACTTGTACAGCAGTGACGGCATTGCAGCTTCTGACCACCAGGGGGAGCTCATCACAGCAGACTTGCACAGCAGGGACAGAGCTAGGTCTTACTTTAGTGAAACCTCTACTAGGTCTTATTTTCAGGGGATGTCTTATTTTGGGGGGAAACACGGTACTTCAACCCCTTAGTGACCATTCTATTTTGCACCTTATTAACAAAGCTATTTTTTAAATTGGGTCAATATGATTATAGCATAATCAAATTTGATATTTTGTTTAATTTTTTGCAACTTTTACACAATGAAAGCACCTTTAAAAAAAATAAATTGAATTTGAAGTTGCATCACCGTATTCAAAGACCCATAACATTTTCATTTTTTCACCTACGGAGCTACATCATGTATTGCTTTTGGCAGAAAGGGTTGTCATTTTCATTGATACCAATTTGGGGTATATGCGACTATTTGATGAATTTTCATCGCATTTTGTTATGAGACTGGTAGACTAAAAATAGCAATTCTCACATTTGTTTAAATTCATTTTTATGTTGTCTACCCTGTGAGATAAAGAACTAAATATTTTAATTGTTTAGGTAGATATGATACCTGCTAAGTGTATTTTTTTTATTACACTATGTATATGGGCACCAGTCAAGCCTGCCATCTTCTGTTTCTATACATGCAGGCTAAACATGTAGTTTTAAACCTCAAGCAATTAAAGAAGCCTCACTGCACTAAGCAGTCACTGGAAAATTACTGAATTTAAAACATAACTTTTATTATAAGTTTAATAATGCAAAGAAAAACAGCAAAAAGCTCCATTCACAGTTCCAAAAGTGTATGCGGGTGGGAACTCGCCCTATTAGCATCCTAGACAATTCAGCTTAACAAATAGCGCAATTGCCTTGACAAGACTAGCCATAGAGGAATTTCATCCTTATATCTCCCTAATGTAGGCCTATTCTCCCGACGAGTTTCTATCACAAAGTACTCTGGATATCCTTACAGCATATAAAGTAAACACATAAAGAAAGACAACAGTATATTAGCCCTTAGAATGGCCTCCTTGAAGTTAATCAGATGTATCAGTATAGATATAAAGTGCTAGTTAGGCCTCCCTCACACAGGCATTTTTGTACAGCGGTTAGCTCTGCGTTTTCAGTGCTGCGCTAAACGCTGTACAACGCTCCCATTCATTTCAATGGGGCTGCTCACACAAGCATCAAAACACAGCGTTTCTAATGCTGTGCTTTGACAGCTATTCATGTTCTATCTTTGGGCGTTTTCAGCCCTGTGTTGTCCCTTGAAATGAATGGGGAGCGGTTTCAGCACTGCAGAAAACACAGCAAAACTTGGTGCCGCATTTTTGGCAGCGCTAACCACACACCAATTTTTCTTGGGGGAGGGTTTGTAATATAAGCCCTACCCTGAAAATCAATGCTAGCTACATTAGATGGAAAAAAAAAATCAATACTCACCTAGCAGGTGCCGTCTGGGTCCCAGCCGCTGGTCTCTGCCGCTGCTCCAGGCTTCCCCTGCAATGACAGATCTATTTCTGTAGGCGAGGTTTGAGAACCCCACCTCCAGCAATAGATTTCTGTGATTGGTTCTCGGCGCTCTGATTGGCTTAGACAGTCAATGAATGACTGTGATTGGTTCTCGGTGCTGGCTCGATGCCCAATCACAGCAATCTATTGCTAGGTGTGGGGTTCTCAAACCTTGCTTACAGCAGTAGATCATCTGTCAGTGCAGGGGAAGCCATGAGCAGCGCCAGAGATCAGCAGCCGGGACCCAGACGGCAGCTGCTAGGTGAGTATTAATTTTTTTTTTCTTCAGCATCCTTGGCTGTGTTTTCAGCTGTGCTAAAAGTGCAACCAAAACGCTGGCATTAGGAATGCCAGCGCTGCTGAAACCAGGCTGAATCTGCAGTTTCTGCAAACAGCTGTGTAAGGGAGGCATTATATAAAAGGTGCTTATCAGTTTAAGTTAGAGCACCATCAGAACAATGCACCATAGAAAAAGTCCACTAAATTACATAATAATATCCAAAGATGAGCAAAACCAAAGTGCATACTCCATCATAAAGTGCACCAAAGGCTTACTGATGGAAAATTCAAATTTAGCAATACTCAGCACTAGTGAGAGGCGCTACATATAAAGTGCAATAATGCTTTATAACTAGAGATGAGCGAGCATGCTCGTTTAAGGCAGATACTCGAGTGAGCATCGCTCTTCTCTCTCACCCCGGCTCACCCCCGCTCATCCCCACTCACCCCCGCCACCCCCTGCATTTGTATGGACGAGTAAGCAGATACTCGAGAAGAGCGATGCCTTAAACGAGCATGCTTGCTCATCTCTATTTATAACCAATAAATGGAGCCTATAATATTTAAATTCATACAATAATGCTGCTAAAGGTAGCAGCAAACCTTGCCATGCTAGTTTTGCTGCTAAACATAGCAAAGAAGCACATAGATGCGTGTTTGGATTGATTATGCACTTTATATTTGCTGGTGCAGATGGATTGATATGCACTTTGTTTTTGCCATTATGCAAGCAGTGATATTAAGGTTTGGATGATAAGTTTGCTACTTTTACTGTCATTAGGAAACAGTAAAACAGAAAAAAAAATGTCCATTTTTTTCCCCATTGATTTCAATGGTTTTTTTTAAGAGCTTTCAATTTGTGTCAAGTTGTGTTCATTCTATCAGCTCTCTGTTTTTTTTTGTTTTTTTTTTTAAAGCTTGCTGTGCTATTTTTTCCCCATCCAAAAACAGTAACCTGATGGAAAGTAGCCTTCCATATTTTTTACATTGGTGTAAATGGAGAATGGATACGGTACAAACTTAAAGGGGTTGTCCCCCCCCCGTTCGGCGCGAGACAACCCCGATGCAGGGACCTAAAGAAAGCTTACCGGAGCGCTTACCTGAATCCCCGCGCTCCGGTGACTTCTATACTTACCGGTGAAGATGGCCACCGGGATCCTCTTCCTCCGTGGACCGCAGCTCTTCTGTGCGGTCCATTGCCGATTCCAGCCTCCTGATTGGCTGGAATCGGCACGTGACGGGGCGGAGCTACACGGAGCCGGCATCCTGCACGAGAGGCTCCATTGAAGAAAGCAGAAGACCCGGACTGCGCAAGCGCGGCTAATTTGGCCATCAGAGGCCGAAAATTAGTCCGAAACCATGGAGACGAGGACGCCAGCAACGGAGCAGGTAAGTATAAAACTTTTTATAACTTCTGTATGGCTCATAATTAATGCACAATGTATATTACAAAGTGCATTAATATGGCCATACAGAAGTGTATAGACCCACTTGCTGCCGCGGGACAACCCCTTTAAGCCTTCTGTTTGTAGCCGTTACTCATCCCATTAAACTGATCCACTTTTAAAAGCAAAACTCATGACTGTCTCTTTAGAAACAGTCACAGAAATGTGGGCTGGTGTAAAGCAACTGTCATAGAAAATGTAGAAAAATTTACAGTTAAAACCCCCTGGTCCATCTAGTCTGCCCTTAAATTATTTACTTTTAATTTCTCTCTTGGGATAGGTGTATACTTACCCCAGCATCCTTAAATGTATTCCCATCTCAGGAATCCTATTTCAATGTGTTCAAAATCACAAAACAATGTACTCACATATAAGATGGGATAGCTTACACTATACACTATTACACTTTACAAGACAGCAGGTGGGCTATTTGTTTTTTCATAAATTGTACAAAGGACCAATTATATCAGGTGAACAGAACATCCAAGCACGGTCTCCTTCTCCTGTGCTTTGGAAAACATCATCTTGGGGGCAGATTGTGAAACTCGTGAAAACACGAGAGCTATAGTTCCATATTTCCATATTTTTCATTTGGGTGGGGAGTGGAAGTAGGGAAGGTGGAAGCATGAGAGGGAGAGCAGCAGCATCACCTTGAAGACAGAGTTTGTTCCTTCTGGATACATGAGTGATATAGCTCCGTATTTCCATATAGACATTCATCATTTGGGGGAAAGTAGGAGGGAGAAACAGGGGAGGAGCAGAAGAAGGACATCAACAGCAGCATCGCGACCACTAGCAACATTACCTTTAGGGCATAGGGTGTTCCTCATGGAAAAATGAAAGGTATATACCATATTTCAAAATTGACATATTTTTCATTCGGGGAACCGAGTGGAAGGTGGAAACACAGTGGAAGCAGAAGGACAGCAGCACCAGTTACAGCACCTTGAGGGCAGATTGTAGTCTCTGATATAAATTTGTGCTCTGCATGCTTACTAATCAGTGGGGGGGGGGGGGGGGTGGGGGCAGAAGTCAGGTGAAATCCATACCTGGCTCATTTTTATGTTCAATCTTTTTTATTGCAGATTTGTTTTTTGACAAAAACAAACAAGCAGATAAATCAAGTCTCGTAGGAGGATCAAACGGCGACTGCTCGATAGCCTCCGACTGCTTCCCACTGCCACAAGAAGGACACCCCGAGGTTGGGGCCGGAGGGGGTGAGTCCAGACTACCGCCAGACCGCGGTGCAGCAGCAGCTCCCATAACAGCGGGAGACTGTGGGAGGTGGAGGAGGCTCACAGTGCAGGACTGAGCAGCACTGTTGGAGCACTAGACCCATATAGAGTGCCCACACCGGGCAGATTACAGCCCACCACGGCCTGATCATTCCAGGCTCCCAACCAGGTCCTCCACGGTCCCGCCGCGGCGCACCTCTTTACACCCCTCCCCCCAGCCAGGGTAAACAACCGTGCTAAGAACAGCAGGCTCCCTAGGGCAGCAGTCCTGAGCCCCCTACCCACTGCTCGCCTCTGCCCTAGTAAAATAACTAGAGGAGCAACACAGAAACTTACAGACTGCTAGTAAACCTTCACAGGCACAGCCTGAATTTTTTCAGGGAGCTCCGGACACGGAGCTCCTGCAAATTGCTCTCTCCACTGCAATCAATTAGTGCCACAACACCACTCTGGCCATACTGCACTTGCGGCCCATAGGACTTCCTCTCTACCATGCCAAAAGAAGGTGGATGAGGCTTACAGCACAGGACTGAGCAGTACCCTCGGAGCACTAGATCTACACAGAGCGCCCACACTAGGCAGATCACAGCCCACTAAGGCCTGATCACTCCAGGCTCCCAACCAAGCCCTCCACGGACCCGCCGCGGTGCACTTCTCTACACCCCTCCCCCCAGCCGGGGTAAACAACCGCACCGAGAACAGCAGGCTCTCTAGGGCAGCAGTCCTGAGCCCCCTACCCACTGCCCGCCTCTGCCCTAGTAAAATAATTAGAGGGGCAACACAGAACCTTATAGACTGCTAATAAACTCTCACAGGCGCAGCCTGAATTTTTTCAGGGAGCTCCAGTCACAGAGCTCCCGCGAAGTGCTCTCTCCACTGCACTTAATTAGTGCCACAACACCACTCTGGCCATACTGCATTTGCGGCCCATAGGACTTCCTCTCTACCGTGCCAAAAGAACTTGATCCGCATTTACATCGGTCACACAGGGTCCGGATAGGGCCACAACCACCCAATGGCCCCCTAATAAGGCACTTTGAGTAACGGGCCCCATCATACGACTTAAAACAAATCTTAATCTCAGTACACTATGGGAAAAAACAATAGAGACAGGAGCAGCGACACCTTGACTACACCACGTCCAGCCAAGGGCCAATCGGATATGCAAAAATTCCTCAAAGAAACGGTGTCGAGATCTCCACACCCCGCTAGCAAAAAATCACTAAACTTAACGGCTCCAACCCCCCTAAGCTCAGAAAGAGATGAAGAGGCCTCGTCAGAAGGGGAAGAAAATGAACAAATCTCTAAAAGCTTTATGAGGGACTTAATCACCACCGCCCTACGACCTATTATGTCGGACCTCTCAGAGATCAAAGAGGAGGTCAAGTATATGGGAAAAAGAATTGAAGTCCTAGAATCCTCATCAACCAACCTCATTTCACACTCAACAGAATTGGCGCAACTTGTCAGAGAACATCACCATCAGCTGAATCGCACTCTACTCCTGCAAGAAGACCTCGAGAACCGCAATAGACGAAATAATATAAGGATTAAAGGCCTCCCAGAGTCCTGGGCAACAGAGGCCTTACCCAAAATTGCGGCAGAATTATTTGCTCTTCTTGTAGGCCAGGATAGAGCCGCGCACATCTCCGTTGAGCGCATCCACAGATCTCTGAGACCCCCACCTTCTGGGTCAGATCCTCCAAGAGATGTCATTTGCAAGCTTCTGATGTTTTCGGATACGCAAGCAATCCTAGATGCGGCCAGAACCAAAAAAGAGCTGCAATATGACGGGGCGCACATACAGCTGTATCAGGACCTCGCCCCGATGACATTGGCCAAACGCCGCTTACTGAGGCCCCTTCTTGAAGCCCTCCGAGCCAAAGACATCAAATATTCCTGGCTCTTCCCGTTTGGGATAGGAATAAACCACAGAGGCCGAAGAATTAATATCAGGTCCCCTGAAGATCTGCAAAAATGCTGGCACCTTCTTGAATTGGAACCGATGGACATTCCATGCTGGCTCCCGCTTCCAGATCCTCCGATGCTCCCTTTGTTATCCTGTACTGATACCGAGACAACCACGGGGAACTTTAGGTCCCCCAGAGGGAAGAAAAAGAAGAACAAGGAAGGAATTGTAAACAAGGACACTTGAAAATGAAGCGAGCTAAGACCCCCTTGGGCCAACAATTGTATTTCCACAAAGAAGAACCGCTCTTCTGTTGCTGTTACCTCCTAGTTTGACTTTTAACAATCTAACTCATTTTCCCGGCATACTTCACACCGGTGATGGGGCCTGACCTCATGGGCCAGGCTCAAGTTTAATAGTTATCTTCTGTTAACCTCTCTCTCTCTCTGTCCTAATTGGCTTCAGGGGACCCAGGGTGCTCAGCAGTCCACGACTTGGATTTACTGCCTGAGGAAGCAGTACTAAGGTATACACTGTCCCGGACACACCCCCTGAGCTCACAGATTGCAACTCCTTTTTTCCCTCTATTACCCAGTACTCCACTTTTACTTTTGCCCTCTCCTTGCAGACTCTCCTGTACCATCTACCCCCTTCCCCTTCACCCCCCCCCCTCACTAGGTTCTCACAGTCAACAACCTCCGAGACGGATCGGAGCCCCAGTATCTTTCAGGTATCTAATATTGCACTCTTTCTCCACAGTTGGATCTGCAGGTCTGGCTCCAGGTCTGTGGACCAGACGCTGACATGACGTCCATCCACTTGACATCGTTCAACGCTCGAGGTCTTAACTCCCCGCAAAAGAGACATAGCGTCTCCCATCTCCTCAAAAAATGTAAGTCAAAAATACTGTTACTACAGGAGACACATTTTAAAAATGACAGACAGTTCCCTCCATCAGGGCTAGGGCTACAACAATATTTTCATAACACCCACCCAGGTTCAGCCTCTAAGGGAGTGACCATAGGTTTTCATAAATCAATCCCGTTCAAACTGGACACACAGTACCAAGATGGGGAGGGTAGGGTGCTCTTGTTAAAAGGTTCAATCAACAACATTAAACTGACAGTCGCAAATCTTTATGCACCAAACTAAGAGCAAATCCCCTGGCTGGTCAAACAGCTAGAAATTCTTAAACAATTTGCGATAGGACACATCATATTGGGGGGAGACCTGAATGTTGTCTTGAACCCGCTGCTAGACTCCTCAACTGGTCGCTCCCAGATATCGCAGACAAAACTGAAAAGATTGAACCGCTCCTTACAGGATCTGGGACTCCTGGACGCCTGGCGCTCCATACACCCTTCCACCAAAGACTTTTCCCACTTCTCCCAAGCCCATGCCTCCTTTCAAAGACTTGACTACTTCCTCATTTCCTCAGGCCTCCTAAACCATTTAAGAAAAGCCAGCATAGATTCCATCACGATCTCAGATCATGCCCCAATTCACTTGGACATTAACCTACCTAATCTAACCCCCGGGGAATGGAGATGGCGTTTGAATGACTCCCTACTGGACTCCCTGGAGGAAAGATCTAACTTAGGGGATCTCCTAGAGGAGTACTTCAAAACTAACTCTGACGGAAGTGTCGGACCGCCAGTGGTGTGGGAGGCTCATAAGGCCATTGTGAGAGGTCTGTTAATAGCTCTCGGCTCGAGGGTGAAAAAGCAAAACCAAAGAGTTATTGACGAATTATTAACCCAAATAGGAAAATTAGAGCAGGTCGCTAAATTGTCACAGTCTGAGAAGAACTTAGAGGAGCTGGCTGCTCTAAGACAACAACTCCGATGCCGCATTATAGACAAGTTTAACAAAAAACATATGCACCTTAAACAGATTTCTTATGCTCATGGCAACCGCGGTAGCAAACTAATGACTTCCCTTCTTAAGAAGACTAGGACTAGGAACGCTATCCTCTCTATAAAAACACAATCGGGAGCTCAGGTCTCCTCCACACTAGACATAGCAAGAGAGTTTCAACTCTTTTACTCTAAGTTGTATAACTTAAAGGAATCGGAAAACTATCTCTCCCGACAGGACATGAGTGAAAAAATAGACGCATTCTTGAGATCCTTAAACTTACCTGAGCTAGACGATAACGAGGCGTCCTCCTTATTAACCCCAATCACAGAAAGGGAAATAGAGGAAGTGGTGAACTCCTTCCCGCAGGGCAAAAGCCCAGGGCCGGACGGCCTGACATTAACCTACTATAAAGCCTTTAAGACATAACTAATCCCCAGACTTACTGAAACGTTCAACGCGTTACTAAAGGGAGCTGACCTCCCTAGGCAGGCACAAGAAGCGCACATCACCCTCATCCTAAAGGAGAGCAAGGACCCAACACAATGTAGCAGTTACAGGCCAATATCACTTATTAACCTTGACGTTAAAATTTGGGCCAAACTCTTAGCTCGAAGAATGGGGGACTTCGTTCCTGCGCTGATAAACCCGGAACAAGCCGGATTTGTCAAGGGCAGAGAAGGGAACTGTCTACGACTACTTCACGCAGCTAAATATGCCCAAACGCGTAAAATCCCTATGGCCTTTGTGAGCACTGATGCCGAAAAGGCCTTCAATAGGGTGGACTGGGTCTTTATGGAAAGGGTGCTGCTCCGATTTAAATTTCCGCCTGCCCTCATCTCAGCTATTTTTACCCTGTACTCAAACCCGCATGCTAGACTTAAAATAAACGACGCATTGTCGCGGCCGTTTGAGATTCGAAACGGGACACGTCAGGGCTGCCCCCTCTCTCCCACACTTTTTGTCCTCACCATTGAACCCCTTCTGCAGTGGGTAAGACAAGACCCAATTGTAAAGGGCGTAAAGGTATACTCACGCTCTTTGTCGACGGCCGCATTTGCGGACGATATAATGTTCGTGATCACCAAACCAGAGAGGGGGCTGCCCAGACTGGTTTCAATTCTTCGGGACTTTGGTACACTCTCAAATTTTAAAGTAAATTTCGATAAGTCCGCAGTCCTGAATATCTCGATCCCGGAGATACAGTGCGGGCCTTTGAGAGCCTGTTCACCCTTCGCTTGGTCCGAAACAACGGTAAAATATCTGGGGATAAACCTCTGTAAACGGAGTGAAGATCTCTTTACACACAACTTCCACCCTCTGATCGCTCAAATGAAAACCTTACTCAGTGCATATGACCTCCCTTTCCTATCTTGGTTTGGGAGAAAGAATATCTTGAAATCGTACATATTTCCTATAGCCCTCTATAAATTAAGTATGATCCCGATCCACCTACCTCTGTCCTTCTTTAAATCCCTACGGGTACTCTTTACGGGCTTTGTCTGGAGGCAGAAGAGGCCGAGACTTGCATTTAACTTACTGATTAGAAGGAGATCAGAGGGTGGGATAGACTTATCGAACGTCCAAGACTACTATCAAGCCATCCAACTGAGCTATTGGATGGACCTGACACACGCAACCAGAGACCCACTATTGCAAGATCTTGCAGTGGCCTCGCATGGGGAATCACTCCTGGAGGACCTGTGGTTCCCGGCAAAAAGCATCTACAGAGCGAAAGGGTTCAATCTCCTACTCAAAGGACCTTGCGAGATCTGGGACAAATTCAAAGACACACTGGCCCCAACCCCCTCTCCACTGACACCTCTAAGAAGTCTTTGCAGACTATTGGGGATCCCAACAAACTCATGCTCCCTAAGCGTCTGGAAGCTAACCCAGGGAGGCAGGGTGAGAGACATTCAGACTCAAGCACATAAGACACCAGAGGATATCTTGAATACACTGACCCCCGGCGACTGTACCCTATCCTTCCTACAAGTAGCGCACATGAAAAAAGTAGTGTGTGAATTTGTGACCAAATTCAAGTCTACCAGGCCCACAACAAGTTTTGAAAAAGCCCTAGAAGGGGACAACTCCAACGCCAGGAAAATCTCAAATATCAGGAGAAGCTTTATAGCCCCCTCAACCCAAGGCTTGAAATCCCCGCCTCCAGAAACACAGCCAATCACAGCCATTCAATGACATCATTGTCATTGGCTGTGATTGGCTGAAGGCACATGTGCTTCTGGAGACAGGGATTTAAAGTCTTTCGTGGAGAAAGCTTGTCTGCCGTGGACCAGGAGGGAGTGACAGCCTGCAGGAGCGCCGCAGATCATCTAAAAACGTAAGTAATGCTTTTTATTCTTTGCTCCACTGTATTACCGGCGTATAAGGTGACAGTTGGGGGGTCGTCTTATACGCCCCGTCGCCTTATACGCCGGTATATATTTTTAGTGTAACACATTTCTGGATGAATTGCAGGAAAGGGGTTATATATTTAACCCCTTTCCGACCATTCATCCTGCGATCGCCGGCAGCCCATTGCATTCAGTGGAGTCGGCTGTATTGCCGGTTCCATTGAATTCAATGGGCAAACATCGTTCTTCTCTGCTACAGCTGTTACAGCTGTGCCAGAGAAGAAGGATTTGTCTTCTATATGTTCTCAATGGGGTCAGCGCTGCTGCCGCTGGCCCCATTGAGCGCATATAGAATGCATCCATAGCGAGCAGCGGGAGGGGCAGATTTCAATACTCGGGTGACACCTTATCTCCCCAGCCACTCACAGCAGGGGGGTGGTATAGGGCTTAAACGTTGCAGGGGGAAGTTGTAATGCCTTCCCTGTCTTTATATTGGCCAAAAAAAAGCGCTAACGTCTCAGGGAAGAAAGTTTAATTTACCAGAACACCGCATGGTGTTCGTTACGAATAACGAACATCCCGAACACCCTAATATTCGCACGAATAGCAAGCTCGGACGAACGCGTTCGCTCATCTCTAGTTATAATCATTCATACAACTGCCCAGAGGTGCCCCTACTGGGGACCTCGTAAAGTCTCACAAGGAAGGATGGATACTTCTGCTGTTCCTCCGTTGGTCCCTTTTTATTATTATTGACTCACCTATACGCCAGAATTCTTGTACTTTGGGAACTCAGAAAGCCTTGATTGAGCAGTATTTCAAGATATATGTTTAGCAAAGCAGTTATACGTTGTACGAATGGAGCACACATTGCTTTCACTGTATGTATCATAAAAATTATTTGTTTGAAAAACTCAATAAAAAATTGATTTAAAAAAAAAAAATCAAGTCTCGTAGGACAGCGTATAATAAGCAGCATCTAAAATTATTAAAATAGGGTAATATTCTAAAACCTTACATGCCGGAGCAAGACCATTGTGTCAAATTAAATCTAGGCCTGTCTTATCGCATGGCTTGTCCAAAGAGCATGTAGGCAACAAATAATTGTACCATGTCGTTACAAGCTTATCACTACAGAGAGAGAAAATAGAAAATGTGTTGGCCACTACTCTTTGAAAATTCCCTGATTGTTGCTAGAAGACAACCAGAGGGGGGGAGACATAGGGGGAGACCTAGTTCAGATGTAGACAAGTAAATTTAGTAAGCAAAATAAGGAAAGGAAGAATAAACATTTGCCTAAGGATTGGGCATAGGGGTATAACGGGAGTACGAGGGGGAAGGATAAGAAACAAGAGGAACAGGGGACGACGAGTAGAACCACTCCATAGTTGGTCCGCCCAAAGTTTCAGATCTAAGCATAATGTCACAAGCTTCCCACTTTCCAAGAAATTGAGAGTTTATGCCAACAGGGTCTCAAACTCCGTAGGGGACATAAACTCCACCCATGGCTGCCACAGTGTTATAAATTTATCTGATGCCCTCTTGTGTTCAGCACAAAGTTCCTCAATTCAGCATAGTTGTGCCATTTCCTGCTGCTATTCACTCATGGATGGCACATGATTGATGCTTCAATGCCGTGGAATCACGGTCATTGTAGCAGCCAGACAGAATCTAAGGAATCTCCTTTTCTGAGACCCAATCAATCCCAGTAAAATAGAAAATAGTGCTATTTGCGGGGTACTTTGAATTGTTTTCTGACACATCTTGTTGTTTATCAAGAATACTTTGTCCCAAAAGGGCTTTACCTGATCACAGATCCACCACACATGCACCACAGTGCCTCTTTTGGTCCCACAGCGCCAACACCGATCCGACACCAAGGAGAATATGTAGTGCGAGCTAACTTGGCACCTGTACCACCTTGAGAGAATTTTATAGCTTTTTTCTTGGACGGTGCACGCAATAGACAACTTGTGAGTAAATACGCATGCCTTCCACAAATCGCTGGGGAATATTGTCGCCCCCAAGTCAGCCTTCCATGCCAGCTTTAAACCAGGGTTTGAATCATAGGAATCTGTTTTCAGCAGGCTGTATATCTGGGATGTCGTATGCACCGGGGGAGATTGCAAGGAGAACAACTTCTCAAATAGTGTTAATGCTCTCCAGAAGGAGCCCCCAACCCCTGAGTGGAGAGGAAGGAATGTAGCTGGTAGTAATCAAACCAGGAGAGATCCAATACCCCGAATCTATCCCTCAGATCCTGCAAGGTTGGTAATGAGTCCCCCAACCCAAGAATCTATCTCTAACCTAGCGAGGTGGGAATGTCGGGTTTTGAAAAAGGGGCGTGAGAAGGCTATCTGCCCTTGATAAGTGCTGTCTGCGAATCATCATGTCCCACATCCCAAGTGTCCTTTTCAGTAGGAAGTTAGGAGAGATGGATTGCGCTCTGTCACAGGCTCTGATCCACAGGATATGACTTATAGGGATTGAGCAATCTTCTTGCTCGGGAGCCACCCATTGCTTACTGGCAGCATGATAATGCCAGTCTATAGGTGAATTAGGACTGCTGCTGTTTGGTATTGCCTAAAGTTTGGTAAACATACCCCTCCCCTTGCTTTGGGAAGCGATAGATATCTTATTCCCAGTCGAGGCCTTCGTCTGCCCCAAACAAATTTGATCGTAGCTGATTTTAACCTATTGAAAAATTGTATTGGTGGGATGATGGGGATCACTTGAAAAAGGCATAGGAACCTAGAGAATACTTCCATATTAAGGATGTTTATCCGCCCAAACCAAGATAAATCTTAGTTGGAGTAGGAAGGCAAGTCCTTTAGTGTACGTTTCAGGAGGGTTAGATAGTTCAAAGGGAACAGTTTAGCATGGTTGGCTGGGATATACACACCTAGATATTTTATAGCCTCTTTTTTCCATTTAAACAGGAATTGTTCTTCTATATATTTTTCTTCTGCTAGTGGTAATGAAATATCTAGGGCCTCTGATTTAGAGTAATTGATTTTGAAATTGGATAAGTGGACAAACTTCTCAAATTGCTGCAACAAAGATGGTAGAGTGGTACATGGTTGTGTTATATAGAGCAAAAGGTCGTCCACGTATAATACAGTTTTGTACTGAACTTCTCCTATTTGCATTCCCCTAATAGTGCTGTTGTTTCTGATCGCCACAGCCAGATATCCCATTACTATGGTAAAGAGTAGACCAGCCAGCATCAGATGTAATATAGAAAAATTTGCAAAACTTTATTCCTCCATATAAAGAAGACCAGCGACGTTTCGGCCACTGCTTTGGCCTTTTTCAAGCTTGAAAAAGGCCAAAGCAGTGGCCGAAACGTCGCTGGTCTTCTTTTTATGGAGGAATAAAGTTTTGCAAATTTTTCTATATTACATCTGATGCTGCCTGGTCTACTCTTTACCATTTTGATGACTATTGGGTTTTGATCCGGACCTTGCTGGGCTGGTGCATCTATATACTCCTCGCTGTAAGTACAGCTGAACACCATTATTGGATTGGATTTATCCTATGAGAGTGCTGCAGTTGACCTATATTGTACATTTGATATTCCATTACTAACACATATAGCAATGGGAATATGGGACAGCCTTGTCTAGCCCTGTTTTTAATATTTACTGGGAGGGATAGTCTGCCATTCACCCTGACCCTAGACATGGGGCAAATATAGAGGACCTGGCCAGGATCTTGGGACCCAGCCCAATCTGCTTCAGGGTCTCAGTTAGGAACTGCCCAATGTATCCTGACAAAAGCCTTTTTGGCATCAATACATAGCAGGCACATGGGGTCTGTTTTGCTCCTGGCCTTAGCTGTTACCAGTATCATTTAATAATATTGTATCTGGCCTCCCTACCTCTGACAAAGCCCACTTGATCTGTATGAATGATAGAGGGCAGATGGGGAGTTAACCTATTGGCCCAAATTTTTGAAAACATTTTATATCAACATTCATTAATGATATCGGCCTTTAATTGGTGGAGACCGTGGGGTCCTTGCCATGGCTCATTTTTACAAATGTCAGGTGATCCACATTGTATGTAGGCAGGCGGATGTGTCTGTCAGTTATCACACCCCCAGTTGTGCTGAACACCCTTTCGTATAGCACACTGACAGTGGGACAGGCAAGCACCTCTAAAGCATGTTGTGCAAACTCTGGCCATTCATCCAGCTTAGACAGCCAGAGGTCAAAGGTTCTTAGTACATACACGCAGGAGCTGAGATACTTTTGGACCATCATGGATAGGTGCTGCCTGTAACTGTGAATCCTATCCTGTGCTGTTGCTACAGGCTGCAATTGGCTGAAAAAACTATGCTCCATCTCTGTTAGGCTTTCTCTGCCCCCTTTTGTGGTGCTGCTGCTGCTCTTGCTTGTCCACCTTGAGCCGCAGAACTGCAATACATTGCAGATGTATCCCATGGGGAAATATTCTGATTAACAGTCTATCCTAATACTGCTTATTTTGAGGTCCTCTCCAATGCCAGAATGAGATTTGTCATTTTAGCCTTGCATCGGGAATCAAAGAGGCTAGCCACCCAGTAATTATCTGATGTTTTGATGTGGACTGTGCAAAAGTCCTTCTGCCAGCCCTGCAGCATAAAAGCACTTATATGCCGCAAAGTGCCTAAGGTGATGGCCCACATTCCTTGGGGTTAGGACAAAGAGTGTCCTCCGGCTGCTCCCACTATCCACGTAGAATAGCTGGGGATAGTGATTGATGATAGGAACACTACGCAGTCCTCTCTTTTTAGACCTATATTATCCCTCTCCTCCTCATCTCCCTCCTCCTGCTTTTTCTCCTGTATACTTTTGCCATGGGTGGAGAAATATTTTGTAGAAGACGCCCCCTGTCTTGCTTAAAACCACCCTCCCTGCAGTGTTGAGTAACGGTGGACTGACCAGACAGTTGGGAGATTGGAAACTTTTCCCTTTGCTTGTGACAACACGTCATTATCCCAAAGGCCTTGTAGCATGTGTTCCAGCAGGCAAACAGGGTTGGTCATACTAGTGTGCGTCATCATGACTTACCAACCATTTTGGTCGCTTCCTTAAAGCAGGTAAAACACCGCAATGGGAAAGCCGTCTGCACCCTAGCCAAGTCAGTCAGTGTATTTGTGCCAGACAGGTAAAACAACGCAATGAGAAGTCTTTGTGCACCCACAGCATAGGCGAGCCACTGAAACTCAAAGACAGTATTACACATAAAGAAATCAAAGTGCCCAAACATAGCAGAGTTCCAACCTTCCCAGGACCTCAGCCCATACTTCTGCCCTAGTCATTCAGTGTATTTGTGCCAGATAGTTAAAACACCGCAATGGGAAGTCTTTGTGCACCCACAGCATAGGCGAGCCCCTGCAACCCAGGGACAGTATTAAACAGGAAGAAAAGAGAGTGGCCAAACATGGCAGAGTTTCCCCTTGCCAAGGACCTCGGCCTTAGCTCACACCCTCAGTAATCGGGGGCATAAAGCGGAATCGGACGCTAGTACAGCTGTGAAGGTCTCATTAAATCAGTTACGGTTGCTTTCATCGCTCCAAAGACTGGATGAACCACGAAGGAGTTCCACAGGCCAAACCTGGCGCAGTTGCACACCCCCGGACTTCAGCCTATGCCCACACCCTCAGTAATCGTGGGCCTAAAGCGGACTCAGATGCTTATACAACTGTGAATGTCGCATAAATTCAGTAACGCTCCTTTTGTTTGGCCCAAACCACTGTTTCAGATAACTGTGGTAACACGAGAGCAAATACATGTTGCCCAGCGCTAATCCCCAGACCCAAAGCAGGAGGAGGAGGTGGCATAATAAGGCCGAGAAACCATGACCAAGGTAGGAATACTCTGTGTGGGAAGTATGTGAGCGGGCCCTGGTGCAGGCTCGGTCCCAGCCTCCACCTTGTGTGACCCAAAGTGCAGTGAGTTACATAGCTATGGGAAATCTATGTGTCCCCACACACTTCCTTCTGTGTATGTGTCAGGCAGCTGAACACCGCTATGGGAAATCTTTGTGCACCCACAGTATAGGCGGACCCCTGAAACTTTTCTGTTGCAAGAGTATAGGCGAACCCCTCAAACCTTTCAGTAGGAAGTCTATAGGCGGACCCCTGAAACGTTTCTGTTGCAAGAGTATAGGTGGACCCCTCAAACCTTTGAGGAGCAAGTGTATAGGTGCACCCCAGTAACATTTCTGCAGCAAGAGTAGAGGTGAAACCCTCAAACCTTTCAGTAGCAAGTGCATAGGCAGACCCCAGTTACATTTATGTAGCAACAGTATATGCGGACCCCTGTAACATTTCTGTAGCAAGTGTATAGGCGGACCCTAGTAACATTTCTGTTGAAAGTATGTAGGCGGACCCCTGTAACATTTCTTTAGCAAGAGTATAGGTGGAACCCAGTAACATTTCTGTAGAAATTGTATAGGCCGACCCCAGTAACATTTCTGTAGCAAGAGTATAGGTGGACCCCTGTAACATTTCTGTAGCAAGATTATAGGCGGACCCCAGTAACATTTCTGTAGCAAGTCTATAGGCGGACCCCTGTAGCATTTCTGTAGCAAGAGTATAGGCAGACCCCAGTAACATTTCTGTAGCAAGTGTATAGGTGGACCTCAGTAACATTTATGTAGCAAGTGTATATGCGGACCCCTGTAACATTTGTGTAGACAGAGTATAGGCGGACCCCAGTAACATTTTTGTAGCATGAGTATAGGTAAACTCCTCAAACCTTTTATTAGCAAGTGTATAGGTGGACCCCTGTAACATTTATGTAGCAAGATTATAGGCGGACCTAAATAACATTTCTGTAGCAAGAATATAGGCGAACCCCTCAAACCTTTCAGTGGGAAGTCTATAGGCGGACCCCTGAAACTTTTCTGTTTCAAGAGTATAGGGGGACCCCTCAAACCTTTGAGGAGCAAGTGTATAGGTGCACCCCAGTAACATTTCTGTAGCAAGAGTAGAGGCAAAACTCTTAAACCTTTCAGTAGCAAGTGCATAGGCGGACCCCAGTAACATTAATGTAGCAACAGTATATGCGGACCCCTGTAACATTTCTGTAGCAAGTGTATAGGTGGACCCCAGTAACATTTATGTAGCAAAAGTATATGCGGACCCCTGTAACATTTCTGTAGAAAGTGTATAGGCGGACCCTAGTAACATTTCTGTAGCAAGTATATAGGTGGAGACCCCTGTAACATTTCTTTAGCAAGAGTATAGGTGGAACCCAGTAACATTTCTGTAGAAATTGTATAGGCCGACCCCAGTAACATTTCTGTAGCAAGAGTACAGGCAGACCCCTGTAACATTTATGTAGCAAGAGTATAGGCGGACCCAAGTAACATTTCTGTAGCAAGTCTATAGGCGGACCCCTGTAGCATTTCTGTAGCAAGTGTATAGGCGGACCTCAGTAACATTTATGTAGCACGAGTATATGCGGACCCCTGTAACATTTATGTAGCAAGAGTATATGCGAACCCCTGTAACATTTCTGTAGCAAGAGTATAGGTGTACCCCAGTAACATTTCTGTAGCAAGTCTATAGGCGGACCCCAGTAACATTTCTGTAGCAAGTGTATAGGTGGACCTCAGTAACATTTATGTAGCGAGTGTATAGGTGGACCTCAGTAACATTTATGTAGCAAGTGTATATGCGGACCCTTGTAACATTTATGTAGCAAGAGTATATGCGGACCCCTGTAACATTTCTGTAGCCAGAGTAAATGCGTACCCCAGTAACATTTCTGTAGACAGAGTATAGGCGGAACCCAGTAACATTTTTGTAGCACGAGTATAGGTGAACTCCTCAAACTTTTCATTAGCAAGTGTATAGGCGGACCCCTGTAACATTTATGTAGCAAGATTATAGGCAGACCTAAGTAACATTTCTGTAGCAAGAGTATAGGCGAACCCCTCAAACCTTTCAGTAGCAAGTGTATGGGCGGAACCAAGTAACATTTCTGTAGCAAGTGTATAGGCGGACCCTAGTAACATTTCTGTAGCAAGAGTATAGGCGGACTTCTGTAACATGTATGTAGCAAGATTATATGCGGACTCCAGTAATATTTCTGTAGCAAAAGTATAGGTGAACCCCTCAAACCTTTCATTAGCAAGTGTATAGGCGGACCCCAGTAACATTTATATAGCAAGAGTATATGCAGACCCCTGTAACATTTCTGTAGGAAGAGTATAGGCGAATCCCTAAAAAATTGGTGTACCAAGAATATAGGCGTACACCTGAAAAAATTTGGTTACCAAGAGTGTAGGCGAAGGCTGGAAAAATTAGTTAGATAACAGTATAGGCGAGGGCCTGAAAAATTGGTGTACCAAGAGTACAAGTATACCCCTGAAAAATTGCTCAACCACGAGGGCAGGTGAAATCCATAAACATTTTTTAAAGATACAGCTCGCTGTTGCTTAATTTGTAACAGAGCCTGGAGGCAGCAATGTGAAAAAAATTGGTTGCACTTAAAGTATAAAAACATTTGAAATTTTTAAAAATTGTAAAAACTTTTAAACAGCCTTTTGGGCCGCAGAAAAATTGGCAGTTCAGCGTGATGACATGCTGTTTTAGGAGGAGGAGTAGGAGGAAGAGGAGTAATAATATCCGAGTGATAGACAAAGCAAATTTCCCCTTTTTTTGTTGGTGATAGAGGATGCATTTTTCTCCTGTTGTAGCAAAAAGAATCATTAGGTTCCACTGCTTTCTGCCGGTGGAGAAGAGAAGTCTGGGGAAATCCAGCCTTTGTTCATCTTTATGAGTGTAAGCATGTTTGCGCTGGCAGTTGACAGGCGGGTACGCTTATTCGTTATGATTCCCCCAGCTGCACTAAACACGCTCTATGACAACATGCTAGCGGCAGGGCAGGCCAGCATCTCCAGGGCGTACAGCTCAAGTTCGTGCCATGTGTCCAGCTTTAATACCCAATAGTTGTATGGTGCAGAGGCATCACGGAGGATGGTGGTACGATCGGCTGCGTACTCCCTCACCATCTTTTTACAGTGCTCCCTCCGACTTAGCCTTGACTGGGGAGTGGTGACACAGCCTTGCTGGGGAGCCATAAAACTGGCAAAGGCCTTGCAGAGTGTTCCCCTGCCTGCGCTGGACATGCAGCCTGATCTCCGCACCTCCCCTGCTAGTTGGCCCTCTGAACTGCGTCTTCTGCCACTAGCGCTGTCAGATGGGAACTTTATCATCACTTTTTCCACCAGGGCACTGTGGCATTGCATCACTCTCGTACCGCTTTCCTCTTCGGGAATGAGAGTGGAAAGGTTCTCCTTATACTGTGGGTCGTAAAGAGTGTACATCCAGTAATCTGTGTTGACCAGAATGCGTCTAACGCGAGGGTCACGGGAAAGGCATCCTAACATGAAGTCAGCCATGTGTGCCAGGGTACCTGTACGCAACACATGGCTGTCCTCACTAGGAAGATCACTTTCAGGATCCTCCTCTTCAGCCCATACACGCTGAACAGATGAGAGGCAAGCAGCATGGGTACCCTCTGCAGTGTGGCCAGCAGTCTCTTTCCCCCTCCTTCTCCAAAACGCGCTGAGATATAGACATAAGGGTGGTCTGGCTATCAAGCAACATACTGTCATCCCCCATCTCTTTTTCCAACCGCAAAGCTTCTGCCTTTATGCTTAGTAGCGAACTTCTCAGCAGGCAAAGCAGCGAGATGGTAATGCTAATGATGGCCGCATCACTGCTCACCATTTGGGTAGACTCTTCAAAGTTTTTCAGAAACTGCTGAACCACCAGATTGTAGACGTGGGCCAGGCATGGCACGTGTGTGAGGCTGTCGAGCTGCAGAGCCTCCACCAGGTTACGGTCGTTGTGACACACGACCATGCCCGGTTGGAGGCTCAGTGGTGAAAGCCAGAGGTCGGCCTGCTTTGTCAGACCCTGCAACAGCTCGGGGGCTAAGTGCCTCTTGTCACCTAAGCTGATAAGTTTCAGCATGGCTTGTTGACACTTCCCCACCGCTGTGCCGCCATGCGCTACCGACTGGTGGTGACGTGCTCACACTTCTTAATTGAGAGGTAGAGGTGGTGGAGTAGGGGAGGTTTAGAGGAGGTGGCATAAAACACCGCAGAAACCAGCACCGAGGTAGGGCCCGCTATTCTGAGTGTGGGTAGGACATGAGCGGTCCCAGGCTCTGACTCAGTCCCAGCCTCCACCAAGTTCACCCAATGTGCCGTCAGGGAGATATAGTGTCCCTGCCCGCCAGTACTTGTCCACGTGTCCGTGGTTAAGTGGACCTTCCCAGTAACTGCGTTGGTGAGGGCACGATTTATGTTGCGGGAGACGTGCTGGTGTAGGGTGGGGACGGCACACCGGGAAAAATAGTGGCGACTGGGGACCGAGTAGTGTGGGACCGCCACCAGCATCATGTTTTTGAAAGCCTCCGTATCCACAAGTCTGTACGGCAGCATCTCCAGGCTGATTAATTTGGCAATGTGCACATTTAAAGCTTGTGCATGCGGGTGGGTGGTGGCATATTTCTGCTTGTGATCAAACGCTTGTGCTAGCGAAAGCTGAACACTGCGCTTAGAGACATTGCTGGATGGAGTGGAGGACCGTGGAGGTGAGGGTGTGGGTGCAGGCTGGGAGACGCGCGTGCCTGCTTCCTGGGAGGGGGATTGGATCTGTGTGGCAGGTTGTGGCACAAAAGAAGAGGCAGTGGTGTGACCTGGAGGAGGTGAATTTCCTTCGTCCCACCTTGTGGGGTGCTTGGCCATCATATGCCTGCGCATGCTGGTGGTGGTTAGGCTGGTAGTGGTGGCTCCCCGCCTGATCTTGGTGCGACACAGGTTGCACACCACTGTTTGTCAGTCGTCCGCGCTCTCACTTAAAAACATTCACACCTTTGAACACCAAGCCCTCTGCACGGAGGCTTGCCGCGAGGGGGTGCTTTGGGAAACAGTTGGGGGATTCTTCACTTTGGCCCTGCCTCTACCCCTGGCCACTCCATTGCCTCTTCCAACCTGTCCTGCTGCTGCACTTGCCTCTCCCTCTGAAGCCCTATCCTCAGTAGGCTTAGCAAACCAGGTGGGTTCAGTCACCTCATTATCCAGCAGCTCTTCCTCTGAATCCTCTGTGCGCTCCTCCCTCGGACTGAAATAGTTTGCAGTGGCCCAGGAAATATTAGAGTACTGTTTAGCGGTGAGACCTCTGTCTAATGCACTGCGGACGTAGAACTGTATAACTAAAAATAGTTTGCATTGAACCAGGAAATATTAGAGTACTGTTTAGCGGTGAGACCTCAGTCTAATGCACTGCAGACATAGAACAGTATAACCTAAATAGTTTGCAGTGGCCCAGGAAATATTAGAGTACTGTTTAGTGGTGAGACCTCTATCTAATGCACTGCAGACATAGAACGGTATAACTGAAATAGTTTGCAGTGGCCCAGGAAATATTAGAGTACTGTTTAGCGGTGAGACCTCTGTCTAATGCACTGCAGACATAGAACGGTATAACTGAAATAGTTTGCAGTGGCCCAGGAAATATTACAGTACTGTTTTGCGGTGAGACCTCGATCTAATGCACTGAGGACTGAGAACGGTATAACTGAAAGGCTCTGCACAGGGCTAGATGGGTAATAAAAAAAATTGGTGCACTACTGCTCCCAGCCAGCCACAACTATAATGCACATGGTGAGGAGTAACCCTAAGGCCTTAGTCACACGGGCGTTTTTTCACGCGATTTGCGGATCGCATGACAGCTGTTACAGCTGTGGCTGTTACAGCTGTGGCAGAGAAGAATGATTTGTCTTCTATATGTTCTCAATGGGGTCGGCGCTGCTGCCACCGACCCCATTGAGCGCATATAGAGAAGAGAACAGGAATCGCAGATCGCAGATAGGTGCGATCTGCGATTTCTGTTCTATAATTTATCGGACGAGCGCATAAAAAGCGCTCATGTGTCCGATACCATTGCAAAGCAATGGTTTTATAAAATCGCCGGACGCATGCGCATGCGCAAATCGCGGCTAAAAACGCCCGTCTGACTAAGGCCTAAGAAGGAAGATTGGGGCTCTTGTAGAGAGGTTCCCTACGGTGAAACTTTCCCTATCTCAGCAGCTCTGTCCCTAAACTCTGCATAATGCACTGCAGACTGAGAACGGTATAACTGAAATACTTTGCAGTAGCCTAGGAAATATTAGAGTGCTGCTTCACGGTGAGACCTCGGTGTAATGCACTGCAGGCTGAGAACAGGCCTAGATGCGTAATAAAAAAATTGGTGCTCTACTGCTCCCAGCCAGCCACAACTATAATACACATGGTGAGACATAGCCCTAAAAAAGACCGTTGGGGTTCTTGTAGAGAGCATTACGACTGTAAAACCTTCCCTATCTCAGCAGCTCTGTCCCTAAACTCTGTGTAATGCACTGCAGACTGAGAACGGTATAACTGAAATGGTTTGCAGTAGGCTAGGAAATATTAGAGTGCTGCTTCACGGTGAGACCTCGGTGTAATGCACTGCAGACTGAAAACGATATTTCTGAAAGGCTGGGAACAGGCCTAGATGCGTAATAAAAAAATGTATACACTACTGCTGCCAGCCAGCCACAACTATAATGCACACGGTAAGAAGTAGCCCTAAAAAGGACCGTTGAGGTTCTTGTAGAGAGGATCACGACTGTAAAACTTTCCCTATATAAGCAGCTCGGTTCCTAAACTCTGCCTAATGCACTGCACACACAAAACAGTATAGCTAAAATGGCCTGCACAGCCCTAGATGCTAAAAAAAAAATTGGCATACTACTGCTCTCAGCCAGCCACAACAGTAATGCACACTATGAAGAGTAGCCCTAAGAAGGAACGTTGGGGTTCTTGAAGACAGGATCCTACGCTAACACTATCCCTGTATCAGCAGCAGCACTTTCCCTAACCTCTGCCAGCATGCGTCTGAGGTGAGCTGCGGGCGGGACCAGTTTAAATACTCAGCAGTCACCTGATCCCGCCAGCCACTCACTGCTGTTGGCGGGCAGAGGGCTGACACATCACAGCAGGAAGTGATAATGCCTTTCCCAAATGTTTATTGGCTAGAAAATGGCGCTAAACATGCGGGGAAGAGAAATGCAATTGACTGGAGTACCGCGTGGTGTTCGCCTCGAGTAACGAGCATCTCGAGTACCCTAATACTCGAACGGGCATCAAGCTCGGACGAGTGTGCTCACTCATCTCTACAGGTAACTGTATGCATGGTGAGGGAAACAAGTATTAGTAAAGGCGTGCATGGAGGGCTACTTTAAGTTGAATAAAATGTAAGACTTTCTTCTAATCATCAGAAGAGGGGTTAGGAGAGGTTCTGTGACCTTATGATGACTGTTGTTTGTGGTATGGAATACAGAGGGTCAGGAGATAGGATGAGCTCTAAGTGTTATCCACACACTTCCTCTTCAGCTCATTAAATGAAAACACTTCACATGAAAGAAAAAGAAGTGTCATCTTTGAATAAGAATCATTTTTATGATACAAATGCTTCATTTATCTTGGTAACAGGAAAGACTGTTTTAGAACACTCATTTGTACATCTCATTGTTTAGATAATTATGGACTTGTTATAAAAGTTGCCAAATTCATTGCAGTTTGCTTCATTTTCTATTTGAATAAGAACATTACAGAGGGAACATTAAAAGTAGCTGTGAAAATGGTAGATAAGAATATGTAGGGTGTGATAAGGCTATTTATAACAGCAAAGTCTATTAGATCATTGTATGCAGATATGACTTTGTTAAGTCATACAGTCTTCGTGCACAGTAGCCTGTAGTGTCAGAGAACTTTTTTGTCTCAATGGAAGGCACATTTCAGATTTTATGTAATCGAGTATGCTGATTTAAAAAATCAAGATAAAAAAATTCTCAGAAAACTGGAACACCTCCCTAAATGACCAGAAAAAAAAACAAAAAACTGCCATGTTTCAATATAAAAAATATAGTATATGAGTAAATTGAACAGGCTAAGGCCTCTGTCACACGGGCGTTTTTTGCCGCGATTTGCGGATCGCATCACAGATGCGCATCCACAAATTGCGTGACCGGGGCCGAAAAAGTAGTACGCGTTTTCTTTGAAACGGGCCCGAGCAGTGGAGCGCTGTCCAGCCCATTGAATTCAATGGAGCCGGCAATACAGCCGGCTCCATTGAAAGCAATGGGCTGTGGGCGATCTCAGGATGAATTTTCGGGAAGGGCTTAAAAATATAAGCCCTTCCCTGAAAATCATCCAAAAACGTGTAAAAAGTAAAAAAAAAATATATACTCACCTTGTCCCCGCAGACGGAGTTCAGCTGCGGCCGGCCAGCAGTTCTCCTGAACTGCTCTGAGTAGTATTCAGCAGCCAGGGATTTAAAATCCCCGCCTGCTGAATGGGCTGCCTCTGATTGGTCACATCCCTCACCAATCAGAGGCAGCTCTCACTCACCCATTCATGAATTCATGAATGGGTGAGTGAGTGCTGCCTCTGATTGACTCAGCGCAGGGACCAATCAGGGGCAGCTCTCAGCTATTGAATGACAGCGTCCGGTGATTTTATAAAATGGTATCGGACACATGAGCGCTTTTTATGCGCTCGTCCGATAAATTATAGAACAGAAATCGCAGATCGCACCTATCTGCGATCTGCGATTCCTGTTCTCTTCTCTATATGCGCTCAATGGGGCAGGCGGCAGCAGCGCCGACCCCATTGAGAACATATAGTAGACAAATCATTCTCCTCTGTCACAGCTGTAACAGCTGTGGAAGAGAAGAATGATGTTTGCCCATTGAATTCAATGGAGCCAGCAATACAGCCGGCTCCATTGAAAGCAATGGGCTGCCGGCGATCGCACGATGAGAGCTGCCCCTGATTGGTCCCTGCGCTGAGCCAATCAGAGGCAGCACTCATCCATTCATGAATTCATGAATGGGTAAGTGAGAGCTGCCTCTGATTGGTGAGGCTGTGACCAATCAGAGGCAGTTCATTCAGCAGGCGGGGATTTTAAATCCCCGGCTGCTGAATACTACTCAGAGCAGTTCAGGAGAACTGCGGGCCGGCCGCGGCTGAACTCCGTCTGCCGGGACCAGGTGAGTATATATTTTTTTTTGTTTTTACACATTTTTGGATGATTTTCAGGGAAGGGCTTATATTTTTAAGCCCTTCCCGAAAATTCATCCTGTGATCGCCGGCAGCCCATTGCTTTCAATGGAGCCGGCTGTATTGCCGGCTCCATTGAATTCAATGGAGCCGGCTGTATTGCCGGCCCCATTGAATTCAATGGGCAAACATCATTCTTCTCTGCCACAGCTGTTACAGCTGTGGCAGAGGAGAATGATTTGTGTTGTATATGTTCTCAATGGGGTCGGCGCTGCTGCCGCCGGCCCCATAGAGCGCATATAGAGAAGACCAGGAATCGCAGATCGCAGATAGGCGCGGTCTGCGATTTCTGTTCTATAATTAATCGGACAAGCGCATAAAAAGCGCTCATGTGTCCGATACCATTGCAAAGCAATGGTTCTATAAAATCGGCAATCGCATGCGCAAATCGCGTGAAAAATCACCCGTGTGACCGAGGCCTTATGAGTATATGACTGTTGTAAAGATTGTAATGACATGGGTGTTGGTGGACATACATACTTACTTTCTCCACAACCAGGTCTTTGTGTAATGATCGTCTGTCCGTTGCTGACAAACAGTAGAAATAGCTTTCTGCTCTGCTTGTCTTCTTTTGTAATGAAAAGAATCTCATTGGACTGAACGTTTTTTCAGCACATCTCACATATACTTAATCTGAATGAGAGCTGGAGAATTTGGAGGACAAGTCAACATCTTGAACTCTCTGTCATGGTCCTCAAACCATTTCTGAACAATTTTTGTAGTGTGGCAGGCTGCATTATCCAGCTGAAAGAGGCCACTAGTGGTCTACTACATAATAGGAACACTCCACAAAACCTACTGCATTGGAGATGCTCTGATCCAGTCATCTAGCCATCACAATTTGGCCTTTTAGGTAAATTGCTTAGATGTTTACTAGAGATGAGCGAGCACCAAAATGCTCGGGTGCTCGTTATTCGGGACGAACTTTTCGCGATGCTCGAGGGTTCGTCTCGAGTAACAAACCCCATTGAAGTCTATGGGCGACCCGAGCATTTTTGTATTTCGCCGATGCTCGCTAAGGTTTCCTTGTGTGAAAATCTGGGCAATTCAAGAAAGTGATGGGAACGACACAGCAACGGATAGGGCAGGCGAGGGGCTACATGTTGGGCTGCATCTCAAGTTCACAGGTCCCACTATTAAGCCACAATAGCGGCAAGAGTGGGGCCCCCCCCTCCCAAAAACTTTTACTTCTGAAAAGCCCTCATTAGCATGGCATACCTTAGCTAAGCACCACACTACCTCCAACAAAGCACAATCACTGCCTGCATGACACTCCACTGCCACTTCTCCTGGGTTACATGCTGCCCAACGGCCCCCCCTCCCCCCCACAGCGCACACCAAAGTGTCCCTGCGCAGCCTTCAGCTGCCCTAATGCCTCACCACCCTCATGTCTATTTAGAAGTGCGTCTGCCATGAGGAGGAACCGCAGGCACACACTGCAGAGGTTGGCACGGCTAGGCAGCGACCCTCTTTAAAATTGGCGGGGCGATAACCCACAATGCTGTACAGAAGCAATGAGAAATAGAATCCTGTGCCACCGCCATCAGGAGCTGCACACGTGGGCATAGCAATGGGGAACCTATGTGTCACACACTATTCATTCTGTCAAGGTGTCTCTGCATGCCCCAGTCAGACCGGGCTTTTTAATTCATAGACACAGGCAGGTACAACTCCCTATTGTGAAGTCCCTGTCGACCGACAGCATGGGTGGCTTCCTGGAACCCACCGGCGGTACATAAAAATATCCCATTGCAGTGCCCAACACAGCTGAGGTAGTAATGTCGTGCTTAATGCAGGTGAGCTTCGGCCCACACTGCATGCCCCAGTCAGACTGGGGTTCTTTACAAGTGGAAACAGATGCATTTATAATTCCCTGTGGACCCACAGCAGGGGTGGGTGCCAGGAAGCCACCGGCAGTACATAGAAATATCCCATTGCATTGCCCAACACAGCTGAGGTAGTAATGTCGTGCTTAATGCAGGTGGGCTTCGGCCCACACTGCATGCCCCAGTCTGACTGGGGTTCTTTACAAGTGGACAGATGTAGTAAAAACTCCGTGTGCACCTACAGCATGGGTGGCTCCCTGGAACCCACCGGCGGTACATAGAAATATCCCATTGCATTGCCCAACACAGCTGAGGTAGTAATGTCGTGCTTAATGCAGGTGGGCTTCGGCCCACACTGCATGCCCCAGTCTGACTGGGGTTCTTTACAAGTGGAAACAGATGCATTTATAATTCCCTGTGGACCCACAGCAGGGGTGGGTGCCAGGAAGCCACCGGCGGTACATAGAAATATCCCATTGCATTGCCCAACACAGCTGAGGTAGTAATGTCGTGCTTAATGCAGGTGGGCTAAAAATTTATTTGATTACACTGTAGGCGAGGGCCCACAAAAATTGCTGTATCAACAGTACTAATGTACCTGAAAAAAATTGGCCATGGCCAACCAAGAGGGCAGGTGAAACCCATTAATTGCTTTGGTTAATGTAATGTGGCTTAAGTGGTAACTAGGCCTGGAGGCAGCCCAGTTTAACGAAAAATTGGTTCAAGTTAAAGTTCCAACGCTTTTCAGAGCATTGAAACATCTAAAAATTGTTTAGAAAAATTATGAGTGAGCCTTGTGGCCCTAAGAAAAATTGCCCGTTCAGCGTGATTACGTGAGGTTTCAGGAGGAGGAGCAGGAGGAGGAGGAGGAGGAGGAATATTAGACACAGATTGATGAAGCAGAAATGTCCCCGTTTTGGATGGTGAGAGAGAACGTAGCTTCCATCCGCGGGTGCAGCCTACGTATTGCTTACGTATCGCTGCTGTCCGCTGGTGGAGAAGAGAAGTCTGGGGAAATCCAGGCTTTGTTCATCTTGATGAGTGTAAGCCTGTCGGCACTGTCGGTTGACAGGCGGGTACGCTTATCTGTGATGATTCCCCCAGCCGCACTAAACACCCTCTCCGACAAGACGCTAGCCGCAGGACAAGCAAGCACCTCCAGGGCATACAGCGCTAGTTCAGGCCACGTGTCCAGCTTCGACACCCAGTAGTTGTAGGGGGCAGAGGCGTCACCGAGGATGGTCGTGCGATCGGCTACGTACTCCCTCACCATCCTTTTACAGGGCTCCCGCCGACTCAGCCTTGACTGGGGAGCGGTGACACAGTCTTGCTGGGGAGCCATAAAGCTGGCCAGGCCCTTAAAGACTGTTGCACTGTCTGGGCTGTACATGCTGCTCGATCTACGCACCTCCCCTGCTACATGGCCCTCGGAACTGCGCCTTCTGCCACTAGCGCTGTCGGATGGGAATTTTACCATCAGCTTGTCCGCCAGGGTCCTGTGGTATAGCAACACTCTCGAACCCCTTTCCTCTTCGGGAATGAGACTGGGAAGGTTCTCCTTATAGCGTGGGTCGAGCAGTGTGTACACCCAGTAATCCGTAGTGGCCAGAATGCGTTGAATGCAAGGGTCACGAGAAAGGCATCCTAACATGAAGTCAGCCATGTGTGCCAGGGTACCTGTACGCAACACATGGCTGTCCGCACTAGGAAGATCACTTTCAGGATCCTCCTCCTCCTCCTCCTCCTCCTCAGGCCATACACGCTGAAATGATGACAGGCAACCAGCATGGGTACCGTCAGCAGTGGGCCAAGCTGTCTCTTCCCCCTCCTCCTCATCCTCCTCATCCTCCTCCTCCTGAACGCGCTGAGATATAGACAGGAGGGTGCTCTGACTATCCAGCGACATACTGTCTTCCCCGGCTCTGTTTCCGAGCGCAAAGCGGCTGCCTTTATGCTTTGCAGGGAACTTCTCAAGAGAAAAGTAGTGGCGACTGGGAACTGAGTAGCGCGGGGCCGCCGCCGCCATCATAGCTTTGAAGGACTCCGTTTCCACAACCCTATACGGCAGCATCTCAAGGCTGATAAATTTGGCTATGTGGACGGTTAACGATTGAGCGTGCGGGTGCGTGGCGGCGTACTTGCGCTTGCGCTCCAACAGTTGCGCTAGTGACGGCTGGACTGTGCGGTGCGAGACATTGGTGGATGGGGCCGAGGACAGCGGAGGTGAGGGTGTGGGTGCAGGCCATGAGACGGTTGTGCCTGTGTCCTGAGAGGGAGGTTGTATCTCAGTGGCAGGTTGGGGCACAGGGGGAGAGGCAGCGGTGCAAACCGGAGGCGGTGAACGGCCTTCGTCCCACCTTGTGGGGTGCTTGGCCATCATATGTCTGCGCATGCTGGTGGTGGTGAGGCTGTTGGTGGTGGCTCCCCGGCTGATCTTGGCGCGACAAAGGTTGCACACCACTGTTCGTCGGTCGTCAGGCGTCTCTGTGAAAAACTGCCAGACCTTAGAGCACCTTGGCCTCTGCAGGGTGGCATGGCGCGAGGGTGTGCTTTGGGAAACACTTGGTGGATTTTTCGGTCTGGCCCTGCCTCTACCCCTGGCCACCGCACTGCCTCTTGCAACCTGCCCTGCTGATACCCTTGCCTCCCCCTCTGAAGACCTGTCCTGAGTAGGCGTTGCACACCAGGTGGGGTCAGTCACCTCATCGTCCTGCTGCTCTTCCTCCGAATCCTCTGTGCGCTGCTCCCTTGGACTTACTGCCCTTACTACAACCTCACTGCAAGACAACTGTGTCTCATCGTCATCGTCCTCCTCACCCACAGAAACTTCTTGAGACAGTTGGCGTAAGTCCCCAGCCTCTTCCCCCGGACCCCGGGAACTTTCGAATGGTTGGGCATCAGTGACGATAAACTCCTCTGGTGGGAGAGGAACCGCTGCTGCCCAATCTAAGCAGGGGCCCGAGAACAGTTCCTGGGAGTGTTCCCGCTCCTGAGCAGGTGTCATTGTAGTGGAGTGAGGAGGCTGGGAGGAAGGAGGAGCAGCAGACAGAGGATTCGGATTTGCAGCACTGGACGGCGCAGAACTGTGGGTGGATGATAGCTTGCTCGAAGCACTTTCTGCCATCCAGGACAGGACCTGCTCACACTGCTCATTTTCTAATAAAGGTCTCCCGCGTGGACCCATTAATTGGGCGATGAATGTGGGGACGCCAGAAACGTGCCTCTCTCCTAATCGCGCAGCAGTCGGCTGCGACACACCTGGATCAGGAGCTCGGCCAGTGCCCACACCCTCACTTGGCCCTCCGCGTCCTCGGCCACGTCCACGTCCACGTCCTCTAGGCTTACCCCTACCCCTCAGCATGCTGTATTACCAGTGATTTGATTTCCCAGGCAGGAAATAAATTGGCGCAAGCCTGCAGGCCAAATATAATGTTTTCGCTTTTTTGCAAACGGAAGACCCCACTGCGTGTATTCAATGAACAAGAAGTTTAATATCTGTGGTGTGGCCCTCAAAAAGTGTCACACAAGTATAGTGTAGCAGAGTTATTAACTCTAGCAGAGCAGGTATTTGCCAGTCAGGATACACAATGGCGCTAGGCTGCAGTAAAGCGTAGCTGGTTGCGTCAGATTTTTGTACGTTGTACACGCAGCACACACGTACACGCAGACCTTAGGACTGACACAGGCAGGCCAAATATAATTTCTTTTCCTTTTTAGCTTAGGGAAGACCCCACTGCGTATATTCAATGAACAAGAAGTTTAATATCTGTGGTGTGGCCCTCAAAAAGTGTCACACAAGTATAGTGTAGCAGAGTTATTAACTCTAGCAGAGCAGGTATTTGCCAGTCAGGATACACAATGGCGCTAGGCTGCAGTAAAGCGTAGCTGGTTGCGTCAGATTTTTGTACGTTGTACACGCAGCACACACGTACACGCAGACCTTAGGACTGACACAGGCAGGCCAAATATAATTTCTTTTCCTTTTTTAGCTTAGGGAAGACCCCACTGCGTATATTCAATGAACAAGAAGTTTAATATCTGTGGTGTGGCCCTCAAAAAGTGTCACACAAGTATAGTGTAGCAGAGTTATTAACTCTAGCAGAGCAGGTATTTGCCAGTCAGGATACACAATGGCGCTAGGCTGCAGTAAAGCGTAGCTGGTTGCGTCAGATTTTTGTACGTTGTACACGCAGCACACACGTACACGCAGACCTTAGGACTGACACAGGCAGGCCAAATATAATTTCTTTTCCTTTTTAGCTTAGGGAAGACCCCACTGCGTATATTCAATGAACAAGAAGTTTAATATCTGTGGTGTGGCCCTCAAAAAGTGTCACACAAGTATAGTGTAGCAGAGTTATTAACTCTAGCAGAGCAGGTATTTGCCAGTCAGGATACACAATGGCGCTAGGCTGCAGTAAAGCGTAGCTGGTTGCGTCAGATTTTTGTACGTTGTCCACGCAGCACACACGTACACGGAGACCTTAGGACTGACACAGGCAGGCCAAATACAATTTCTTTTCCTTTATTGCAAAGGGAAGGACCCACTGCGTATTTTCAATGAACAATAACTTTTAGAACTGTAGTGTGGCCCTGAAAAAGTGACACACAACTTTAGTGTAGCAGAGTTATTAACTCTAGCAGAGCAGGTATTAGCCAGTCAGGAAAGACAAAGGCGCAAGCCTGCAGTAAACCGTAGCTGGTTGCGTCTGATTTTTGTACGTTGTCCACGCAGCACACACGTACACGGAGACCTTAGGACTGACACAGGCAGGCCAAATATAATTTCTTTTCCTTTTTTGCAAAGGGAAGCACCCACTGCGTATATTCAATGAACAAGAAGTTTAATATCTGTGGTGTGGCCCTCAAAAAGTGTCACACAACTATAGTGTAGCAGAGTTATTAACTCTAGCAGAGCAGGTATTTGCCAGTCAGGAAAGACAATGGCGCAAGCCTGCAGTAAACCGTAGCTGGTTGCGTCTGATTTTTGTACGTTGTCCACGCAGCACACACGTACACGGAGACCTTAGGACTGACACAGGCTGGCCAAATATAATTTTTTGTCCTTTTTAGCAAAGGGAAGGACCCACTGCGTATATTCAATGAACAATAACTGTGTTGTGGCCCTGCCTACACAATTCTGTCCCTGTAGTATCAATGGAGGGTGCAATGCTGTGCACAGACGATTTTTAGAAAAAAAAAAATATGCAACACTGCTAACAGCAGCCAGCACAGTACTGCACACGCTTAAATTTGGCCCTAGAAAGGACCGTTGAGGTTCTTGAAGGCTACACTCACTCCTAACACTCTCCCTGCCTATACACCACTTCTGTCCCTAATACCGGGTGCAATGCTCTGCACTGCCGATTTTGAGAAAAAAAAAAAAAAAACACTGCTAGCAGCAGCCTGCACACAGGTAGATGTGGCCCTGAGAAGGACCGTTGGGGTTCTTGAAGCCTACACTGACTCCTAACGCTCTCCCTACAGCAGCACCAGCACGATAGTACTTTCCCTCAGCTAACTCACAAGGCATGTGTGGCGAGCCGCGGGAGGGGCCGACTTTTATACTCGGGTGACATCAGATCTCCCCAGCCACTCACAGCAGGGGGGTGGTATAGGGCTTGAACGTCACAGGGGGAAGTTGTAATGCCTTCCCTGTCTTTCTATTGGCCAGAAAAGCGCGCTAACGTCTTAGAGAGGAAACTGAAAGTAACCAGAACACCGCGTGGTGCTCGTTAAGAGTAACGAGCATCCCGAACACCCTAATATTCGCACGAATATCAAGCTCGGACGAGTACGTTCGCTCATCTCTAATGTTTACGCTTGCTCATTTTTCCTGCCCTTGACTTTAAAGTCTGATTGTTCACTTGCTACCTAATATATCTCACTGCTTGACAGGTGTCATAACAACATAATCAGTGTGTTAGGGTTTCTGTTGGGATCTGTGTTATTACATGAGTTCCCAGCTTCTCAGGCCTCACAGGTGGGGGTTGATTGAGCTGACTAGGGGTGGATTTCTCCAGCCAGACAATCCCCCGGGTCTTAGGCCCCCTGTGTGTGTGCGGTCTGTATCTCCGGAAGCCCTTCTTTAAGGGGGAGGTTTGCTGCTGGTGTCTGTTTTATTACATGGGTTTTCAGCGGCAGCATAGCTTCACAGGTGGTATTGATTGAGCTGGCTGGGTGTGGTTTGCTCTGGCAAGCCAATCCCCAGGGTCTGTTGCTCATGTATACCAGCTCCTCTGCTAGAGGCTGCTGGCCTTTTCTCTGTTTGTTCAGTGTGTTCAGTGTGAACAGTGTCATGCTCCTGCATGTCTGTGTATATGGCTGGACATAAGGTATCTGTGCAGCATTCCGGATGTTCAGTGTGAACAGTGTTATGCTCCAGCATGTCTGTGTAGCTCTCAGTACGTGTGGTGTGAACTATGTCTTGCTGTGGTTCCTTTATAATCTGGAATGAGGTAGGTTCCGGCTTGGGGTCATCCCTATTAGGATGATCGCTCCGCATTGCAGGCAGGTTTCCTGGGTTAGTTGCCTCATTAGTGTAGGGACCCGCAGGACAACGAGGACCCATGAAATGGGCTCACGGGCTTAAGTATCTTGGCCAAAATACTAATTAATACCTCATATTGTATCTGTTTATACATGCGGGTATGCTTGGTGCATGTTTTGACCGTTTATCAGCCGTTGATTTATGTCTGTCCATGCATATGAAGTTTCGCAGTTCTGCTGTTCGGTCTGGTTTCTCCAGTTAGTGAGTGTTAATGGCATAAAGTTTATGTCTGTTTTTTAGTCATGTTCGCGAGTTTCATGTCCAGTTTGCAATTCTGTAGTTCACGCGTCCGTATGACTCTGCAGTGTGTTTATGTCCCAGAATGACGGTACAGAATACACATGTACACAGATAAGGTGATATTTGTTCATATCCCTGTTTGCCACTTTATGCAGTGTTATTCACTTCACCTGCCTGCGAATATGTTTTTTGCATTACTACTACCATCATTATTGCTGAATATGTTCGTACAGTGCATCAAGCTTTGTGAATATTTATAAATCATACATTTATATATAATCATACAATATGATCCGGTCCATTCACACTGGATGCACCACATGGAGAATAAAGAGCAAGATCAGTATAGTGTATTGAGTAGGAACTATTGTCAAATTAGTCATTCTTAAACATCTTTGCTCTTCCTCTAAGCCTAGTGTTTATAAATTTATAAACCCAATGTAGCATATAGATCTGGTTAATATTTAAGTTAATTTAAAAAAGGGGGTCTGTATCCATCTGGAGGAGTTCAAATTGTGTGAGAGCTCAGTAACTTTTCCCAGGTGAACACAGAGTAATTTTTACTAACTTGTTAGGAGATATCAGCAAGCCAAAGTACTAATGCAAACGCTATTTACACACCATGTGCTATTGTGTCACATACTTGTAGATGAAAGATATCTATAAGGGAGTTTTTGCACAGGACGATCTATCAGGCAACAGATGACAGACAGACCCCAGCACTAATTGTTCCTGTGCTTTTACACAGGAACGAGTATCACTAATTAATGGATGCAGAGCGGGGCGGGATTGTTCCAGCCCGCCTGCCTGCATTCACGGTAAGCAGGCAATCGTTCATATGTGAGTGACTGCCTGTTTACACAGAACAATACATCATTCAGTTTTCTGCATGCAGAAACTGAACAATGAACAAGAAGCGAACAACTTCTCATTCGTCGTTTAGTCGGTGTGCGTATTAAAGCTGAACAGTTATCTTCAGATTCTCGGTGGATCGCGGGAATCCAAACTATAATCCTTCTCTAAAATAGCACCTTAAAAGAAGAATGTGAAACTCAAACATCTAACGCTCAGATTCATCATGATTTTTTTTTTTTTACTTATTTTATAATAAAACTTGTTGAACACATATTAGATTGCATCAAAAATGTACAATACTATGCTTCATAATTAGAGATGAGCGAGCACCAAAATGCTCGGGTGCTCGTTACTCGGGACGAAATTATCGCGATGCTTGAGGGTTCGTTTCGAGTAACGAACCCCATTGAAGTCTATGGGCGACCCGAGCATTTTTGTATATCGCCGATGCTAGCTAAGGTTTTCATTTGTGAAAATCTGGGCAATTCAAGAAAGTGATGGGAACGACACAGCAACGGATAGGGCAGGCGAGGGGCTACATGTTGGGCTGCATCTCAAGTTCCCAGGTCCACTATTAAGCCACAATAGCGGCAAGAGTGGGCTCCCCCCCCCCTTCCAACAAATTTTACTTCTGAAAAGCCCTCATTAGCAATGCATACCTTAGCTAAGCACCACACTACCTCCAACAAAGCACAATCACTGCCTGCATGACACTCCGCTGCCACTTCTCCTGGGTTACATGCTGCCCAACCCCCCCCCCCCCCATGACCCAGTGTCCACAGCGCACACCAAACTGTCCCTGCCCAGCCTTCAGCTGCCCTCATGCCACGCCACCCTCATGTCTATTTATAAGTGCATCTGCCAGAGGAAAAGCAGGCACACACTGCAGAGGGTTGGAACGGCTAGGCAGCGACCCTCCTTAAAAGGGGCGGGGCGATAGTCCACAATGCTGTACAGAAGCAATGAGAAATCCAATCCTGTGCCACCTCCATCTGGAGCTGCACACGTGGGCATAGCAATGGGGAACCTATGTGCCACACACTATTCATTCTGTCAAGGTGTCTGCATGCCCCAGTCAGACCGCGTTTTTTTATAAATAGTCACAGGCAGGTACAACTCCGCAATGGGAATTCCGTGCACCCACAGCATGGGTGGCTCCCTGGAACCCACCGGCTGTACATAAATGTATCCCATTGCAGTGCCCATCACAGTTGAGCTAACGTCAGATTAAATGCAGGTGGGCTTCGGCCCACACTGCATGCCCCAACCTGACCAGGGTTTTTAATTCATAGACACAGGCAGGTACAACTACCTATTGTGAAGTCCCTGTGGACCGACAGCATGGGTGGGTGCCAGGAAGCCACCGGCGGTACATAAATATATCCCATTGCATTGCCCATCACAGCTGAGGTAATGTCATGTTTAATGCAGGTGGGCTTCGGCCCACACTGCATGCCCCAGTCAGACTGGGGTTCTTTAGAAGTGGACACATGCAGTTACAACTCCCTGTGGACCCACAGCATGGGTGGCTCCCTGGAACCCACCGGCGGTACATAAATATATCCCATTGCAGTGCCCAACATAGCTGATGTAACGTCAGCTGTAATGCAGGTGGGCTAAAAATTAATTTGATTACACTGTAGGCGAGGGCCCCCAAAAATTGGTGTACCAACAGTACTAATGTACCTGAGAAAAATTGCCCATGCCCAACCAAGAGGGCAGGTGAAACCCATTAATCGCTTTGGTTAATGTGGCTTAATTGGTAACTAGGCCTGGAGGCAGCCCATTTAAAATGGTTGAGGTGAAAGTTTCAACGCTTTAATGAGCATTGAAACGTATAAAAATTGCTTACAAAAATTATATGACTGAGCCTTGTGGGCCTAAGAAAAATTGCCCATTCGGCGTGATTATGTGAGGTTTCAGGAGGGAGAGCAGGAGGAGGAGGAGGAATATTATACACAGATTGATGAAGCAAAAAGGTCCCCGTTTTTGATGGGGATAGAGAACGATGCTTCCATCCGCGGGTGCAGCCTACGTATTGCTTAGGTATCGCTGCTGTCCACTGGTGGAGAAGAGAAGTCTGGGGAAATCCAGCCTTTGTTCATCTTGATGAGTGTAAGCCTGTCGGCACTGTCGGTTGACAGGTGGGTACGCTTATCTGTGATGATTCCCCCAGCCGCACTAAACACCCTCTCTGACAAGACACTAGCCGCAGGACAAGCAAGCACCTCCAGGGCATACAGTGCGAGTTCAGGCCACGTGTCCAGCTTCGACACCCAGTAGTTGTAGGGGGCAGAGGCGTCACGGAGGACGGTCGTGCGATCGGCTACGTACTCCCTCACCATCCTTTTACAGTGCTCCCGCCGACTCAGCCTTGACTGGGGAGCGGTGACACAGTCTTGCTGGGGAGCCATAAAGCTGTCAAGGGCCTTGGAGAGTGTTCCCCTGCCTGTGCTGTACATGCTGCCTGATCTCCGCGCCTCCCCTGCTACCTGGCCCTCGGAACTGCGCCTTCGGCCACTAGCGCTGTCGGATGGGAATTTTACCATCAGTTTGTCCGCCAGGGTCCTGTGGTATAGCATCACTCTCGAACCCCTTTCCTCTTCGGGTATGAGAGTGGAAAGGTTCTCCTTATACCGTGGGTCAAGCAGTGTGTACACCCAGTAATCCGTAGTGGCCAGAATGCGTGTAACGCGAGGGTCACGAGAAAGGCATCCTAACATGAAGTCAGCCATGTGTGCCAGGGTACCTGTACACAACACATGGCTGTCCTCACTAGGAAGATCACTTTCAGGATCCTCCTCCTCCGCCTCCTCCTCCTCAGGCCATACACGCTGGAAGGATGACAGGCAAGCAGCATGTGTACCCTCAGCAGTGGGCCAAGCTGTCTCTTCCCCCTCCTCCTCATTCTCCTCCCCCTCCTCCTCCTCCTCCTCCTCAATGCGCTGAGATATAGACAGGAGGGTGCTCTGACTATCCAGCGACATACTGTCTTCCCCCGGCTCTGTTTCCGAGCGCAAAGCGTCTGCCTTTATGCATTGCAGGGAACTTCTCAAGAGGCATAGCAGAGGAATGGTGACGCTAATGATTGCAGCATCGCCGCTCACCATCTGGGTAGACTCCTCAAAGTTTCCAAGGACCTGGTAGATGTCTGCCAACCAGGCCCACTCTTCTGTAAAGAATTGAGGAGGCTGACTCCCACTGCGCCGCCCATGTTGGAGTTGGTATTCCACTATAGCTCTACGCTGCTCATAGAGCCTGGCCAACATGTGGAGCGTAGAGTTCCACCGTGTGGGCACGTCGCACAGCAGTCGGTGCACTGGCAGATTAAAGCGATGTTGCAGGGTGCGCAGGGTGGCAGCGTCCGTGTGGGACTTGCGGAAATGTGCGCTGAGCCGGCGCACCTTTCCGAGCAGGTCTGACAAGCGTGGGTAGCTTTTCAGAAAGCGCTGAACCACCAAATTAAAGACGTGGGCCAGGCATGGCATGTGCGTGAGGCTGCCGAGCTGCAGAGCCGCCACCAGGTTACGGCCGTTGTCACACACGACCATGCCCGGTTGGAGGCTCAGCGGCGCAAGCCAGCGGTCGGTCTGCTCTGTCAGACCCTGCAGCAGTTCGTGGGCGTGTGCCTCTTATCTCCTAAGCTGAGTAGTTTCAGCACGGCCTGCTGACACTTGCCCACCGCTGTGCTGCCACGCCGCGCGACACCGACTGCTGGCGACGTGCTGCTGCTGACACATCTTGATTGCGAGACAGAGGTTGCGTTGGAGGAGGAGGAGGAGGAGGGTGCTTTAGTGGAGGAAGCATACACCGCCGCAGATACCACCACCGAGCTGGGGCCCGCAATTCTGGGGGTGGGTAGGACGGGAGCGGTCCCAGGCTCTGACTCTGTCCCAGCCTCCACTAAATTCACCCAATGTGCCGTCAGGGAGATATAGTGGCCCTGCCCGCCTGTGCTTGTCCACGTGTCCGTTGTTAAGTGGACCTTGGCAGTAACCGCGTTGGTGAGGGCGCGTACAATGTTGCGGGAGACGTGGTCGTGCAGGGCTGGGACAGCACATCGGGAAAAGTAGTGGCGACTGGGAACTGAGTAGCGTGGGGCCGCCGCCGCCATCATACTTTTGAAAGACTCCGTTTCCACAACCCTATACGGCAGCATCTCCAGGCTGATAAATTTGGCTATGTGCACGTTTAACGCTTGAGCGTGCGGGTGCGTGGCGGCGTACTTGCGCTTGCGCTAAAACACTTGCGCTAGCGACGGCTGGACGGTGCGCTGACCGACATTGGTGGATGGGGCCGAGGACAGCGGAGGTGAGGGTGTGGGTGCAGGCCAGGAGACGGTAGTGCCTGTGCCCTGAGAGGGGAGTTGGATCTCAGTGGCAGGTTGGGGCACAGGGGGAGAGGCAGCGGTGCACACCGGAGGCGGTGAACGGCCTTCGTCCCACCTTGTGGGGTGCTTGGCCATCATATGTCTGCGCATGCTGGTGGTGGTGAGGCTGGTGGTGGTGGCTCCCCGGCTGATCTTGGCGCGACAAAGGTTGCACACCACTGTTCGTCGGTCGTCTGCACTCTCAGTGAAAAACTGCCAGACCTTTGAGCACCTCGGCCTCTGCAGGGTGGCATGGCGCGAGGGGGCGCTTTGGGAAACAGTTGGTGGATTATTCGGTCTGGCCCTGCCTCTACCCCTGGACACCGCACTGCCTCTTGCAACCTGCCCTGCTGCTGCCCTTGCCTCCCCGTCTGAAGACCTGTCCTCAGTAGGCGTAGCAAACCAGGTGGGGTCAGTCACCTCATTGTCCTGCTGCTCTTCCTCCGAATCCTCTGTGCGCTCCTCCCTCGGACTTACTGCCCTTACTACTACCTCACTGATAGACAACTGTGTCTCAACGTCATCGTCCTCCTCACCCACTGAAAGGTCTTGAGACAGTTGCCGGAAGTCCCCAGCCTCATCCCCCGGACCCCGGGAACTTTCCAATGGTTGGGCATCAGTCACGATAAACTCCTCTGGTGGGAGAGGAACCACTGCTGCCCAATCTGAGCAGGGGCCCGAGAACAGTTCCTGGGAGTCTGCCCGCTCCTCAGAATGTGTCATTGTAATGGAGTGAGGAGGCTGGGAGGAAGGAGGAGCAGCAGCCAGAGGATTCTGAGTTGCAGCAGTGGACGGCGCAGAACTGTGGGTGGACGATAGATTGCTGGATGCACTTTCTGCCATCCACGACAGGACCTGCTCACACTGCTCATTTTCTAATAAAGGTCTACCGCGTGGACCCATTAATTGTGCGATGAATGTGGGGACGCCAGAAACGTGCCTCTCTCCTAATCCCGCAGCAGTCGGCTGCGATACACCTGGATCAGGAGCTCGGCCTGTGCCCACACCCTGACTTGGGCCTCCGCATCCTCGGCCGCGTCCACGTCCTCTAGGCCTACCCCTACCCCTCAGCATGCTGTATTACCAGTAATGCAGAAACAGAACGCTGTAATTAAATGTGCCGCTTATTGGCCTGTGGTTGGAGGCTGACTTCGCTTACGGAACGCCAGGAAATAATTTTGCGCAAGCCTGCTGTAACACTTAGCTGGCTGCGTATGAATTTGGAGAACTACTACACCCAGCAGAGACCCAGAACACTGAGGACAGTGACAGGCAGCCCAAATAGATTTTTTTCCCCAAATGTTTTTGCAAAGGCCCACTGCCTATATTCAATCAATATGTCTTCTGTCCCTGCCTAAGCGCTTCTGGCCCTGGAGTATGTCAAAGAACTGCAGAGTGTTGCACTGTGAACTGCAATACAGCGGTGATTTAACAGCCCAGACAGAGCCAGGAAATAATTTTGCTCAAGCCTGCTGTAACACTTAGCTGGCTGCGTATGAATTTGGAGAACTACTTCACCCAGCAGAGACCCAGAACACTGAGGACAGTGACAGGCAGCCCAAATAGATTTTTTTCCCCAAATGTTTTTGCAAAGGCCCACTGCCTATATTCAATCAATATGTCTTCTGTCCCTGCCTAAGCGCTTCTGGCTCTGGAGTATTACTGCAGGGTGCAATGCTCTGCACGGCCGATATACCAAAAAAAAAAATGTGCAACACTGCAAAAAGCAGCCTCCACAGTACTGCACACGGTTAGATGTGGCCCTAAGAAGGACCGTTGGGGTTCTTGAAGCCTAAAATACTCCTAACACTCTCCCTATAGCAGCTCCACCAAGATAGCACTTTCCCTCCTCTATGTCAGAACGCATCTGTGGCAAGCCGCGGGAGGGGCCGATTTTTATACTCGGGTGACACCTGATCTCGCCAGCCACTCACTGCAGGGGGGTGGTATAGGGCTTGAACGTCGCAGGGGGAAGTTGTAATGCCTTCCCTGTCTTTCTATTGGCCAGAAAAGCGCGCTAACGTCTCAGAGATGAAAGTGAAAGTAACCCGAACATCGCGTGGTACTCGTCACGAGTAACGAGCATCTCAAACACGCTAATACTCGAACGAGTATCAAGCTCGGACGAGTACGTTCGCTCATCTCTATTCATAATAAATCGTCTCAACACATTCTTGTACCTGACATGCTGATTATTCTTTCTAAGGCTGCCTGTTCATGGGCGGGTTTTCATTGTGTTCCCCACGGCGATAATCCGGCCACGGGGAACTCAGCGTTGGAGAGCGCTTCCCCCCTATCCACGAGCGGAGAATCATTGCGATTCTTTGCTCGTGGCCAGCAAATCGCATGCTGGCCAGCAAAGATCCGTCTGCCAGCTCCTGCTCCCGGGCGGCGGTATCCCACGGCGGAGATCCGACACAGGATACCGCAACACCCGTGGACAGGCAGCCTAAATCATAGATTTCATTATTATATAGTTCCAAAATATTTTTGACAGTGACACAATTATCATAATTTGACCTCTATATTTGAAACAAAGCCATTAATATGTGATTGATGTGTAAACTTTCAACTTTAATTCAAGGGGTTTTACAAACAAATTGTATTACCCATTCAGGAAATACTGCCATTGTTTACAAAGACTCTCCATTTTCATAGGCTCAAAAGTAATTAGACAGGCTAACATCATTCTAAATATGAAGGTAATTTGTAATACCTGGATGCAAATCCTTTGCATTAAATGATTGTCTGAAATCTGATTGTCTGAATACCTGCATATCAACAAATGCCATGTCTACTCCCCCAATATGTTCTGCTGGGTTCTCAGCTGCTTGTTGTTTCTAGGTCTTTCCTGCATTCATTTTTGTTTGCAATAAGTGAAAAACGATTTTTAGGTTAGCTTGAATTTAACGATCAGCTAACAGTGCCCGAAAAGCGGATGATGGGCGCACATTTAGACGCACCGATTATCGCTAAAACGATCCATGATTAGCGATTTTTTTTTAGCGATCATTGGCTGGTGTAAATGGGCCTTAAGTGATTTTGGAACGAGAGAGAGAGAGAGAGAGACCATCTTGTCAAGAAAAGATATAAACTGTAGTGAAATGTAGAATATTTCTCTATGGCCCCACGCATGGGACATTTTAAAGCTCCATTAAAGCTTGGAGGTGTGCGGAGCTGCAATACACGCCTAAAGATATATATGGGCACATATTTTGATCAAATTACATGCACGGATTATTAAATGGCTTCTTCACTAGAAGTATTGTTTGGGGGAAAAAATACCTCACTACCATTGCAATAGCCATATCGGGGAAAAAAGGGGCATTATGAATGAGCAGGGACATTATTACTGAGTGAAGTCATAAAATGGGCCCCTTTAGTATGTGTAGCTTACAGGGGGCACAAAGTGAGGGATAATATAACTATCTGGTGCACAATGAATTTGGAGTTTTGTAGTTGTGTGGAAAACATAGGGGGTGTTATAAAAGCAAGAAGCCAAAGATGTCTGTGCATACCTTCTTTGATTCTAGCTTTGTTGCAGTTGGTGGACAAAGTGTTTCCTTTGCCTGTTCTTGTTGCTTCAAAATAAAACCTTTACAAAAAATATGCCTGTATGTCAAATTCTGCAGAGACAAGTTGTGGTTGGGAAATGTCATGGCGGACTGGGCCAGAACGATTAAAAAAAGGGAAAGTAAGCAAATCAATTCAAAAAGCACGTCACCTGTGATGACTGAATACAAAGGTACTATAATAACTTAAATGGTCTGCAGAGTGCCTGTGTAAGGCTGGTATCTACCGCTGTATGGTAACAATATGGGGGTAATATTGATCTTTGTATATTATTTTTCAGGAACAGTATGGTAATTATGGTGGCCCAAAAAACTCAACTTTCAACTACAAAACAAGACACACTCTAGATTGTCAGGACAAGTCCCGTTGTCAATACCTAATGTTTTAAAGTATAGTGGTTCCTTTGCAAAAGCAAATTGTTAATATTAATGCTGTAGCTTCTGTAATTGGAAATCTTGTGTGTAAGCACCATTTCTCATAATATACATCAGTTTTGAGCACCATCTTGTAGTTGGAATTCAAAGCTAAAACTTCACCCTAACATTACTACCGTATTAGCAGATGTAACAAATTGGGAAGGTGTCTTGCTGTACAGCGGACACTTTATTTTTTTGCAATTTCTCTATGAGCCACCCTGAGGGTAATATTATTCCATCACTATGTCTTGGTAATATAGTATTACTGAAAATGTTGTTTTTGTTCTTTACTCTGTACCAGTAAGGAGTTTTTATTTTGTCACTATGTGATGGTAATATGTGATCATGGTATTAGTGTTATAACAATTTGTGTTATTATTGTTAATACCGGTTTGGGTATAGTGTTTTTTACTCAGTAATGCCTCCCTCACACAGGGCGTTTGCAGAAACGCAGCGTTTTGTAACGCTGCGTTTGCTGCAGATTCCGCCCTGTTTCAGCAGCGCTGGCATACTTCAGCCCGGCTGAACACGCAGCCAAGAATGCTGAAAAGAAAAAAAAAAAGCAATACTCACCTAGCCGCTGCAGTCCAGGTCGCAGCCTCTGATCTCTGCCGCTGATCCGGGCTTCCTCGGCACTCCCAAGTCTATTGCCGGAGGCCAGGTTTGAGAACCCCGGCTCCGACAATAGAGTGCTGTGATTGGTTGTCGGCGCTTGCTCGATGCCCAATCACAGCCCTTCATTGACTGTCTCAGCCAATCAGCGCCGGCAAGCTCTGATTGGCTGAGACAGTCAATGAAGGGCTGTGATTGGGTATCGAGCAAGCGCCGACAACCAATCACAGCACTCTATTGCCGGAGCCGGGGTTCTCAAACCTGGCCTCCGGCAATAGACTTGGGAGTATTGGAGAAGCCCGGATCAGCGGCAGAGAGCAGCGGCCGCGACCTGGACTGCAGCGGCTAGGTGAGTATTTACTTTCTTTTTTTCTACCTAGCCTAGCTGGGACTGATTTTCAGGGTGAGGGCTTCTATTGCAAGCCCTCACCCTGAAAATCGGTGAGCAGTTAACGCTGCCAAAAACGCGGCACCAAGTGTTGCCGCGTTTTCAGCAGTGCTAAAACCGCTCCCCATTCATTTTAATGGGCGACGCAGGGCTGAAAACGCCCCAAAATAGAACATGCATCGCTGTCAAAGCGCAGCGTTGGGAGGCACTACGTTTTCAGCCCTGTGTGAGCAGCCCCATTGAAATGAATGGGAGTGTTGTACAGCGTTTAGCGCTGGGCTGAAAAGGCAGCGCTAAACGCTGTATAAAACGCCCTGTGTGAGGGAGGCCTAACAGTATGGAGGCAATATGAATAGTGATAATATCGGTACCTTGTATTTAGAGTATATATTTGAGGGTCTATTTGAAAGCAAACTGACAGGAAAGTGTGTCTTTTCCTGAACCTTTAGGCCTCATGTCCACGGGGAAAATCAGGCCTGCTACGGATTCTCCATGGAGAATCCGCAGCGGGTCCCTCCTGCCCCATGGACATGAGTGCTGAAAAGAAGAATTAATAAGAATTAACTTACCCGCAGCGGACCGGGAAGGTCTTCTCCTCTTCACGGCCGGATCTTCTTTCTTCGGCCGGCGGATGTACTCGGCACGTTGGCGACGTGCTGCGCGCATGCATCGGGCGCATCCACCGGGCCGAAGCAAGAAGATCCGGCCGTGAAGAAGAGAAGACGTTCCCGGTCCGCTGCAGGTAAGTTATTCTTATTTTAGGTCTCCCGCGGATCTGGACGGCTTCCATAGGCTTTAATAGAAGCCTGCGGGAGCCGTCCCCGCAGGAGACCCACACAAAAATGGAGCATGGTCCGGATTTTTTCATGCTCCATTTTTTTTAATCACTTTTATTGACCATCCGCGGGTATTTATCTACCCGCGGGTGGGCAATGCATCCCTATGGAATGCGGATCCGTATGCGGGTGATCCGCAGCAGATTCTAAGGCCTCATGTCCACGGGGAAAATCAGGCCCGCTACGGATTCTCCATGTAGAATCCATAGCGGGTCCCTCCTGCCCCACGGACATGAGTGCTTAAAATAATAACAGAATAAACTTACCTCTCGCATGCTCCGGATCTTCCCTTCGCCGCGGCTTCATCTTCTCTCCGTCGCAGCCGGATCTTCTTTCTTCGGCCTGGCGGATGTGCATGACACGTCGGTTGCGTGCCGCGCGCATGCGCCGGCCCGAAGAAAAAAGATCCGGCCGCAACGGAGAGAAGATGAAGCAGCGGCGAAGGGAAGATCCGGAGCAGGTGAGTATATTCTTATTTTAGGTCTCCCGCGGATCCGGATGGCTTCCATAGGCCTCAATAGAAGCCTGCAGGAGCAGTCCCCGTGGGAGACCCGCACGAAAATGGAGCACGGTCCAGATTTTTTCATGCTCCATTTTTTTTTAAATCACTTTTATTGACCATCCGCAGGTATTTATCTACCCGCAGGTGGTCAATGCATCCCTATGGGGTGCGGATCCGCGGGCAGAAGAAAAGTTAAAATACACTGCAGATTTTAATTCTTCTTCTGCCCGTGGACATGAGGCCTAAATCATATTTTACCCGTGGGCATGAGGCCTTAGGCTGGGTTCACACTGGGCGGATTCCGTGCGGAAATCTCGCGGTTTGGCCGCAGCGAAAAAACGTGATATTTCCGCCGGGAATCCGCTGCTTCAAAACCTGTGGCACTTAGCCGCAGGTTTTGAAGCGACCTGGCCGCACCCTCTTCCACTGCGGACAGAGCTCCCATAGAGGAGAGCACAGCTGCAGCGAAAGAAGAAAAAAAATGAACATGCTGCGGACGGCCAATCCGCGCTGCAGCGCCGGCTTCTGTCGGCTTTGCCGCAGCGGATTCGCCGTCCCGTGTGGATGAGATTTGTGAGAAATCTCAGCCACATGGCTGGCTAATCCCGGGATTCAATTCAGGATGGAATTTCTGCGGCAAATCCGCCCAGTGTGAACCCAGCCATACTGTGTACAGCAAGGTCCCTAAAGTATTGTATAACATTTGGTACCTCCATGAGGCATTGTATTCTTCTAAAGACAGCTCTGGTCCATCACCAATGGCCTCTATTGAGCTTCACCACTTTGATATTTGCATATATGTCATTGCATACATCCTGCTGAAATGACATGTCATCCATAATGATGTCATGTGATCACGGTGGAAAATCTTTACATTCCCTCTGTGATATGCCTGCATAGCTCAGGATTCGTTGGATCATAGCCAGGTAAAATCTGGGGAGTGATCAGGTAGATTATGTGTCCAAAGCTGTCTATAGGCACCTTTTCTAGATCCATAAAACACAATATGTATGGGACCTATCCCAAGGACAATAATGTTGGTGTGAATATAGAAAAGCTAACATGATATCACTATAGAGTATGAGAATTGAAGAATATTTTTCATATTGTCTAAAATTATACCACCTGCATTTAGATTACTAACAAGTGCACAGCAGGAAAGTTAGTTGTGTTACCATGAGTGTTTTTCTTAAATATAAAAATGTGATTGTCTAAGCAAAGTTTACACAGCTTGCAGAGGACTGGAATTAAAATCCCTGCCGTTCTTCTTCCAGCTGATATCTGTTTTGCAAATCTTTCATTCAGCGTCTACAAATCTGTATAAAAGTACAAGGCAGCCAAGACCCTGTAGAAACCAGCACTGTGGTCCATAACAAGCAAACCAATATGTTGAAATGGTCTTTTCTGGCTAGAGTTTTACATATGTCTCTGACAGACATCATCTACATTAGGTGGTATTGTGTTCATATGTTCACATGATAATGTAGTTTAAAACACTGGAATAGCAATGTTACATGTAGACTATTAGGCTAAATCTGGTACTTTAGAAACTACATTACTGTATCTGCTCTTTTTTATTATTAAAATCCTTGGTATTAACTATTTACTGCTGAAAGCCTATAGTGGTCAATGTTCTAATACATTCTTCTTCTTTCCATTATAAAGATGGCAGCCCAGTGCCCTATGGCATCAACCTCATGCAGGGCATTCATTTCCTTGGCATCCCATGCAAAACATGTATTAAAGGGCCATTCCAGTGAAAACACTGCACTGCACCCCTCACCTGATCTGTCACACTTTGGATGTTTCCTATGTACAATTCATTGTACTCATTTACATGCAGTACAGGCTACTGTTTGATACTTATCAGACACCATCTTGATTTTTAGTGTTCTGTGCTAGAAATAACATCATGTATCACCGCAGCATCCATAACAAACTAGAGCCAGTACCATCTTTGCCTGCTGGGAGGACAGTTTGATTATCATTACCTTCTATAGTCACCTAATTAAGCTAAAGACCATAAGTATATAGTCAGGAAGGATTACTGTGTAACGGGACCCGCTAATCATCACCAGTAACTGTGATAGGAGTTTATCTGCCCCTCATGAAGAGCCCATGTGGTACAGTCCATGTAGTTTGCTCATAAAGGGTGTTCTGGTGGCTAAAATAGTGACTTTTTGAAAGTGCCAAAAAGCCAAATAAATCTTAGATGGTCACAATCAGATCACATGACCACCAGAAGAGAATTGCAAGGACTTTCAGCTAGAAAGGAATAACTAAGCTAGGTAATACTAGCTAATTTCTACATACTGGGGGACTAGTTGCATGATGAATTAAAAAAAAAAATTCCAGAGTTGCTCTTTAAATACACTTCCTCCCTCCTATTACCATAACTACATAACACTTCACAGCTCAGCCAAATAAGCAAATAAAAGTGTCCAGAAACTGGAGGGTTTTTTTCAAATTGGCCAATTGACACCATGCATTGCATCGCTAGACCAGTGGGCAACTAAGCACTGAGGACCAGGATTAAAGAGTAAATAAAAATAAATAGACGTTAATTGGTGTAAAAGCTTCTATCACTTAGCAAATGCTGCCAGGAAGCTTTATGACCGCTGATGGCATAATATACTATACAAAGTGGTAATATTGTTGCTTATACAGAATACGGACAGTTGTAAAAGAGCTTTACTTATTGTTCTGTGGCATATTAATAACCAATGAACCAATTTGCCGTGTTGGTTCAGTAGAGGGGGGGTTATCCAAATAATCAAAGTTGCGGCAGCACTTCGTTGGATTCAACCACAATAATGGGAGTGAACAGGAAATAGTGCGCAAAAGCTCATGCAGGAGGATCCGACTCCCTTGGATCCTCAAAGGTCATCAATTCATAAAGAAGTAGCGAGCAGCGCCAGAGATGGATAGTTTTTCTTTAAAAGCGCATCAACGGATGCCTCTTTATTGTATTCAACACATCCAGTAAAACGCACGACGTTTCGACCCGACAGAGGGTCTTTTTCATGCACTTGAAAAAGACCCTCTGTCGGGTCGAAACGTCGTGCGTTTTACTGGATGTGTTGAATACAATAAAGAGGCATCCGTTGATGCGCTTTTAAAGAAAAACTATCCATCTCTGGCGCTGCTCTCTACTTCTTTATGAACAGTAGAGGGGGGGTTGTCCCTGTGTTTCTTCAGACTAGTAACATAAACCATAAGCTTCTCATCGTCGTTTAATCTCTAAACCCCCAATAAATAAGGAAGCACATATGTGAGGTGCATTTTCAGTGCTTTGGCAAGTTAGTTGAGCGAATCCTTAACTTTTGGAATGTTTTTACTTATCCAGGTGATTCTGAGATTGTTTGTTTGGTTTTTCATGGCACACTTTACATTACGTTCATGGTAACTTTTGGTTTATATGTTTTGCTTTTAATTGTAGCACAAATCCAAGACTTAGAGTAAATTTGGAAAAAATTTGCATTTTTCAAAATGTTAAATTTTCTTCTTGTAACACACATACTCAGGGCTTAGTCACACAGGCGCATCCGGGGGCCGATGCGTCCGTCTTCCTGCAGGATAAGACGGCCGTACTGCAGGTGTGGAGAAAGAACACATACCGGCTCCATTGCCGGTCGTGTGTTCTTTCTTCTGGCGCTGCGGAGAGTCGTTCGCACCTGCAGTGCGCCCATCTTCTTAATGCAGGAAGACGGGCGCAACGGCGCCCGGATGCGCTCGTGTGACTAAGCCCTCAAACAGTACCATACAAAATATGTCATTAATAACATTTACAATATGTCTGCTTTATGTCAGCATCTTTTCTAAATCTCCTATTTTTTTTAGAACATCAGAATGCTTATAAGTTTAGCAAAAATTTTTTAAATTCTTCACAAAGTCAATAATTTAAGGACCAATTGACTTTTGAAATAGTTTGAGGGGTCACAGATTTTGCTACAGGTCTTTATGTAGATTCACTGCAGATTTCAATCCCTCATTTACAGAGGTGAAATCCATGGTGAAAGTCTACAAAATAAATTGACGGGCTGTGGATTTAAGAACCGTAGCTCAGGACAATTTATGCTGATTTGTAAGAAATGAAAGTGCTAACCTAACTTTAGTCAAATGTATGAGTATGCCATCCTTCACACCTTATTTTGGTGTTAAAAAAATAAAAAACGCCAAATAAGATCTGCTTCAAAAACAGGCAGTTGCTGTTTTTTCTGTTATAACACTGTCTATGGGTATACTTTGCAAACATGTCTGTGAGATCTGTACACTGGGTAACTATTCAAGCTAGACTACTCGTCTAGAATCACTATTCTAACAGAAAAGTTGATATAATGAGTAGATAACAGGATTATGGTACACTGCTTCAGGTCACTGAACTCTCCCACTTGCTAAAATATAACACTTCTTTCAACAAAGCAATAATACATAAAATGTTACATCTGCAAGGTTTACATTTTATAGACATATTTCTGGTACAACATTGCATACTGTTTTCCCCATATAAAATTATCTGTATTGTACCAATAGTAGTATGCAAGAGCCGTAGGAAGTCATGTATTTTGTGCTTTACGTCTTGACTGTAAAGTTAGACATTTCCTATATTAGAATCAGTTGAGCCCATGAAGCCTGTCCTTGCACATGATGAAATAATCTTTTTTTTATTTTTTCTAAATCCTTTATTCACGGTGATGTTTACAACAATTAATTCCATTCTCTGGAACCAGTTGAACAAGCTTGTAGTCATTTTTACATGTGAGGACAGATACATTCAGCTGTACGACCAATGCTGTGCTAGAGGTCATCTAAACAAGTTCTACATTCACCTACTGTAAGTAAAATGTGCTCAATTAGTAGAAAAATTGCCTATATTATGCATTTGTTTGCTACATTTCACAACCTTGGAAGCGCAATCAAATTTTTTGAACAGTTCAACATTGAGAAACCTTTAATACATGTCCAAGTATTATAATTACTGTGCTAACTAAAATGTTGATACAAGGGCATCATGTTAAGTCAAAATAAAAGGGAAGTCCAAGGAGGTCACAGGATGTAGCCGACTAGTTGTTTGGACAGATTTAGAATACGTTTCTGGCTGGAATTTTCAGTGTTCAACCTCGAAATGTTCCCACAAAAATCATATAAACAACCCATGAAATCACTGTTGTGTTGGGCTATGTGCCATGTAAAAGATTACTGCTCCTAGACAGACAATTACATATTAATTGTTTCCACAGAAGACAATAGCTAGCTTGGTATTATAAAGATATATATTTTCACTACAAATTAAATAAAAGTGTATGAGTGCAAAGTGAAACGTGTAAAGCAGTCTATAGAAATGTTGGCAGAGTAATAGATTTTCCGTAGTATGGTGAAAAATCAAAATACTACATACTGGGTTAGTTTTCTTCTTCATAACTTGAAGACTAAGGTTGAATGCTTGAATTGAAGCTACCAATTGATTTTTTCATCTTTTTTGCTTTGCTAAATGAATTTATGTGTTCGTATATTGGGCTTGTATACAGTTAATTATCTGCTAATCTTTTTTTTAATTTCTAAACATAGATTTATAGTACTTTAAAAACATTAAGAAAAAAGTTACTATTTTATTCGAGTGCATATTTTAATGACATTACAGCATTTATATCTTTTTCTGATTACTTTTATTATTGTAGTAATGATAATAATAAAAAGGGTTCTTAAACTACTTAATGGAACATTGCCTCATTGAAATAAAGTGGATCGCATTATTGGAATAAGAAATTTTTCAATTTCCAAAATAGTGGTTGCAAGCGCAGAAGCTGTCGAAGTCCCGGGAAATTTAAAATCTTCTTGTTCATGGCTACTAATGGTAGCAAAGAGCCTGGAGCTGTGACTGAGGGCCGCAGTGAGCAGTCCCTGGTCACGTGATTGCCGTTATCCAATGGATAATGGCAATCACATAAAAGTAAAGTAAAACTGTTGAAGTGCAATGCTCCTTTCGGTTTGGGACCAGTTGTGCATGCAGACATAAGATTAGGGCTACAGTGGGTATCTTTCTGAACACAGGACAAACAGGGATATCTATTTTGGGGCGAAAGTCTTCATTCAAAATGACACAATTAACAAAAAAATGAAAATCTCGATTTTTTTCCTTTTGCTTTGCTTAGATTCATTCAAAAACTGTGGGGTCACTCATCTATGAGTCTGTACGGTACTTCTCCCTATATTTCACCTGAGGGGGGACTTCAGGGAGGGGGCTATAATTGTGGAGTTCACTCAAGTACAAAAATTTACAATGCTCTTTTCCAACTCCCCGAGCATGAAAGACACTGCACTATGTTCCTGTGCACCTGGGGCCCTATCGGGCAATTAGTTGTTCAAGTGATATTCTGAAGGGTCCTAAGTTTCTTGATATCTATACTAGGTTACCTGTGAGTGTCACAGCTTGACTGATACTGAATACAGTTTATGTTTAGAGTTTGTGGTTTTGATCTGGCTTCTAACATTTTTTTTGGCCTCTAGCTATTTCTAGCTCCAGGACGGAATGGAGGTATTTGTTGCCCACTCCACCCAGGACCTCATGGGTGCCCAACATACTATGAGTGACGTACTTTACGTCTGGACCACTCTGGGCTTACAAGCTATTATGTTGTTATTGTTTGTTTGTTAGTTGTAAGTTTCTTTAACTATGTCATTTTATCCAAGGTAATATTCACATGTAAAAACTATGTACACCTGCTGCAATTCGTGAGACTCTCTAGACAGACACACAATGGGAGGCCGGTAGCTTTTAGATCAGGGTCGTTCTGGCCCCAAACAAGTTGAAGACATGGGGACCACCACCCACTGCCTGAATTCCCATCGCCATATAAACAACTAGAAGGATGGTAGTTATCCTCTACCATAATGTTAAGGGGTTTAATTCACCATTAAAGAGATGCAAAGCCCTGACTCAATATTTGAAACCTAAACCAGACTCATTTCTCTGCCTCCTCTGCGCCAAGATTTTTTCACCCCCAGTACTCTAAAATATATTCCTCAACAGCCCCCAAGAAACATCAAGGGGTCACTACCCTCATTCACAACTCTTTCCCCCTGATGGTCACCCATGTGGAAGCTGATTCACAGGGCAGATTCCTTATCCTACCGGGTTCTCTTTATGACAATAAAGTCATGATAGTAAACCCCTATGCCCCCACCATGAATCCACACAGACTCTTCTCCATAGTAGCCAACAAACTCCGAAACATTCCAGATTTCTATATCTATTGGATGGGACATTTCAACATGATGCAGTCCCCCTCTCTGGACTGCACCTATTCGGGTGTGGACAGACTAAATTCAGCACAATGAGGCTCTCTGAGGACTACAATGGTTGATCTGGCAATAGCAGATGTGTGGAGGGAGATTCATGGAGCAAAAAAAGGATACACATTCTTCTCTCCACCTCATAAGTCCTACTCATGCATAGACTGGACCCTCGTGTGAACATTGATTCTACTAATGCTAGCCCAAGCCCATCATATTCCATGCACCTGGTCAGACCATGATATGGTTATGTCGCACTTCCTGGACCACCTCTCACAAACACACTCGGTGAAATGGAGACTTAAAGGGGTTGTCATGCAAAAGCAAGTGAAGTTAAACACTTCTGTATGCCCATATAAATGCACTTTGTAATATACATTGTGCATTAAATATTGGCCATACAGAAGTTATATACTTACCCCCCGGGTGTTGGCGTCCCCGTCTCCATGGCTCCGACCGAAGCCTTCTTCTGCCTCGATTAGACGTGCTTGCGCAGTCTGCCTCTTCTGTCCCGTTGAAGGGGCCGCTCTGGCGTGCTCGCGGCGCACAGGTCTTCTGCGCATGCACAGACCAGCTGTGCGGTGCGAGCACGCTGGAGCGGCCCCTGTACTCCTATCCATCCACAAAACTAAAACTCCCTAACTCGGAGAATCACCCGATCCCTATTCAGAGAGGGACAAGACAGGGTTGTCTGCTGTACCCAGTCCTATTCGCATTAGCGATGGAGCCCCTGGCTTGTTTAATTAGACAAAACCTAAATATATCAGGTCTTAGTTGTGGGGATAGAGAATATAAGTTAAGTCTGTCCACAGATGATATCTTGCTTTCCATGACTAGGCCCCTGACCTCCTCACCCAACCTGTTTTGGGCCCTTGATTCCTTTACGAAGGTGTCGGGACTAACAGTCAATGTGGACAAGACAGAGGTTCTTTATATCAATGTCCCTGGCATGATGAAAAAGCTTATAGACCTAAATTTTGGGTTTCATGCCCCCACTATTTTACCTACTTAGGCATAAAGCAAACACTGCTCTGACCTCCCTGTATACATGGAATTACCCCCATTATTCAAATCTATCAAGGCACAATTAAGAAGATGGGACCAACCCACCCTGTCCTTTAACCCCTTAGTGACGGCCCCATCGGGAGTCTATGTCCTGCCCTGGGCTTTATTCCTAGAGAACGTAGAAATCTGCATCCTCTAGGAATGAAAGCCCTGCAGGCTCAGGGCGTGATAGCTCCATGCTGCCAGTTACCGGAGGTAGCCGACAGCATGGAGCTGTCATCTAGCACCGTGGGACCCCACCCCCGGTCACACGATCGCCGGTATCCACCGGACTCCGGCGATCGCGTTAAAGTCAATGGGCTGTAAAAAAAAGTGAAGTTTAAGCTCCCCTTACGGATTGGATCCGTAAGGGGAGCAGGGAGTACTTGCCCCCGATCCTCTGCACCGTCCGGCATTTTCAATCTTCTCCCCGGCCCTGCCAACCGCATGTGGGCATGCGTGCCAGACGCATTACGTCACGTGCATGCGCTGAGGGCCGGGAAATTTAAAAACTTCCTGCTCCCGGCTAGTATGAGTAGCCGAGAGCAGGGAGCTATCACCGAGAGCTGCTGTATGCGGTTCCCGGTCGCATGATCGCTGCTATCCAATAGCAGCGATCATGTAAAAGTTTTTAAAAAGTTTAAAAAGTGTAAAAAAAAAAAAAAAGTTTGTTTCCTCTCCCCTCATGGATCATAACCATGAGGGGAGATGAAATTAGGTACCTTAAGCCCCTAGATTTATCCGCGGACCTTGCCCGGCTTCTGCACACGCGTCCGTCGCCAAAATGGCGGACGCAGGCGCAAAAGCCGCAGATTGGCGGGGTAATTTAAAATCTCCCCGCACCAGGCTACTAAATGTATCCAAGAGCCTGGAGATTTCATGGAGTGCCATGGTACGCTTTTCCCAATCACGTGATCGCCGTTATCCAATGGATAATGGCGATCACATAAAAGTAAAAAAAAGCTCAATTTTCACCTCCCGTCACAGATCGGATCCGTGAGGGGAGGTGAAATTACCTAAATAAGGCCACTGGCGATGTCCCCTGATGGTATGCTTATTCGCGGTCCTCCCCCCAGTTTTGGCGCATGCGCTCGTCGCCAAAATGACAAGCGCAGAAGCTGGGGAGGGCAAAAGGAAATTTAAAATCTCCTTGCTCCTGACTACTAAAGGTAGCCAAGAGCTTAGAGATGTCACAGGGGGCCACGGTGAGCGGTCTTCGGTCACATGATCACCATTATCCAATGGATAATGGTGATCACGTAAAAGTCAAAAGACAGTTAAAGTTTGACGCTCCGTTCAGTTTGGGCCCCTTTGTGCATGCAGACAGAATATTAGGGCCACAATGGGTATGTTTCTGAACACGGGACAAATGGGGGTATACATTTTGGGATGAACATCTTCATTTCTATATATGCTGTACAAAAAAACCTGTTTTTAAAATGACATAATTGCCAAAAAAACAAAAATCGTAATTTATTCCTTCTGCTTTGCTTCGATTCATTTAAAAACAGTGGAGTCAAAATACACATTACACCCCTAGATTTATACGTTAAGGAGTGTAGTTTTTAAAACGGGGTCATTTGTGGGGGTTCTCTGTCGTTTTAGTCGCTCACGGGTTCTACAAGTGTGCAATGGGGTCTAAATCACCTTCAACCAAAATGTCTGTTCTGAAAACCACCTGCTGCTCCTTCCAGTTAGGGCCCCGTTATGCATACGGACAGAAGATTAGGGCCACAATGGGTATGTTTCTGAACACAGGACAAACGGGGGTATCCATTTTTGGGTGAAAGCCTCCATTCATATGTCTGCTGTCCAAAAAAACCTGTTTTTAAAATCACATAATTGATTTAAAAAAAAAAAAAAAAGCGTAATTTTTTACTTCTGCTTTGCTTTGATTCATTCAAAAGCTGTTGGGTCAAAATACGCAGTGCACCCCTAGATTAATGCGCTAAGAGGTATAGTTTACAAAATAAGGACATTTGGGGGGGTGCTCCATGTTTTGGCCGCTCGAGGGGTCTACAAGTGAGCAGTGGGACCTAAAACGCCTTCAAGCAAAATGTCTGATCTAAAAGCCACCGGCTGCTCCTTTCGGTTTTGGCCCTGTTGTACATACGGACAGAAGATTAGGGCCACAATGGATTTGTTTCTGAACACAGGACAAACGGGGGTATGCATTTTGAGGTGTAAATCCTCATTTTCATGTGCACTATAGAAAAAATATGAAATTTTATTTTTTCTACTCTAAATTGCATTAATTCCTGAAAAGAAACTGTGGGGTCAAAATACTCCTGCCCCCCCCCCCTCCCCCTCCCCTCAGTGAATACACTAAGGGGTGTAGTTTTTAAAATTCTGAAACCGATGAGCCTTTGCAATCTTGGCTTGGTGCCGGAAAATAAAGTGTTCCTCAAAATGTTGATAATTAATGTTAAATTTGTATGTCTCCTAAATGGTTAAAAAAAAAACTTGCATTCAGAATAAAGTGAACAGATGGAAATATATATCTTAGCAAAAAATTATACAGTATGTTTGCACATATTTGAGATATTACAGTTGAAAATGTGAAAAAATAAAAAAAATTTCAAAATTTTCCCATTTTTGGCGTTTTTAATAAATATACACAAATTCTATGGGTCTTTTTTTACCACCTCAATGAAGTACAACATGTGGCGAAAAAATAATGTCATAATCACTTGGATATGCAAAGACTTTACAGAGCTATGATATGTTAAGTGACACATGTCAGATTTCCAAAATTTGGCTCCGTCACTAAGGCGCAAACAGGCTTCGTCACTAAGGGGTCAATGCAGTTAAAATGATGGTACTACCAAGACTTCTCTACCTATTTCGCTGCCTTAACATCCCCACAGTTGAATTGAAAGAGATTCAGCAGACTGTTTTCCAATTTATTTGGGGAGGGAAAATCCATCAAGAAATTATGGATTACCATAGACGGGTAGGCAGGCTGTCCGTCCCCAACTTTCAAAAATACTTTTTGGTGGCCCAACTATCCTATATCCCTCCAATATTCACTGAGACAGGAGCACCCCTTTGGACAGAACTGGAGTGCTCTATGATAGCCCTGGTGGGCTTTCATACAGTTTTCTTGGACAAGAGCTTCAAAGTAGCGGCCCTTCGTCTAGCGTCCCCTCTGACGTCCCACCTTTTTGACATGTGGAGAAAGACTAGTTTCAAATATTCTTTGATGACAGACCTTCCTTCCCTTCTGCCTATTATCCCTAATCCGGGCTTCCCCTTAACCTTCTGCTGGTGGAAGAATAGGGATATAGTACTCCTAAACAATTTTTATAATTCGAAAAACTGCTTAGTATCTCCCAGATTATCAAGAAATATGATGTCCCTGACAACAGATGGCTCGAACTTCACCAGATACACAGTTTTGTCAGATCACTGCTGCCTACAACAATTTCTACATCCAATAACTTCACATTTGAAAAGCTGTGTCTTTGGACCCCACTGCAGCCGGGGACTATCTTCTACCTCTATGCAACCATGAATCAACCTCTCCTAGATGGCAAACTGCCATATATAATAAGATGGGAATGAAACCTTAACATCTCTCTTTCACTACCTCGTTGGCATCATTGTTGCACGTTTACATCAAAAGGCAGCCACAAGACCTCAATTGAGGTTCTCCACAGGTCCCTGAAATAATCAGCAAATTTAACCAGAACAGCTCATTGACTTGCTTTCGGGTGGTGGACCTGCCCGAAGATGAGATCACTCTGGGGACAGGTCACTGGCCTTGTCTCTTCAGTGATTGGCAAGCCCTTTGACCAGGCTGCAGCGACATGTTTACTAGCAGATAAACAGCTAGTCTTCAACAACCAGCAACATAAGTTGGCTCAAAATATATGCATCGCTACCAGAGTTTATATAGCATAACAGTGGCTATCGCCTGTACTGCAGATCGGTATGAGAAGCTTTCTGCTATCACGGAAGATAGGATGGAGTTGTTCCTGAAAACATGCCAGCCATGGTCAGACTATCTGGGAGCTCCAGGTTTCACAGAGGACTTTCAATGGTGAGAAGGGGGGGGGGGTCTGGGGAGAGGAGACATGCTCCTTTTGTTTTGGGCCCCGTTGTTCATACAGATATAAGATTAGGGCAACAACAGATATGTTTCTGAACACAGGACAAACAGGGGGTATCCATTTTGGGGTGCAAATTCTCCTTTCCATGTGCACTATAGAGAAAAATCCTGTCTTTAAAATGACATATTTAAAAAATATGACATTTAATTTTTTTCTTCTCTAAATTGCATTAATTCCTGAAAACAAAACTGTTAGGTCAAAATACTCATGGCACCCCTCGGTGAATACATTAAAATGTCTATTTTTAAAAATGGGGTCATTTGTGGGGGTTTCTATCACTCTGACACCTATGAGCCTTTGCAATCTTGGCTTGGTGTAGGAAAACAAATTGTTCCTCAAAATGTTAATAATCAATGTTAAATTTGTACGTCTCCTAAATGGTTAAAAAAAGTTTTTCCAATGTGTTTCCAGAATAAAGTAAAAAGATGGAAATATATATATCCCATCAAATATTTATACAGCATGTTTGCATATATTTGAGATATTGCAGTTAAAAATGTGAAAAAAAGACACGTTTTTCCAAATTTTCCCCCATTTTGGTGATTTCAAAAAATATACACAAATTCTATCAGTCTATTTTTACCACCTAAATGAAGTACAATATGTGGTGAAAAACAATGTCAGAATCACTTGAATATGCAAAATTTTTTGGGGTTAAAGTGACACATATCCGATTTTCCTTATTTGACCTGGCCATTAAGGCGCAAACAGGCTTGGTCACTAAGGGGTTAAATCCGCAGCATGTCAATTATAGCACTGGATTTTCAGTTTCAACCCCTTTAAATAAGGGAGTCAATTCCGCAGCAAATTCCGTCTCAAAAGCTGTGTTCAAAATCAGTACCAAATGGTGACGTTTTTGATGCAAATTTTGAGCTGCGCATCTGCCGCAGCAAATTTTGCCCTGTGTGAACATACGCTAAGGGAGCAGTCAGTTGCGTTTAGAAACTGGAAAGATGCCTAATGAAATTAGACTGGAACATCTAACCTCTTCAGGTATCAAATCACACTAAGTCTGATTTGATAACCTAGCCTTTTATCTAACTGACAAGATTGAGTAGCTTGTTTCCATCTTTCCTGGTACCCAGCACCCCAGTGCAATTGTCAGGAACCAGTCATTTTTTGTTTGACAAACTAAAGACCCTTTCAAACGCAACGATTATCGCGCAAAGTCTGTTCAAACGGTGGAAAGTGAGAGATAATCGTTACATATAAACACGGGCAGTTGTGCACTATTGGCTCAATTGTGGTTCAGCGCTGGTTTTTATCTGGCATAAAAAAACATTGGCAAGCTACTCAGAATTCGTTACATTTGAATGTAGTTCTTTACGTCTTTTCAGCTACTTAAGGCCCATTTAGACACAACGATAATCACTCAAAAGATGTCGCTCAAGCGACTTTTCAGCGATCATCGTTGTGTCATTTACAGTGCAACATTATCGCTCAAGATAAGCGATCACCTTGCGCTGCCAGTGGAGGATGCAAAAGACAAGAGGGGTGTCCCCGCTTGTGTTCTGCATACAGCTGTTTCCCCACTCTGAGTGCCCGGCTGTTATACGGAGGATGCAGAAGGCAAGCGGGGTGTCCCATCTTGTCTTCTGTATCCAGAGCCGAACGCTCCGTGCCCGTTATGCCCGTTATGGAGAACAGAGTTGGACCGCTCGGTTCTTCATACCCAGCTGTCATCAGGGAGCGGGATACAGCTGAAACAACAGTATCAGCTGTATCCCGTTGTGAATCCCTGATAAGAATCATTGTTGTCTTTCAGCATGCTGAAAGACAACGATGAGTGACAGCATAACGAAAACAGTACGATGTCAATGCAGTTACACACAACCATTATCACTCAAAAGACGGCTTTTGAGCGAATTTTGAGTGATAATCGTTGTGTCTCAATGGGCCTTTAATGATGGTTTTGTTTGCCTTACATACACAATGAGCGCATCATTTACCCATGAGAAGACAATGTACTCATTGTGTATGCAAGGGAGAAAGGCAATGGAATCTGCTGGCCAGTTAATCTCTCCCACAAACACACACGCAGCTGAAGTAACCACTGCTACTGAGTTTACTTTAGCTAATGAGGGAAAATACAGATGAGTAAATTTATGCAAAAATGTCATGCGAATGTGCATTATTTCACAGTCATGAAAAGGGTTCAAAATAAAAGTGAAATTGGGATCCTAACAAGCATGTGAAATGGAAAACATTGCATCACACTCTAATGCACATCACGTGGCATGCGAGTGCCATGCAATAGCCTTTAAAATGATGGGCAAGGTGTTCCAATGGAACGCCTAAAGATAGATCATGTTTCAGGGAAAAAAATTGCTTATGTGAATGAATCCATTGAAAAGAATGGGTTTCATATTTGTGCGAGTTTTGTGTGCATCACACAAAACTCATGTGAGAATATCTCTCATGTGAATAAGCCCTAATAATACTGAATTAACGTTTGCAGTGCGTTCTTTAGTAGACACAATTACATCAGTTTCCACAATTCAGATGCCCTAATCTAAAAGAAAACTTTTTCTGAAAGACAAACAATTTATAATATCAAGCATGTAGGGTATTATAGTATAAAGCGCAACTGAGAATATAAAATAGCAATATACAGTGGCAAAGATACAACAGTAATACATTTCCAAAAAATTTAATATAATTGTACTGCAAGTTCTGTAAGAGCTAAATCAGTACTTCTTAAAGCATATGGACCCTTAGGTGTTCACAAGCACCAGAAAATTGAACATACTGTGCCATCTTACCCTGAATGGCAACAAAGCTGCATTAGAATCAATTAAATTATATCTGAGACTTAAAGGAGTTGTCTCACGCCGAAACGGGTTTTTTTTTTTATTCAATAGGCCCCCCGTTCGGCGCGAGACAAACCCGATGCATGTGTTAAAAAAAAAAAAGGGTAGTACTTACCCGAATCCCCGCGCTGCGGCGACTTCTTTCTTCTTCTTACTTACCTTAGTAAGATGGCCGTCGGGATCTTCACTGTGAGGTCCATTGCCGATTCCAGCCTCCTGATTGGCTGGAATCGGCACACGTGACGGGGCGGAGCTACGAGGAGCAGCTCTCCGGCACGAGCGGCCCCATTCAGAAGGGAGAAGACCGCACAGCGCAAGCCTCTTCTGGCAATTTTAGACGGATCCATGGAGACGAGGACGCTAGCAACGGAACAGGTAAGTGAATAACTTCTGTATGGCTCATAATTAATGCACGATGTATATTACAAAGTGCATTAATATGGCCATACAGAAGTGCATAACCCCACTTGCTTTCATGAGACAACCCCTTTAAGGGGTGTTTCTGAGATAAAATAAAAGTTTTTTCCAAAGGGGTGCCTTAGTGTGAAAAATAATAAAGAGCTCATACTCACCTCTTCCCAGCGACCTCTTTTGGAAAAAACTTTTTTTTTAACCTCAGACAACCCCTTTAAAGACTATGTCCTATGCATCTATACGAAAAAATGAAGCAACTTTACAAATGCCAGTAAGAATATCGTTTTGCGTCTACAGCTCCTGTGCAGAACTTTGTGCCTCAGCATTACAGACTATAAACAAACCCAGTGCAGTCTGATGCTGCAGTCACGTTCCCTTGTATCTGCCTCCTGCTTTTTGCTAACATTCTGAATACAATGATGACCAATAAAGGTAGGATCACACTACACAATATATTTGCATTCTGCATGGGAGCTGTAGGCATGACTATACACAGAGGTGCTTATTCTTTCTTATTCTAAATTTATCATAGTAATAATTTTTTTAATACTACAAAGGTGTACATAGCCTTCCAGCCCAACATAGCTTCTGTTTCGTGACTAAGCAGTCTTTAATTATGGTGGTTTCTCACCTGTGCTTGTGGAGCAGCAAAGGAGAAACCCTGTGGCTGAACGGTTTTGTCTCTGGAAAAAAGGCGGTTAAGAGGCAACCAAATAACTGTGTATAAATACATTGTTACTATGTAGTGCTTGACGGAAACCAATGACTATAATGGGGTCCATCCACTCTCCGCCCAGCTGCCTGACTTTTGGATGGAAGAAAAGCATTGCATGCATTGTCTTCTTCCGATACTTTGAGCCAGATCTGTGACGGAACCTCCCGTGGAAACAGATGTAAAACCGTCCTTAGTAGAGATGTGCGAGCACCCAAATGCTCGGGTCTGCGTTATTCGAGTTGAGCTTTTCGTAAAATTCGAGAGTTGTACTTGAGTAACGAACCCCATTGACTACAATGGGAGACTTGAGCATTTTTGTATGTGGGACGGCGGGTGCCAAGCTTTTTTTTTTTTTCCCCTAGGTTCGTCTCTCTCTCCCCTGCCTGCCAGACAAAAAATTTGCCATTGATGCGCGCTGCGTCCGGCGGGGAGGGGCCAAAACAGGCACGTCACAGCAGGGAGGAGCCAAAAACTGGGCCGGGGTCGAACACGGCTTGATGCTCGTTCGAGTAACGAGCACCATCGAGTACGCTAATACTCGAATGAGCATCAAGCTCGGCAGAGTATGTTCGCTCAACTCTAGTCCTTAGTTTTATGTTATTTGTATTCTCATTCAAAGCATGCAGAAAGTTATTTTGTAGATATGACTGTATGTTAGTAGGTTAATAGAAATGGCAACTTCCTTGTGTATTTGAAGGTAAATGTTTGAGCAATGAAAGTATCAAATTGTAAAAGTTAGTTGTTTTAATGCAGAAATAGTTCCCCCATGCCAAATGGAAATGAAGCATGATTAAGCTAATACCTACCTTAAAAATGTTTCAATGTTTATTTAGCTCACGCTAGCTAAATTGGTTAACCAAAGGAAATATTTCAATTGGTTGCCCCTAGGACAACATTTAAGTAACCTTGCTATAACATACTCAACTGAAAACCTGATGAAAGCAATCTTATGAAATTTATACCTCTGTGTGAAACATGAATTTTGCCTTTTCATTTTAGAGTATAGTACGGAGAGAATAATGAAAGGAGCAATATAAAGCAAAATTGATTGATTCAAGCAGTATCAAATGTAGAAATAATTCAATACATTTCTAGAGTCATATAGTTTATAATCCAGAAAGCATAAATTTAAGGAAAGTATATCCTGTATTATGAGTAGAATAAGATGTTTTTAATTATCTGGGAACATAAGGAACTCCTTGAATTAACATATACATTACACTAAGGCAAACAAAATCTAAAACACTAAAACTGAACATAGTTTAAAAAGATAATAGATAACATCAGTTAACGAAAGTCAGACTCTAGAACATTCATTAAGCTTCAATCTACTTTAGATTATACAGCAGAAAACTTTGAAATGACCTGAAGTAATACTGTATGAAATTGTAACCCAGAATTATTAAAACACTTACAGCAAAAAAGTGCAATGTGCATGCAATTAAAGTGGAATATGTTATTAAAGACTTAACCTAATACTTGACGAAGAATGACTGAGAATGACAATAAATGGTTTGCAAGTCAACCAACATAGATTTCCAGAAGGAATAATTTCCATTTTTTAATAATACATTACCAAAGGCATATTTAACGTGAACGTCCACGCTTGAATACCAACGTGTTTGTTTTAATCTAAATAGGTCTAAAACGCTGTGCTAATTAATTTCAGACTGTGTATAAGGGTCAGAGCTCTGCATCACTAAGGTCTCATATCCACGGGCATAATTGAATTGCGGATCACCCACGCGGACGATCCGCAGTTCAATATGCCCATAGACAATCATTGGGCATCCGCAGGTAAATTAATACCTGCGGATGTCTTTTTCTCCCGGCATGCGGATCGCATGTGCAGGAGAAGAAATGCAGCATGCTTAATATACTGCTGATTCCCGCAGGGACGGCTTCCACTGGATCCGCAGCACACCCGCTGCTGACACTGCAGACGTGCTGTGGATCCACAGGAAAGCAAAAGAAAGACAAAGAAGAGATCTTGCTCTGCTATATGTGCAGCGTATGTGGGGCATTATACAAGTTAGCTTCCACTCATAAGTTCAAGGAAAATTGAGAATTAGGCCAGTCAGAGTGTATTCCAGATGCATTTATAGAGGAGTGTATCTGCCACCTGACACAACCTTCGAGTATCATAGCAGAATAACTGATCTCTGCAGGTAAACTTGTATACGAGTATATATACAGGAGTTTACCTGCATTCAACACATAGCCTACATAGTGAATTCACACACATTGACCATATAGATTCTAGTGAATACATTCTAACTAAGATGGAGTTGCCCTTTATTATATTAGAGCTAACAAAGCTTACCATTCTCCTATTTAGCTAAAGATCACTATTGTGATAGTCAGGAAAGGGCCTCCATCATCACACCCAGCAAGTGACCAGCAACTTGATACAAAGCAAAAAGGCCACCAGCATCATACCTAGTAAATGGCTACTTTCATCATATAACAAGTAACCACCATTAATATACTGAACACATGACCTCTATCATCACATCCATCAAGTTTGGGAATCTGCTCAAATTAAAGGAATTCCTATATGATTAGCCAAGATGATAAGCAGTAAGAAATAAAGATGGTTCATCTATTAGCATAGAATATAGTCATATATCATCCCTAAAAAGCTGATTGTTTATTGGAATTTTCCTGTTTTTATAGATCTCTTTCCTCAATGCCAGGTACTTGCTGCTTATAAACCCTACTAGTACTTCTGTTGAGACACTATTCAAAACTATTATTGCAGAGGTGCACTATATTGGCCACAATAAATTCAAAGGTAAACAGTTTTTTTTGTTTGTATTTTATGCATACCGCATTCCCTAAACAAAGCCCTCTGTCCTCTGCCTGATAACATTCTCCCTGACCTACTGACTGCAATCCCTGCTAGCCATCATAAACCGCTCCTGCAGTCATACTGTTTCTGCCGTCACACGGCTAAATGTCTGACCATTGTCTATGTGTATAGCATCCCTAACTCTCCACTTCACCATACCGGGCACATCTCCAGCCCCTTTACCCTCTGTATCACCCCACTATTCATAGTATGTAAGCTCATTGGAGCAGGACCCACACCCGTATTGTTTCCATCAATTGATTACCATGTAACTGTGGTTCTGTAATGTTTGTACTTTTGTCTTTTTGTATCCCCCCTGTATATGTAAGCGCTGCGGAATATGTTGGCGCTATACAAATAAAGTTTTTTTTTTATTATTATTATTATTATTATGCATACCCACTTTTCTTCTTCTTTGATATTGAGAATTTTTTACATTTGAAATTAATCTACAGGAGGTTGAAAGTAGATTAACCCAATGGCTGTGGCTTCCATTTGTAGCATATAACCAATATCAAACTGCAAAACTGTGATCAGGCATAAAACTGATACCACATATTTAACTCAATAAATTCTATCGACCACAGTATATAAGTGGTTAGACAGAGGGAAGGGGCTGTGTTTGTCACCCCACAATGCATTTACATGGAGACAATGAGTTGTCGTGGCAGCCTGGGACCTGCCCCCGTTATTTGCCTATTAGGCCATACTAATAGCAAAGTATATAAGGGGTCTAAAAAATAAAATAAATACATAATTAGAAATATTGAGAGTTAAAGCAAGAAAAAAGGAAGGTTTTGGCATCACGGTAATCATTAATACCCATCTAATAAAGTTAATGTGTTATTTATACTGTGTAGTGAATGGAAAAATGCAAGAACAATGGCTAAATTGCTTTGTTTGCAATCCCAAGTCAAAAAATTACAGAAGATAATAAGTTATATATACCTCAAATTAATGGAATTACAACATACAACTCATCCAGCAAAAAAAACAAACCTTTATGCAGGCCCTCATTCAGAGACTTTTGTAGATGTACCACAGGGGAGCTTGGCTCCATTTTCTCCTGTGGATCACTATCGAGAAGTGCTGAGGCAAGACCTGTTCACAGGCCTTATTCAACATCCTGCAGCAGGAATGTGCATTACCACAGAAACACCACATTATCTATTGCTCAACAGAACTTTTATTAGTGAGAACTTTGTGTACCTCACACAACTGGTAATATCTTTTGGTTACTTTAACATCTGGTGCTGAGTTTCGTGGCACAGGTGGTGCGGAGCTTGGCTTCAGAAATAAGCAATTTCTTCCTCAGTGGGTTGGTACACTGCTTGGTTCAGTAATGCTTGGTCTTTATAATTCATGGAAGCTCATGAGAGCATAGCTTTTCCCTTCTGCCCAGACCAATATCTGCTGCGTCACTGAAACAAGACCTGGCTTTTATTTGAACAGTCTAGCCAATCAGTAAGGTGGTTAAGGTCTTAGTAGCTTACTGTATCAGAGCTGTACTAGATTGATCATGTTAACTCCTTAAAGGTCCTTCAGCTACATATAACACATAGTTCAGCTAAAATGAAATATGCAAATTGATTATTTAGCCCCTTACACACATCCTACATCAATGTGTCACTCCCCTCAGCAACTGCCACAATTTAAAGCAACAGTTACAAAACAACATAACATTCTAATAAAGTATCTGTAAATAAATAGTGCATGTGGTGCAGAGTCTTAAGGCAGCAGTATGCAGTCCTAAGCTTTCACTCACGACCTGAAGGTTGTGGATTCAATTTCTGCATGGTTTAGGTAGCCGGCTCAAGGTTGACTCAGCCTTCCATCCTTCTAAGGTCCGTAAAATGAGTACCCAGCCTGCTGGGGTGTAATAAACAAAAAAATTACCTGAAAGCGCTGCGAAATAAGCTGGCGCTATACAAATAGTAAGTCCCTTCCCTATGCAATGTAGAGACATTGTGCAACCTAATGTCTGGTATGAATATAGCAGCTCCTACACTATTTCTTTAAAGGGGTTTTCTGGGTTTCTACTATTGATGGCCCTCAAGACCTGTCACCAATCAACTATTAATGACCTATGGATAGGTATGGATATGTAATCAATTGTAAAGGCCCAAAAAAACCCTTTAAAGTTTTCAGCACCTAAAAGCTTCATGCACACCTCACTAAATGCTATTCGAGGTCTGCTTTCTGCCTGATTCAATTTTATTATGAAGTCAGAGTTCTTTAAAACTCGTCTGATTTGTGAACCGCTGAAAATTTCCTTCTTTAGGCTAGGCATTACTGATATGGTGGAATTTCTGTTACAGGTGACCACATTTTTTAGGCTTTTGGTTGATACTATTTTAACATCCAATACACTGAATGAAAGCTTAGAGCATGCTTTATTCTAATATCTCATTTTAAAAAGGAAAATTTATATTAAGATGTGTTTTAGTTCAAAACTTCATTTTTGCCTAAATATATGAACCTAACACTTAATTACTTTTGAAAATATGATGATTATATGATGGAATTCGCAGAGTGATAACCCCTTTCATATTACCTTCAAATCTACAGCAAAATATATTAAAAGGAAAACCCACAAAAATGTTTTATATCTTGCATGTAAGCAGAGATTTCAGTTTTTTTGATATTACCGAAAAATGTCATTTCTAAAAAACTGAGGGTGCTGGTGGAGTTTAGAGCCTGGATTCATATTCAGCACCCCAAAATATATACGAAAATTACATCTGTGTTGATAAGAGAATTTTGTTTATAGAAGCACAACTTTGGTCTGTGGGCTGCCTCTGGTATTGCAGCTCACCTCTTTTAACTGCATTGGTGATGGGTAGCACTAGCAATACAAGACTTAGCCCATGGACAAAAGTGGTGATGTTTCTGGAAAACAAAAAAGCAGATCCTGTTTCTTAATCCCAGACAGCCCCCTTGGTATATGCTTTGTCCCTATTTTTTATGAAGCATTTGTTAACATGTGTCTCTGTGGTAGCTGCCTGATGGAGCCCCCTCCTTGCTCTGTCTGCAAAAATTGGAAAGATCAACATGAAGCTTAAACATGCCCTGTTCTCTGTAAAATATCTTCAAATCTGCTTAGCACTATAATTTAATTAGTTAAAATTAAACATTTAATCAAAATTAGAATCATTTTAATTAAACATGCAGACACTGCGAAAAAAGTTGGTGTCACAAAAATGTCTTGACAGGAAAAAGCACGTGATGAAGGTTCCAATTTATTGCCTGATTTTAACTAAACTTGGAGAGACTTATTCAACACACACAGTACATAATGAACAGTGGATAATTGGGAATGAAGCACATATTTACAAAATTTGAATGTAGTTGAGGTTTTAATTGTTTTCAGCAAAAATACATGCTTCTTTAATCCTTTTCCAGTACAGTATTCTCCAAGTGTTTCCACAAAGCCACAATATTGGCATGTGTCCTAAATGTTTTAGTATATCCCAAACAAAATAATATTACCATTGTGCTTCAGTCATAACAGTTATCAAAAATCTGACACCAATTGGCAACAATGGAAATCACCCTACACAACAATGTTGATGTTGGGCACCAGGCTTTTCTTCTTCAGGCCAAGTAAATAGTTTGAGGTAAAAACACAAAGATGCCCACTCTGACAACATGTAATTCACTTCATAGTAACACTTCAAACTGAGCAAAATGATCTTGAAAAGTAAAAAGAAAGCACAAGAAAAGAGTAACCTGCTTTATGTGGTTGTACAAAAAACAAAAACATTTATGATTTGTGTCATAAAGAATGTAGTCAACTTTGAAATGAGCAGTGGATGAATGTACAATGAATGGTGCAGACATAAAGGGGATTTTCTTTCTTATAGTTTACTTATATTCTATATTTTATGTTGATTATTCTACTGATTACTATTGTGAGTTTGGCAGAGAGCGACTGTGGCTGAAACTTTTAGGCCGGGCTCACACAAACAGATCGGATTCCGCATGCTGTGTTTTTTCTTTCATTCACAAAATACACAATTTTTATCTGTGAGGCCTTAGTCACACGGGCGTTTTTTCGCGCGATTTGCGGATCGCATGACGGATGCGCATCCGCAAATCGAGTGACCGGGGCCCAAAAATCGCCCGAAAAATCTGCTCCTAGCCGCGTTTCATTAGAAACGGGCTGGAGCTGTCCAGCGCATTGAATTCAATGGAGCCGGCAATACAGCCGGCTCCATTGAAAGCAATGCGCTGCGGGCGAGCGCGGCATGAATTGTCGGGAAGGGCTTAAATATATAGGCCCTTCCCTGCAATTCATCCAGAAATGTGTAAAAAAAATATATATATATATATATATATATATACTCACCTTGTCCCGGCAGACGAAGTTCAGCGCGGCCGGCCTGCAGTGGGTGTGAAGGGGGTGTGAGTCAGACCTGCCCCTGATTGGCTCAGCGCTGAGCCAATCAGAGGCAGCTCTCACTCACACCCATTCATGAATTCATGAATATATATATTTTTAAAACATTTCTGGATGAATTGCAGGGAAGGGCTTATATATTTAAGCCCTTCCCGACAATTCATCGTACGATCGCCGGCAGCCCATTGCTTTCAATGGAGCCGGCTGTATTGCCGGCTCCATTGAATTCAATGGGCAAACATCGTTCTTCTCTGCCACAGCTGTTACAGCTGTGGCAGAGAAGAATGATTTGTCTTCTATATGTTCTCAATGGGGTCGGCGCTGCTGCCGCCGGCCCCATTGAGCGCATATAGAGAAGAGAACAGGAATCGCAGATCGCAGATAGGTGCGATCTGCGATTTCTGTTCTATAATTTATCGGACGAGCTCATAAAAAGCGCTCATGTGTCCGATACCATTGCAAAGCAATGGTTTTAAAAAATCGCCAGACGCATGCGCAAATCACGCGAAAAAAACGCCCGTCTGACTAAGGCCTGAGTGTGAAGAAAAATTCTAAAATGTTTTCCTTTCAATGCCCGCGGAAAATCAGCTGATTGTGTCATTCCTGTGAGACAGGCCTAAGTGAGGCACTTGATTGACAAAGTGATTGATACTGTTAAGGGTCCACTGGTTACCTCTGGCACTATGGCAGGCCGACCAGTCTCCCCTCTCCTCCAGCACTTCCTCTTCAGTCTTGACTTTAGGCATTTTTACGCTGCTTAATCTGAGTTGTGTAATGAAAACAGATAAATGAGATTACTGCTAGTTTATCTGGCCTTCGCAAAGGCCAGTTCAGGTGTGTGAATGATGGTTTATACAATCAGTCATCACCCATAGAGTATGACTACTGTCACCAACACATCCCCCAATCAGTTGGAGACATGATGCCGGAAAGAATGAGTTTTCAGCCTGCATAAAAGATGTGATCAGTTAATAAATGAGAATTTGCTCATTCATTCACTGATCGCTGCCCTGTGTACATGGGCCAATGATGAGGTGAACAAGTATACCAGTAAATGCTTGTTCCCAATTATTGGCCCATGTAAAAGCGCCTTTAGAAGCCAACTTTCTGCAGTTGAAAAGCCAATCCAAAGCTATTGATGACCTATCCTCAGGATACGTAAAGGAACTTGTGGCCTGCAGAACAGATGATGTTTTGAAACTTCCAGCCGGCCGCAAGCTCCTTCACATCGACTGATCAGCAGTGGCCTCAGGCAGACCACCACCACCATTAAGTTTGCCAAAAAGCACCTAAAGAACTCTCAGACTGTGAGAAACAAGATTCTCTGGTCTGATGAATCTCATATTTGAATGCTAAGCATTATGTCTGGAGGAAACCAGGCACTGCTTATCTCCTCCCGAATATAATCCCTACTGTAAAGCATGGTGGGGGCAGCATTATGCTGTGGGGGTGTTTTTCAACAGCTGGGAGTACAAGAGTACAAGGGATCCAGAGTACAAGGAACCTCAGACTGGACAGAAAGTTTACCTTCCAACAAGACAATGACCCTAAGTACACAGCCATGACACCTGGAGCAGCTTGGCAACAATTACAATAAGATTTCCAACATGCTATTTGCCATTATGAGGTATTGAGTGCAGGATGATGGAGAGAAAACTAGATTTTTTTTTTCGTTTGCAAAAGGCCACAACATAACAAAATGTAAAAAAGTGAAAAGGTCAGAAGATTTTTCTATTTCCATCTCTATTACATACTATATTTCAACACCTAAGGGCGAAATCGGACAAGCGTTTTTTTGCATGCGCATATGTGTATGTTTGATAGAACCATTGGTTCCCTATATACTGTTAACATGTCAGTGTTTTACAGGCGCAAAATACTCACACCTGCGAAAGATAGGACATCCGTGCCCCGCGAAGGTCTGGGCTGCATAAAAAGATTCCCCACGGGGAGTCCCCTCATCACTGAACACTGTGACAGCACTGTCACAGTGTTCAGTGACAAGAGGACTCCCCACAGCGATGAAGGACTGCGATACCATCCCATTGCTTTCAATGGGGCTGGCGCTACTGCCGCCGGCCCCATTGAAAGCACTGTGGTGATTTTTGGGGAAGGACTTGAAAATTACCCCCAACTGGTGTAAAAAAAAAAAAAAAAAACATCCCCTCTCTGCCACTGTTGGGGCTCCTGCACATCTTATTGCTGGATTCCCCGGCACTCCTCTGCAGCTTGTTCTCCTGTCAGGGATTTAAAAGTCCCTGCCTCCTGAAAGGGCTGTATCTGATTGGCTGATCACTCAGCCAATCACAGGCAGCGCTCAGCCATTCATTGAATTGCCATTGAAAGCAATGAGCACGAGCTACAGTCACGTGCATTTATAACATGCGTGGATCGCATTCTTTTGCACACATAGGTGCGCAAAAAACACAAGTCTGACTGGGCCCTTAAAATGAAAATACAGGAAAATCATCATGATTAGTAAAGTAGACCTAATAAGGTCATTATACATATCAGGACCCTTAAAGAGGACCTATGACCTCAAATATGTTCTCTTTTATTTAAAAAATTAACAGCCCACTAAGGCTGCAGGTGAACAATGCAGTAACTTTATGTGGATAGAGGCTCTTGCCTACCTACAGCAGCCACATGATGTTGCTGATAATGTCGCCAAAACTGTGAGGCCATTGGCTGCTGCAAGTGTTTTGACTTCAAACCACATTGTGGGGCCACATTGTGGGGCCACAGCCTAACTAATATTTTTTTAAATACACATACCGTATATACTCGAGTATTAGCCGACCCGAGTATAAGCCGTGACAATACGTTTCACCACCAAAAAATGGTAAAACGTATTGACTCGAGTATAAACCGAGCCATACTAGACTATATACTGGGTAAAAAAAAAACCTCCATACTCACCTCCCAGCCGGCGTCTGTGTCTGTGCGACAAGCTGCTCGAATTCTCCCCACTGTCATCACCCACCGTACTCTCTGCTTGGCTCTGTCAGTGCTGTGTAAGTAAGCGCTTAAACAGCACTGACGGCAGGGGATTTGAAAGCCAAGCAGGGAGATGACAGCGGGGAGAATTCTAAAGCAGCTTGATTGGCTGTGAATGATCGAGCACCAGCTGTGATTGGCTGACGCTTGATCCAATTACAGCTCTTACTTACACAGCGCTGACGGCGGGGGATGACAGAGCCGAGCAAAGAGGACGACGGGGGATGACAGCGGAGAGAATTCAAACAGCCTGCCGCAATGCCACCGGAGACACAGACGCCGGGTGGGAGGTGAGTATGGAGGGTTTTTTTTAAGCCTTCCCTGACTCGAGTATAAGCCGAGGGGGGCTTTTTCAGCACAAAAAAATGTGCTGAAAAACTAGGCTTATATTCGAGTATATACAGTGCTTTGAAAAAAATGCATATTCTGCGTAATGTTTGACTTTGTCTTTGTATCTACTCTCTGATTTGTAAAGCTCTGCAGAATATGATGGAGCTATATAAATAAAGATTATTATTATTATGCCCCTACACTGTGCTTTCCTTCTTCTTTAAGAGTATTTGAATTCTCTTAAACACTTCCCTTTTGTATCTGTAAATTTATTCAAAATAGTTATACATTATCCTTTTTAAAGCAACTAATATATTCATTGAATCTCAGTTGATTGTAATAATGGGCATAGCATAGATGTGCTGAGATACTTGTATAATTTACTTTGGCTTTTCAAGCAAAAACTAATGTCAAATATTGTGATTGTTCTGGATGCTTCCAAATCTGGCAATAATTTAAAACAATTGAGTTATTCTGTAAAATGCCTTCCAATTTGCTCTACAGCTTCTCTAATGTTGACTTGTAACAATGCAGAAAACATATACTTGCCATATTTATCATGCACCAAAGGTCTTAACTCTGTTGGGTGTAGTAGAGTAAAGAGCATGTTACTGTATCTGCCAATGGTGGTTAAACTAAGATATAACTAGGTAGTTATGAAATGTGACAATTTTCACATCACCATGTATAAACTTTTAGAACTGTACTTTATTGAGAGTATTAAGAAAAACTCACTCCATATAATTTCTCACACTGTGCCATGGTTAAGGTCATTTGCAGGGCAGTGTGAGGAAATGTGCAGATTGAGGCTGTCTACACCACACCTGGCCAGTGAATGAACAGAGGGCTTCATTTTCCATGCTTAACGTTATATAACCTTCATCAAGTTAAAATGCAGTTCAAGGGAAAACAAATATCAGATTAATCTTTACAAAAAGCAAGTCAGCTTAGGTTTAGCACAAAGTCAAAAAATGTTGAAGTTATAAAAGTAATTAAACACTACACTGTTCATTGGAGACCATATGTAAATTTTCACTTGTAGACTATTAAAGTGTCCATATAAACAGGACTGTTAAAAAGGGAATTTGAAAAGTTATGTTCAATAATCTTCCATAGGTCAACCCGCGTGCTTTTTTAAAAAACTCTGTCTCTGATAAGTTGACAACCCTACTAAAGCCCACTTAAAGTGCTTTCACAAATAACATTTAAAAATACTTTTTTAGTGATTTTCCCAGCATTTAGCAGTTCATTAATTGTAGGTCAGTAGGCAATTATTAAATGCCATACAAACTGTGGATTTTTGTGGAGTTCTTTTCCTGCCTTTTGGTGCATTTTTGGGGAGTCCAAAACGCAATATGCAATAAGTGTGATGTTTTTTCAGGAGCTTTCCTATTGACATTTCTATAGGAAATAAAACACTTGACAAAAATGCATGTCAAAAAGGTTTTGACCCAAAAAAAGTCACCAATGTTTGTAAAAAAAACACTTGAACATCTTGCAAAATAGAGACATTTTTCTATATTATGTATATAGCACAGTATGCAGCATTAGGGGCCCATTCAGATGGCCATGTCTTTGACCCATTTGCTGTCCATGTATTCCATAGACAGCACATATATGCCATAATAGCCTATGAGGTTATTCACATGCCTGAGGGTCCATGTGAGAGAAATGGCTGCATATCCTATTCTTCTCCACTTTCACAGACAAGAATAGCACATGCAATACTGGACAGCAAATGGACGGGGGTTTGTGTGCTGTCCAATGCACGTTATGGCTAAGTTTCTTGGGTACAACTCACATGCAGCCATCTGAATATGAAATAACTTGTAGCAAAAGTTTATGTAATGCTGAAAGAATGTTCATGAGTGGTAGACAGGGTATCAATAAGCTCAAAAATGGACTTATCATCTGGCTGAGGCTTTACATGTTTATTCAGTTTTTGATATCTTTAAGCAGAGATTTTGATTTCTGGGTACTTGGTATGTGTTTTTTGTTCAGATCGACAATAACGTTAGTAATGGATAAGAAATGTGATCTGAGTGAAATTGACCTAGGAATGACTGTTGGTGCCAGGAGTGGTGGTTTGAGAATATCAGAAACTGTTGATGATCTTGATTTTCATGGACGTATAACACACAGTAACGTATTTATAAAAGTAGTACAGTAGTACACAGAAGACAATCTTTGAAAGCACAGCATGGTCAAACCTTAACATGTGTGGGATATAGCAGCAAAAGACCACAACATGTTCCACTACTTTCAGCTCAGAATAGGTAACAGGATTGCAGTGTTCCCTGGCTCAGCAAAACAGAACCATTGACGATTCTAAAGATGTTGCTTGGTCCAGCAAACATTGATTTTATCTGTAAGGGTGGCTTCACGCGAGTGTGTTTTTGTGCGTGCATACGAGCTCATAAAAAGACGCTTCTATTAGAATCAATGCATTCCCTACGGTGTGTGCACATGCCCGTGCTTGATCAAGATTCATCCTTGAATCGAAACGCGTCCTCTGTCTGGGATTCTATGTGAAGCACTTATTTAATAAAGGCTCTGTTTTTTCACATGACAGAGATAACTATTTTTTCCTACTTGAATTTATCTTCACAAGTGCTGATGTGGACTGCACAGCATGACTGTCACCTGTGAACGTAGCCTATGAAGGATGAATGTGCTATATGGAGCGAGGTGGGGAGCTTTCTTTTTCTTTATTTTTTATACTTTAAATATAAGCACTTTCCTGAAAAATGAGGAAAAGTGGTGTTAAAAATAAAAAAAAAAAACAATCATATTCACCTTCCTTCAGCTGCCAGGGCTGCAGCCTCATCCTCTCTGTGCTGTCCCCGGTTCTTCAAAGCAGTTCTTTCAGCAGGTGGGGATTTAAAATCCACGCCTGCTGAAAGAGCTGCTTGTGATTTGCTGAGGCACTCAGCCAATCACAGACAGCTCTCAGCTGTCAGTCATTCAGCGAGAGATGCCTGTGATTGGCTGAGGTGCTCAGCCAATCACAGACAGCTCTCGCTTAATGATTGACAGCCGACAGCTGCCTGTGATTGGCTGATCGGCTCAGGCAATCACAAGCAGCTCTTTTAGCAGGCAGGGATTTTAAATTGGTCCCTGTGCTCAGCCAATCAGAGGCAGCACTCACTCACTCATTCATGAATTCATGAATGGGTGAGTGAGAGCTGCCTCTGATTGGTGAGGGCTGTGACCAATCAGAGGCAGCCCATTCAGCAGGCAGGGATTTTAAATCCCCGCCTGCTGAATACTACACAGAGCAGTTCAGGAGAACTGCTGGCCGGACGCGGTTGAACTCCGTCTGCAGGGTAAGGGTGAGTATTCTTTTTTTTTTTAAAACATTTTAGGATGGTTTTCAGGGAAGGGCTTATATTTTTAAGCCCTTCCCGAAAATTCATCCCGCGCTCGCCGGCAGCCCATTGCTTTCAATGAAGCCAGCTGTATTGCCGGCTCCATTGAATTCAATGGGCGAACATCAGGCTTCTCTGCCACAGCTGTTACAGCTGTGGCAGAGGAGAACGATCTTTATAGTATATGTTCTCAATGGGGTCGGTGCTGCTGCCGCCGGCCCCATTGAGCGCATATATAAAACACAAGGATTCGCAGAACCCAGATAGGCGCGTTCTTCAAATCGTTGTGTCCTATAATTTATCGCACATCCGCATAAAAAGCGGACATGTGACCGATCCCATTGCGAAGCTTTGGGTCTATATATGGGCGGATCGCATGCGCAAATCGCGCGAAAAAACGCCCATCTGACCGAGGCCTAAAGGAGTGTTCACACAGGTTGGGAATGCTGCGAATTTTCCACAGCATAATTAAGTGTAGAAAAGATGAAGTATTTATAGTTCAAGAATTGTGGATAGAATTTAAGAAATCCCACGTTGTAGAGAAAATGTGCAGCATAAATTGGTTTGTGCTGTAGTGTATGTCGATTTCTGCTGTTAATTTTCAAATCAAGCATTGAAATACGTGTTAAAATCCACACCCTTTAGTGATGATTTGATGCAGATTTTCCTTTGCAGATTTGCTGTGGTTTCAGCAAATGCTCATGGTGTTGACATTTCCTAAGTGTTCCAGTTTAAGGTATGTCTACATGAAGGTGAATCGCTGAGCGAAAAGCCAGAGAGAAGCCCGCTATCCAGCAGTGAAGTCTGTCAGTCTAATGCTCTGCACAAGCGCTAACAACTTTAGCAGTGCCGTCAGTGCTCGTGGAGTCATTTAGCCAACTGTCATCCCATTTAAAAGGGACATTAGTCTATTGTCCTGAAAACATCAGTAGCTTGTTTAGCTGCTAAGCATGTCTTGAGCTTCACAGTTATGTGCTTGGAGCACAGACCAATTTTTTTCCATGTAAGCATTTTTCAGAGGGTATTGCATGTATTAAAATGTGTTCTTTATGATGTATTCTTCATACCTTCAAAAACAAATGTTTCTGTTCAAAATATTTTTATTCAAGATTTTCAGGCATTACAATTAACACATGTAACTCAGTTAAACTGCAAGAAAGATTACCTCAATTCCCGTGAGCTCATGGGTTATCTCCCTCGGCTAAACTGAAAACCACAAACCAAAAGACCAAAACTAATAAAGAAACAAATACACCTTTCGACAAAGACAAAGGACATTACATGGGGACACAGAAACACAAGGAGGACAATTTGTGGGAGGGAGAGGTAGTCAGGGTGGTTGGACGGTCCCCGGAGAGAGTGGCTACCCATTCCGACGGTCCTTGCGTGGCTTCGAGTCAAAAACTCACAGCCGACCAGACTCCACCCAGGACCTAAGCTTCTCCGTAGACCGGAAAGCAATCCACGTCTGCCAGGTATTGTATATTTCCTCATGGGCGCCACCCTCTCCGACCCTCAGTTCATCAAAACGCATAAGGTCATTTAGTTCCTCCACCAACAGCGCTCTAGATGGAGGAGCAGAGGACTTCCAGAGTCTGGGGATGATTCTTCTGACAGCAAGAATGAAAAATCTCAGGAGCCTCCTTTTCATTTTTTTGATCGCAGCCGGGAAGACTGAGAGAAGGGCCATCTCCAACTTCAGTTTCACCTGTGTCTTGCAGATGTAATTATAAACTTCCATCATTTCCTTCCACAACACAGCTACTGCAGGGCAGCTCCACCAAATATGGGACATGTTCCCCCTCTCTCTGTTACATCTTCAACAGACTGGGGAGGTCTGAGGAAAAATTTTATGTAATTGGTCTGGTGTCCTGTACCCCCGGGATAGGATTTTGAAGTTTAAATCCTGAGCCTTGCAAGTGGGTGAAATTTTATGATAAAGGATCCAGGCCCTCTCCCCGTCCTCCTGCGGGAGGCTGCACCCTAGGTCCCCCTCCCACACCTCCACATATGGTGGTATCTGGGTCTCCATCTCCCGATTCAGCAGCAATCTGTAGATGATGGATATCGAGTGCCTCTGCGGGGACGTGGACATACACATTTGTTCGAATGGTGTGAGGGGGCTAGTGAGATTCACCTGAGGGGCCAGGGACCCCACAAATGCTCTAAGTTGGAAATATTGTAACCATGAGCCGGGTCTATGTCCTCCTCCTCCCACGATCTCTGCCAGGGGCCTCAAGCCAGAGCTCAACACAACGTCTCGTATCCGAGGCAATGGGGAAGGCGCCAGCTCCAGAATGGGAGGGCCTTGCATGGAGACCTCGAATTGCAGGTTACAGACCAGGGGAGTAAGGGGCCCAGGCAAGGACACCAGGCCACTAGCCGGCGCAAACTCTGACCAGGTTTTAAGTAGTTGACCCAGGAATGGTGAAATATTAGGGATCAGGCTTATGTGCCTAGGTAGTATCCAGGCCACACCCCGCAAGGACCCCGGGACCAGGGTATGTTCTACTTCTACCCACAGTTTTGGAGCTCTCTCTTTTGAGTAGGTCCAGTATACAGTTGGCAATATTGGCTTTGTAGTAAAGGGCAAAATGGGGCAGCCCCATGCCTCTCCTCTCCTTGCTTCTAGTGAGAAGTGTAAAACGCATGTGCGGCTTCCTTCCTCTCCAGACAAATGCTGTAATAAGGGACCGCAAACGTTTAAGATATGAACTTGGGACACACACACTGAGGGGGGAAAAACACAGACCAGAACGTATAACAAATAAAACAAACAAAGCCTATCATCAAAAGATTTTGGGGGAGGCTGAGTGTGCGCCCCTTATATCCCCTGTATGATGGTATTGTGGTGCTCCACTGCCCGTTTTAGGGGGAGTCTCTAAGGAGGCACCTTCTGGTCCTCTGGGAGGTTTGATGGCCCCAGGAGGGTCTGGGCCTGTGTACCCCCCCCCCTCTCCTACATGATAATGTTGGGGGTCCTTGCAGCTGTGGCATCTTGGATGGGGGGAGCCCTGTCCGGAGTGCACTCCCCGTCATGTGCAGCACCATGGTCCCGCTGTCTTTGAGGCTTAGCTGTGCTGGCCAGCCGTGGCGTTAGTGAGCCTGCTGGGTAATGTATTCCTTTTTTATTGTAATGCAGCTATAACTTTTTTGGAGGTAGGGCTTATATTTCAAGCCTCCCTAAAAATCCCGAAAAAATTATGGCAGGGCTTATTTTCAGGGTAGGCCTTATGTTTGGGGAAACAGTACCTAACAATCTCAAATGTAGGCATGTTACTCAAGAAAACCTTACTTCATATCTCAGGTGTGTTCAACTTAAAAATGTCAACTTATTTGTTTTCTTCTCACAGTAATTAGTTGTCTTCTCAAAGTAAATGCATGGACAGAAGCATCTGTATTTATTATTAAATGAGAGTGAGCTTTTTGTTCTCCTATCTCTCTAAGATGAAAGCTTTTAAGTTGATCTGATGGTGACAGCTTTGATGATCTACAAAGTTTTTTATGTTCAAAGCCCTATTTTCTCTTTCTTTTATTGATTGTTTAGACTTCTTTTTCTATTATGGTTATTTTTCTAAGCTTTCTTCTACCTCTATGTTTTCTGCTTATAGCCAATTTGACTGGAAATTAAATTAAAGAAAAACAAACAAACAGGTGGTCTCTGCACAGTACTGTACTTCCATAAAAAAATATTCTAGACTTCATGTGCTTCTCATGGGTCATTTGCTAACTTATATTACAAGACCCTGAAAACTGAAACTAAAGTTAAAAGTTCCCCTCATCAAATTTTCCTGCTGGTTGTCGGTAATCATAACTTTTCAAAGATTAGAACAAAAATATCACTCATTATTAGTTATTATCACTTTGTCTGTCCTCATGTCATGCCAGGCCCTACTACTGGTAACATATCCAGAGCTTTACAAAGCTGAATAAGAAGCTTGAGAATACATTCTCCTTTATCACCTGTTGCTTCACTTGGATCTGATTACTGAGAAGAAAACAGAGTTAGACCCAATGACCTGTCTAGAGCACTTCCTGAAATAAACTGTCAGCAAACCTAGATAGTTGTATACCTTGATTTGTCAGGAAAAATTTCCTCATTTTCAATTTATTGCCAAAATTGAAATGCATTTCAAAAGTCAAATTCTTTAATTCTAAAAAATTTTATATGTCAGTTAACTTTATAAAAATTGCCATTGCTTAGAATGCTTAGTGGGTGAGCAAAGATACTGTTGAGCATTGTAGTGAGTAATCAGATGTAAATTATGTGCATTTTAAATATCTGTTAAATGCAAAAGCATAAAGCCCCAAAAATGTGGAACCCACTCTTATAAACAACAAACACAAAAACATACATATAACAAGGAAAACCTATATTATAGATATAAATGACGGAGGTTTTCACAAGCTCAGGCCACAACAGATACCACAGATCAAATACAATCTCATAGAGGTCTTTCTTATTTTCTAGATTTTTTGAAGAGAATGTTGTCGGCAATTAAATCACCTTAAGAAATGATAGAAAATTATTTCTATATTAAAGTGAACGTTGCCATATGTCACATTTATTCTGAAGAGGATCTGTAGCTCTACAATGGAGACCTATCATAGAGATATATTAGATAGAATCTCATTCAGTTCTCAAAAGTGGAATACACTGCTCCAAATTGTGGTCAGGAGAAAAAGGTTAAAAGAAGATGGAATATAAGATTCCTATTCCTTCAAAAGATATATCATATTAGAAGGAGGAAAGGAATAGTCTGTCTAGGAATAATAGTGCTGCTCAATCAGTCAGTGTGGCCGTGCAATTTTTGCGAGCTCAGGTACCAGTTCTTAGAACAGATACGGTGATCAAAACCTATTTACTCGTCAGCTGAGATGTCTTATACTGATAACCGAATACATTTTTGTTCCGCTTGGGAATTAGATATTGGTTTGAGATAAGTACTGTGGTTCCCAACATCTAATTATTACAATTAGTAGATGCTAAGTGCTCCAGATATCAAATTCCTGCTATCTGGTTATAAATCTCCTAAGATCAACGCGTTTCCTCAACTACTTATGGACTGTAGTTGATTCTAAGCTGATATTAAGAACTTCATTTGGTGATTACACACGGAATTTAACCTCCCTACTCGCACAAATAGAATAGAGTAAGGAATGGTATATTAGTGATAGATACTTAGATTTAACAATTTTGCGGATGTATCATTATGGTCACTATATGCACATGCTATCATAAGTGCATAAATTAAATCGGTTCACCATATGAAACCAAAGGCATTCATTTGATGCAGGTTTACATATGATAACATGCCCTGTTCATAGGTGAACGATAATAGTAATGACCGCTATCACTACTGCCACTTCATTACATATAGTAATTCAGCTCTAATATCATGGCAAGTAAAGGCTAATGATATGGAGCCTAGAATGCCTCTACGGTCATACAGATGGTGCTGCAAACTGACTAACTTTGATAATTAAAGCATAATAGCTTGGTTGCTCTAGGCTATTGATATTAAGTCGAGAGCGCTTTTGCAGTCATACACACACGCATACATCCATAAACTGACAAACTATATCGCCTTTACTTGCCATGAGTGTTGTTTATAAGAGTGGGTTCCACATTTTAAATATTCACAATAAAAGTTAATTTTTACTTTTAAAAAATTCTTTTGGGGGGTTTTTCTCAGTGAAAAATAAAAAGTAAACTTAGTAGGAGGAGTTTGCTTAGGTGGGCGTTTGTTTATGCAAGGGGTTATCTGTGCTGCAGCATTCCATTGTCTTCTCATAACATGAGTAAACAATGTACTCATTACGTATGCAAGGCAAACACAAAGAGTACATTCAAGTCGGCAAGCCACTCAAGAAACTGAAGGAATTCCATTCAAATGGAGTGTCTTTTGAGCAGTCAAAGGATGGTTTTTATGCAGACTAAAAACCTGTGTGCATAAAATAATGCATGACAGCTCGCGTTTACATGTATCGATTATCGCTCATTTTTGGTCGTTTGAACGAATTTTGAGCAATAATTGTTGTGTGTAAAAGGGATTTTATTAAACACATTCCTGTCCCTACTGACCTATTTTCTTGTAGAGGCTTGTGGGGCTCACAGTTATGAATCTTCATTCTGAACCCTCTTTCGCTATACTGCTGGTGCATTTTGTTTTTCGCAAAGGTATATGAAAAGTGTAGGTAACACTATCTTTTAAAGGGCCACTGCAGTGAAAAATGTTTCCATCACTGCACCCCTCACCTGAGCGCCTGTCACACTCTGGACCCTCCTATGTATATTGCACTCTTCCATGCAGTGTAACCTCCTAACCTTTTAAACACCTCTTGATTTTTAGATTTCTACTTGATTTTTTTTGCTCTACAATGTGCAATCAATCTCATGATGCATCAACACAGGATCACATGACCAGCTAGAGGCAGTGCCATCTCTGCTTCCTGGGGAAACAGTGTGATTATCATTACCCTCTATATTCTGCTAAATAACATAAAAACCACATGGATACAGTCAGGGAGGCTGAACTGTTGACTTTCCAATTATAACTGTGTGACAAGAGCCTTTAGTCATTGGCAATAAGTGTGATAGGAGATTCCATCCCTCCTCTTCCATTCCACAAAGAGCCTGTTTGGTATAGTCTATCATACAGGAAGTTCTGACAACTGAAATAGTGACTCCTAGAAAAAACAAAGACAAGTATTTCCCAGGCTATCACATGGAGATCACATGACCCTCCTGAGAAGAAGAATTACAGATAAAAGGGAATAATTAAACCAGTCCATACTAGCTGACTATATATACTGGTGGACTAGTTACCCAATAAATGTTTTTTTTTACTCAATTGTCTTTTTAATGTATTTCATTCAAGTTGATCTCACTTTTTCATAAAATATTTTTGAAATATACCAAAGAGTTTTCAAACAGAGAAATACACAACATTTCATATGTGAGTTTTTCTGGGTCCAGTACCTTTATATAAAATGGAATATATTCATTGATTCTTAGGGATATGATATAAAGCCAATTGGCTACTTTCACTGACTGTAAAGCACATTTAGTTTTAAATGTAAAAGCTAAAGTTCTTAAGCTAACGTTTGTATTTAACAGATGTTATCTGCAAGCAATTAACATACCTGTCAACACCAGTAAAATACATTGGGCTTTTTTCCCTTATATCAATTCTCTAAAATATTGTTTGTGTAAACCACAAAGAAAAGTTAGGCAGAAACAATGAAAATAAGTGCTAGAAAAGCAACTAGCCTCATGCAGCACCTTCTTCTGTACACAAGCAATGTATATTAAAACTACAACCCCAATTCCAAAAAAAGTTGGGATACTGTTTAAAATGTAAATAACTGTTAATAAAAAAGTATACAATGATTTGGAAAGCTTGTACAACAATATTCTATTCACAATAGAACACATATCAGAAGTTTCTATTTCATTTTTTAAAAAATAACTCATTTAGAAATTGATGGCAGCAACACATCTCGAAAAAGTATATCAATTGTGTAGCATCCTCTCTTCTTTATACAACAGTCTGTAAACTTCTGGGAAGTAAGGAACCCAATTGCTGGAGTTTTAGGAGAGGAATGTCTGATGTAGGATTCTAGCTGCTCAACAGTCCTGGGTCATCTGGATTTTTTGTGCTTCATAATGTGCCAAATATTGTTACAGGTCTGGACTGCAGACAGCTAGTTCAGCACTCAGACTCTTCAGAAAAGCCATGCTGTTGTAATAGATGCAGCATATGGCTTAGCAATGTCTTGCTAAATATGGAAGGCCTTCCCTGAAAGATACATTGTCTGGATGGGGGCATATGTTGTTCTAAAACCTCTATATACTGCTCAGCATTGATAGTGCCTTTCAAGATGTGTAAGTTGCCCATCTCATAGACACCAATACAACCCCATGCCATCAGGGGATGCAGGCTTTGGAACTGGGCGCTGATAACAAGCTGGGCGGTCCCTCTCATCTTGAGCCCGAAAGACATGGCATCCATGGTTTCCAAAAAACATTTTAAATTTTGATCCATCTGACCACAGAATAATTTTCTATTTGACCTCAGTGCATTTTAATGATCCTTGGCCCAGTGTAGATGCTGGCATTTCTGGATTGTATTGATATATGGGTCCTTCTTTGCATGCTACAGCATTAATTGGCATTTGTGGATTGAACAGCAAACTGTGTTCACATAGAATGTTTTCTGTAAATATTCCTTAGCCCATGCAGTGATTTGCATTACAGAATGATGCCTGTTTTAATGGTGTGATGCCTAAAGGCCTGTAGATCTTGAGCATCCAATATCGACTGTTGGCCTTGTCACTTGTACATATGAATTTCTCCATGCTCTTTTGAATCTTTTGATTATATTATGTAATGTAGATGGTGGGATATTCAGTCTTCACAATTTTACGTTGAAGATCATCTTTTTTCAGAAATTGTTCCACAATTTTTAGATGCAGTTTTTCACAGATTGGTGAACCTCTCACCATCTTTGTTTTTAGATACTCTGCCTCTCTAACATGCTCTTTTTATAAACGGTCATGTGATTTAGTAGGGGTTGACCCTCTAGATCTTTTTCCATTAATACCACTTACTTTTCCAGCCTTTTGTTACCTTAGCCCCAACTTTTGTGAGATGTGTTGCTGCCATCAATTTCTAAGTGAGGGTACTTTTTTTTTAAATTTCACCTCAGATTTGTATTTTATGTTCTATTGTGAATAAAATATGGTTATATGAGATTTCCAAATCATTGCATTTCTTTTCTTAACATTTTACACAGAGTCCCAATTTTTGGAAATTGCGGTTATAAAAAAAATATGTTATACTTAACATCTGTTTCAGAGAATTAGTTTAAGTTTAATTGCTCACTCTACATAGTGAATGATACTTTAAGGAAAATGTGTAAATGAAGCATGCTATAAACACAGTAGCAGGGTAAATACTCTGTCATGACTGTGACATTAATTTGTTCCACTTTTAAGTTTATTTTCTGACCCATTAAAGTTATTGCAATAAAATCATTAGTATGGTATTTAAAAGCGCTACAAAATTTCAGAGATTATGTGCAGAGGAACATTTTTTGAGGATTGGAGGACCACTGACTGAAAGAGGTCCTGTTTTAGGATAAAATGAGCAAGCCTCTCTACAATGCTCTGCAGTTGTGGCCCCACTGAATCTATTCCCTCAGACAGGATGACAGGAGTTGGAGTAGATGGAAGGTGTATTTCTCCCAGACTCCTGTCATTCTGTAAATCAGTAGGGAGCAGGCTTACCTGCTAGCTGATTGATAAGAAGCAGAGGAAATCTGCACATTCTCCCTCTCCTGGAGATGCAGACAGCCACGGCTCTGGGACTTTGTAAACTGTGAAAATTGTGTGTGAGTATGAAATTTATATCATGACTTGTTTTGTTAATATGGTAAGGCTGGAAGGGTTTAACTCACCAGCCAACAGTTAGGGCCAAATATATGTTTAGTTAGAGCTGTACAGGTAGATGTTATTTTCTCTGAAGTAGCTGTTATTTGTAAAGCTGCACCTCAAGTTAAATGAGACAAACCTCGCCTTGAGTTGGAATACCAGTGTCAAAGCTGCTTCTAATGAAGGTGTAACCTGTAGTATGCATCCTTCGGGGGCGATCCCCAGCTATTTCTCGCACACCCCATCACCTTCCTTTATCCGGATAGGCTCTTTTTAGGACCAAATCCAGATGCTGTCAGTTTGTGAAGTGACCACTGATTGTCAATGGATGAAGTCATACTTGATTGACAAGTCTGACAGAGTGGTAAATTGATTTAGGGTTACTGATAGGTTGCAAGAGGCATAGCCTAATACATTGGTATAATACACGGCAAAGTTCATGTAGTGAGACTACAATAAAAACTGAAAAAAGGTTTTAAAGGAATGTAAAAAAAAAAGCTAAGTAGAAAAAACTCCAAAAGCTTCTTTTAATGTCCCACCTGTCCTCAGACCCCTTGGGCCACTGCCTGTCCTTATAATCCTCACAGGCGGTATCCCACAAACAGGGACTCTGCTTCACTGTTGTAATCAGGACCTCCATATCTACACCCCTGGTATTTTTCAAGTGAATCAGGTAGTACCTGTCAAAATGTCTGCCATGCCTGGTGTCCAATTCCCTGTGGCTTTTATAACATCCTGACAGCTGCCTGCACAATTACGCAGTGGTTTATGCATCTGCTTGCACATTTGCTCATCCCTACTGACTTCTGTGGGAAGCTTTGTGTGAGAAATAGAGCATCTTCCATTTTTTTTGCGTGTGTCTCAAATGTGCAAGCAAAATATGCGTATGTGAGCAGACCTATTGAAATCAGTGTGTTCTATTCACAATGTATTAATAAACGTGCAAATACACCCATGTGAAGCTGGTCTTACATGAAATAAACCCATGCAGAGCAGGGCAATTCTAGTTTAGCTATATAATATGAAATCATACACTTTTTTTTAATGAAGATGTATTTAAAATTCTGCTCACATATCTTGCTTATGTGAGTGCAGTTCCCCCTATTTGCACAGTAGAATATAGTCCATGGATTGGTACATCCATAGTCATGTGACCCACCAAACATGTCATGTGACCACTAATATTCAACAGACACTGATTGGGCATCTAATTGGTGAATAATAGTATATTGAGGAGCAGAAATCACACTATATTACTACCTGCAGTATCTCATCATCTCTGTCAGTATCTGTGTAATAGCAGCTCTTATATTCTTCTCCCTTTCTCCTCTGTGTAGTGATATTTATACAGTAAACCCCATGAAAACAATACCAGAATTGCAGTTTTTTCTTAATCTCATCTCCAAAAGTGAAAAAAAATGTAATCAAAATGTAGTATGTTCCCAAAAATGGTATAATTCTTACAGTGCTCCATTGTTGGAAGAATAAAGATATTCTGTCTTTTGGAATAAAAGTGTTTTCTTTGTGCAATAGCAGTAAAAGATAAAAAAAAACTATAAACAGTAAATTCAGTATCACTGAAATTGTGCTGACCCAGAGAATGAAATTGTTATTTATACTGCACGTTAAATGCCGTAAAAAAAAAAAACAACTAAAAACTAATGGTAGAATTTTTGTTTTTATTCCAGTCCCACCTAATAAAATTACTAAAAGTTTTACATTATACGTACCCCAAAATTATACCCTTAAAACACAACTTGTCCAAAAAACGGTTTCAAGACAGTTATGTCTATCAAAGAATGAAAATGGTATGTCTCTTGAGAAAAAAATAAATAATCGGTGGATCGTTAGGGTCCAAAATAAACTGGTCATTATAGGGTTAATTAATATTCCCTGATGTCCAGCACAGTTTTCTATTAGAAAGTTTGTGAATAGATTGCAGAAAGTAAAATGGGACAAAACCCTTAGCACATACACATTCTTCATTACTACCAGCACTAACTTATCCCTAACATCAAGATCTGGCAGTCTGGCACTTTTCACAAGCACTTCATACACTGACAAAATGTGCCATCAGTTGCAATAAGGAGATTATGCTCTTAGGTGTAACCTATTCTTGAAAACAGATGCCTAGTTTTATACGCTTCCTGTAATTTAACTTGACTTTACTATGGTTTTTGTAGAAAGGTTTATGATCTCAGTACTAAATATTGCTTGTCCACAGCTAAAGGCCTTTGGCTGCCTTTCTTACAGCATTAAGGAGATCCACTTTCCTCCGTCTTTATCAAAAACAAGAATGAGTTCCTTAGGAGAAGGTAACCATTCCCAAGCATTTCCTTGGCAATGATTCCTTCTACTTTGCACTACAATCGATTTCCATTCTTGATTGAAAAAAGATGTACAAGACAGTAGATCTTCCGAATGTAGTGTGAATGCATAGATGCAGTTACAATTAATGTATGGTAATAGTTAGTGTTGAGTGAACCAAAACAGTAGAACCCTGCTTTGGTCTAACTTTGTTAAAAGTTTGTTTCAGTGCAAACACAAATCTTGGGCAGTTCTCGGCCACTCACTATAATGGCGTCTGCTGGATGGCAGAAAGGAGAAGGAGGAAAGATCTCATGGTAAGGCAGATACCCAATATGGTGAAAGTGATGATAAGAATGACCATGATGATGAACAACCATGGCAATATGGGGCAGAGTTGGAATCAATCAGGTCCTAGGAAACATTAGCTAAGATAGTGAGCTGCATAATTGTTGCTTGCATGCTGACAGCTGGATTGCTAATATGAAGCAAAGAGATAACCTTTGGATAGCCACACTTTTAGACCCCCTGTATAAAATCAAAAATGGGGGAATTTTTTCCACCTTCTCAGAGAAAGGTAAAATTGGCTTACTATTGAGAGAACCTATGCAGCCTGCATACCATGGCTCTAAGATGGCAAACACCTGCCGTAAGCATGTCTGTCCAGGGGGCCACTCTTCTACACTCCCCACTGAGTCAACACTCCACCTCCTCTACCAGTGTTACCATACTAACACATAGCAGTAGCAGCCAATTCAGTTTGGATGACATGATGGAAAAGTTTTTACACCCAATATGCCAATCTGACACATCATCATCACCTAAAGGATGTTCACCACCACCACCTGAACAATCAGGCTGTGCCCTCTCCACTGCAGATACCCTACACCTAGACTCTGTGGACGTTTGAGTCAGCAGATTGGAACATTTGCAAGAACTGGCATAGTTTGTCATGAGTATCCTATCTAGTCCTCCTTCCAGTGTAGCATCAGACAGGGTTTTCAGCACAGCAGGTGATCTTGTCATCCCTAAGTGAAGACGATTGTCCACCAAAAGCTTGGAAAAACTTATGTTTGGAAAATGAATCATTCATGGATTTCTGAGGTTTTTTAAAACCCCTGCGCCTGATGCCACTGCTTAGATCTGCCATTGCTGCTATCGACTCACTACCAGTGCCATTTTAATGCATGGGCCGAATGGGCACTTGCCCGGGGATCCGACAAGCATAGAGGCCCCATACTAATCTATGTATGTTTAGGATTTCAATGCGCCTTGTATCATATATGATAATGTTGTGTGATGGGATATGAACTTGGCTCCAATCTGTTTATGCCACGTAGGCCATATACTACCAGGCCTACAAAACCACAGATCTCCTGTTCTGTACATTGTTTAATACTGTGATGCTGCTGATGCAGCTACTTCTATCACCACCCCTGTTGCTACCACCAGGTCTACACAAATCACAGAACACATAAACCAAATGATCACAAAAAAGGGATCATTTTTTTCACCTTTTTATTTGTAAAAAAGCTATTTCTTTTTCACTTTCTAGGACGCCAATCCTGTTGCTACTCTCCAGCTTAACGAATAAAACAAACAACCATAAACTAAATTCACAGCTCTATTACCAATATTATGTTTACCTATTGTCCATGCGAGTTACAAGAACCAATAGAGAAAAAAAAACTTCCGTTTTTGCAGAAAAAAGGAGTTAGATACGTCCACCGCAGTATTAGGGCAGTCAACCCACTGGCCCTATATCTTGGTGAACTTGGCAGGGCATCCCCAAGCCATATATGTCTATGTCGATGTCGATTAATATAGAGTGGCAACACTGTTGAACTCACGCAGCCAGGTGGCCTTAGTAGGTTTTTTCGGATGTTTCCAATTAAGTAATATTACCTTTTTAGCACAGAAAAAAAGCAATTTGTATAGAGTGCGTGCTGCAGCATCGACCGGAATGTCTTCCACAAGGCCAAAGAGACAGACCTTAGGGTGTAGGATACATGGTGCTCCCAGATGCGTCTCCATGAACTCAAGAACATCCTTCCAATAAGCTTGTAAAACATGACCCTCCCAGAACATGTGCATAATTGTACCTGTGTTCATCAAGCACCTTGGGCAGTCGGTTGTAGGAGACCCCGGCCCCATTGAAAACAATGAGCGATATCGCTGCTTTTCATTGCAGCGAGGCTTGAGTGAACACATTGCAAATGAGAACGAAAACATTGAAAATCATTGGTTTCATAATCATGCGTTTTCACTCATTCTCGCATCGCTAGAAAACCTAGATGGTTATTCTTCCACAGATCTTAAATCTGCTTTCATATAATCCTATTTGGATTGATAAAGCAGTTTTTCCAGTTGTATTTATCATAATTTGATATGGAAGTTTAAAACACAAACTAAGATGAAGAATGATTTTTGACCTGTTTCCAAGGTCCGACTGGCGATATGAGTTTGAGAATATCTAAAATATTGTATATCTAGAGGGCTAAAAAAATATGATTATGCCAGATGTGGACAAATTTCTTTCAGAAAACTTTTTATGTGCATCCATACTCTGTCCTAAAAACATAATTTGGGAGCTTTAAGGGTGCTTTCAGACAGGGCAGAATTATTGCGCGTTCTGCACCCAAATCCACATCTTATTCCACCGCTGCAAATTCTGCACCAAAACCTGCAAGTCTCACTGGAGATTCTGATGTAAAATTGCAGACTGATTTAAGCTATTTCAATTCTGCATCAAAAAATCTTCTCTACTGTACCCTACATGTAAAAGGTGCAAGAGATATTTAAATTTATATAAACTTCCTCAATTTACTCCTATTTGCGAGAATAAAAATTGGTTGAAATAAAATGAATGATGGTAAATTTTGGATCTTAAGGAGGATTGTTAAGATTTATTTATTTTATGGTTTTAAGACTTTTCAGTATCTACAGAGCAACTCTGAGTATCAGAATTTCTTCTATGTTTAAATAGTTCATGCAGTAAAATCGAGACATTTAAGGAATTTTGTTGAGATGGACTATTGTCGCAAGACGAAAGTTTACAGTTGAATATACATAAGATTTTGATTAAAGGAGGTATTAATGAATATGTATCTAGTTTTCAAATTAGTTGTAACCAGGATATTGGGGAGTGCAATGAATTTCTGTTATCAACTTCATAGAGAACTGTCGAGTTAAATTTAGCAACACAATTTCACAGTTTATCTTGCACAGATTGAATTAAATCCCCTCAAGATTATTCAAGATAAGTTACAGAACATCAGATTTATGTCCTAAATGTAAAAACGATTGGGATGCCTAGGTTCATTTTTTATGGCACAGTCCACAACTTGAGCGATACTGGGATCATGCTTTACATGTTTGGAAAAACTTTTTGGAATGTCTTTACTAAATAAACCAAGCCTGTATGTGCTTGGTGATATTTCAGGTTTCCTTTATTCCAGAGGTAAAAAGATCACTGTATTTAAATCTCTTTTTTTAGTGAGCAATTTAATTTGCAGAAATTGGACAACAGAGTTCCCATGCTTGGGGAGTGGACAATAAGTATGGACTTAGTCATTCTGTCAAAAAAGTACGACAAAAGGAACATGGGAGATTTTAACTATCCAGACATTTGTTGGGAATCTCTCTCTAAGACAAAAATAATAGATTCAACAAATTCTTATTCACTCTTGCTGACAACTTTATCTTCTAAAAGGTAGAAAAGAAAACAAGGGATCTGCTATCTTGGACCTAATTCTTATCAACAGGAAGGGAATGGTTGAGGAAGTAAGGTTGCCTGGGACCTTAAGAGTGTTAGAGGGTATTAGTGTATCTTGACGCCACCTTGAACTCCTGGTGGAGACAAGATTGACAGGGAGGGTGATGCCCTCTATACCTGATTGGCTGCACAGATTGTTCACCTGGAGGTCCTGGCAGCCCACTAAACTTTCTCTTTGCAATGCAGACAGCAGCCCACTGAAATGAAACTTTACAATGCAGACACTAGACCCTGCTGCAGGCGGCCAGCCCTATGTGCAAGGCAAGGAGAGAGCGGGGTCTGTAGCAGAGATTGCACAGCGGGCTTCTCAGCGGTCCCCCACCTCCGTCACCTTCATGTATCGGCGGACATAGCAGCGGTGGGCCGCACCATCCCCATGTCACTTTCACCTGTGCTTGGCCTTATCAGCCAGCAGCTGCGGCACCTCTTCTCACTGTAACATCAGCAAACGGCAGCAGGGAGAGGACTGCCACAACAACAAGCATCGACAGCCGCCGTATGTTGTCCCTGCATGGCCAGCATGTCGGAGCACAGTGAGGGAGCCAGGGCCGCGCTAGCTTACACCGGAAGAACAGGATGGAGAGGCTTTGGGAAAGGCTGTCGGAGCGGTGGGTGACAGTAAGGTGGAGGGGTAGGCTGTGGGGAAGGATGCAGTGTGTGGATTGCTTTTAGGCGACCCTGCTGGCTTAGGGTAAGGTATCTTTGTCTTCTTAGTCTTATATTATTAGCAGAAAATGCTGCCATGTTACAACGGTAACATGGCAATATTTACAGCTCATTATGTAAGCCAAAGTGGAGATGTAACCGTCATCATAAACCTGCAGAGACCCTTAACATCAATCTACACGCTGGTAGGACCTTAAACCTTTAACCGAATCGGGAGCTGTGGGTTTGACAGGGGCATTACTCCTGTCAAACCCCTAGCTTCCTGGTGGTGTCAAGATACACTAATACTGTGTTAGAGATGGGGTTACCACTAGGGGCGCCGGGGTCCGGTTGGTGCAGGCTGCTCATTCTGGCATGGCAGGGGCCTGAGCTGGCGGCTCTGTCCAGAGTTCCCCCACTCCCCCAGAGTTTCCTCTGGTCAGCCGCAGGGCACCAGAGCTGGTGCGCGCCGCCGGGTGGAAGTGGCTTTATGTTCCCCTCCGAGCGTCATGTGACCTGCATATATACTCTACTGGTCCAGTCACTGGTTGCCAGTGTTTGGTTTTGACCTAGTCTTCCTGCACCTGCAATATTCTGACCCGACTTCTTTGTGTTTATGACCTCGGTTGTGTAACTGAATCTGACTCAATTTTTCCCTCCTGTACTGCGCACGTGTTTTCCAGGTTAGACCTAGCTTGTTCTTGACTACTCTCTGGTTTGTTTGTTGTTGTGCCCTGTCAGCTACCCAGTGCTCACCTGCGGTCTCCCTGTCCCTCTTTCCTTGGGGTTCCTGTCATTAGAGCAGCGCAGGGACCGTCGCCCAGTTGTCGCTCTGGGGCTTAGCCAATGGGGGCAAGTAGGTAGGGGCACGGGAGATGGCTGGTGTAGAGATTACCTGACCATCTGTCCCCGCCAGTCCTTAACAGAAACGCTGGCCATATTGCTGCTGGGTACCTGTCTCGACCTTTCCACTTGAACACTGATATAGAGGCAGTTGCCGCCCTTGCTAATCAGGTGCAAGCCTTAACAGGGTTGGTGCAAGATCTGTCCACTGGGCTCCAGCAACAGGAGCAGACCATTGCTGGTACTTCGGTCATGACTGCTGCAGCCCCAGGCTCGGCGGTTGAACCTAAGATTGCGCTACCTGATGTTTTTTTCTGGTGACTGTAGGACGTTCTTCGTTTTATGGGAAGCGTGCAGGTTATATTTTGAATTACATTCCCACTCATCGGGTACTGAATACCAAAGAGTAGGCATTGTAATTTCACGCTTGAGAGGCGCCGCTCAAAACTGGGCATTCTCACTGCCCTCCGACTCACGACCCTGCCAATTAGTAGAAGCCTTTTTTATGGCCCTTGGGCAGATTTATGATGGGCCAGATAGGGCGGGGTATGCCGTGAGTAAGTTATTGAGTCTTTGGCAGGGAAGACGTCCTGCGGAAGAGTTCTGATCCCAGTTTTGGCAGTTTTGTGTGGAGTCAAGATGGAATGACTGCGCTCTGAAAGATTTATTTCTGACCGGGTTGTCTGAGTCTGTTAAAGATCTGTTGTTGTCGCACCCGTAGCCCGAGACGTTAGAACAGTCTATGACTATCGTGGTAAAGGACGACCATCGTCTTAGGGCCCGACGCAAGACTTGGACCGAACTGCCCGTAACCCGGTCCGAGAATCCATCCTTGACCTCTGCTACCAACGAAGTCGAGGCAATAGAAGTGGGCTCCTTGTCCCCAAAGGAGCGTAAGGAATTCAGGCTCAGGAATCGATTATGCCTGTATTGTGGAGGTCCAGGTCATCGGGTCGCCAACTGCCCCAAGAAACAGCCGTTGAAAAACTTTCGCTCCTAGGCGATGTCCGGAGGGATCGCCTAGGAGCTCAGCTACTTCCGGAATGTTCCAAATTGTTTGTGCCATTCTCTATTTCGTATAATGCTCATCTCCTCAACGGTTGGGCTTTCATTGATTCAGGGGCTGACATGAACTTCGTTAATTTTGAATTTGTCAAGTCTATGTCTGCATGTCTTTTACCAGTGTATCCTCCCATCTGGGTCTCGGGTATTGATTCCACTCCATTGTCAGCGGGGTTAATCAGTAAGAGGACTCCTGAACTAGTTTTTTCCATAGGGGCACTACATTTAGAGGTGTGTTCGTTCCTGGTGATGGATAGGCTTTCCGTTGATTTAGTCCTTGGTTTACCCTGGCTCCGGCTTCACAATCCCCAGTTTGATTGGTCCACCTTTAAACTAGTACAGTGGGGGCAAGGCTTCCGTGAGCATTTGGTGTCAGTCCAGGTGCATTCCACTGAGTGTAAGGGGTTACCTCCGTATATTGAGGACTTTTCTGAGGTGTTTTCTAAACAACTTTCTGAGACGTTACCTCCGCACTGGGAATGGGATTGCAAGATCAATCTTATTCCCGGGAGCAAGATCCCTAAAGGGGAAATTTATAATGTAACTGTCCCTGAACGCGAGGTGATGAAGGAGTATATTACTGAGAGTCTCGCCAAGGAACATATACATCCTTCCGAATCACCTGCAGGGGCAGGGTTATTTTTCGTGGAGAAGGAGGATGGTGGCCTCTGGTCCTGTGTTGATTATAGAGCCTTGAATAGGATAACCATCAAGAATCAGTACTCTTTACCCCTGATTCCTGACCTCCTCAACCAGGTCGTAGGAGCCCATTGGTTCTCCAAGCTAGACCTTCGGGGAGCTAATAATCTCATCCGTATCAGGAAGGGGGATGAATAGAAGATGGCGTTTAATACTTCTTTGGGGCATTTTGAATTTCCAGTCTTGCCATTCGGGTTATGTAACGCGCCAGCTATTTTTCAAGGTTTTATGAATACCATTTTTCATGACATCCTGGGCACGTTCAGGGTTATATATTTGGATGACATTCTGATATTCTCTTCTGATTGGAAGAGCCATGTCAGGCATTTACGGACAGTTCTTTCCCGCCTTCGAGCCCATCAATTGTATTCTAAGTTCCAGAAATGCCTTTTCAGTGTACAGGAAATTGCTTTTCTGGGATATGTCATTTCTCCATGAGCCATCTGGATGGACTTGGACAAGGTCAAGGCCGTCACCGAATGGGTGCAACCAACCAACTTAAAGGCATTACAATGCTTTTTGCAAACTTCTATTGGAAATTCATTAGGAACTTTTCGGTGGTGGCAAAACTCTTGACTGACTTGACCAAGAAAACGGCTAGGTTGATTCCTGATCGTAGGAGGCAGTAAAGGCCTTTGCACTTCTCAAGAGGGCTTTCTCCACAGCACTGGTGTTGGCTCAGCCTGAGCTAGATCGCTCGTTTATCATAGAAGTGGATGCCTCTGAGCATGGTGTGGGGTCAGTCCTCTCGCAAGAATCTCTCAGCCGACCTGGTCTTCAACCATGTGCATTCTTTTCCAGGAAGTTCAATCAGGCAGAACGCAACTATGATATTGGCAACAGGGAATTATTGGCCATGCAATGGGCATTTGATGAGTGGAGACATTTCTTAGAGAGAGCTCGTCATACTATTACGGTCTTCCTGGACCATAAAAATCCTGTTTATCTGGAGTCCACCAAGCACTTGTACACTTGTCAAGCAAGGTGGGCATTGTTTTTTTCGCTTTTCAATTTTGTAGTCACATATGTGCCTGGGTCCACGAATGTCAAAGCTGATGCGTTGTCACGCAGCTTCGGGGTACCTGAGGTAGAGAAGCCTCAGCCGGAGAGTATTTTGGGCCCAGGCATGGTTGTAGCCGCTCTTACGTCTGACACCTCTGCTTTACTTCTGTCTGCTCAGCAGTCCGTTCCCCATGGCCTCCCAGAGGGGAGGCTGTTTGTTCCACGTGCCTTGCGGCTCCTCATATGGGAGGAAGTTCATTCATCAGTTTTAGCAGGGCATCCAGGGGTCTGAGGCACCCTGGAACTGTGTGGCCATTTGTATTGGTGGCCACAAATGTCTCGAGACGTCAGGGAATTTGTCAAGTCCTGCCCCATTTGTGCTCAAGGTAAGAGTGTACAGAGATGACCTGAAGGTCCGCTTTGTCTTCTTCCCATTCCGGAGAGGCCATGGACCCATCTGTTGATGGATTTTATTACCGACCTGCCCGAGTCTCAGGGGTGCTCGGTCATCTGGGTGGTCGTCGACAGATTTTTCATGATGGTGTATTTTACTGCTCTTAAGAAGCTTTTGTCTGCACCTGAGTTAGCCACCATATTTATCAAGGAGATTGTGCACCTGCATGGGGTCCCTGAGGATATTGTTTCCGACTGGGAAGTCCAATTTGTTGCCCGGTTTTGGAGGGTGTTTTGTAAGAATATTGGTATCGGGTTGTCATTTTCCTCTGCCTTCTACCCAGAGTCTAGTGGGCAGATGGAACATATGAACCAGGAACTGGTTTAGTACCTCAGAATGTATGTGAGTGATTGTCAGAGTCTCTGGGTCAATTATCTAGCGTTGGCTGAATTCGCTATCAATAACCATACACATTCGGTGTCTGGCGTGTCTCCCTTCTTCTGAAATTTTGTGTTTAATCCCAGGTTCATGGTGTCTTTCCTCTCCTCCTTGAACAATCCTTCTGCAGACGCTCGGGTTCAGGACCTGCAGGAGGTGTGGGGGAAGGTGCGTGGCAACTTGGAGCAGTCCAGGGATGCCGTGCTTAGGAGGAGTAGAGGTACACATACTATCTCTGAACCTTTGTCTATGGGCCAGTTGGTGTACTTGTCTTCCAAGAACCTGAAGTTAAAAGTGCCTTCTTTGAAACTAGCTCCCCGATTTGTCAGCCCTTTTCCAGTCACTAAAGTGATTAGTCCTATGGTGTACGAGTTGGCACTACCGGACATGTGGAGAATCCACAGAGTTTTCCACAAGTCGCTCCTCAAGAGGTACGTCCCACCAGTCCTTAAACGAGGAGGCAGTGATCATGCTATCCTTGAATTTTGGATATCAAAGGGGGGAAGACCTAAGAAGACCTAGACCTCAAGGTTGGATTTTCAGAAAAGCAGATTTCAATGAACTCAGAAAAAGAGTAGGAAGAATCCAATGGTGTGATAATCTTAAAGGGGTTGTCCCGCGCCGAAACGTTTTTTTTTTTTTTTAACCCCCCCCCCCCCCCCGTTCGGCGCGAGACAACCCCGATGCAGGGGTTAAAAAAACCACCCGCACAGCGCTTACCTGAATCCCGGCGGTCCGGCGTCTTCATACTCACCTGCTGAAGATGGCCGCCGGGATCCTCTGTCTTCATGGACCGCAGGGCTTCTGTGCGGTCCATTGCCGATTCCAGCCTCCTGATTGGCTGGAATCGGCACGTGACGGGGCGGAGCTACACGGAGCCGGCATCCTGCACGAAAGGCTCCATAGAAGAGAACAGAAGACCAGGACTGCGCAAGCGCGGCTAATTTGGCCATCGGAGGGCGAAAATTAGTCGGCACCATGGAGACAAGGATGCCAGCAACGGAGCAGGTAAGTATAAAACTTTTTATAACTTCTGCATGGCTCATAATTAATGCACAATGTACATTACAAAGTGCATTATTATGGCCATGCAGAAGTGTATAGACCCACTTGCTGCCTCGGGACAACCCCTTTAAGGACAGAAATGTCCAAGAAGGTTGGGAAATATTGTGAAATAAAAAGAGGAATATCTAAAAAAGAATATAATGGGGTCTGCAGAAACTGTAGTGCAAGTGTTAGAAAAGCTAAAGCTAATAATGAATTGAGGCTTGCAACAAAGGCTAAAAGTAATAAAAAAGAATTTGGAGGTATGTCAAAAGCAAAAGAAAAGTCAAAGATGCTATAGGATGTTTACAGGATAAAAATCGTGAATTGGTTAAGAATGATGTTGAGAAAGCCAAACTTTTAAATTCCTATTTTGAATCTATTTTCTCTTAGAAAGTAGGTATAACATCAACTGTGCAATTGGGGGAATAAAATAATGCAGGCTATCTATAAGCATAGAGATGGTGAGGGAACACTTAGCTAACTTAAATGAATTCAAGTCTCCAGGTCCAGATGAATTACATTCTAGGATACTAAAGGAAGTAGCAGAAGTAATTGCTGAGCCACTCGCCATAATCTTTAAAATATCCTGGAGAACAGGAGAAGTATCAGAAGATTGGAAAAGGGCAAATGTCCCCATCTTCAAAAAAGGGACGAAGGTGGATCCAGGAAACTATAGGCCTGTGAGCCTGATTTCTATACTAGGAAAGATCTTTGAACAAATTATTAAACAGCATTTATGCAAGTACTTGGATGACAATGGAGTAATTATTCAGAGCTAGCATGGGTTTGCAGCAAACAAATCATGCCAGACTAATCTAATTTCCTTCTATGACAGAATCACCTACTGCAAATCATGTCCTAAGAGAAGCGGTTAAAAGATCTGGGAATGTTTAGCTTGTAAAAAAGTGGGCTGAGGGGAGACTTAATAGCTGTCTACAAATATCTGAAGGGGTGTCACAGTACAAAGGGGTCTGCCATATTCTCATTTGCACAAGGAAAGACTAGAAGCAATGGGATGAAACTGAAAGGGAGGAGACACAAATTAGATATTAGAAACAACTTTCCATCTGTCTGGGATGATTTAGTGAATCCTGAATTGAACAGGGGATTGGCCCAGATGACCCTAGAGGTCCCTTTCAACTCTACCATTCTATGATTTTTTTGTAATATATTACATTTGATACAAGAGATAACCTATATAAATTCAATACATTGTGAGTGGGCATGTTGACTTCACCTCTGGGAAATTACAAACAAAATTTTATATGGTGAAGAAGGTGGAGTTGAAGTTGGGGGCAGCTCGGAGAGTGTGTCCTTTTTTCTTGTTTTTGTATTGGTTGTTTTTGAGGATTACTTTTATTGTTACAGTTGAAATTATTCAACCCCCACTGCATATTAGATTTGTCAAATTTACAAGCTTTCAGCTATATGCAAATAACAAATCAAACAAAAGTAATTTAGATAGCTTAACACAACTACTATAACAAGAAAAGCTTAAGTTACACACCCTCTTTACAAGGTCCAAGCAAATGTAGAAGAGCACCTGAAGCAAGAGGAGAGATACTGAGTAGAGGCACTAAAGGGGAACATACCTAGAATTAAGGCACTAAGGGGGGTGCATACCTAAAGCAGAGGGGCCGAAGGGGCAAGGATACCTGAAAATAAGGCACTGAGGAGGAGGGAACATCTGTAGCAGGGGCCTTTGAGGCAAACAAAAAGCTGAAAAATGCAGAGAGGAGAACATATAGTGGATGATCATAATTAAAGTATTCATATTCAGAAATATCTAGGGAGAAATAATTTGGTTGTAATTGAACCAATCAATCTCTAATTAAATTCTACCCATCCTAAAATCATGTATCACATGACCTCTTTCCATTGAACTTTTTTGGGCTGAATCCAAGATGGCCATTTTGAGCTTTTTTTTCACATGGATTGCTTCTGCATGTCCTGGATAGAGTTATTGCCAAGTTTTGATCAATTACACCCAGGAGATGTCTCTCTAGACATTCGTGAATAGGGATACTTTCATTATCACTATATGTATATTTTATACTATGAATAAAGCCCTATTTACACAGTCTCCTACAGTGCACTATAGAGATACTAACCTTTAATGTCACTGCAAGGGATGGAAGAATGTAAAACACCTCCTGTCTTTCTCACTTTCTTACTCAGCCAGCTACCTTGGGTTAGTGTTGCAGACAATGATGCATGCCCTACTCTAGTGTTTAATACCAGCAAAAGGCACTATGTGATGCTGCCTCCTGTTGGATACAATAATCTCTGCTCTGAAATACAGCAGAGAGTTATTTCTGCTATCACGTACACCTCCATGGATGGACATTAGAGAGGGGGAAGTTGGCAGAGAATGATCACTCAAAACTTCCTAAACAATTTGTACTAATATGAGACTATTCTAGCATGTATCAAAAATATTAGATGCATACATTAATTTTTTAGGGCTGCTAGTACATGAGCAGGTCATTATGACTGTAATCAACATTTTACAGTTTACCTACAGACATGTATTACTTATCTTTATCATTCAGTGTGGTTTTCCAATATGTGTGCAAAAATGTTGGCTACCCATGATTTTCAGATAAGTTGTCTAGGAAAACAAAAAAATCAGTTTGGCCACTGTGGCAAGTGTTATATTAACATTTTGATGACTTTACTATAATATGCTGGCATATACTATGTCTATACGCCGTTAGCCTGTGTTTTAATAGTACACAAGCAGAAGTTACGGCATACCTAAATATGCCTATCACTGCAAAGTGACAAATCAAATATTACTGCTGGCAGCCATATTTACCAATATACAAAGTATAGCATACTTTCGGGTTCGGGTAATTTTGTCCAGTTAGGTTTCAATTATTAGCTGTACAGGCTTCCATGGAAGCCCATACAGCTAATAATTGAAGCCTAACTGGAAAAGTAACCCTAATAATGCTTCCCTATGGAGCCATGACTGGGGAAGATCTATTAAGAGAGTTAGTGGAGTCAAGCTGCTTGTCTAGAATTATATTAAAATTCCTGCAGATTATAAGTTTTTCTATATAACCCCTATATAACCCTCTAGGGTTAGGGCTCCTGCACACTTGCGTTTTTCTTGTGCGTTTTTTTAACGCTGCGATATCGCTGCGTTTTTTTCACGCAATTGTCAATGGGACTTTCTAATGTTAAAAACACATCGCACAAAAATTGCAAAGCACCAACTTGCGGTGGGTTTTTAACATTAGAAAGTCCCATTAAAAATTGCGTAGGGGGCGTAGGGCCAACAACTTACTGACTGGATAACCAGCGCAATCAGGTTCATCAAATATATTCCCGAGCTCAAGGAAAAAAGAATCTACTGACTGCAGACAAGCGGAGTCAGACGGTAAAGAATAAGCCCATGACTGAGGCCCTTCTCTGAGCAACGACATAACAATCCCCACCTGTTGGGACTCAGACCCAGAGGAACGAGGCAGCAAGCGGAAAAACAATTTACGAGCCTCCCGGAAGACAAAGAATTTTTTCCGCTCCCCCGAAAACACCTCGGGTAATGGGCATTTAGGTTCTGGTACTGGATCAGCGGCCACAACCAACCGCTGCTCATGATGGCTGAGACACCCTGACAGGACCTGAACCATCTCGGCTAGGTCACGAATCTGACCGGTAAGCGCATTGTAGGACTGCATTCACACAGTGAATCATACCGAAAAAAACGCAGGAAAATGTTTTTTTGGGCCAGTTATTATGTTACAGTACTAGTGGGGTGCATAGGTACGCACGGTGCGGGGCTCCCTGACTCTCACCCACGCCAATGTCCCTTCCTGGAGATAGCCCTGAAGGTGGACACGTCCAGGCTGCCAACTCTGACCCTACACTGCCTAAGGCAGGACAGGAAGGAATTGCCGTACCTATGCAGGTGACTACTCACTAGTACTGCCAGGCTAGGCAGATGGAATAACTAACAGGAACAAAACCACAGAACACAGGCAAAGCTGGATCGGGACAGGGTAACTTCCAGTGGAGCAGGACCGAGGTCAAACACACAGAGGACGGAACCAATAACTGGCAACTGCTATTAGCAGCTGCCAGACTATATTCAGGAGTCTCCACCCTAAGCGCGGAGACCAATCAAGCTGGCTGACCGGAGTTCCCAGCCAGCCACTATAACTTACAGAGATAGAACACGCACGCCTCTTAAAGCAGGCACATGCGCACACACGGCCGCGTGCCACCGGAGCACAGCACCACCGCTCGCCAACCCGAACGTGGGCGCAACGTCATCCCAGGATGCTGGCGCACCGCGCCCCTGACGCCCAGGGTCCCTGACCGGCCTTGTGGTAACAAATGCATTATTTACCCCACAAAGAAAACATCATCAGAAAAAAAAATAAAGAATGCCAGAATTGCATATTTTTGGTCACCCCATCCCCAAGAAAATAATAAGCAATCAAAAGTCGCATGTATTCAAAAATGGTACCAATAGCAACTACAGGATGTCCCACAAAAAATGCGCCCTTGCATAACTATATCAATGGAAAAATAAAAAAGTTATGGCTGTTAGAAGATGGCAGCAGAAAATAATTTTTTAAAATTAAATATCTTTTAAAAAAATAAATATGAATTCGGGATTGTAGTAATCATACTGACCCATGGAATAAAGTTATCATGTCTTCTATTTCATTTCACTTTGAATTTTTTAAAAGTTTTTCAGTACATTATATGGTACATAAAATAGTACCATTTAAAAATACAACCTGCCCTGCAAAAAACAAGCCCTCATGCTGAAAGATCACTGATCAGCGACGGCTTAACGAAATCTGCACAATGTCAGTGCAGTTAGACACAACAATTATCGCTCAAAAGACGGCTTTGAGCGATTTTTGAGCAAAAATAGTTGTGTCTAAAAGGGCCTTAAGGCAGCAACTGCTAATTTTATTGGAAATGTCACCTATGTTTGTGAATGTTAGGTTCAGAAGATGTAAAGAGGATGTTCATATAATCCTCTGATTGACTTACTTCTCCCTTTCTTTGTTATAAGGAATTAATGGTTTGTACAGCAGTAAACAAACACTAACAATCAATCACATTAACAAGTTTGCTGTGCCTTATCTCTGACATAGAGTCTGGTCTAATGTCCACAGGCGGATTTTAATTATAAAATCCACGCAAGTGTCCCGCGTGGGAGATCTGCACCTCTAGCCTCCCATAGGGATGCATTAGCATCTGCAAGGCAATTGTGGATGTGATTTTCTCTTGGCGCTCAGATCGCATGCATGGGAGGGAATCGCAGCAGGTACCATTTTTTCTGCGGATCAATGGATGCTGTCCGAACCACAGCACAGTCACAGCTGTCACTGTGGACTTCTCGCAGATCCACGGGAAAGCAGGAGATTCAAAAGAAAAATTGCACTGCACATATGTAGGGCACGTCACAAGAGCATCCACCGTGCTAAAGAAAGAAGATCTGGCCGGCACGGCGGAGACCCACGCTGCATCTGGACAGGTAAGAAAATGTATTTTTCTGTCCATGTATGCGGGCATGGATGGATTCTGCTGCAGGATTCAGGAGTGGAATCCGTGTGTGCAAGTGGACATGAAGACTTTCCAATTATATTCCATTACACCTATATAGAAATAGAAATACCGTATATACCGGCGTATAAGGCGACGGGGCGTATAAGACGACCTCCCAACTTTCACCTTATACGCCGGTAATACAGTGGAGAAAAAAAAATCATTACTCACCTCCCCCGGCGTTCTGTCGCGCTCCGGCAGGATGTCGCTCGCTCCTCGTCCCCGGCGCAGCATTGCTTTCTGAATGCGTGGCTTGAAATCCCCGCCTCCAGAAAGCTAATACACACGCCGTCAGCCAGTTACAGCCATTCAATGACAGCATTGAATGGCTGTGATTGGCTGAAGGCGCACGTGGCGCGACAGAACGCCGGGGGAGGTGAGTAATGATTTTTTTTTTTTTACACTTTTTTTTGGTATTACCGGCGTATAAGACGACCCCCGACTTCAGAGCAGATTTTTCGGGGTTCAAAAGTCGTCTTATACGCCGGTATATACGGTATTCTTAAAATTACTTTTGTGCTGGCTAAGATTTAGAAACATATCATTTAAGTCTATATTCCCCATTTAAGTATAAGCTGTAAAATATCTATTTTTGTTTTTTAATATGCTTGATATCAGTAATCTTTGCAAATATACTAATTTTCCATCTAATTTAAGTATGTATATAACTTAAAGTGTACCTTCAGTGATCTACAACCCTAGTTCCCAAAAAGTTGGGACGCTGTTAAAAAAAGTAAATAAATGTTAAGCAAAAAAGAATGCAATGATATGGAAATCTCATATAACCATATTTTATCCACAACAAGTGAGAAATGTTTCCATTTCATTTTAAAAAATTAACTCCTTTAGAAATTGATGGCAGCAACATATCTCATAAAATTTAGGATAGGGCCATGTCTACCATTGTGTAGCATCCCCTCTTCTTTTTACAACAGTCTGTAGACATCAGGGAAGTGAAGGGACCAATTGCTGGAGTTTTGGGAAAGGATTGTTGTCCCATTCTTGTCTGATGGAGGATTCTAGCTGCTCAACAGTCCTTGGTCTTCTTTGCCAGATTTTTCATTGCATAATATGCCAAATGTTTTCTATCGGTGAAAGGTTTGGACTGCAGGCGGCTGGTTCAGCACCCGGACTCTTCTTCTGTGAAGACATGCTGTTGGGATGGATGCACTATAAATAGTTTAGCATTGTCTTGCTAAAATATGCAAGGCTTTTCCTGAAAGAGACGTTGTCTGGATGGGAGCATATTTTATTCTAATCCTCTATATACTGCTTAGCATTGATAGTGCCTTTCAAGATGTGTAAGCTGGTCATGCCATTCGTACTAATGCAAACCCATATCATAAGAGATACAGGCTTTTGAACTCTGCGCTGATAACAAGCTGGATGGTCCCTCTCCTCTTGAGTCTACAGGACACAGTGTCCATGGTTTCCAAAATGAATTTCAAATTTTAATTCATCTGAGCACAGAACAGTTTTCCATTTTGCATTTCAAATGAGCTTTGTCCAAGAGAAGACACCGGCGTTTATGCATTGCGTTAATATATGGCAAGGTCTTTGAATGAAACATCAGTGCCACCTGAAGGCCCGTAGATCTCGAACATCCAATATTGATCTTCAGCCATGTCCCTTGTGAATTTCTCCAGATTCTCTGAATCTTTTCCATGATATTATGTACTATAAATATTAGGATATTCAAAGTCTTTGCAATTTTATGTTAAGGAACATTATTCTTAATTGTTTGACAAATTTTAGATGCAGTTTTTTCCCAGTTTGGTGGACCCTATAGCCATTTTTGTGTATGAGACATTATGCCTCTCTAGCATGCTCTTTTTTATACACAGTCATGTGATTTAGTAGAAAATTGGCCCTCCAGCAGTTTTTCATTAGTACCACTTACTTTTCCAGTCTTGTGTGAACCCTGTCCCAACTTTTTTGAAATGTGTTGCTGCCATCAATTTTTTTAATGAGTTAATTTTAAAAAATGAAATGGGAAAATGTCTCACTTTCAATTTCTGATATGCCTTCCATGTTCTATTGAAAATAAAATATGGTTGTATGAGATTTATTTACATTTTACACATTCTCCCAACTTTTGGAGAATTAGGGTTGTACTTAAAACCCTCTAGAATATGCAGATTTACTTGTAAATTCAAGGGCAAACATTTCATTCAGTAAAATATGGGTCAAAGTAGAGGGAAACGTGCGGAGATAAAAAGAGAGGGGGATGGATAGATAGATAGATAGATTTCAATAATTACCTATATTAAAAGCCATCTTGATAAATTCCTGTGATTTCAGCAACATCAATAGTGTTTGAAGCTAACAATAGTAAGAGGAGAAGCAAGTGACATTTAAGTTTTTCCTACTTGTCCAAACACTGACCGTGCTTCAGCTCCTCTTTATCTGTAAAGGTCCATTTACACGCAGAGATAATCTTTCAAACGATTGTAAGGTTGAAAGTTTTAGCAATCTTTTTGCATAAAGTGTTAATGGACATTAATGTCCATTAACACTTTATCATCTTCATTTGCATGGAAATGGGCCTCCAGGAGCTGTTTTCAGAACCCAGCTTGTGACTTATTCCATGGCCTGCTGTGCACACAGCTGCAGTGCTCTCGTCAGGGCTGCCAGCAGAATATAATGTAATCTCTCGACTCCTGCGGACAACACAGCATGCGGTCTATTGAAAGATACTTTATCTCTCTGCGGCTGACCGATGGATTTTAAGTTCACCTTAAAATCATCGTTCAGATGAAAAGTGCACGATGCCTGCATTTACATGTAATGATTATCACTCATTTTCGTCCGTTTCTACGAATTTTGAGCGATAATCATTATGTGTAAATCGACCTTAACTTTGGCCTGCAGAGGACAATCTTTCTTATTCTATCTGCTACTGGAAATTGTGTGCTGTTTGTACAGTCTGACTCCTCATCCATCGTTTGGTCTTTAATACATGCACTGAACTCAGAGACCCAACCAGGGGGGAGTAAGGCTGTACATATGGTGCACGATGTCTAGCAGAAGTAGAGTAAGAAAGATTGCTATTTCCAGGTGGCACATTAAAATAATACAGCACATGCTAGTGGTCTCAGTGGAGGAGTACCATTTGCACGTTATGTACCTGTGTTGGTAAAACAATGCCAGGGGTCACATGATGGTTGGGGGGAACGCATATGATTAACATCATGTGTATTCCTACTCAGTTAGCTCATGAATACATTACACGGGGCTGATATATTGGCTATAGCATTCTACTGTGCAGACAGGGACACTGGTATAAGAAAGGCACATGAGTTAAATTTTAAAGGGCCACTCTGGTGAAAACACATTTTTTCCATGCCTGCCTCCTCATCTGGCTGCCTGTCACACTCTGGAAGTCCCCACTGTGTATTCCAGTCTCTTCCCTGCAATGCAGCCCTCCATTCTGATGCTTATCTGGCACCATTTTGAGGTTGGGATTTTTTTACTTTTCTTTCACATCAATCCCATGATGCACCAGCATAGCCTTAGCTAAGGTTATACCATTCTGCCTGTTAGGGGGACAATTAAATAATTATTACCTTTTGTATTTACCTATATAAGCTACAGACAATAAGTATGCAGTCAGGAGGATGAGCTGAGGTCTTCTCTATTATTACTGTGTGACAGGAGCTGTGTGATGATCACTGTAATAGAAGTGTCTGTGATCCCCTGCAGGCACTTTCAGTGGTAATAGCATAATGCAAACTGAGAATTTGACTTGAAAATTGATACATAACCCCCAAATAAATCAGAGCTGGTCAGAATTGAGATCACATGACGATCTGAGGAAAAAGAGGCCCGGAGTTTTAGACAGAAAGAAATAAGTAACCAAAGTAACACAATGAATAAAAAAAATCACCAGACTGGCCCTTGAATTGGAAGCATATTAAAAACGGTATTTCCTATCCTGTAAATAAAAAGAAAAATATAGACCCGAAAACTGAACAAATGACTATATTAAATTTATCTCAATGTAAAAGCTACATTAAGAATTTTTATTGGCAATTTATGTTTTTAGAAGGCTTTTAATATTAGGAAGAACTCAGACAGGAAGTACAAAACATCAGCAGTTTTACACTGTCAGCAGATTTTTTATGAGTCTTGCTACTACTACATATTTCCAATATTTTCCGAAATTCCAAAAGAAGAAAACGGCATTTTAGGGAACATAAAACTAAGAACTTGAGGTGTTCTGCCAAAGCAGATTCCATTCATTAGTGAAATGTATTTTTATGTGATGCTTATTTTAAAGTAAACCTAGCTTTTCAGAATAAACTGCCGTCTGTGTACATGAGGAATAACAATATTTCAGGTCATTATGTGAGTTGTATCCTGTATTTCTCCTGAATTCCCCACTCTGTAGCCAATATCTGTGATTCTCAATACTCTATGGACTGCTTGGAGGCACCTGGCTGCTGTACTATGTTCTGTAGACAGCGATCTGTAGTTCCTTCTCACTTTAATATGGAAGGACTTCCTTTATCTGTACTGGTTATCTGCTTAATTCTCTTCATTTTATATTAATAGGTGAATATAGATTGTTAGCTACAATGGGGACAGAAAATATTAAGTGATGTAAGGTGCTGCATAATATATATGTGCTATATAAATAAGGGTGATCATTAGAAAACATTGAGAGAACATACAAACTCCTTGCAGATGTTTTCAGATTTGAACCTAGAACCCCAGCGCTGCAAGGCAACAATGCTAAATACTGAGTGAAAGAACCACCATCACTTTCTGTGAGTTTGCTATGTACTAAACTTTTATCAAAATTCAACTTGAAACAAGATTCAACTGGTTCAATTAGTTCAACACTAATTGGCACTCATTTCTAATTTCATACAACTTTTTAAATATTCAGCAGAAATGTGTTAAGAGTTATGACTTGGCCATTAGTTACGTATATATATATATACATACACATATGGTATCTAAAGACTTGTAAATTATAAATTAATATGCATATAGACTGTTTTATAAACAACAATATATAAAACGATCGAGGACATATCAAACATTTGTTTAAAAGATACACTGTACACTCCACTATTAGTAGTGCTGTACCCCTATACTTTCTATATAAAGAAGGCTGTGCTTAATTTAAAGGGGTTGTCCCGCACCGAAATGGCTTTTTTTTTTTTTCAATAGGCCCCCCGTTCGGCGCGAGACAAACACAAGGGATGGGTTAAAAAAAAAAAAGTTTAGTACTTACCCGAATCCCCGCTCTGCGGCGACTTCTTACTTACCTTACCAAGATGGCCGCCGGGATCTTCACCCACGATGCACCACGGGTCTTCTCCCATGGTGCACCGTGGGCTCTGTGCGGTCCATTGCCGATTCCAGCCTCCTGATTGGCTGAAATCGGCACACGTGACGGGGCGGAGCTACGCGATGCCACGTAGAAGGGTGCGGAGCCAGAACGCCGCTTGTGCCGAGACCCAAGAGAAGGGAGAAGACCCTTCTGCGCAAGCGCGTCTAATCGGGAGATTAGACGCTGAAGTTAGACGGCACCATGGCGACGGGGACGCCAGCAACGGAGCAGGTAAGTGAATAACTTCTGTATGGCTCATATTTAATGCACGATGTATATTACAAAGTGCATTAATATGGCCATACAGAAGTGCTTACCCCCACTTGCTTTCTCAGGACAACCCCTTTAATCTAGTCATCTGAAACTCATGGATGCTTAAAGGGGTTGTCTCGCGGCAGCAAGTGGGGTCTTACACTTCTGTATGGCCATATTAATGCACTTTGTAATATACATCGTGCATTAATTATGAGCCATACAGAAGTTATTCACTTACCTGCTCCGTTGCTAGCGTCCCCGTCACCATGGATCCCTCTAAATTCACTGTCTTCTGGCGTTTTTAGATGTGCTTCCGCAGTCCGGTCTTCTGCCTTGTGAATGGGGCCGCTCGTGCCGGAGAGCTGGTCCCGCGTCGTCATCGTAGCTCCGCCCCGTCACGTGTGCCGATTCCAGCCAGTCAGGAGGCTGGAATCGGCAATGGACCGCACAGAGCCCACGGTACATCGTGGGTAAAGATCCCGGCGACCATCTTGAAGAAGGAAGAAAGAAGTCGTCGCAGAGCGGGGATTCGGGTAAGTTATATATATATTTTTTTTTTTATTTATTTTTTTTTAACCCATCCTTTGGGTTTGTCTCACGCCGAACGGGGGGCCTATTGAAAAAAAAAAACCGTTTCGGCGCGAGACAACCCCTTTAACATATATTCTGTCTGCTCCTTTCTAATTTCTTCTGATCTCTTGCTGTGATATACGTGGCTTAATTTGTTTTAGAAAGTTAACATGTGAATGAAGCCCTAGAATCCGTTTTACTTTATGTAAGGAAAAGGAAAAACCATGAGCTATCAAGGTGGAACAAATGAAAGTCTTCATAGTCAAATATCTTTCTTCACCCATACTGATTAAGCATGCCTGAGTGACAAAACCTTTATTCTCATATAGAACAAGCACTTTTTACTTCTTGCGTCACCCCTAGTTCCTCATCATTTGTAAGCTCTTGCAAGCAGGGTCCTCACTCCTCAAATTGTTTATTAGTTTAATATAATATATAATGTCTGATTTAGTCTGTACGAGTACATGTACCCTCTAACTAGTAAAGCACTGTGGAATATGTTGGCTTGCCTCACCTCTTGCAGAACATGGAGCGGTTGCTTTAGTCGGAGTCACTTGAAGCGCTAACTTGACCCATCCTCTACCACCTCCACCATCCCCTACTCCTTGCTTTCTTCATGTTTCATTTTTAGTCATTTTTTCTTTTCGAGGGGTTTGCTTTTCAGTGTAGTTTTATATAACTTATCCGCTAACTTTGTAGTTTGCAGAAAACCACTGCTTGCTGCGTAAGACCTGTAAATAATTTGTAGTGGCTGGAGTGGTGACTTTAACAAAAAAAAAGTGCCAACTGAAAGAGTTGCAATCCCTTTACAGGCATGCTATGTGAGAACAGAAGGCCATAGAGTATAGCTTTTCTGTTTCTGTTTGGCAGAGCCCACTGCTAGCTGTTTACGGTCTGCAAATAATTTGTAGTGACTTTGAACAATGTCTGAGGCCACAAATGGAGAACTGTACTATTCCCCATGCCAAATATACAGACCACATTTCGTATAGGCATATAAATATGATGCAGCAACTTTCTCTGCTCCCTCCAACAGAACCCCATTTAAGTTCTCTGCTGGTATACAAGCTTTCACATGCAGCAGCAATATATCCTCTGTAGAATATCTTTCCCTGTTAACAACAAATCACATGTTATATAGACATATAAACATGATGCATCTTTTTTCTCTGGTCCCTCCAATTTAACCCTGGTATATAAACTTTCACGCCCAGGAGCAATATGTCCTCCATAGAATATCTAGCCCTAACAGACTACGTGTTATATAGACATATAAATGTGATGCACCTTCTCTGTCCTGAGCGAAAATGTAAAATGGCTAGGTCATGTGATGCAAATGTCCAATTAAATTATTGCCCATATACAAGCGTCAGCCAATCACAGCCAGCACTTCAAGGAGGCGGGGACTTTTCAATCTCCTACCAGAAGAGATAAGGAAAAACAGTGCCGGAGACTGGGAGGAAGCTGCAGCAGCGCCGGACAATTCTTCTAAGGTGATGTATACTTTTTTTTTTTTATTTCTGCAGTTGGGGCTTATTTTCGGGATAGGGCTTATATTTCAAGCCTCATCCCCAAAAATCCTTAGATGTGGTGCTACAAAGTCCCGTGTGCAAAATTGCATTATCAGGCCTTAGTCACACGGGCGTAAATACGCGCGTATATACGCGCACAAAAACCCACGGGCGTTTTTACGGGCGTATATACGCACGTAAAAACGCACCTACAACAGATAGAACATATTGGTGGCAATGGACATGGTCACGCGTTTTTTTTACGCGCGTATTTACGCCCGTGTGACTGAGGCCTCACTGTGAGAAACTGCAGCGATATTTACAGACCAGTGATGCAATATCACTGCGATTTTCTCGCGGTGAGGCCATGTCACCCGTGTGAATAAGATCTAAAGCTTGGTGTCATTCTTTATGTATATGGAACGTAACGAATATAATGAATTAAGCTGATGTAGGATATCCCGGTATTTTAAATCTAAATAATACCTAAAATTTATCAACCTTATCAATTTAAAATACATATCTTTGAAGGGTTTTAGTTTTATAATGTTGCCAACGTCAATATAATATATTCACAGTTAAATATACTTCATTATAGTAGCGTATTTTACTGCTTCATAGGCAGTATAATACACTACTATAATGAAGTACAGCAGTGTATAATAAGAAGTATCAAAGGTAAAGATATTGTATTCCCACAGTAGGATATAAATAAAAAGTTAAAAAGGGAAAAGAAAAACAAAGAAATATAAAATAAAAGTTAAAATATTAAAATTCCACTTTTCCCACTTTACTATGGAAAAAAAATCAATCAAACAAAACATTGGAAATGTAGTAGTGCTGTTTTTGTAATGACCCACAAAAAAGGATATACATTATTTTACCCACATAAAGCATGCCATAAAAAATAGCTAATTTTGTTTATCTTGCCTCACAAAAACAGAATAGAACGCAATCAGGAAATCATAAGGATCACCGAATAGTACCAATAAAGTTGAATTGGTCCTGCAAAAATAAAAACGCTAAGCACAGTTAATGTAAAGAAAAAGTTGGGAGTTTTTGAATGTGACGATACAAAAAAATACCAGCCTTTTTAAAAAAAAGGGTGAAAAAGTAGCAGATATTAAAAAAACTATATAAGGTGTTGATGTAATCGTACTGACCCATAAAAGAAATTTAACATATTATTCATATCACACGGTGAAAATACGGTTAAATGAAGTCTAGAGCTCATCCTGCCAAATAAAGCCCCCATAGAACTCTATCGATAAAAAAAATTAAAACATTACGGCTCTTTGAATGTGGCAACACAAAAACAAATCCAAATTTTTTACTGTACAAAAATAGCAAAACATAAAAAATTGTATAAACTTCATGATGCCAGAATCATGCTGACCCAAAGAATAACATTATCAAATTATTTCTTCTGCATACAGAATGCCGTAAAAATGAAAAAAAATTGTGATTTTTCTTCTCAACCCCCCTGCAAAAAATTCTAAAAATGATACAGTACATAATATGTTCCCTAAAATGATCTCATTAAAAATATAATTTTTCGTAAAAACCAAGCCCTCATATGACTGTGTTGATTGAAAAATTAGAAAGCTATGGTTCTAGGAATGCAACAATGAAAAAAAGCAAAAAAATGGTTGGTCATTAGGGTATAAAGCTGGCCAGTCATTAAGGGGTTAAGCAAAACCAGCTTTTGTAATCTGATAAAAGATTTTGACAGACATAGAGCTTGAAGTTTATAGATAAACTGCAGAATTGGCAATATTGGATGCCAGGACTGATGGGGAAGCAGAAAAGAAATAAGCAGCATCTTCCAAGTTGCAATCAAATATAAGTCATGCTTTAATCCAAGATGCAACATTTCAGTTTGTCAAAGCCTATAAATACGCTGAAGAGATATCAGCATTGTGAGCCTCTATCAATTAATAACATCATTAGTCGAGGTTCCTCCGACAGTAAAGTGTTGTTGGGCATTTAAACCATTTATACAATACATAATAAACAGTATAAGACTCTGCAGGAGAGGGGGATGATGAATGAATGTCTTTTTATTATTTTACAGTTTATTTTATATTACACTCATTGTCACAAAAATCAAGCACTTGGGCCTCCTGAACACGGGCGGAAATTCAGCGGCAGGATTTCCTGCAGAATTTCCGCCCGTACACGCCTGCATAGGATTGCATTACAATACGCAATCCTATGCAGACGTCCGCGATTTGTCTGCGCGAAATCACGCACAGAAACCAAATCACGGCATGCTCTATTTCTGTGCGGGGCTCTGCGAGCCCCGCATAGAAATGTCGCCCCCCGGCCGCCGGCTCCGGTCTACGCATGCGCTGGCTGCCCGGCAGACGGCACATGAAAGATCCGGGGCCGCGGAAGCAGGTGAGTGACACGCTGCTCTCTGCAGGGGCTCGGGTCAGGTCCCGCTGCGAGAATTCTCGCAGCCGGATCCGACCCAGCCGTCTGCAGGTGGCCTTAGAATAAGTTTTCAGAATTGAATAAAACTTTCTATGTGTGGTTGTAATGTTGATATAAGTAGGTGATTATATTATCAAAGCCAAAGGTAGGCTCTAGTACCTTGTTGGGCTGCCTCTAGCTTGGATGCAATATGTGATACGGGCAGGCATTGAGGCATAGAGGTTCTGTATGGTATCCTGCAGCATATCGGTCCACATTAGCTATACCTGAGCCTCTAGATCATGCAAATTTGTAGGCCGTCAAAAATTGGCTTCCCACATGGCTCCAAACATCTACTGGTGATAAATCTGCCGATCGAGCAGGTAATGGAAGTGGGACAATGTTGTGGACACATTCCTGTGACACTCATGCTGTGTGCGGCTGAGCATTATCCTGCTGGAAAATGCCTCTTGGAAGCTGCCATGAGAGGCTTTGCATGTGACTGCAGGATGTCTTGAACATATTTTTGAGTTGTCATCGTCTCTTATACCAATACAAGGGGTGACCGACTGTTGTATCTTATGGCCCCCCCAAACCATCACATCAGCAGTGGGGGCAGTGTGCAAATCCACAGCAAAGGCAGGATTGAGGCGATCATCCCTAGGTCTCCATCAATGAACTCGGCCCAGTGCCCAAACTAAACCTGCATTAATTGCTGAAGACAACTCAGGTTTAGGAGTTGAAGACAACCCAGTTCCACTCTGCAGCAGTCTAGTTTCATCGCTCATGACATCACTGCAAACGGAGGCAACGGTTATTGATCATTCAGTGTCATGGATGTAAACCGGGCAGTCCAAACAACTAGAGTGAAAAAGCAAGCCATTGAATGCCCAATCATTTTATCCTCCAAAGAGGAAGATGAGGGTGGGGCGGTGCATGTGGTTAGCCCTCCAAAGGCATTGTTCATTCATGGGGATGTGGAAATCGAGGTACTAACTCCTGGTGGTCATTGAGGAGGTGGAAGAACATGAAGTACTGAGTCTAACATGGAAAGGCAGGGAGAGTTTTTGTAGCACCTCACAGGGGGAGGAGGAAGAGGCGGATATTGTGGGGTGCTGTCAAGACAGCGAGTAGTGTAGAAGCAGAAACCAAAAAGTGGTAACAGCCCTCAAAATAATTTTTTTTATGAGAAATATACATAACTATGATAAATACACTAACCACATTAAATAATGCAAAGTTCTTGGTATATCATTTGGTCAAAATATATTGACCCATCTACCAACATCCAGATGACAGCTTTTAGATGGTAGAAGCAGAAACCAAAAATGGCAACAGCATACAAAATAAATTTACTATCAGAGGTATACATACCTATAATCAATACTCTAACCACATTAAATAATGCAAGGTTCTTGGTATATAATTTGATCAAATTACATTGGCCCATCTACCAATGTCCAGGTGACCAAGCTCTCAGTTGGGTCCTAACGCTAATACCAGGTGGTAAATCTCAACCTGGGAATGTTGGGTTACTACCTCTCAGAATGCTCCTCTCTTGGGACTAAGCCTACAAATAAAACTAGGGAAGGTAGGATACCATTCATATGCTCCAGTAGATAGGGAAAGAAGGCAAGTGGGCAGCAGGTGTGCACGACTAAGTAAAGGCACCCAAAACTTCACAATATTTGTACAAAAAAAGATAAAATAGGTCAGCACTACCCAATGGAAATATATCTCAATTGAAATATATAGGTGCACGTTAAACCATGTTAAGCTTTCAGATGGGTCCTTACACTAACACCAGGTGGTCTAATCTTAACCTCGGAAAGGTGTGTACCTAACTTTAAGAATGCATCTCTCTTGGGCCAAAGCTCACAGATAAACATAAGATACCAATTTATATGGTCCAATTGGAGAGACAGAATGTAAATGGGCCGGCGTGCATGACCAAGTGGATGTAGCCACAACTCCACCACCATACTGGTCATACAAAAAAAAGAAAATAAGTCAGCACTTCTCAATAGAAATCTATAGGCGTTAAATTATGGCTGCAACATACTGTAGAAGCAGAAACCAAAAAGTGGCAACAGCACTCAAAATATATTTTTTATCAAAATTACACATAGCTATGAACTATAAATATACACAACCATGGGAGAAGTATACAAGAGGAGGAAGAGAAGGGAGATAACATAGGTCCTGTATCAGGGGAGAGGGCTACACAACGTTCGTTCCTTCCATCCACCCATCACTAACCCCAGCTAGTCTACATGGATAGTGAGACCAGACAGAAAACATTCTCTGGCTTGACTCTGAAGAATGTGGGCCATCACCTTCAGGCACTTTGAGGCATATGAGTGCATTTATGCTGTAGTGCTTGCAGAAGGACCGTTGCATATCCTACATCAAAACATAAGATCATTACAGGTGTCCACTCTCCTTGATTCCTGCTACAAGGCGAAAATGACAAATCTCATTCTGGCAGTGGAGAGGGACTACAATATTTTTATTAATAAAGACAACATTTATTGCTGAAATTTACCATTAACATAGTACTTTGTGTCTTGAAAAAACAATCTCAGAATTTTGCCAATAAGTAAAAAGCATCCAAAAATTATTACTATATAAAGTAACAGAGGTCAGATTTGCAAAATAAGGCTGTGTCCTGAAGGCCAAAATAAGTCATATCATTAAGGGGTTACTCATAGTTATGGTTAGGATGTTGATCATGTCTGAAATGCATAAGCATGGTTCCATGGCACTGGAAAAAGCTTCTTCTTACCATGTTTGCGCTGTGGATGAGCTAGATCTCTGCACCAAATTTGCGTTGTGATGATTAGAAGTTAGTTTGCTTTCCAGAGTTGGTTATAAAGAGATGGATCATTGTATCATGATGATTTATGCATACAACACACAGAAAGCTGGAGCAGTATTCTCATGTTAGCAGGAATTATTAGGGCCATGACAGGAAAAGACAGATTGAAGCTATTAAGTGATATTTTCAGCTGGCTTTGTATCTTATCCATATTAATAAACAGAAAACAGGCCTAACCACTTAGCAATATATAATAAATGAATGAATGAAATAGCTGCCATTACAGTTAGTGCTTGTCTGGTCTGCGGGTTCTTCTTACGGATAAAGAATATCGTGATTGAAGTTGAGATCTTTTCTTATAGCATTTCATAGGAATTATTCAGAACTGAGTAACCACTCAAATGTAAAATATGTCCGGTGATAAAACTCAAATTTATTTTTTGTGCTATTTTATATGACTTTTTTTGGGCACTTATCTGTTGTACGGCTTTAGTGATGCAAGTGAGAGTCCAAACCGATTCCTATATTTGTTCATATTCTTAATAGATACTATAGGCTGCTCAGCGAATTACAATTCTCTGGCTACCTCAGACTGAGGTCATCTAATTTGCAATTAAATTTATATCTAAAAATGCCAAACCACATTATTTCATGGAGCCTGTGTGCTTATATTGTAATATTGTCTAATACCACAAACATTTATGTGCTTTGGTAACCAATTTTATTTAACAGTACTTTGGGTCGGGTCAAACAATGCATCTCCTCATGCGAATTGTAACCATTTACACTAACTGGTGTCTTAAAATATGAATTTATAGGGTTTTTACGGAGGCAAGAATAGAATATAACTTATTAAAACAGCCTGACTGGGGTCTTAACTTGTTTTACAACAAATGTTTAATTGATATATTGCGGGGCACACCCTCTATAATCCACCAGAGGGTAACGAGCTTGAATCCTTTATGTAGTTTATATTAAAGTTTACCACAAATCCCTGTACAATTCTGCCTGTGGTTTACTTTAGACTACAATGTGCAAATACATTAAAAATACATAAAAATGTGTTCAATTTATGTGTGATTCTAAATATAACCAGGAAAGTAGTAGATTAGATGGACAGAGATTTACTGTTACTGAAAGGTATGTTTTAGGCCTCCTTCCCACGAGCGTGACGGGCTCCGCAGCGTAATATTCCGCTGTGAAGCCCGTCACGGCGCCCCCCAGAGCCCCTATACTTACCTGCGGGAGATAGCGTGAAATCGCTTCCCCGCCCACCGCCGCGCGTCACCGCCCGTCACCGCCCACCACCGCCGCGTCACCGAGCGTGTCACGTGACGCGGCCGGCCGCGTCACGTGACGCGGCCGGCCGCGTCATTTGGCGTCAGATGACGCGCGGCGGTGGGCGGGAAAGCGTTTTTTCACGCTATCTCCCGCTGGTTACAGCGGGAGATAGCGTGAACGGACGGCTTCCATTGACTGCAATGGAAGCCGTCAGTGCGTACAGCCCGTCCTCACCCGCAGAAAATAGAGCATGCTGCGGGTGAGGACGGGAGAAATCGCGGTGCGTAATTCCGCGGTGGAATTACGCATCGTGAGCATTGTGCTATTAGGTTCAATAGAACCTAATAGCAGCGGGCAACGCAGCGGATTTTCGCCGCGAATTACGCGGCGGAAATCCGTTCGTGGGAAGGAGGCCTTACTCTTTTTTCAACATGTAAAACTGTGGAGGTCTCTTGTTTTTATACAATAGTGTTTTAGATTACAGCAGTCCTGATATCAACATATGTTAAGGGAGGATATGATGAATTCCATGTGACTTGTGCAGATTTATGACTCAATCATTTGCAATGCATGTTAGTAGCATGAACTGTAAATATGGACATTTATGGTATGATTAAGCAACTAAAATTCTTGTAAAAAGCCCAAAAAGAGTAGATAGCAAAGACTATAGTTATTGCATGGTCAAAAAATAGTGCATCTCTGACTTTTAAATACAGTTAGGGAACATTCAAGGACTACAGGTAAGAGTATAAGGCACATAGTGATGGGTGATGTTTCGGTGCATGCTCCCAAACACACATTTACATGTAGCACTGTCTTCTGCAGCACAGACCACCTTTAAAGGTGCATTTACGCTGAAAGATGATTGATCAAAAGACAGTTTGAGAGACAGTTTTGAGCAAGCATCTTTGCATAATTCTTAAGTAGCTAATTAGCTACTTAAAGAGTTAAATGCAGGCGTGCCAGGATACCGCCGCGATAGCTCAGAGAACAGCAGCTGTTTTGTATATGCAAACAGCTGCTTTGTTCTCGGAGTTATCAGCGGTGTCCCGCTGAGCTGATTGCTCCGAGAAACAGCAGGAGCGCTGACAGCTGCTTCGTTCTCAGAGCTTTCAGCTGGTGTCCCACTGAGAAGTCCCAACGGGATACCAGCTGAAAGAATGCTATCAGCGCCGCCCGCTGAGAAAATCAGTGTGTGGTGCTGATAACAGTCATCAGTGATTTCTAGCTGGCTAGAAATCAGTGATGAACGAATAGTGCACAATGGTCGCGTGTTTAGACACAACAATTATCGCTCAAAAGATGGCTTTTGAGCAAATTTTAAGCAATAATTGTTGTGTCTAAATGGGCCTTAAACCATGCTATGCTAATTTCATAGTACAGCCGCTCTATGCAATTAGTGTAGCAGGGCTGAGTTGCAGCTCAGCTCAACTCATTAAAAGGGTTCTGACACGAATAATGTTTTTATGCTTTAACAGACATTGTTCCCTGGTCTGCCTAATGGACACAGGGAACCCACGATTTTTGACTGTTAAAGCATAAAAATATAACACTTACTTGTGTTCTGTTGTTGTCATCAGGGGGTCATCTCCCAGCAGGCAGTCTTCTTCCTCCGACAAGCCAACGACGGGACGTCCCCCTCCAGGATTGCGCGTATGCGTAGTTGAGAGGTGCCCTCTGACAGGAGTCCAGACGGGTCGCGTCTCCACTGCGCACGCGCAGAATCTCGGAGTTCAGCCAAGACGGACGGGCTGCCCACAGCAAGCACTGCTTGTGACGTGCTTGCTGTGGGTGGCCTGTCCGTTCACCTCGGAAGTGGCTGACAGACGGAGCAGAGCAGGAAGCAGTCATTTTGACCTCTCCAGCTCTGCTTCTGGAAGCCACAGAAGAAGATGCCGGATGGAGGGGACATGCCTGGTGATCGGTCCTGGCCAGGCAAGGTGAGTAAAATTTATTTTTTTCATGTCAGAACCCCTTTAACTAAGTACTATAATACATCATCTGTCAGTGCTGTTCACTGACACCAACATGCACTGGTGTATCTCTACTAAGGAACATCTTCTGGTCACCCTCAGTTAAGATTTTTGTTGATATTTGGAATTTGGAATGTAAAATGCTCAGTGTAGAGTCCCTTTTTCCCGTCACAAGTTTCCCTAGGTAGTGCACTTTTGGTTTGCTGACTATAGTTTTTTAAACCTTTTTTCCCCCATTTTTACAGATTCCTTTCCACTGGGAACTCATTTGCATCACTGTATTTTGAGTTCCACTATCTATGGAATCATAAAGAGGACCAGTGATGTTCTTTGGATGCATCTGAAGCCCTTGGTGATGCCTCCACACTCTCCACAAGCCTGGATGGACATTGCTGAAGGTTTTCAAGCTGCAGAACAGTTTCTGAACTGCATAGAGGCACTGGATGGCAAGTACATCCATGTGAAGAAGCCGTTCAACTCAGGGTCCCAATATTACAATTATGAACAGTACTTTTTGGTAGTTTCGTTGGTTCTCGCTGATAGCAACTATCGATTTATAATTGTTGATATCAGGTCGTATGAAAGCACTGTGGATGCTTACACTTTCAGGGCTTCCAGAATGGATCAGTGGCTTCTTTCCAACCAGCTGTGTCTGCTTGAGCCATGTGTGCTTCCTAGCTCTTTAGGTCCACTAGCCCCATTTGTTATTGTGGTGGATGAGGGCTTCGGCCCTCATCCGCCACAATAACAAATAAATCCCTTTCTGTCATGGTGAATGGGAAATGTGGCTCCAACTCGTCAGATTTCCACAAATTATACTTTAATAATTAATAAATACAGTATGTCAATGCTGACCAAAAACAAACTAAAGCTTGTGAAATTAAAACCATTACCTTCTAGGACCTAGAGCTTGGGGAACTGAACATACTGATAGTACACACATATAGCAATTGTTTACTTCACATTTAACATATTCTAATGATTTAACTATAATTGTAGTACAACACGTTGTGCCAGTAATGTTAGCAATTGCTACATCTGTACACCCCTTGTGTGTGCTCCGCTATCCTGCATCATTGAGTGTTCTAACAAACTCAGATGGAAGGGGGAAATCAAGGGCATCAGGCAGAGCTTTTATAGGGAATCTGTCAGGTCCTCTAGGGTTACTAATAGAGATGAGCGAACGTGTTCTTCCGAGCTTGATATTCGTGCGAATATTAGGGTGTTCGGGATGTTCGTTATTCGTAACGAACACCATGCGGTGTTCTGGTTATTTTCACTTCCTTCCCTGAGACGTTAGCGCGCTTTTCTGGCCAATTGAAAGACAGGGAAGGCATTACAACTTCCCCCTGTGACGTTCAAGCCCTATACCACCCCCCTGCTGTGAGTGGCTGGGAAGATCAGGTGTCACCCGAACATAAAAGTCGGCCCCTCCCGCGGTTCGCCTCAGATGCGGTGTGAGTTAGATGAGGGACAGTGCTGTTTATACCGGAGCTGCTGTAGGGAAAGAATTGGTAGTTAGTGTAGGCTTCAAGACCCCCCAAAGGTCCTTATTAGGGCCACTGATAGCTGTGTGTTGGCTGCTGTTAGCAGTGGCAAATTTTTTTTTCTCAAAATCGCCGCTGCAGACCGTTGCACCTGGCATTAGCTACAGAAGTGCTGCATAGGCAGGGAGAGTGTTAGGAGTGAGTGTAGCCTTCAAGAACCTCAACGGTCCTTTCTAGGGCCATATTTATCCGTGTGCAGTACTGTCCAGGCTGCTGTTAGCTGTGCTGCATTTTTTTTTTGCTTCTCAAAATCGCCTCTGCAGACCATTGCACCCTCCATTGATACTGCAGGGAAAGAATTGTATAGGCAGGGCGACAACACAGTTGTTATTCATTGAATATACGCAGTGCTGCCTTTTGGTGCCAAAAAACTGAAAACAAATCTATTTGTCCAGCCTCTGTCCGTCCTAAGGGCTGTGGACACGTGTGAGCTGCGTGAACAACATTGCTAAATCAGACGCACCCAGCTACGCTTTACTGCTGGCTTCGCCATTTGCTTTCCTTAATTGGGAAAAAAATACCTGCTCTCCAAGAGTTATAATAACTCTGCTACCCTCACGTTCTGTGACACATAAGCAGGGACACAGCACAGTTATTAAACTTCTCATGTTCATTGAATATACGCAGTGCTGCCTTTTGGTGGAAAAAAACTGAAAACAAATCTATTTGTCCAGCCTCTGTCCGTCCTAAGGGCGGTGGAGACGTGTGAGCTGCGTGAACAACATTGCTAAATCAGACGCACCCAGCTACGCTTTACTGCTGGCTTCGCCATTTGCTTTCCTTAATTGGGAAAAAAATACCTGCTCTCCAAGAGTTATAATAACTCTGCTACCCTCACGTTCTGTGACACATAAGCAGGGACACAGCACAGTTATTAAACTTCTCATGTTCATTGAATATACGCAGTGCTGCCTTTTGGTGGAAAAAAACTGAAAACAAATCTATTTGTCCAGCCTCTGTCCGTCCTAAGGGCGGTGGACACGTGTGAGCTGCGTGAACAACATTGCTAAATCAGACGCACCCAGCTACGCTTTACTGCTGGCTTCGCCATTTGCTTTCCTTAATTGGGAAAAAAATACCTGCTCTCCAAGAGTTATAATAACTCTGCTACCCTCACGTTCTGTGACACATAAGCAGGGACACAGCACAGTTATTAAACTTCTCATGTTCATTGAATATACGCAGTGCTGCCTTTTGGTGGAAAAAAACTGAAAACAAATCTATTTGTCCAGCCTCTGTCCGTCCTAAGGGCGGTGGAGACGTGTGAGCTGCGTGAACAACATTGCTAAATCAGACGCACCCAGCTACGCTTTACTGCTGGCTTCGCCATTTGCTTTCCTTAATTGGGAAAAAAATACCTGCTCTCCAAGAGTTATAATAACTCTGCTACCCTCACGTTCTGTGACACATAAGCAGGGACACAGCACAGTTATTAAACTTCTCATGTTCATTGAATATACGCAGTGCTGCCTTTTGGTGGAAAAAAACTGAAAACAAATCTATTTGTCCAGCCTCTGTCCGTCCTAAGGGCGGTGGAGACGTGTGAGCTGCGTGAACAACATTGCTAAATCAGACGCACCCAGCTACGCTTTACTGCTGGCTTCGCCATTTGCTTTCCTTAATTGGGAAAAAAATACCTGCTCTCCAAGAGTTATAATAACTCTGCTACCCTCACGTTCTGTGACACATTAGCAGGGACACAGCACAGTTATTAAACTTAGATAATTCATTCACTAGAGGCAGTGGGGCCTTTCGTTTTCCAAAAAGGGCAAAAATTATATTTGGCCTGCAGTCTTGCGCCAATTTATTTCCTGCCTGTGAAATCAAATCACTGGTAATACAGCATGCTGAGGGGTAGGGGTAGGCCTAGAGGACGTGGACGCGGCCGAGGACGCGGAGGGCCAAGTCAGGGTGTGGGCACAGGCCAAGCTCCTGATCCAGGTGTGTCGCAGCCGACTGCTGCGCGATTAGGAGAGAGGCACGTTTCTGGCGTCCCCACATTCATCGCCCAATTAATGGGTCCACGCGGGAGACGGTTATTAGAAAATGAGCAGTGTGAGCAGGTCCTGTCCTGGATGGCAGAAAGTGCTTCGAGCAACCTATCGTCTACCCGCAGTTCTGCGCCGTCCACTGCTGCCAATCCGAATCCTCTGTCTGCTGCTCCTCCTTCCTCCCAGCCTCCTCACTCCACTACAATAACACCTGCTCAGGAGCGGGAACACTCCCAGGAACTGTTCTCGGGCCCCTGCTTAGATTGGGCAGCAGCGGTTCCTCTCCCACCAGAGGAGTTTATCGTCACTGATGCCCAACCATTCGAAAGTTCCCGGGGTCCGGGGGAAGAGGCTGGGGACTTCCGCCAACTGTCTCAACAACTTTCTGTGGGTGAGGAGGACGATGACGATCAGACACAGTTGTCTTGCAGTGAGGTAGTAGTAAGGGCAGTAAGTCCGAGGGAGCAGCGCACAGAGGATTCGGAGGAAGAGCAGCAGGACGATGAGGTGACTGACCCCACCTGGTGTGCAACGCTTACTCAGGAGGACAGGTCTTCAGAGGGGGAGTCAAGGGCATCAGCAGGGCAGGTTGCAAGAGGCAGTGCGGTGGCCAGGGGTAGAGGCAGGGCCAGACCGAATAATCCACCAAGTGTTTCCCAAAGCGCCCCCTCGCGCCATGCCACCCTGCAGAGGCCGAGGTGCTCTAAGGTCTGGCAGTTTTTCACAGAGACGCCTGACGACCGACGAACAGTGGTGTGCAACCTTTGTTGCGCAAAGCTCAGCCGGGGAGCCAACACCAACAGCCTCACCACCACCACCATGCGCAGACATATGATGGCCAAGCACCCCACAAGGTGGGACGAAGGCCGTTCACCGCCTCCGGTTTGCACCCCTGCCTCTCCCCCTGTGCCCCAACCTGCCACTGAGATGCAACCCCCCTCTCAGGACACAGGCACTACCGCCTCATGGCCTGCAACCACACCCTCATCTCCGCTGTCCTCGGCCCCATCCAGCAGTGTAGTTCAGCGCACCGTTCAGCCGTCGCTTGCGCAAGTGTTCGAGCGCAAGCGCAAGTACGCCGCCACGCACCCGCACGCTCAAACGTTAACCGTCCGCATAGCAAAATTCATCAGCCTTGAGATGCTGCCGTATAGGGTTGTGGAAACTGAGTCCTTCAAAAGTATCATGGAGGCGGCGGCCCCGCGCTACTCAGTTCCCAGTCGCCACTACTTTTCCCGATGTGCCGTCCCAGCCCTGCACGACCACGTCTCCCGCAACATTGTGCGCGCCCTCACCAACGCGGTTACTGCCACGGTCCACTTAACTACGGACACGTGGACAAGCACAGGCGGGCAGGGCCACTACATCTCCCTGACGGCACATTGGGTGAATTTAGTGGAGGCTGGGACAGAGTCAGAGCCTGGGACCGCTCACGTCCTACCCACCCCCAGAATTGCGGGCCCCAGCTCGGTGCTGGTATCTGCGGAGGTGTATGCTTCCTCCACTAAAGCACCCTCCTCCTCCTCCTCCTCTGTCTCGCAATCAAGATGTGTTAGCAGCAGCATGTCGCCAGCAGTCGGTGTCGCGCGGTGTGGCAGCACAGCGGTGGGCAAGCGTCAGCAGGCCGTGCTGAAACTACTCAGCTTAGGCGATAAGAGGCACACGGCCCACGAACTGCTGCAGGGTCTGACACAGCAGACCGACCGCTGGCTTGCGCCGCTGAGCCTCCAACCGGGCATGATCGTGTGTGACAACGGCCGTAACCTGGTGGCGGCTCTGCAGCTCGGCAGCCTCACGCACGTGCCATGCCTGGCCCACGTCTTTAATTTGGTGGTTCAGCGGTTTCTGAAAAGCTACCCACGCTTGTCAGACCTGCTCGTAAAGGCGCGCCGGCTCTGCGCACATTTCCGCAAGTCCCACACGGACGCTGCCACCCTGCGCACCCTGCAACATCACTTTAAGCTGCCAGTGCACCGACTGCTGTGCGACGTGCCCACACGGTGGAACTCTACGCTCCACATGTTGGCCAGGCTCTATGAACAACGTAGAGCTATAGTCGAATACCAACTCCAACATGGGCGGCGCAGTGGGAGTCAGCCTCCTCAATTCCTTTCAGAAGAGTGGGCCTGGTTGGCAGACATCTGCCATGTCCTTGGTAATTTTGAGGAGTCTACCCAGGTGGTGAGCGGCGATGCTACAATCATTAGCGTCACCATTCCTCTGCTATGCATCTTGAGAAATTCCCTGCAAACCATAAAGGCAGCTGCTTTGCGCTCGGAAACGGGGGCGGGGTAAGACAGTATGCCGCTGGATAGTCAGGGCACCCTCCTGTCTATTTCTCAGCGCGTACAGGAGGAGGAGGAGGAGCATGAGGAGGATGAGGAGGAGGGGGAAGAGACAGCTTGGCCCGCTGCTGACGGTACACCGGCTGATTGCCTGTCATCCTTTCAGCGTGTATGGCCTGAGGAGGAGGAGGAGGAGGAGGATCCTGATAGTGATCTTCCTAGTGAAGACAGCCATGTGTTGCGTACAGGTACCCTGGCACACATGGCTGACTTCATGTTAGGATGCCTTTCTCGTGACCCTCGCGTTGCACGCATTCTGGCCACGACGGATTACTGGGTGTACACACTGCTCGATCCACGGTATAAGGAGAACCTGCCCACTCTGATTCCCGAAGAGGAAAGGGGTTCGAGAGTGTTGCTATACCACAGGACCCTTGCGGACAAGCTGATGGTAAAATTCCCAGCCGACAGCGCTAGTGGCAGAAGGCGCAGTACCGAGGGCAAGGTAGCAGGGGATGTGCGTAGATCGAGCAGCATGTACATCCCAGGCAGTGCAACAGTCTTTAAGGGCCTGGCCAGCTTTATGGCTCCCCACCAAGACTGTGTCACCGCTCCCCAGTCACGGCTGAGTCGGCGGGAGCACTGTAAAAGGATGGTGAGGGAGTACGTAGCGGATCGCACGACCATCCTTGGTGACGCCTCTGCCCCCTACAACTACTGGGTGTCGAAGCTGGACATGTGGCCTGAACTAGCGCTGTATGCCCTGGAGGTGCTTGCTTGTCCTGCGGCTAGCGTCTTGTCGGAGAGGGTGTTTAGTGCGGCTGGGGGAATCATCACAGATAAGCGTAGCCGCTTGTCAACCGACAGTGCCGACAGGCTAACACTCATCAAGATGAACAAAGGCTGGATTTCCCCAGACTTCTGTTCTCCACCAGCGGACAGCAGCGATACGTAAGCAATACGTAGGCTGCACCCGCGGATGGAAGCTACGTTCTCTCTCACCATCCAAAACGGGGACATTTCTGCTTCATCAATCTGTGTCTAATATTCCTCCTCCTCCTCCTCCTCCTGCTCCTCCTCCTGAAACCTCACGTAATCACGCTGAACGGGCAATTTTTCTTAGGGCCACAAGGCTCACTCAAATAATTTTTCAGAACAATTTTTATAAGTTTCAATGCGCTTAAAAGCATTGGAACTTTAACTTGAACCAATTTTTCGTTACACTGGGCTGCCTCCAGGCCTAGTTACCACTTAAGCCACATTAACCAAAGCGATTAATGGGTTTCACCTGCCCTCTTGGCTGGCCATGGCCAATTTTTGGGATGTACATTAGTACTGTTGATACAGCAATTTTTGTGGGCCCTCGCCTACAGTGTAATCAAATTAATTTTTAGCCCACCTGCATTACAGCTGACGTTACCTCAGCTGTGTTGGGCAATGCAATGGGATATTTTTATGTACCGCCGGTGGCTTCCTGGCACCCACCCATGCTGTAGGTGCACACTGAGTTTTTACTACATCTGTACACTTATAAAGAACCCCAGTCAGACTGAGGCATGCAGTGTGGGCCGAAGCCCACCTGCATTAAGCACGACATTACTACCTCAGCTGTGTTGGGCAATGCAATGGGATATTTCTGTGTACCGCCGGTGGGTTCCAGGGAGCCACCCATGCTGTGGGTCGACAGGGACTTCACAATAGGGAGTTGTACCTGCCTGTGTCTATGAATTAAAAAGCCCGGTCTGACTGGGGCATGCAGACACCTTGACAGAATGAATAGTGTGTGGCACATAGGTTCCCCATTGCTATGCCCACGTGTGCAGCTCCTGATGGCGGTGGCACAGGATTCTATTTCTCATTGCTTCTGTACAGCATTGTGGGCTATCGCTCCGCCACTTTTAAAGAGGGTCGCTGCCTAGCCGTGCCAACCTCTGCAGTGTGTGCCTGCGGTCCCTCGTCATGGCAGACGCAATTCTAAATAGACATGAGCGTGGTGTGGCATGAGGGCAGCTGAAGGCTGCCCAGGGACACTTTGGTGTGCGCTGTGGGGGGGGGAGGGGGGGCGGTTGGGCAGCATGTAACCCAGGAGAAGTGGCAGTGGAGTGTCATCCAGGCAGTGATTGTGCTTTGTTGTAGCTAGTGTGGTGCTTAGCAAAGGTATGCCATGCTAATGAGGGCTTTTCAGAAGTAAAAGTTGTTGGGAGGGGGGGGGGGCCCACTCTTGCCGCTATTGTGGCTTAATAGTGGGACCTGTGAACTTGAGATGCAGCCCAACATGTAGCCCCTCGCCTGCCCTATCCGTTGCTGTGTCGTTCCCATCACTTTGTTGAATTGCCCAGATTTTCACACATGAAAACCTTAGCGAGCATCGGCGAAATACAAAAATGCTCTGGTCGCCCATTGACTTCAATGGGGTTCGTTGTTCGAAACGAACCCTCGAGCATCGCGGGAAGTTCGTTCCGAATAACGAACACCCGAACATTTTGGTGTTCGCTCATCTCTAGTTACTAAACCAATAGTCATCAGTCAATGCCAAGCAGCAGGTATTAGACAGAGTTTACTGAGGAGACCCGGAGCACTTGCCAGACTTGGGAGTGCCCTAAGAACACTTGCAACCTTAGGGTCATTTTACACAGGCTAACATATCATTCAGCTTTCCACCTCCAGATTTCATCTCCATGCATTTTAAATCTAATTTCATTATTTCAAAATAAATTCACAGGGGCAGAAAAAGTCTATTGTAACCAAAACGAAAAGGCCCTTCCCAGAATAGACATATACCTAAAATGTATCCTTTATTAGTATACATTAAATTTTTATTGGGCTACAAACACAGACTGCAGGTTCTTGCAACAACCAGAACCGCAGTCAGAACAATTAACGTGATTAGATGACAGTCAGACTGATCGAAAATCCGCTACTGTCACTAAATCCCTTATCTGTGAGCAACTCAGATGGTTTTACATAAATCGCTACTATCTAGACTTCTCATATTCAAGTCATAGATGTACAGATGATTTGCGTAAATGCACTACCGTCAAGACTTCTCATGTAAGGGTTGCAGGCATGGTAGAAATCTCTATAGGAGTTTGATTTTGTGATGGAATGTCAACTGTAACCAGGAAATTATTCCTATTGGGTCGGTTCGGTTTGACGCGTTTCTCTACCGATACGGTAGTTCCTCAGGAACCGCTATCCCTCTGCACTAGTATCACAGTGTCTTTCTTTCCAGGGCTATAAAATATTAGATGATTATGCAATTTTCCTGAGATCTCAGATATTTCCCGTATACCAAATACAGGCAGCTGGGATAGAGAAAAATTAGTATCAATGTCCTCTACTCAGGGTATTAATGTGGAGCAAAACTTGGAAATAATTGTCTGTGAGACTTATAATAAAGCCAGGTATACAAGAGGCTGGTGGACTTGCCAGCTCACACCCCTCAGTGTTGATTACACACACTGGGGGATGAAAGACTAGACACTCACTGAGCAATTGATAATGCTCAATTAGATATGCGATAAATAACTTAATCACTCATCGGTACAGCCTCTAAGATTCTTTGTGCTCCATAGAATCCTTACAATAAATACATTCCCCTGCCGGTCTAATAGCTGCTGAGAGAAATAAAAGATAAATAGCAAATCAAAGATGAATAAAATGGCCCCCACCAGATGGTAGGTTAGAGGCATCCCATAATTTCATTATTTCCCTTTGCATAGTTAACTCTGGAAACCACACCAAGTGACCTAGATAGTATCTGAAAGGCAATGCTATATTAATAACCTGGACAGTCACTATTCTAGAAATCAAGTACAATAAAATTACATTGTAATGATCTTATTGATAATTAGTAAAGAGCTGTAAGAACCATGCACAAAACGTGTTCTGTATATCATATTATGTATTGCAAATGCTGAACAGCATACAAATGGAATCCAAAGAACTACCGTATATACTGGCGTATAAGATGACTTTTGAACCCCGAAAAATCTGCTCTGAAGTCGGGGGTCGTCTTATACGCCGTTAATACAAAAAAAAGAAAGTGTCAAAAAAAAAATCATTATTCACCTCCCCCGGCGTTCTGCGGTGCTGCTGCAGGCTGTCGCTCCCTCCTGGTCCCCGGCAGAGCATTGCTTTCTAGACGCAGGGCTTGAAATCCCCGCCTCCAGAAAGCTAATACTATGATTAGCTAACACACGCCGTCAGCCAATCACAGCCATTCAATGACATCATTGAATGGCTGTGATTGGCTGAAGGCACGTGTGTTTTCTGGAGGCTAGGATTTCAAGCCCTGCGTCCAGAAAGCAATGCTCTGCCGGGGACCAGGAGGGAGCGACATCCTGCAGCAGCGCCGCAGAACGCTGGGGGAGGTGAGTAATGATTTTTTTTTTTTTGCTCCGCTGTATTCCCGGCGTATAAGGTGAAAGTTGGGGGGTCGTCTTATACGCCCCGTCGCCTTCTACGCCGGTATATACGGTAATTGTGAAATTTCATTTTCTTTCAAAATACCCCTAAAAAAAATAAAAGTTATACACTACATTACATGTACCCAAAAATGATGCCATTAAAATATACAACTTTTCTTCCAAAAAATGAGACCTTCACTATGTCAACAGAAATATTACAAAGTTATGGCTCCAGGAATATGATGATGAAAAAAAATGAAAAATGTGTTGGTCATTAACCCCTTAGTGATGGCCCCATTGCCTTTTTACATCCTGGCTGGCTGGGCATTAATCCTCAGGGCCGTAAAAACACGCTCGCTCTGAGGATTAAAGCCATGGGGCCTGTGGACGTGACAGCTCCATGAGGTTCTTTACCTTGAATAAAAGTGAATGAAAAGTAAATAAGAGTTAAAGATTCAGCTCCCCTCATGCATCGGCTCCATGAGGCGAGCTGAAAGTACTCACCCCCATTTTATTAAGATTTTCGGTGAAAAGTTTGAGGGCTGATTCTCCCCCATTCCAGATAATGATAATATTGTCTATATATCGTTTATATAGAATATGTTCATAATAAAATAATTATTCATATGGACCCAAAAACAGATTGGCAAAACTTCTACTTCACTACTTCATGGCTGTCCCATAAGTTTCTTTGTAGAACACTTTATGGTACCTGCTATAATTATTCTTTAGGATGAATTTCTATGGCTTTAGAAATAAAAAGGAGGTAAAAGAGACGAAAAAAAAGGATATCCAAGAGTAAAGAAATGATCCATCAAAATTAAGCAATATATGTAGAAGAAGCAAAGAAATATGGTATCTTTAATCTTTCCAACCATTTGCTCCTGAGAAAAGAGGCAGAAATGTTATCTAAGGAGCTCTCTTTTTGTCCTACTAGAGCCTTTAATTTATTCAATCGATTTGTTGCCCTGAATGAGTATATTAGAAAGCTTACTTTGAATTGATATTTTATTATTAATCAGAAGAGTGACATAAATATCATAGGGGCCGGAATAGAGTTTATTGTAGAAGACCCATTTACTACAAGCCTGAAGCCAAAAAGTAATTTTTTTCCCAGTAGAAGCAAAAGGTGAATACGCTAAATTTTTCTGTCAAAACGTACTCAAAGATTTCAAGGAAATGTGTAATGGTTCATCACTAGAGATGAGCGAACCTACTCTTTTCGAGTAATTACTCGATCGAGCACCGCGATTTTCGAGTACTTCTGTACTCGGGTGAAAAGATTCGGGGGCACTGGGGGGCGGGGGGAGGCGTGGCGGAGCCCTCTCTCTCTCCCTCTCCCCTCCACTCCCCGCTGCAACCCCCCACTCACCCACGGCGCCCCCGAATCTTTTCACCCGAGTACGGAAGTACTCGAAAATCGCGGCGCTCGGGCGAATAAGGGGCGTGGCCGAGTACGCTTGCTCATCTCTACTGCAGAGATATTGCTTCATCTAATAGTGATTCCACAGTTCTCCGGTTGTTTACTGCTCTCTGTCAAAAAAACAGACCATCTCTTCTATAGGAAGATACAGGAGAGAAGGGTGGCACGTGCGCACTTATATCATCTAAATATGGTGGTGCACTAGCTTTTTGCTCGGCCACCAGCTATAACTGCACTCTAATATTTTTTTTCATAGAAAAGGTAGATAAGTCAGTTACTCGAGTGAGCCTCGCTCTTCTCGAGTAACTGCATTCTTGTCCTAGCGTGCTCTAGGGGGCGGGGGGGGGAGAGAGATCCACTGCCCCCCCCCCCCCCCCCCCGAGCACGCCCGGACAAGAATGCAGTTACTCGAGAAGAGCGAGGCTCACTCGAGTAACTGACTTATCCGAGCGTGCTCGCTCATCTCTAATAATATGCACAGCGTATTGTCCACACAGAAGAAAGCTCTCTTCCGCATGGACGCTATGCTCCAGCCGGCATTCCAGCATTTCTATTAAAGCTGCAAGAAATTCCACCGCTCATGCGCAATGTTAATTGCATATGGGCGACGGAGCACTTACATCCATTGACTTCAATGGGGGTCATCTGCAAAAATAGAACATGCTGCAATTTTCATTCCGCTCTCGGGAACCGCAGTTCCTATCCACACATTTGAGTGAAGCTGTGAAAGTTCATGTCTTTCAATGTGCGCATATTATCGCGTATCAGCCACGTGGGTGCCGATCGCGTATTCCGCAATTCCGTTTGTGTGAACCCAGCCTCAGTCTCACCACTGGCTGCACATTGCACTGAAACTACCACTCAAAAGCAAAATGCTAAATTAAAAACCTCTGTTCAGCTCTGCATCTGCCTATTTTTTTCATTTATCTGCACCATTTTTAGTACAGATCATGCTGCATTAAGGACAACACAGTTGGAATCAAAGTTTTTTTCTCTGTTTTCAGCTGTAAATGCAGGAATGTACCTAACAATCATAGCTATACTTCTGCTCTTGAACCCATCGGCACAGCTGTTGAGATATATGTACAGTATTGTGTAGGAATTACATCTTACCTCATTGGTTGTTAAGGGGTTAAATAGTGTAACTCAGCTTGGGCACAGTTCTCTTACCTGATATATCTAATAGACATTGTTTTTTTGCTTGCTGCCCCATAAGTGCACTCTATAGTGTTTTGTATATTTGCACATGCATGTTATGATGTATTACTTGTAGATGTTTTACTATGTATAGTGCCACAAGGATTGACAGTGCTATAATGATACATAAAACTAATACTGAAAATATTATACAAGTTTATGCATTCATCTACAAGTGTATTTTATAGCAATAAGTAAAGAGTTGTAATTATAAGTTGTAGTTGAAGATCAGTAAAACTGTCCTCCATAAAATGATATACATTGTATACACTTACATGGTTGATTATATTCCTAATAAGTGCCTGTGTTTTTCTAACTTTTCCTCTGTGCTTCCCCTGCAGACTGTAGCAGCTGTCTTCCTCTCATCTTGTATTAAAGGAGATGTCTCGAGGCAGGAGTGGATTTTTTTTATTGCCCAGTCCCCCTAATTAACCATACATTACTAAGCCCCCCTGTAAATGACTTTTCTAGCTGGTTTGTACTTACCGTTCCAGCAACTTATAAAAATTTTCCCAAGATGGCCGCCGGCTCTTTTCCCGTCGCTTGCTGTAGCCCAATGTGCGCGCTCCCGAGACGCTACCAGCTGTGTCTCCCTGACGACCAGACACCCCGCAGCCGCCGACCAGACCCCTGGAGTGAACACGGCCGACCAGTCACCCACCGCCAGGCAGCAGGTAACCGGCGCAGCCCCCCCCCCCCCCCCCCGGCACAGCGGCAGCCCCTCCATCGCAGCGACAGCCCCCCCGGCGCAGCGACAGCCCCCCCATCACAGCGACAGCCCCCCCCCGGCACAGCGGCAGCCCCCCCATCACAGCGGCAGCCCCCCCCCATCGCAGCGACAGCCCCCCCCCCGGCGCAGCCCGCCCCCGGCGCAGTGGCAGCCCCCCCGGCCCATCACTTACCTGGGCGGCAGGACGGCGGGACAGCTGGGCGGCTTCTTGGGACAGCTCAGCAGCTCTGCACCTTCCTCTAACAGAGGATGGTACAGAATGGCCGCTCCAGAGCGCTCCCGAGCAGTGACAGCTCGTCTGCGCATGCGCAGAAGAGCTGCAGCGGGGAGCACACTGAAGCGGCTCGTGCTGAATGGAGAAGACCGGACTGCGCAAGCGCGTCTAAAAAAGCAAGCTGCCAGCGAATTTAGACGGAACCATGGAGACGAGGACGCTAGCAACGGAGCAGGTAAGTGAATAACTTCTGTATGGCTCATATTTAATGCACGATGTATATTACAAAGTGCATTAATATGGCCATACAGAAGTGCTTAACCCCACTTGATTTCGCGAGACCACCCCTTTAACTGGTATGTTAGGTTTACAACGTCTACCATTAATCATATGCAAAATGAGTGTCACTACACAGCAAACTTTCTTTGCCTATCAAATGCCCTAAATAGTACATCCTACAAATGGGGTTACCTTTTTCTGCACCTTCTCTCCAATGTCAGGTTACAACAAGGTGCAAAGCTGGTGATCGAATAATGTAGGGTATTTTCCGGCGTATAAGATGACCCCCAACTTTTCCCCATTGAAATGCATTGAAATGCCATTAATGCGTTCCAATGCATTTCAATAGGGAAACTAACTACATGCTATCTTATACGCCGGACTAACTACCTGTAGAAAAAAAAATCAATACTCACCTCCCGCGGGGGTCTGCAATGATCTGCGGCGCTGCTGCAGGCTGTCGCTCCCTCCTTCATGCTTGAATGCCCCGCCTCCAGAAAGCTAATGCTCTGATTGGCTAATTCAGTGTCGCGTCAGCCAATGAAAGTCACGCTGCATTAACCAATCACAGCCATTCAATGATGTGGGAAAATTCCTAGTTGTTGGACTATATCCACATACACACAGGATTCTTTTAAGACACAGCCTCCGGAAACGGACGGGCAACTGGTCGCTTTACTTGTAATAACTTGATCACAACTGCAGAATACACGCCAGCAGGAAAACAGTGCAAACACATCAAAGTGGTGTGACAGGGAGGACTCACAGGAGAAACCACCATCTCATTATCTGCAGGTCCTGCTCCCAGCAACACGCTCTCTTCTCTCCAACACTTTACTGGTGAACACATTTGATACATAAGGGTGCGCTGCATGGCGGTTCCTCTCTCTTTCTCTCTCACGCCTAGCACGGGAAGGGTCCATCCATATCTCCTGGGTACGGCAGTCCCAGGGCAGGCGGTAGACTCCTTTCCACCTCTTCCATTCTGGGCCGCACAGGCTGAAGGTGCCTGTGTGGTCCCCTTGCAGAACTCTTCTCCTCTCCCTTGCAAGCCTAGAACAGAACAACCCATAACTCTCTTGCACACACCTTGCATTCACATATATATTACAAAGTCACTTTACAAACAAATAGATACATTTTCCAGACAGTCAGCTCACATATCAGACACTTAACCTTTTCAGTGCTGCAGCTATGCAATACACATCAATCATGCAACACAGAAGACACTGACAATACATAGACAAATGCATGCATACAGTTATGGAGGGGCTTGGGAGCAGCATGTGGCTCGCAATCCCTTGTTGTATGGCTTGCCATGGGAGTCCTAAGTTATGGTTGTCTAGACTTGCAATTGACATTATTGCAACCATATTCTAACCATTAAACAGTGCCAATCTGGATACATAATACTAGTGTTAATTTCACACTGAAATAGTTATCAACAAACAATTTCGTAATTTCTTGCCACTCCACATTTAAAATTTCTCTCCTGCATGTTTTTGAGTTCAATGTGGCTCTTGACCGATCACTAAAAGTTGAATGTGGTTCACCAAGTGCAAAAGATTGGAGACCTCTGATGTAGAACATATTTTGATATTCCAAAACAAACTTATAAACGCTAAACAGTTTAATGCATAATATAATAAAACAAATAGAACTGTTTAGAAGCCAAGCATTAAAAAGATGGCTTTATAAAATAACAAGCAAAGTTTCCACATCACATTATACATCTGGCTTTAAATATACAAATACATCATAGACATATTATTAATAATAAATTCCTGTCACTTCAGTTCATAGTTTAATTAGATACAAATGAATTTCTCCATGTCTCCTTACTATGAGGTAGTGTTTACCTAAAGAAATCCAAACCGAAAATGTTTAGTTTAACTTACCAAGAATTATATAGGGCTGACATATTAGTCACTTAATCTATCTACAATCACCCGACAAGTGAAACTGTCAGCAAATGTGTCAAAGTACAAGTTGAAAAGCGTTTTGTTCCAGGAGAGCAAATCAACTCTCTAGCGTCTAATCTCCTACCTAACCATTGTTTAAAAAACGGTAGATAGCACTCATTCCAACACCTTCATGTTGGAGTCCAATTCCAGGATTTTAGGGAAAACAGAAGATGAGGAATGTCAAAATAATGATACCAGAGCTGCAAACACATAAACAGCAAGTCCAAAATGCTAACGCCTGCACAAGAAAAGTATCATGTCTGCCATCTACAATTTCATTGCAAAGCTGAACATATCCTGCTTGCGAGAAAGTTAAGTAGCTCTTGTGTCAAACTGCCTTACTGCTAAGATACACTTGATAATTCTCAGAGCACCCGTAAAACTAGGAGTTACTACATTTACACATTGGATGGCCAGATATTGTGCTCTGCTTCTGCTAATTTACAGGAGAAAGCCTTCCAGTTATGTTACACCTTAAAGTATAATAGAAAGGGATCTAGAAACTGAAAACAATCTACGTACATCACTGCACAATATGTTGGCGCGATATAAGTGAATAATATAAATACATTTATTTTTTTGCTATTATTAGGTGTCAGGTTGCCTCATAAAAAAATAAAAACATTCATTGTAGGCTATGTAGAAAATGGGTATATGCAGAACTTAGATATACCTAGAAGATCGAATTTGGAAGTTAGGGCCGCTCTTAGAGAAAAATATGAGAGAGCCACAAGAAGCTTTAGTCATATTTTTAGAAGTACTTCTGCTTTTCAAGAACATAATTCCAATGATAACATTATTTTAGGGATATATAATTTGTATGTGCAGCAAAGCTGCCCAGAGGAGTCCACCAGGACAATGGTGGCTTTGTAATGTTAGACCAGCTTACATTCCCGGGGGTCTTATTGTTTCTGAAAGCTTACCTGCAGCAAGTGTTATAGAGCCAATGGTGAGAGGAGTCCCATTATATGATATTACAGTGCAGCACAGTAATAAACTTTCCCCAATAGAACAAAGAAATGAGAATTACAGAGAATTTATAATTGCCTCCCTGCCGCTAGACAGTACTAAAGTATATCTAACTTTTGGGATGACTGTTTAAAATAAATTGCCACATGTAGATGAAGAATAACACTTTCTGACCAATTATATGACTTGTATCCTACATTTTTTACAATCCTTCCCCTCCACAGGCTGCTCAAATTTTCAGTTGCCCTGGACAGGTCAGAGGAGCCTACCATTATTCTGTGCTCTATACACTGTGCACGTAAAAATAGATTCTACTCTCTGTCCGTAGCATACATACAGAGAAGTACTGAGCAGTGGAGATGTGATTCCAGTACACTGGTGAATTTAGGGGGATAGGGATGATTGCTCCCCTCCCCCAAACAGCACAAGGCACTGCAACCTAGGGTGGAGGTAGCAGGAAGTTTGTGAAAAATTGAACTGCAGTCAGCTTTACGAGTGTGGTGGGCAGAAAGGACTAGGGGCACATAGGGGATAATATTATATTGTAAGGACACCTACTTTATGGTGGCCACAAAAGGAAGCACTATTACCTTATGAGACCCACAAAATTGGCACTCTTACTCTATTGGGGCAAAAAGTTTTTACCATGTAGGGGAACCAAAGAAGGTATTATTACCTTGTGGGGGCACAAAGGCGACAATCTTACTGTGTGGGGGGACCTAAAACTGATGATCACCTGTGATCACAAAAGGTAACTGCGCTATAAATTCTATCACTGCATAGAACTGGCATCTGACTACATTGCTTGGTGACTGAATTGTTAAGATGTTTACTGGTGCAGAGAAGCTATACCTAAGCCTGTAATGTAAAAGTTGAGTTATGCTGTCTCCAATGTCTCTGCTGCAAAGCAGTGGGTAAGCTAGGGTAAAGGTGAGCTCACTGTTGCAAACCAGCTTTTCAAGGGTGCCATAGCCTGACGGCAGCACCTTAGTAGTTATGAGTTACATTTTAAGCAGAAGTAACAACACACAGTATATGGTGGTGGGAGACTTACTGTGCTGTAACCCAGCTTTTCACAACTTAGGTCAGTGCATTCTCACTGCATTATGGAAAAGCTGGGTTACAGGGGAAAAGCTGGGTTAACTTTGTTCAGATCTACGTTGGGGCATTACGTTCTCCTGCTTCATCATAGTAACAGAAAACTGAAATGCCAGGCAGGGATGGATCCATTTATGGTGAGCATGCCACTCACAGCCCACAAGTTACCCCATTAACTGTAATTTTATCTAACAAAACAGCATAACATTAAATTCAATGTAATTCAGCAGATAATCGTCAGATTCTTGCGGGATCACGGGAATTGTTCGGTGTAAATGCTGCCAGTGACTGACAGATGAACAATAGTTTGTTCGCTTATCTTTCGGCATTCAGTTTAGGCAGGCATAAAAACTGAACGATGTAAACAGGCCGTATACTGTGAATGGAGATGGGAAAGTTGGACTGATCCCCAGCCTGCTCTGCCTCCATTCACTAAGTGATCATCTCTCCGATGTGTAAGTATAGGAGTGATACTGGCTGGGACGACTGTCGGGACAGTAGATACTTAGGATCACAAGCAACAGTTGCCATAGAAAACACTACAAATCTCTCACTTCAAGATCCCTTTTTTTTCTTGTAAAGGTACTTTCACAGACGTAAAAATATGCTATTGACAAATCTACACCAAATTCTGCATGTTTTACATGTGGATTTTGCTACAGAATTGCTGTGTATTTCCGAAGTGCAAATTCTCTGGCAAGTTTGCTGCAAATTTACATCAAGACATGCAGATATTGGTGCAAATATATCCGTGTGCATTTTTACACCCTGTAAGAAACATAACATTCAGGAGGGGTGCAGGCTCTTTGACTGAGACAGACATGCTCCAGTAGGCCTGGCCATAGTTAAAGGGGTTTTCCGTGGAAAATACTATTGATCGGCCGGGGTCCATCGCTCGGAGCCCCAACCGATCAGTTGAGTGGGCGCATGCTGTCAGCACCGCAAATACACAGAGGTCGGAAGTGTCCACGCCAACCTCTGTATAGTGGCCAGTGCTTGTAACCTGACTTCTGCTGCTTCCACTCCAACCTCTGTGTATTTGCGGCATTGACAACACGTGCTCGCTCAGCTGATCGGTCGGGGTCCTGAGCGACAGACCCCAGCTGATCTACTATTGATGACTAATCCTGATGATACGTCAATTTTATTTTCCATGGAAAACCTCTTTTAAGGATCTTTTGACACCGGCAATCTTTCCACTAGGAACAAGCGCTGATCTACATTTTCAGAGTCAGGGCTCAGTCACACGGGCGCATCGGCACCCGTACGGTGCCGATGCGCCCGTGTGACTGAGCCGTTACTGCAGAAAGAAGACGGCCGTACGTGAAGACGGACGTCTCTCTGCAGCGCTGATGAAAGAACACATGCCGGCAATGTTCTTTCCTCCGGCGCTGCAGAAAGACATTTGTCTTAAGGTACGGCCGTCTGCTACCTGCAGTAACACAGGCGCCAATGCGCCCGTGTGACTGAGCTCTCAATCAGCTCAATTTAAATACAGCAATCAGCTGTACTATTTCTGACAGAAGGATCATTAGTCCGGTTCGATTGCTGTTGGCATCACATCCGTTTACACAGGGCGATGTGCCACCTGCAGCTGATGTTTCTTTGGGGTTTATATCTTTTATGTGACACCAAAAATTGTCTTTGCTCATTTGTTGGCTGATTGCTGCTACCTTCACACAGCGCAATGATCAGGTGAACAAACATGTAAAAGGCTCTTAAAGTTTTCTTCCCACCTAAAGTAAAACTCTGGATCCGCCCCTGATCTTACATCAGTCTATCATAAATGAACAAAGCATGCATTCATGTGATGTCCTCTCCATTCCACGGAAATTATGACATTGTTATACAGAGTTAAATTTAGTCCACTCCGACAGAACTAAACAATTTGGATAGGAATCTTGGCCTAGAGCCATTTAGGTATGAAAAAATAGTTCCCAAAGGCTCATGTCAAAGCAGAGTGATGGAAGGATCTCTGTAAATTCTTAATCCTTCTCTTTTCTTCAGGAGTAAGACAATATAACACTATAGAAAACAAGGTCACTGAGCTGAACAAGCACAGTAGGAATCCAAAAAAGTAATCAAACTAAACTAGCAGGGAGTGGATTCCTGCCGAACTCCGTGGTGAGGGGCCTTTCTCAACCTCTGCAGGTAACTTGCATAAGAGAGGATTCCTAGGACTACCAGTTTAATTTCTGTGGCTACCACACTAATCACACATTTCCCATAATTACTGTCTTTCTTTCTCTCTTCCCAGACTGTCATTATTTTTTGTTCTCTTTTAGCTCTGTATAACGGTACACAATGTTCTCACAAAGGCCATGCATGCTGGCTAGACACCTGAGAGAACATGGAGACATAACTTAGCCTCTCCCCCTTCTTCTCAGCTAGGTTTTATGTCTTATACTTTCCCAGCCCCAGAAGCTTCAGCATATATGAACGTCTGCTTTATATTTAGCCTTATTCAATTAAGGTGGTTGGCAAGAGAAACTGGATTTTTGCATTGTTATAGCCCAAGCATTGAAGTAGTATAACACCATAAAGCACACATTTGGCTGGAGTCTTGCATCAAATTAACAGTAACCGGTCTGATGAATGACTTGCATTTAAGTACAAGACTGGGAAATTTATTTCAGAAAGCATTAGTGCTTCTATTTACCTTACAAAGGCATTTAATCATATCTACTTATCCAACTATTAAAATATATAATAGTTTTACATAGCTTGAACACCCAACATGATTTGTACGGACTAATCTGTAGTTAATGTAATTTGTGAAAATCACATGTGGATGAAATTTTAACAAATCTTGATGTTATTCTAGCTGCTGTAATATGCTGTAGATGTTCCACCCGTAAATACGCATATTGACATGTCAACTCTTATTGTCCAGCAACGCAGATTTTAAAATCTATATGCAGGAAAATTTGCACAATATGAACTCTGGCATTGGATTGCCATAACATTCAATAGGATCCTAAAATGCATCTGATTTCACCATGGATTTGGGTGCAGAATCTCTGCTGAAATTATGCTATTTGGGCAGGGCCTAAAAATGCTTTCATGTATTGCAACAGTCTCTAATAGTTATGCAAGGAAAAAAACACTAGTAAGAAAAAGATCCATCAAAGCTAGAACGACATCAAGACTTTCCAAAAGATGTCTACGAGGGGGCACCCAAAAGAAACAGGAATTCATTTATTAAAAATATTCAGTTTTTTGGACAATTTGAAATCTCAGTTGCCTTCAAAGTACTCTCTATTTGAAGCCATACATTTGGTTTTCCATTGCTCAAAGCATTTAAACTAGTTATGACGTCTTTTAGGTATGCACCATACTGTCCTACAGCCTATTAGTGATGCCCATAATCAGAGGCGTAACTCGAAGCTCTTGGGCCCCAATGCAAAACCTGTAAAGGGACCCACAACTATAATGTTTTTTTCTTAGTACTGGGCTCCCTATATGGAGAAGAGAGGCCTTATGGGGCCCCTAAAGCTCCTGGGCCCGGGTGCAACTGCATCCTTTGCATCCCCTATAGTTACGCCAGTGCCCATACCATTAGATCAGGCAAGCTGTCCTGCACCTTCTACCTGTACCACACAAGTTACTCAAACTTTATTTTTCCATCAACATAGCTATATGAGGGCTTGTTTTTTGTGGGACAACTTATGTTTTTCAGTAGTATTATTTAATGTACTATATAATGTACTGAAAGACTACACCTTCTGACCACTGGAACTTTTTTATTTTTTCCATCAATGAGGCTTTTGTAAAGGCTTATTTATTGCAGGGCGGACTGTAGTTTCTATTGGTACCATTATGGGGTACATAAGACTTTTTATAAAACAATTTTTGAGATGATGAGTCCAAAAAAGGGCAATTCTGGCATTGTGTATTTTTTTTTATCACAGCTTTCACTGTTGCGGATAAATAATATGTAATGTTAATAGATCAGACTTAAAAAATCTTTATTTGAATGACTTCTCTTGTTTTAGTCCCCATAGGGAACTTGAACTAGCAATCGTTTGTTCGTGTATGGAACGTATCGTCTATGTATTTTTATAGGCACTCCATTAACCCATTCCCGCTGCAGGGCGTAAGTTTACGTCCTGGGAGCGGGGTACTTCCCGCAACAGGGCGTAAACTTACGTCCTGGAGATAGCGCTGGATCATATGTGATCCAGCGCTATCCCGCAGCGGGAGCCGGCTGTCAGTCACAGCTGGCGTCTCGCTGCAACGTCGGGGGACATCGGAGATGCGCCCGCCACTTTTAACCCCTTCCCTGCCGCGATCTAAGTAGATCGCGGCAGGGGAAGAGTTCACAGCGGGAGCGCGGCTCCCTCTGTGTCTCCGGCCGGAACTCGCGATGTCATCGCGAGAGCCCGGCCTGTCACCATGGCAACAGGACGCCAGACACTGGCGTCCTGTATTGCCTATGCCTGAGATCGCTGTATGAGCGATAAGGCATGGGAGAGCAGTAGCTCTGCCATGCCTTATGACAGCGATCATCAGGGCAGTGATTAAAGTCCCTCAGAGGGACACAAACAGTGTAAAAAAAAGAAAGATTTAACAAATGAATTTAAAAAAATGTAAAAAAGAAGAGTACAAAAACCATTTGTTATGCTTTTTCTCAGATTAGCATAAAAAAAGGTAAAAAAAAAATAAAACCCCACATATTTGGTATTGTCGCGTCCGTAACGATGCGTACAATAAGTTGCACATGCTTTTGACTGTGCACCGAAAAAAACGCTAAAAAAAAAGCTAAAAAACTGAGGCAAAATGCTCATTTTTAGCATTTTGCCTCACTAAAAACGCAATAAAAGTGATCAAAAAAGTCGTATGTACGCCAAAATGGTACCAATAAAATCTACGGCTCGTCTCACAAAAAATAAGCCCTCATAGAGCTCTGTACATCAAAAAATAAAAAAGTTACGTGACTTTGAATGCAGCAATTTTGAATAGAAAAAAGATTTCCAAAAAAAAGGGTTTTTATTGCAGAAAAGTGGGAAAACCTAAAAAAAATGTTAGAATTTTGGTATCGTTGTAACCGTACCGGTCTGCAGAAAAAATGGAAAGTCTCATTTATGCTGCATGATTAACGGTGTAAAAAAAAAATAAAAAAATCTATGGCAGAATTGATGCGTTTTCTCTCTCTGCTATCATTAAAAAAAAAATAAAAAATTTACAATATAGTCTATGTACCCAAAATTGGCATCGATAAAAACTACAGTTCGCCACGCAAAAAACAAGCCCTTATACGGCCGCGTCCATGGAAAAATAAAAAAGTTATGGCTTTTGAAAAATGGAGATGGAAAAATACCAAAAAATCGCTTGGTCCTCAACGCCAAAATAGGCCATGTCATGAAGGGGTTAAATCTTATCACAGGCAGGGTTTAATAGACAAACATCCATGGAAGCCCTGGGTCTTCCACAAAAGCCCTAGGCTCCCATGACGAACATATGGCATGAACAATCTCGCCGCTTAAGAGGTATTCGAGTACCAGAGGGAGTTCCATCCCTCTGCCAGGACATTGAAATGTTTCAGTCAGAATTGACAGCAGCATCTGAATGCTTTACAACGGTGATCAGAACTCACAGAAAATGAAGCCAGATACAAGAGATACACTGCAGGAAAGGCTCAATCGCCATGTACCCTGGTAGCATGCAGCAAGCCAGATTGCACTACAGAGGCTCAAAATATTCATTTGCCGACTACTGGGCAGCCACTCAACTCAAGGAAAGGTAGGGGTGACTGCTGACAAACCTAGTCTGCACAATAGGAATCGATACAAGAATCACCACCATAGATAAGTGTCCCACACAATACAGGAGTACAACCCACACTGTCAAAGCAGTGGATTGCCCTGTATTAAAAACGTGTGCCGCACTAGCATGCCATCCTGGGCTCCTCCAGCATCTATAGCAAGCTGCATGCACAAAAAACACACACTGATAAATGCGGGTGTTCATTAGCATTTGTCAGTGTGGGTTGTACTCCTGTATTGTGTCGTGCACTTATCTATAGCTGTCATTCTTGGTATCATTTCATATTGAGCAGATCAGGTTTGTCAGCAGTCACCTGTCCCCAACCTTGGGTTGAGTTGAGTGGCTGCCCATTAGGGTGCATTCACACGAGCGTGTGCGTATATAACAGCGCATCCACGTACGTGCAAAAACACACGTGAATGCAAGTCCGTGCTCATTGCCTTCAACGGCCCCATTGAAAGCATTGGGCTGCTGGCAACCCTGCAGTGATTTTCAGGGAAGGGCTTTAAATATAAGCCCTTCCTTGAAAAATCATCCCTGGTTTGTGTAAAAAATAAGAAAAACATATACTCACCTGTCCGCTGCTGCCGGGGCTCAGGCGCGACTTTTCTCCGCTTCATCCCCGGCAGTGTAGCATAGTTCTTTCAGCAGGCGGGGATGTAAAATCCCCGCCTGTTGAAAGGGCTATATCTGTCTGGCTGAGCGCTCAGCCAATCACAGGCAGCATTCAGCCATTCATTGAATGACAGGTGAGCGCTGCCTGTGATTGGTCACAACACTAGCCAATCATAGGCAACGCTCGGCCACTCATTGAATTCATCAATATTTTGAACCTATGTGACCTTCACCAGGAATTGGTGTTTATCCCTGCTCTTGTACTTTCGTATAAATAAGTATGGCACTTTTCTGTTGTTTTAATGATCCCATTTTCCATGATTAGTATTTTACACCAATATATGTTCATAGCATGTATTACAAATTCTGTTATTTATATTGGCAGTAATGTGGGATGAAGGGAACTCAATTACATTTGTGGTAGTCTTTTGGTAGTGTTTCAAGATGAATTCATAATAATATTGCACAGAAAGATACTCCTAGATACTCCATTACCACTGCTAAATCTTGGTGCTGATAGAATTCCTAGCATACAGTATATAAGGTGTTATATATTGCAGCTAGTTTAAAGCAAGAATCCTGAAATTCACTCTGGCTTTAAATTGGACAGAAGTAATATCAAAAGTTTCTAGTACCATTTTAATATAAATTGGAGTTTGCCACACTACACAAAGAGATCATTATTTGAAAGTGGCAATACTACATAAAAGTAATTGAGATTTCAGCTAAGATTATAACTCTGGGAATTGTATGAGGCCAGGTTATAAATAGTGATTGTATAAATGGCCCCTGGTGTCAGTCAATTTCAACTTTTTCTTCTTTTTTTGTGGCTTGTCCTCTTTATCCTTTCATTGTTCCTGAATAGCTATTGTTTTCAGACGTAGTGATTGAACATAATACGCATATGAAACTTTTTCCAGCCTAAGGGCTTTCATGCGGGCGCATTTTCAGACCTACTATGTGCGTAGACCCTATTTATTTGCATTGGACTATTCAGACATGCATTTTTTATGTGCATTAAAAAAATTGAAGCATGTCCAGTTTGGTCCATATGATGGACTAAAATCACCCATTATAGTCTACAGGATTGCATAAAAATGCTGCAAATATACAGTTGCATGTAAATTCTCTACATTTTTACATATATTGACAGGAGATAGTTGTTAAAAAAATAGTGACATCAACTGGGTCTTTTTGTGTTTTTTTGAGAATGGACGCAAAAAATGTATACGCTTATACGCATGCAGTAAAATCGCTGCATATTTTACTGACCGAAATTGCATATGTCTATGTGAATAAGCCCTTACTTAGAAGAAAAAAGATGCAGGTCTATAATGCTGCTGCATTAACTAATAGTTCCTAGATGAACATAGCATGTCACTGAGCGAAAGCCACACTGGATGCAAGGCTGTATGTACCATAAAACTGCTATAAGGCCTCATGTCCACAAACAGGTTTGATTTGCGGATTCTGAATGGGCCACCAGCGCGGGAGATCTGCATATCAAGCTGCTCATGGGAAATCATGGGCGCCCGCAACATAATTTAAGCATGCAGATTTGTTTTGCGCATCTTTTGACCGGGAAAACAAATCGCAGCATGCTCCATTTTTCTGTGGATCCCACACTGACGACTTCCAATAAAGTCAATGGAAGCCATCCGATCCGCGGCCCACCCGCAGCTGACATTGCAGAATTGCCATCGATCCCACAGGAAAGCAGGAGTGCCGGCCGACCATATGAAGGACCTTTCTCCAAAGAGAAACTGAACTGTTAGCAAACAAGGAGGTGGAAAATTTGCCCAATGGTCACTTTAAAGGGCATGGAACAGGAAACAAACACGGGCCCTACTGTCCTCAATGACAAAATTTGTTGCCATAAAGGAGCCCCATCACTTCTATGGGCGCCACTGATTGGAAGTATTGAGGCACTTAATAAATAATTACCAGAGTGTTTATCGGATATACCAGAGACAATGGTTTATAGACATAAAGAAATATTTTACATTTGAACATAAGATGAAGATTATATGGTCACGTAGTCAAGACAAACATAAAAACCTACATTTTAAAAGGAATTTCCACAATTCAAGAAAGGACATCCTGTGAATCTCTAAGAATTATCCTTTTTTTAAAGGAACACGTTGAGAACATTTTGTTAGGAGGAAATTAAGGAGAACATTTCATGGAAAATGGATGTGTTTGGCCAGCTTTAACCAGCATCTCTGTACCCTGCCATCCAAAGAATTTATTACTCAGAAATGTTCTATTCTTCCAAGAAAATAACATGAAAAAATACATATATTAGTTTTCTGATGTTAACCAGCTATATAGGTATTTTTACTGTCCAACAGTCCTTACTTAGGAGTTTATAAATGTTTCCCTTTGCCAGAGTCTGGTTATGCTGACACAACAGTGCATTCAAGTTAAAGAAAAACAATAAAAGCAAAAAAAAAGTTCTAGAATGTTTAGATGATGGTAGGAAAGCTTGCAAGTATGTAAATAAAAATAAAGGCACAGTCCAAAATTAGGGGGGGGGAGGGAAACAGCTAGTTTTCCAGAAACAGTGCCACTGTAGTCCATGTGAGGACCAAAAAACAGGTATCTTAGTGGAACTCTCCAATAAAGGTCGTAAGACAGTAGGATGCAATATCTGATTTTTCTTTTATTAAATAAATTAAAAAACAGTATAAGATATGCGTTTCGGAGTGAACCCCTTCATTAGTAAAGCTGGGTAGAGCATCACTCTTGGGACTGGAGGAATATGGACCCAAACATGCTGGTGGCACCAGGAGCGGAGAGGACCTAGGCTGGGAACACCAGGAGTAGTGGAAGTTGGCACTTATTGGGCAGTGGTGCTGAGATACCAGTTTTTCGGTCCTTATATATCTAGCTCACCCACCACTGGTGAGTCCACCTGGTTGGCAGTACCCCATTTATCTATTTTTCACAACCCTCTCTCACAACCCTCTTTTCACAACCCTCTCTCTTCTGAATCCTTGATATTTATCTAGGACTCAAGCCTCTAGCATAATGGGTTTACTCCGCCCCTTTCTTTTCTAACTGTAGTCCATGGGCTATATCTGACATTGCAGCTCAGTCCTATTTAAGTGAAGGGCAAGACTGACAGACCCCTTTTTCTAATCCTAGACTCACCTTCTAAAGAAAGGTGTAGTCAGTAGAGATGAGCGAGTATACTCGCTAAGGCACATTACTCGAGCGAGTAGTGCCTTAGCCGAGTATCTCCCCACTCGTCTCTAAAGATTCGAGGGCCGGCGTCGGTAACAGGTGAGTTGCAGCGGGGAGCAGGGGGGAGCATTACTCCCCGCTCTCCCCCGCCACTCCCCGCCCTCTGCCGGCCCCCGAATCTTTAGAGACGAGTCGGGAGATACTCGGCTAAGGCACTACTCGCTCGAATAATGTGCCTTAGCGAGTATAGTCGCTCATCTCTAGTAGTCAGTCCAGGTCTTATTAGAAGGGTCCCTAAATTATAAGCTGCTTATAAGTTGTTCTGCTATGGGAACCCTCAGGATCAGCTGTAATCTTAGAAAATCTTTCAGGAAGTGTACAGTGTCCCTGCAAGGGAAATGAAAGATTGCAGGGTTACAACTGAAATCAAGAGACTGTCCAAGTAATGCATAGACTGGCCATCTCCTCCAAACTGAGGAATGTTCTTTATAGCTACCTTTCACTCTTACTAACAGATAAGGACTCTGAAAGGGGGAACCTTCTCTATTAACTGAAAATGCCCTAGCAAGGTATTTGAAAATCTGTTTTAAAACCTGACAAATGCTTTAAGTTAAACCAATATTAATCTTGATTGCAGACATTTGCCAATTCTTAGAGCCATGAGAGATGTTGCTAACAATTTATTAAACTATATAAATACATTCTTCCGACAGGTTTCTGCATTAAGAGTGATTGTCCGCAAATACTCTCGGTGTTACCATAATTCCTTACATTCGTAAGGTAAAACAATCTTACAAAATGGCACATTAGGAAAGATAACTTTTAATTTCTTACTTTTCAGAAAAGGCTTGCTTGCTTAGAAAAATACACCAAATCCACAAGATGGAGCTCCTTATAACTAAATGACATTTCAAGATTGTTATAGTCTTTTTGTTGCAATCCAAGTTGTTTAAACCTCTAATTCATTATGGTCTGCATGAAGCTGCAATTTATTTTTCCAGGATTGTATCAAATACTTTGCCTTAAAAGGTGAAAAGAACAAGAATAGCCTACTGAATTTTGCTTTCAAATCAAGCCAGCTATTTTGTTATATTTTGACTCCTCCATAAAATCCACAAAATAACAATGCATGGGAGACTATGCATAACACTGAATGAACTTCCAACTGTCTGATCAAATTTAACCAGATATTAAACACTATTCAGTAAATTCAATGTTATCTTGATATTATTTTATTCTAGGGTCCTGCTGACACAGCATATTTACAGTGTGAGTTACAATACAGTTTTTGGACCAAAGTCTGCATAGCATTCTACAACATTTTAGCATTTAATTGAATGCAGTGGAAACTTCATCATCATAGGTCATACAACACAGATTTTTCCGATTTCCAAATCTGTGTCATACAGGAACGAATTGATATGTCAATTCTTGATGCAGTTTCCATGCAGAAACAACATCTGACAACTACATTCAGACTTGCCCTATTGAATGGGGTTGGTAGATCAGCATGTAAATACATGGCAGAACTGCAAGGCTCAGTCTTAGATTTCTGCTGCAGGCTAAATGGCAGATTTATGTTGGAAAAATCCACCGCGGATCTGACACAAATGAAGCTGTGTGAATATGCCATAGGCACAATATATCATAATTTTTTATACATCTTTGTACGAGGATTCTAGTTATAGCAAGTGCATGTTACTGTGTCTATGAAGTGTCATACAATTTTCCAATATTTTCTCTGTATCAATACCTCATGGCTTTCAATATCTCTGCTTGCAGTTTTATTCACTGCAAGAAAACAATGATCATGAAAGCCATGAAAAATTGACACCCATATATAATGAAAATGGTGGCAGATGGTGATCCAACCTGTTAGGCCATGTCACCACAATGATAGCTGTTTTGAATGCCGCCATCTTGGATTCAACTCACCTCAACTAATTTTTCAAATGGGCAGGTAGGTGTGCCATATATCAGACTGGCAAAGAATTTCACCAGAAAAATTATGGTGTGCTTCATTTTGTCATAATTTTATTTGTTCTCATATTAACACAGTGATTTGTTTCTTCATTACAGGCAAGGTGAATGATGGTGTTATCTCAAGCAGAATGTGTTGAGATCATCTTCTGTAATTCCATCTGCAATTTGTAAGGATGCCATTTATGTGGAGACCAAAATGCCTGTGTGGAGGCACAGTTAACCCCACATTCTTGAGACTGACGATGATGCTACGTTGCAGGCTCTTGCTGAATGAGGTTAGAACATTGGTTGCTGATGCTTCATCAATAATGTTTTTTGGCCAGCTGGATTTTGGTTTATCAGTGAGAGAACCTGCTTCTCAGAACTTCAAAAGAAGTTTGGCAATCAGTGTAGGTAATAAGACGTCTGGTTGGGTGGCATTGATTGAAATCAGCTACAATGACACATGTACTTTGTTCACTTGACATAAGGTCAATCTCAATATGTTCTGCTTCCCATTGGGGAAATTTAGAGTTGAATCCAAGATGGTGGCATTCAAAATGGCTGTCCTATTGGTGACAAAGCCTAACAAGGTCCCACCTTCCCTCTCAGCTTGTATGCAGAAATTGGATTACCGTCTGCCAAACCATTTCTATTCTATGTGGGTGTTTCCATACTCTTGAGAGATTCTGTAGAACAATAATGGAAAATTTACAACTATTCTATGCTAAAACTGGGGATCTGAGTTGGAGGAAGAGAAATGTTGCAATATCATGTACATGTGTACTGTGCATTATCATTGATTAGCAACATGAAATGAATATATGTAGTATTATGACTAATATAACTCTATAGCAACAATGTATATTGTTAACTAAAAAAATCTAAATACTAATTTTCCCATAGGAAAAGCATGCTGGGTAACTAAAAAGCACTGTCAAAATGTGCTACTAAGTGCATGGAATCTGTCATAAGAGAGACCACTTTAATAAAGTGCATCTATACGATGGCCAGGGTATTGTGCACAGTATGTGGTATCGCACCTGCTGTACTAATCTACTAAAGGCCCATTTACACTGGACAAATGTCGGGCAAACAATGCCCGACACTCGCTCCCATGCTGTTAGACAGGAGCGAGTATCGCTGGCCCGCTAACAGAACGGCCAGTAGGGGGCCGGGGCAGCAGGAGGAGATATCACTCCTCACTCTCACCTCTCCATTCACTTAACACATCTTAATATAAGATTTTATGCGGCTTAAAATGGAGAGGGGTGGGGGAGAGCGAGGAGTGAAATATCCTCCAGCTGCCCTGGCCCCCCCTGCTGAGCGAGCTAGTCATACTCACTCCTGTGCAGCAGCACGGAAGCTAGTATGTGCAGGGACGAGTGCCTAGCATTGTTTGACCAGACACTAATAATTTAGTTCAATTAAATGAGCTAGAATACTTTGGTTCCTTTACATGCAAATCCAATGAAGTGACAGGATAATAGCATGATAAGAGTAGCAGTTGCTGCAGCAAAGTAACAGCTAGATCAAATTCAGGCAAAACAGTATTTCAAAAATTTTTACATTGCAAATTGCTATGAAAAACAGTTTTAACGAGAGACTAATTTAATGTTAATACACAACATTGTTGTAGTGCATATTATGTTGTATTCTTTTATTCATTTCCTTCATAATATTCAGCAGGTAAAAACGAACAAACTAACTGGCTTTAATAAAATTGGAACACAGGAACATTGACCTTATGATTACACAAACCTCTCTGGTAAATTTCCACTGTCTGTTCCTCTCTTATATCAGATATCTAGAGGAGATGTTTTTTCACATGACAGCTCAAAACCATGTAGATTTAGTCCATTGCAAAATTAGTAGCTGCAAAAAGAATGACTAATGCCAGGCATATATTCCTAAGAAAACAATCCATAATGGAAAATAACATTTTGCATTTGTCTAAAGTCTGTGCGACTTAAGTGATACACTGAGAACATTTCCACCAGCATTTACAAAAGGAAGGAAATCAGCTTAACCAGTAAAATTACAATCCTCGGTGAACATCTATTCAATATTAGGTATCAAAGACTAAATTATCTGACCACATTTGGCAAAAATAAACACTTATAATAGATATTACAAGAAACAATCATGTAGCCCATGAGAAAGCATGAATTTATTACCACACATCTGGCCAAGCATCTTCCTCATGGACCTTCAAATAGTAAGATCTTTTAAGTATACCTACATATTCTCATAAAATAAGAAGCATTTTTATGATATTTGCATGTGCTTTAGTTTAATTTAACAGTCTGACAATAAATCATGTGCGTAAAACAAAGGCACTAAAAGAAACCCTTGGCTGGACATTTACAGGATCCCAGAGAGACTAGATATTTGCAAAAAAAAAACACTGATGTTAATTTTGTCATCAATCAAAAATATTTAGCTCAGATATTATGAATAGTACCAATAAATATAAAGAAATAATTATGAATAGTACCAATAAAATAATCAGATGTGCTTGAAACCCGGTTGATTTGGAATATCTTTAAATTTAGACCTTAGAATTTTTGGCAATCTATCATTTCTTTTTTCAGACATACAAGTTAACAGCTGGAGAGCACAGAAGAATATTCTATAGGTCTATATGAGTTCTATATGTCAGCTTTAGATAACATAAAAGGAGTTGAATGGGATTTTTAAAAAAACTGGCTGCTCTTATCCAGAGGCTTTGTCTGGTATTTCTACTCACTTCACTATAGCTCAACTGCAATACCAGACACAGCCTTCATTCAACAGTGTCACTGTTTCTGAAAGAATGCAACCATGTTTTTAATAATGTATAGATTCCCATTTAGGGTGACTGACTACAATTGTGATTTTTTTGTGCGTTGCGATTTTAACATTGGCAAGACCTATTGACCATTCAAAGAAAAAAAACGCTGCGAATTTACAGCAAAAAAAAAAACCGTAGTGGGTAGTCACCCTCACATATGAAAAATTAAAGCAAAACATGTCAATCAGGATGCTTTGTCATGGGACTTTGAAAACCTAGGTTTGCACTGCAAAGATCCATTACAACACATTATTGTAGCTTGATGATTAGTTAAGGTTAGAGATGAGCGAGAGTACTCGCTAATGCAAACTACTCGAGCGAGTAGTGCCTTATGCGAGTACCTGCCCGCTCGTCTCTGAAGATTCGGGTGCTGGCAGGGGAGAGCGGTGAGTTGCGGGAGTGAGCAGGGGGGAGCGGGGGGAAGAGAGAGTGAGAGAGAGATCTCCCCCCCCCCCCCCCGTTCCTCCCCGCTCTCCCCCACCGCTCCCAGCCCCCTGCTGGCACCTGAATCTTTAGAGACGAGCGGGCAGGTACTCGCATAAAAGGCACTACTCGCTCGAGTAGTTTGTTTTAGCGAGTACGCTCGCTCATCTCTAGTTAAGGTTATTTTTCTACACATATCTGCATGATGATGGTAGCTGTCTAGGTGAATAGCAGAAGGTAGTAGAGAGTGTAGCTCAAGTTTAATACTACCCTCCCGCAGCTATGGTGAATGCGGCATTTGTGGGGAAAATAAGTTAAATGATCTCCAGTCCAATGGACTAGCCTGAGTATTTCCTGTGATTTATTATATCTAAGGCTCAATTCACACTGCATTTGCACTGTCCATTTGCCACATGCATCGGGAAGGCTTCTGGCACATATGTCAAACATTTCCTTAGGACCCCACAATCTTTGGCATGTTCAATATCCCTGCAGCACCATCACAGAGAAAATTAAGCACAGCATCATGCTTATTGAAATGGGTTTGCCACATAATACACAGCAGTTCATGACTGCCCACAGACAAATGCCTGATAGTGAAGGGAGGTAAAACTTATAGTCAGCAAGTGGTTAACCTGCCTGATGAAGGAGCCTCTGTACTCCAAAACCTTGCAAAGATAAGTTTTCTAGTTAAAGGTATCACTTCTATAATATTTTGCCTTTTTTACACAATAGTGTTTAAGATCGCACAGATTTTTCTGGCCAACATTATACCAATTTTTGCTGTATATCGTATTTTTCATAATAAAACAGTACAACCAGTTCAGGATGGCGATGAATCTCATGAATACCGGACCGAAATCTTGAAAAATAAGCATTGAGTAGTTTTATATTGTAGTGTGAGGGCTTTAGCCAGTGCTATGAAATATACAATTTTCTATCCTATCACGTATGAAATAGACTTGAAGTATACAATCATTACAAACTGATTTATGATTGACCATTGGAGAAGAAATTTCTCTAGAGTTTTCCAATCTAAAAACCTTGTAAAATATAGACATTATGTACAAAGATGACATCACCATTTTATGGAACCATTTTATTTAACTATTAAAAACAGTAAAACTGAGCCATGAGGTGTCACTGTCTCAAACCAACCACCAACCACTGTGGTGAAATACTGCCATCTACTGTATCATTGCTTCTCATTCTCTCCTCTTTGTATAGTACATAGTTGTTTGGGTACTGATTATTTTATCCATTAAGTATGCTAACCTTCACATTTGCACAATAGACAGCATCTCCTTACATCATGCTGTGATAAACCATTGCAGTTCATTGCAATGTTGTATATTTAGTGAAGATGAAGGATGTTTTCTTTGCCCTTAAAAGCAAAGATACAATATTAACGTTTCCTGTTGTTTCTTTCTATGATGGCTTCTCTTAGGCCGGCTGCACATGGTGGATTTGCATTGCGGAATCCATAGCGGGCATCCGCAGCAAATATCGCCCATAGCATGCTATGAAAAAATGCGTTTTCCTCTATACGAGTGGAAATCAATTACGATTTTCCACTCACAGAGGAAAAATCGCAGCATGCTCTATTTCTGTGCGGATTCTGCACTAAAGTCAATGGAAGCAGTCCGACCCATGGCCATTGACCAATGACATTGCGGAGAGGTCACGGATTCTGCTTCATCACAGGGATTTGAAAAAAAAAAAAACTCTACTGCACATGTCCGACGGCTCGCCTTGAGGACCATCTGTAGTACAAGAAAAAGAAATGTCAGGTACTTGCGGATAGGGATCTTACAACAGAGCAGAAAAACAGAGTCCCCTGGATGAACAGATCCGTCTTATAAAGGAACCGAATTGTGACTATAATGGGGTCCGTTCAGTTCCTGCACCTGTCTGGCATTTTTACCTAACGAAAAAGTCCCCCATGCAGGACTTTTTCATCCGGCATTTCATGCCGTATCTACATTGGAGGCTTGGAACGGAGACTCCAACACAGATGTGAATAGAGCCAAAATTCACTTAGTGAAAATAGGTTACCACCAACCCTTGCAGAGAAGGAACTCAAATATATTACATTTCTGCGAGGCACAATGCAACATAACTGTTTATTTGCTAAATGTTACAACTGTGTTAGGTCTTAATCCAAGTCAGGTGGAGACCATTCCAGAATTTTATAAATTTTGTGACCCTTTCAGCCTCTCAGGATGTTGTAATTATATTCAACAGTCATTCGCTCCTCTAAACAGTTGACTGTGGATCTGAGAATAAAAGGTAAATGACTCCCTCAAGGCAGGAGAAGGCTATAAAAGATATCTTACTGCAATTACTATTGTTCAAAATGTGTCACAGGATAAGTGCAGCCACCTCTCTATTGAATTTTATGCTACAATGTCTGCTGTGAAAAGGTGAACGGGGATCAAGAGACTCCCAAACCTATCAAGAATTTATGGCATATCCAATGGATATACCATAAATGTTTAAGATGTGAATACCCCTTTAAGGTTGTGATGCAGGGCTTCTGATGTGGCATTTGAATCGTACCACTGATGTCATGCCATTTAAAAGAATAAGCAATAATGGTTTGGTTCAAGAATCACCATATATAGCAGCAAAGCAGACAAACTATGCTTGGGGGGAATAACATTGCAGTCCTCCGTTTGTGGCCTCAGATCATCACGAGTCCAGCCGCTACGAATTATTTGCAGATCTTACGCAGCTAGCAGTGGGGTAAGGGGAATTCAATTATGCTGTACCAAACAGTGACCACTCACAGAGATATTAGCTATTTATATTCCTATTCCTCCTAGGAATTGCAAAGTATTTAGTTGGCGGTGGTGTTTTTGTTAATATAAAACAAAAAGAAACCCAAACAGCAAATACACACAGTGCATGTCAGCAGCCTCAGATGTACAAATTATTTGCAGGCCTTATACAGATACTTGTGATTTTCTGCAAACTACAAAGTTAGCTGAAAAGTTTTATAATACTAAACTAAAAAAGTAACACAAAAAAGAACTAAATAAAGTAAAAAACAATGAAGAAAGCAAGGGGTAGGGGACATGGTAGTGGTGGAGGTGGTAGAGGGATGGCCACTTCAAGCTCCCACTGAAACAACAGCTCCAGAAAGCGAGGCAAGCCCACTGCCATTTCTTAGAAATGGTTCTGCCTGTGTTTTACATCTGCAGCATGCAGAACAGGTCGTAGAGTAGATGACACAGCATGCCGCAAGCACCAACGCCTCCTGTTCCTCCAATTCGCAGGCATATAACAGTCAAGTTGACAATGAGCATTCCCCTTCTACTTGACCCGGTGCCAAATCCCCCATACACTTTGAAACAGTCCTCATGGATCAGTATGAGGAGTTGTTTGATCATTCACTCTAAAGAACCAGAAGGAAGAACCAAGCCATTGAATGCACTGATGCCCAGGAAGGTAAGGGTGCGTTAGTGCGCATGGTCAGTCCTCCCCAAGGTGCGTGTACTCAGGGGGATGCAGAACCCGAGACGCCATCTTCCAATGCTCATTGTAACATAGAGTCCACTCAGAAGGAGAAAAATAATGAAGAGGAAGAGGAGGTAGAAGATGATGAGGTACATGACCCAACATGGACTGACATAGCAGCTCACAAGGGGAGGAGGAAGACCAGATGTTGCAGGGCAGCACCCTGCTAAGACAGGGAGTAAGGTGTTGCAGAAAAACATAAGGGCTGTCTGTCACCAACAGCCGCAGCAGCCATAGCAACATCAGACCCACAGCTAGGTCTACTCACAGGAATCCAGCAGCCTGAGATTTTTTTGAAACAGCAGGTGAAGACAGAAGTGTGGTTATCTGTAAGATCTGTGTTAAGAGTGTAAATCATGGCAAGAATGCAAACAACCTCAACACAATGTGTATGGACATTCACATGAACTCTCACCACCCGTTGACTTAAAGAACCCACCTGGGCCAGGGGGCGAACAGTCAGCCTCATCCAGCTCCCTCTTCCACTGCTGTAGCTGCCTCTTCCTCCATCTCCCTCCCTGTTCATGCAGCAGCCTCTGAGCACAAAGAGACAGTTTTGTGTAGGGGCAGGAGCAGGGCTACTTCAGGCCTCTCCTCCGCAATTGACAGGATCACCTAACTTTTATAAATATGAATCAGTCATGGAAATTATCTTACTTCTGCCCCCCAATGTCAGATTTATTGATTAGTTAGCACGTTGGGAATTTTTAATCACATGCGACTGAGCATAGATTTATATAAAAGACCACACTGTGCCCTCAAGGTAATGTTGCTGCTCCTTGTAATGGTGGTGCTACTGCTGCTCTCCTCCTGCTTTCGCTAAGCTTCCTCCTCCCACTTACCCCCAGAAATCTTCAACTCAAGAGCAACATCTGGGGTGCCAAAGAAATCAATACTCACGTCCTAAAAGGGCATTTTCTTTATTAGGTCCACAGATAGACAACGTTTCAACCGCAGCCTGCGGTCTTTGTCAAGTCAATGCATCACCACTGAATGACTCCACATTAAATACAAAACATACAATTAAAATGTGCCAATCACCAGACCCCATATACACTTGAAAAATTGCATCCCAAGAAAAACAACGCTGATAGGTTGTTCTCTGTCTGATCGCAGATGAGACCACTGATAATACCTTGCTGCGAATAAGAAAATTAAATGATAAATTAGAACTGCCATGAATCTCCTGGCGCCCCCACCATATGAGCGCGCATGCGCACAATTTTCAATGCCTCTCGTGGTATTCCAGCGATACGTCTAGCACGTCAGAAAAGGATCATAGTGCAAGATCTCACAGAGACATCGCGATCGTTGTCCAAGGTGTATCTGCAACCAGGCAAAACAGCATTTGAGCAGGATTATTAGCTGTACTGTGACCGTGCCGCTCAGTGACACTACTCTAAGGCCTCCTTCCCACGAACGGATTTACGCCGCGTAAATTCGCGGCAAAAATCCGCTGCGTGGCCCCCTGCTATTAGGTTCTATTGAACCTAATAGCACAATGCTCACGATGCGTAATTCCACCGCGGAATTACGCACCGCGATTTCTCCCGTCCTCACCCGCAGCATGCTCTATTTGCTGTGGGTGAGGACGGGCTGTACGCGCTGATGGCTTCCATTGCAGTCAATGGAAGCCGTCCGTTCACGCTATCTCCCGCTGTAACCAGCGGGAGATAGCGTGAAAAAACGCTTCCCCGCCTACCGCCGCAGCGTCATTTGACGCGGCCGGCGCGTCATTTGACGCGGCTGGCGCGTCACGTGACACTGCCGGCCGCGTCACGTGACGCGGTGGGCGTGTCACACGACGCGACGGCGGTGGGCGGGGAAGCGTTTTCACGCTATCTCCCGCAGGTAAGTATAGGGGCTCTGGGGGGCGCCGTGACGGGCTTCACTCCGTAATATTACGCGGCGGAGCCCGTCACGCTCGTGGGAAGGAGGCCTAAGCCTCGGGCTGTATCTAATTTTTGACCCTAGTGCAAAAATTATGTTTATATATGTGTGAATATATATATATATATATATATATATATAATTTTATACACACACACATATATAAATATGTATCTGTATGTGTGTGTGTATATTTATGTATATGATAATGAGGTCTATTTTTCACAAGACCTCACAACACTTACAACTGTACATTCAAGCTCATCCTATTTAGACAGTTAAATTTCTACTGAAATCCAGAAAATGGCTTTTATTGAGCAGATTGTAGATAAAGCAAACAGATTTCTAACGTGTATTTTGTCATGATGACCACAATGGAATTTGAAATGATACCTTCATGTTAACGGAGGCCTCACTGCTATTTATAGCATCCTTCAAAAGTGCTGCAAACTAATGAAGAGTAGATCGCAGCCCATTCTCATTTTTTACACAAACCAGATAGGACTAATTAGGATCTGTACAAGGCAGTGACATCCTTGCTGTTTTGGGGAGTTGAAAAGCTATGGAGAGGACTGTTTATAAGTAATAATACTATATTAACCTTTAAGTTTTGCCCTTTTTTCAAGTTTTCATTTCATTTCAGACTTTTTTTAGATGTCGCAAAACCAATAATGTTTATTCTTTTGTTGTTTATATTTTTATGATAAGAAAATGGTAAAAAGTTTTTTTGAACTAATATTTGAACTAAAAATCTTTGTCAAAACGTAGTTTTACATTTTTTTCTTAGTCCCACTAGGAGGTTTGAACATGAGATCACTAGATCATTTTATACATCTGTATTGCAGTGTATTGTACTTCTCAACATTAGTCTATTAAGCTCTGTCACAGGTAGGGCATCTTCTTAGGCATCAAAAAATGGCAAACCTCAAAGTCTTAACTAGGTGCCGAGCTGCCAAGGCAACTCATATGTACTAATAATCTGTAAGCCTGCAAGGCACATTATATATACTTATTTGACTGGCACCCTATATCCAAAATATCCTATGTCCTTAGGGCTCATGTCCACGGGGAAAATATGATTTAGGATCCGCAGCGGATTACCTGCACGCGGATCCGCACCCCATAGGGATGCATTGACCACCCGCGGGTACATAAATACCCGCGGATCGTCAATAAAAGTGATTTTAAAAAAAATGGAGCATGAAAAAATCTGGACCATGCTCCATTTTCATGCGGGTCTCCCGCGGGGACGGCTCCCGCGGGCTTCTATTGAAGCCTATGGAAGCCGTCCGGATCCGCGGGAGACCTAAAATAGGAATTTAAAGCATTTACTCACCCGCAGCGGGCCGCGAAGCTCTTCTCTTCCTCACGGCCGCATCTCCCTTGCTTCGGCTCGGCGGATGTGCCCGGCGCATGCGCGCGGCACGTCGACGACGTGCCGGCGACGTGCCGCCGGCGTCAGGAATTCATCCGCCGGCCGAAAATGAAGATCCGGCCGTGAGGAAGAGCAGAGCGTCCCCGCCCGCTACGGATAGGTAAATGCTTTTAAATTGCTATTTTCGGCGCTCATGTCCGCGGGGCAGGAGGGACCCGCTGCAGATTCTCCATTGAGAATCTGCAGCGGATCTGATTTTCCCCGTGGACATGAGGCCTTAAGGGGTTAAATAATAGTACCTTACAATTTTTAAAAATGTATAAGCGGCCTGCATTACAAAAGACACTAAATAACCCTGAATTGACAAAATCCATTTTTGTAGAGCCTTGGAGAATTGACATAGTTTCTTCTGTTACAGTTATGGCCTGGTAAAGTAGCAACTTACCAACATGAGGCATTGAACCTTCAATTTAAAACATGCCAGCAGTGGGAAGGGGTGTTTTGGAGAGTTCAGTTACACATTTGTAATTCCTGCATTATAAAACATCAATTTTCCTTGATTTTGGAGTAATACGTACCATTTTGTTTTTTATATACAATCAATTAACTTGTCAAAAATGATCATTTAAATACATCAGGGCTTTAAACCATGGTTTCCTACTAACATCCAGTTCAAATGAATATGCTTTTCTTGTGTGCTGGAACTCAAGTAATTATTTTGTGTTACCATTTCTCTTCCTGCCACCAATTCCTCTCTTCTGATATTTGTAAACGTAGCTATTTTACCAGTCAACCAACGTTATCATTTACATGAAGTGGTAGCTTAATACTTGATCCTTAATGATTACTGACTCTACACGTCCACCCTATGATTTCCTGCAAGGTAAGCCTTATCCAGATTAAAATCTAGTCTTTATAAGGATGTTGGCATCATTCTATCTATTTAGATATGAATATCTGAAAACTGATCTGAACTTTTTGCTGTTTATATTTTTTTAAATCAGACTGTGGCAGCAATTGAATAACTCATACTTCTGTTTCTGGCATTGATGCATATTATATCATTGAGGGTATCTTCTAATGCAGGAGGTGGTTTACTCTTGGCAAGTGAATAGAGTTTGTATTCTCAAATAGCTCACACTCTACTAAAGTGATAGCCTCACAATGATATCTACTACCAATAAACTACAGACATTTAACATGTAGAGTATGGGCCCTTTTACATGGAATGATTGTCGTTCAAATTAAAGGAATCGGAACGTAATCATTCAGTGTAAATGCCTGCACAAATTCAACAATGAAGGATACTTAGCGTATGGTTCGGATCATGTAGTCATAAAAAAAATCAAACGATGATCAGCCCATATAAACAGGCAGTCAGTCATCTATGAACAACTGCCTGTTTACTGTGAGTGGAAGTGGATGTCCGGAAGCGATCTCCTGCCCGAACACTGTGCCTTTGTTCACTGGGCAATGTGTAAAAGGGGAAAATGTGTAAGAGGGCCCTAATTCTTTCTAGCACTATTGTACGATCAAGTGTTTAATGCCCTTATAGGCATGTTTACCTTATAAAGGGGAATAAAAGTTTCAGTGTTTTTTACATTTATATACTTATGGATAGGCTTAATATATTTTTTTCTTTCAGAAAAATCTATGCAACCGTTTACATATTAATGTTCTCTTTGAGCTACTTTAAAAAGCCATTTTTATAAGTAGTGTTTTAACAGCATCAGTCAGCATACTCAGTGGCTAAAAGGACAAAAAATAGGAATACTGAAGGAGAGGAGAGATCAACTTGAACAATCTGTGGCATTACCAATTCCTTTGCTGAGCATTAGAGATGAGCGAGTATACTCGCTAAAGGCAATTGCTCGAGTGAGCCTTGCCTTTAGCGAGTACCTGCCCGCTCGAGACCAAAGGTTCGGGTGCCGGCGGCGGGCAGGGAGCTGCGGGGGAGAACAGGGCGGAATGGAGGGGAGATCTCTCTCTCCCTCTCTCCCCCCTGCTCCCTCCTGCTGACTGCCACTGCTCACCGCTCCCCCGCGCTGGCACCCGAACCTTTTGGCCTCGAGCGGGCAGGTACTCGCTAAAGGCAGTGCTCGCTCGAGCAATTGCCTTTAGCGAGTATACTCGCTCATCTCTAGTGAGCATGTGTTCTTAAAAGTACTAAAGTTCTGTTTATTTTACTAATAACATTGTTACCATTTGAAACAAGAAATAACACTTGCAGTTAAACGGATGTAAAAAATCTGCATACCCGGACCATATGCTGTATAAGAATGCATAATCTATTCTTTGTAATTAATACTGCAACCATAATTACACCTGTATGTTATTGAAAATACCAATAAAAGTCATTGGAAAGAAAAGTACTGGAGTTCTTGTCCTAACTTCATTTTATCTCTGCCTATGTACCGTTGGAAGTTCCGCACTGTAGTATAGGGTGCATTTTCCCCAATTGTATAAACAATGCAAGATTTTAACTACTTTCTTCTAGAATAATTACAAATGTGAGTATGTGTACAAAATTTGAGGATCAATTAAACCTGTAAAGATACATACATTACATTACTACGATTTCTTAAGATTGAAACTTGTCATAAAAATTGTACATAACAGCGTAGTAAGAAAATGGAAGGTACGTCTATATCACTAGGAAATGTACAACATTTTGTAACGGTGTTCTGAGTGATGACTTGAAATTTTGATCAGAAGTGCCTATAACGAACAACTTAAGCAGTAGTGGATTATAATATAGTCAGTTTGAGTGGTTGCCAAGAGCCAGAGGTTCCTGTGACCCCCATGGCCACCAAAACTATGTACTATCTTAAAAAACTTACACCATTTATTAGACATTGCTGGTCAGTTTCATTTAGGAGGCATCTGAGAGAGAGGTGTCACTGGTTCAATGAAAAAATATTGCCCAATGCAGTTGCCCGCCTATCCACTTTTCAAGCTACAGTGGTCCTCTGCTCCATATCTAGAGGCTGACATGAAGCTCAAGGTAATGATGTGCGGTGGAAAGTGGGGATTGTTATGTAGCCCAAGGTAGAGATGGAGCCTGGGCAGAGAGTGGCAGGTAGAGGTTGATAGGAGCTCAGCTAGAAAGATACAGACTGCTCAGTGGTTAACAGGTAGAGGATTGGAATTTTCCATAGACCCATTACCTGTAATGAATGAAGTAGTGATGCACATGTGGGACCACTGCTTCATTCATTGTACCTGGCTATCTCTGGCAGTCCCAGTGACAGAATGGAATAGTAGTCACGCATGTGCTCCAATCACACAGAGGACCACATTCTCATGATCGGTAGAGGTCCAATCAGTCATCCTGTCGATTTGTGCTTTAATTATGGGAAAACCTCTTTAACTGTGCTGCTGATTTTGAAATCCATACTATGCTCTATGTAGTATGCAGTATGATGTTGCAAAAACACCAACAATTTTCACAATGCATTTCACTAGAGATGAGCGAACGCGTTCGTCCGAGCTTGATATTCGTGCGAATATTAGGGTGTTCGGGATGTTCGTTATTCGTAACGAACACCATGCGGTGTTCTGGTTACTTTCACTTACTTCCCTGAGACGTTTGCGCTCTTTTCTGGCCAATTGAAAGACAGGGAAGGCATTACAACTTCCCCCTGTGACGTTCAAGCCCTATACCACCCCCCTGCTGTGAGTGGCTGGGAAGATCAGGTGTCACCCGAACATAAAAGTCGGCCCCTCCCGCGGTTCGCCTCAGATGCGGTGTGAGTTAGATGAGGGACAGTGCTGTTTGTACCGGAGCTGCTGTAGGGAAAGAATTGGTAGTTAGTGTAGGCTTCAAGACCCCCCAAAGGTCCTTATTAGGGCCACTGATAGCTGTGTGTTGGCTGCTGTTAGCAGTGGCAAATTTTTTTTTTCTCAAAATCGGCAGTGCAGAGCATTGCACCCGGCATTAGGGACAGAAGTGCTGCATAGGCAGGGAGAGTGTTAGGAGTGAGTGTAGCCTTCAAGAACCTCAACGGTCCTTTCTAGGGCCATATTTATCCGTGTGCAGTACTGTGCTGGCTGCTGTTAGCTGTGCTGCATTTTTTTTTGCTTCTCAAAATCGCCTCTGCAGACCATTGCACCCTCCATTGATACTGCAGGGAAAGAATTGTATAGGCAGGGCGACAACACAGTTGTTATTCATTGAATATACGCAGTGCTGCCTTTTGGTGCCAAAAAACGGAAAATAATTAAATTTGTCCTGCCTCTGTCCGGCCTAACGCCGGTGGACACGTGTGAGCTGCGTCTGCAACCTGTAAAAATCATACGCACCCAGCTACGTTTTACTGCTGGCTTCGCCATTTGCTTTCCTTAATTGGGAAAAAAATACCTGCTCTGCCAGAGTTATAATAACTCTGCTACCCTCACGTTCTGTGACACATAAGCAGGGACACAGCACAGTTATTAAACTTCTCATGTTCATTGAATATACGCAGTGCTGCCTTTTGGTGGAAAAAAACTGAAAACAAATCTATTTGTCCAGCCTCTGTCCGTCCTAAGGGCTGTGGACACGTGTGAGCTGCGTGAACAACATTGCTAAATCAGACGCACCCAGCTACGCTTTGCTGCTGGCTTCGCCATTTGCTTTCCTTAATTGGGAAAAAAATACCTGCTCTGCCAGAGTTATAATAACTCTGCTACCCTCACGTTCTGTGACACATAAGCAGGGACACAGCACAGTTATTAAACTTCTCATGTTCATTGAATATACGCAGTGCTGCCTTTTGGTGGAAAAAAACTGAAAACAAATCTATTTGTCCAGCCTCTGTCCGTCCTAAGGGCAGTGGACACGTGTGAGCTGCGTGAACAACATTGCTAAATCAGACGCACCCAGCTACGCTTTGCTGCTGGCTTCGCCATTTGCTTTCCTTAATTGGGAAAAAAATACCTGCTCTGCCAGAGTTATAATAACTCTGCTACCCTCACGTTCTGTGACACATAAGCAGGGACACAGCACAGTTATTAAACTTCTCATGTTCATTGAATATACGCAGTGCTGCCTTTTGGTGGAAAAAAACTGAAAACAAATCTATTTGTCCAGCCTCTGTCCGTCCTAAGGGCGGTGGACACGTGTGAGCTGCGTGAACAACATTGCTAAATCAGACGCACCCAGCTACGCTTTACTGCTGGCTTCGCCATTTGCTTTCCTTAATTGGGAAAAAAATACCTGCTCTGCCAGAGTTATAATAACTCTGCTACCCTCACGTTCTGTGACACATTAGCAGGGACACAGCACAGTTATTAAACTTAGATAATTCATTCACTAGAGGCAGTGGGGCCTTTCGTTTTCCAAAAAGGGCAAAAATTATATTTGGCCTGCAGTCTTGCGCCAATTTATTTCCTGCCTGTGAAATCAAATCACTGGTAATACAGCATGCTGAGGGGTAGGGGTAGGCCTAGAGGATGTGGACGCGGCCGAGGACGCGGAGGGCCAAGTCAGGGTGTGGGCACAGCCCGAGCTCCTGATCCCGGTGTGTCGCAGCCGACTGCTGCGCGATTAGGAGAGAGGCACGTTTCTGGCGTCCCCACATTCATCGCCCAATTAATGGGTCCACGCGGGAGACGGTTATTAGAAAATGAGCAGTGTGAGCAGGTCCTGTCCTGGATGGCAGAAAGTGCTTCGAGCAACCTATCGTCTACCCGCAGTTCTGCGCCGTCCACTGCTGCCAATCCGAATCCTCTGTCTGCTGCTCCTCCTTCCTCCCAGCCTCCTCACTCCACTACAATAACACCTGCTCAGGAGCGGGAACACTCCCAGGAACTGTTCTCGGGCCCCTGCTTAGATTGGGCAGCAGCGGTTCCTCTCCCACCAGAGGAGTTTATCGTCACTGATGCCCAACCATTCGAAAGTTCCCGGGGTCCGGGGGAAGAGGCTGGGGACTTCCGCCAACTGTCTCAACAACTTTCTGTGGGTGAGGAGGACGATGACGATCAGACACAGTTGTCTTGCAGTGAGGTAAAAGTAAGGGCAGTAAGTCCGAGGGAGCAGCGCACAGAGGATTCGGAGGAAGAGCAGCAGGACGATGAGGTGACTGACCCCACCTGGTGTGCAACGCTTACTCAGGAGGACAGGTCTTCAGAGGGGGAGTCAAGGGCATCAGCAGGGCAGGTTGCAAGAGGCAGTGCGGTGGCCAGGGGTAGAGGCAGGGCCAGACCGAATAATCCACCAAGTGTTTCCCAAAGCGCCCCCTCGCGCCATGCCACCCTGCAGAGGCCGAGGTGCTCTAAGGTCTGGCAGTTTTTCACAGAGACGCCTGACGACCGACGAACAGTGGTGTGCAACCTTTGTCGCGCAAAGCTCAGCCGGGGAGCCAACACCAACAGCCTCACCACCACCACCATGCGCAGACATATGATGGCCAAGCACCCCGCAAGGTGGGACGAAGGCCGTTCAGCGCCTCCGGTTTGCACCCCTGCCTCTCCCCCTGTGCCCCAACCTGCCACTAAGATGCAACCCCCCTCTCAGGACACAAGCACTACCGTCTCCTGGCCTGCACCCACACCCTCACCTCCGCTGTCCTCGGCCCCATCCAGCAGTGTAGTTCAGCGCACCGTCCAGCCGTCGCTTGCGCAACTGTTGGAGCGCAAGCGCAAGTACGCCGCCACGCACCCGCACGCTCAAACGTTAACCGTCCGCATAGCAAAATTCATCAGCCTTGAGATGCTGCCGTATAGGGTTGTGGAAACGGAGTCCTTCAAAAGTATCATGGAGGCGGCGGCCCCGCGCTACTCAGTTCCCAGTCGCCACTACTTTTCCCGATGTGCCGTCCCAGCCCTGCACGACCACGTCTCCCGCAACATTGTACGCGCCCTCACCAACGCGGTTACTGCCACGGTCCACTTAACTACGGACACGTGGACAAGCACAGGCGGGCAGGGCCACTACATCTCCCTGACGGCACATTGGGTGAATTTAGTGGAGGCTGGGACAGAGTCAGAGCCTGGGACCGCTCACGTCCTACCCACCCCCAGAATTGCGGGCCCCAGCTCGGTGGTGGTATCTGCGGAGGTGTATGCTTCCTCCACTAAAGCACCCTCCTCCTCCTCCTCTGTCTCGCAATCAAGATGTGTTAGCAGCAGCATGTCGCCAGCAGTCGGTGTCGCGCGGTGTGGCAGCACAGCGGTGGGCAAGCGTCAGCAGGCCGTGCTGAAACTACTCAGCTTAGGCGATAAGAGGCACACGGCCCACGAACTGCTGCAGGGTCTGACACAGCAGACCGACCGCTGGCTTGCGCCGCTGAGCCTCCAACCGGGCATGGTCGTGTGTGACAACGGCCGTAACCTGGTGGCGGCTCTGCAGCTCGGCAGCCTCACGCACGTGCCATGCCTGGCCCACGTCTTTAATTTGGTGGTTCAGCGGTTTCTGAAAAGCTACCCACGCTTGTCAGACCTGCTCGTAAAGGCGCGCCGGCTCTGCGCACATTTCCGCAAGTCCCACACGGACGCTGCCACCCTGCGCACCCTGCAACATCACTTTAAGCTGCCAGTGCACCGACTGCTGTGCGACGTGCCCACACGGTGGAACTCTACGCTCCACATGTTGGCCAGGCTCTATGAACAACGTAGAGCTATAGTCGAATACCAACTCCAACATGGGCGGCGCAGTGGGAGTCAGCCTCCTCAATTCCTTTCAGAAGAGTGGGCCTGGTTGGCAGACATCTGCCATGTCTTTGGTAATTTTGAGGAGTCTACCCAGGTGGTGAGCGGCGATGCTACAATCATTAGCGTCACCATTCCTCTGCTATGCATCTTGAGAAATTCCCTGCAAACCATAAAGGCAGCTGCTTTGCGCTCGGAAACGGGGGCGGGGGAAGACAGTATGCCGCTGGATAGTCAGGGCACCCTCCTGTCTATTTCTCAGCGCGTACAGGAGGAGGAGGAGGAGCATGAGGAGGATGAGGAGGAGGGGGAAGAGACAGCTTGGCCCGCTGCTGACGGTACACCGGCTGATTGCCTGTCATCCTTTCAGCGTGTATGGCCTGAGGAGGAGGAGGAGGAGGAGGATCCTGAAAGTGATCTTCCTAGTGAAGACAGCCATGTGTTGCGTACAGGTACCCTGGCACACATGGCTGACTTCATGTTAGGATGCCTTTCTCGTGACCCTCGCGTTGCACGCATTCTGGCCACGACGGATTACTGGGTGTACACACTGCTCGATCCACGGTATAAGGAGAACCTGCCCACTCTGATTCCCGAAGAGGAAAGGGGTTCGAGAGTGTTGCTATACCACAGGACCCTTGCGGACAAGCTGATGGTAAAATTCCCAGCCGACAGCGCTAGTGGCAGAAGGCGCAGTACCGAGGGCAAGGTAGCAGGGGATGTGCGTAGATCGAGCAGCATGTACATCCCAGGCAGTGCAACAGTCTTTAAGGGCCTGGCCAGCTTTATGGCTCCCCACCAAGACTGTGTCACCGCTCCCCAGTCACGGCTGAGTCGGCGGGAGCACTGTAAAAGGATGGTGAGGGAGTACGTAGCGGATCGCACGACCATCCTTGGTGACGCCTCTGCCCCCTACAACTACTGGGTGTCGAAGCTGGACACGTGGCCTGAACTCGCGCTGTATGCCCTGGAGGTGCTTGCTTGTCCTGCGGCTAGCGTCTTGTCGGAGAGGGTGTTTAGTGCGGCTGGGGGAATCATCACAGATAAGCGTAGCCGCTTGTCAACCGACAGTGCCGACAGGCTAATACTCATCAAGATGAACAAAGGCTGGATTTCCCCAGACTTCTGTTCTCCACCAGCGGACAGCAGCGATACGTAAGCAATACGTAGGCTGCACCCGCGGATGGAAGCTACGTTCTCTCTCACCATCCAAAACGGGGACATTTCTGCTTCATCAATCTGTGTCTAATATTCCTCCTCCTCCTCCTCCTGCTCCTCCTCCTGAAACCTCACGTAATCACGCTGAACGGGCAATTTTTCTTAGGGCCACAAGGCTCACTCAAATAATTTTTCAGAACAATTTTTATAAGTTTCAATGCGCTTAAAAGCATTGGAACTTTAACTTGAACCAATTTTTCGTTACACTGGGCTGCCTCCAGGCCTAGTTACCACTTAAGCCACATTAACCAAAGCGATTAATGGGTTTCACCTGCCCTCTTGGATGGTCATGGCCAATTTTTGGGATGTACATTAGTACTGTTGATACAGCAATTTTTGTGGGCCCTCGCCTACAGTGTAATCAAATTAATTTTTAGCCCACCTGCATTACAGCTGACGTTACCTCAGCTGTGTTGGGCAATGCAATGGGATATTTTTATGTACCGCCGGTGGGTTCCAGGGAGCCACCCATGCTGTAGGTGCACACTGAGTTTTTAATACATCTGTACACTTCTAAAGAACCCGTCTGACTGGGGCATGCAGTGTGGGCCGAAGCCCACCTGTATTACGCACGACATTACTACCTCAGCTGTGTTGGGCAATGCAATGGGATATTTCTATGTACCGCCGGTGGCTTCCTGGCACCCACCCAGGCAGTGGGTCCACAGGGAGTTTAACCTACATGTGTCCACTTGTAAAGAACCCCAGTCTGACTGGGGCATGCAGTGTGGGCCGAAGCCCACCTGTATTACGCACGACATAACTACCTCAGCTGTGTTGGGCAATGCAATGGGATATTTCTATGTACCGCCGGTGGCTTCCTGGCACCCACCCATGCTGTGGGTCCACAGGGAATTATAAATGCATCTGTTTCCACTTATAAAGAAACCCAGTCTGACTGGGGCATGCAGTGTGGGCCGAAACCCACCTGCATTAACCCTTTCCAGTCCACTGTGTGACCTGTGAAGACATTAGGGTTTAAGGCTGTACAGCTCCGTTGTTGGTAGACGTCCGTCGGGGTTCTCTTACTGTATATTGCCAGCCTCTCTGCTGTCGGAGCCTATCCTACGTGTCAGCTCATGCAGTACTGGCTTTAGCCAGCATATAGCGCCGTTGTATAACGGCAGAAAAAGAGTAAGCCCCCTAGGAAAACCATATACAAATTGGATTGGAAAGGGTTAAGCACAACATTACTACCTCAGCTGTGTTGGGCAATGCAATGGGATATTTCTATGTACCGCCGGTGGCTTCCTGGCACCCACCCATGCTGTAGGTGCACACGGAGTTTTTACTACATCTGTACACTTATAAAGAACCCCAGTCAGACTGGGGCATGCAGTGTGGGCCGAAGCCCACCTGCATTAAGCACGACATTACTACCTCAGCTGTGTTGGGCAATGCAATGGGATATTTCTGTGTACCGCCGGTGGGTTCCAGGGAGCCACCCATGCTGTGGGTCGACAGGGACTTCACAATAGGGAGTTGTACCTGCCTGTGTCTATGAATTAAAAAGCCCGGTCTGACTGGGGCATGCAGACACCTTGACAGAATGAATAGTGTGTGGCACATAGGTTCCCCATTGCTATGCCCACGTGTGCAGCTCCTGATGGCGGTGGCACAGGATTCTATTTCTCATTGCTTCTGTACAGCATTGTGGGCTATCGCTCCGCCACTTTTAAAGAGGGTCGCTGCCTAGCCGTGCCAACCTCTGCAGTGTGTGCCTGCGGTCCCTCGTCATGGCAGACGCAATTCTAAATAGACATGAGCGTGGTGTGGCATGAGGGCAGCTGAAGGCTGCCCAGGGACACTTTGGTGTGCGCTGTGGGGGGGAGGGGGGGCGGTTGGTCAGCATGTAACCCAGGAGAAGTGTCAGTGGAGTGTCATGCAGGCAGTGATTGTGCTTTGTTGGAGGTAGTGTGGTGCTTAGCAAAGGTATGCCATGCTAATGAGGGCTTTTCAGAAGTAAAAGTTGTTGGGAGGGGGGGGGGCCCACTCTTGCCGGTATTGTGGCTTAATAGTGGGACCTGTGAACTTGAGATGCAGCCCAACATGTAGCCCCTCGCCTGCCCTATCCGTTGCTGTGTCGTTCCCATCACTTTGTTGAATTGCCCAGATTTTCACACATGAAAACCTTAGCGAGCATCGGCGAAATACAAAAATGCTCTGGTCGCCCATTGACTTCAATGGGGTTCGTTGTTCGAAACGAACCCTCGAGCATCGCGGGAAGTTCGTTCCGAATAACGAGCACCCGAACATTTTGGTGTTCGCTCATCTCTACATTTCACCCTTTTCAATAAACAGTGTCAAGTTCACAACTAAATTTGCATGCCTGCACTTGCTGCTGACTATAGATTAGGCAGGGGGTGTGATGGGGACAATTTTAGTAAACAGTCAAAAATGTGTTATACACTAAGGCCGGCTGCACACGGCCGTGACGGGCTCCTCCGCGGAATATTCTGCGGCGAAGCCCGTCACGGCGCCCCCCCAGAGACCCTATACTTACCAGCGGATCCGGCGTTCTGGGTCCCGCATGACGCTTCGGCGTGATGCGCCGCAGCGTCATGTGACACGCCGGCCACGTCACAAGACACGCCTACAGCGTCACATGACGCAGCCGGCCGCATCATATGATGCGGCGGCGGTGGGCGGAGAGGCGATTTCACGCTATCTTCCGCTGTGTTACAGCGGAAGATAGCGTGAGCGGACGGCTTCCATTGACTGCAATGGAAGCCGGCCGCGCGTACACCCGGGAGGACGGGAGATTTCACGGTGCGGAATTCCGCGATGGAATTCCGCACCGTGAGCATTGAGCTATTAGGTTCAATAGAACCTAATAGCTGCAGGCAACGCGGCGGAAATCCGTCCGTGGGAAGGAGGCCTTAGTCCTCCACTGTATGTAAGAGATAGCAATTTAGATTTGCAAAGTTTTAACTAAGATCAAGGTATATTGGATTCTGGTGTATGGATTATATTTGATTTTAGCCTTGGGTATCTGGTATTTGTAAGTTTTTATAAAATAGTCTTAATGATGTACAATTTCCAGCCATGGCTGTCTGCTGAGCCAGGCAAAGCCAAATATGTTTTTTACGATAAGTCTTTATCAGAAGTGCACCAAGTATGTTAAATGATTGATGTGCTGATTAGCTAGTTGTAGATAACGACTGACCTGGTGCTCCGTGGGATAACCCTGGATGGGGAAACCCACTGACACCTGTTGCCCTGGTTAGAGTATAAAGAGGTCTTTAGTCCATGATCTGTAAATCAGGAGAGACGCCGGAGGACCAAGCGATCCAAATAGGTGCTTGAAGAAAAATGGCTATATGGAAGAAAAAAGTCTTCCACGCTCGTGTGGATCAGACCGGCAAAAATCAGTCTTCTAGATGTCCGTAAACATCAAACTTTTATTAAAACACTGAGCTCACATCTAGCAGACTGATTTTTGCCGGTCTGATCCACACGAGCACGGAAGATTTTTTTATTTTATATAGCCAAGTTTTTTACAATAAATGTTTAGTCTATTGAACAGTACTGCTGTATATATTTATCAAATGTTATACATACCACCGATTTCACTGGTCAACAGTGACATTTTTTCCGACTTGAAGGTAGGTATTTCTTAATCATTTCATCATGGAAGAAACGAAAATGACATTGAAAACTTGGAGTTAGCTCTTGGCTCTGAGATGTAGCCCATTTAAGCTAAATATATGTATCTTTATTCAGATCCACAAGGTTAGATGAGTGAAATCATTAAATAAACAAAAGGATACATAGTAAAATAGTTGAATAACTAAAATGTAAAGCAGATACTGAAATGCTTAAATCTTAGAATAGCTGTGTATATATTACAATTAAAAAATGCAATTAAGTGTTCTCCAACTTGGTTTTGTTCGTAATTCCAGGTTAGAATCCAGGATGCCACGTAATTGTAAAAACTCTTCTGAAAAGGTTTGTTACATGTGTGGTGAGGGGACATTTTCTGCCCAGATACCTTGTATTACTCCAATCATATAGGCTGCATATGGCCAATATTTCGGCATCCGGTTGGGAGATCAGGACAAGCACTGTATTTGAAGTTAGTGTATCTATAAAACCAGAGTTAGGCCTACTAAACAAAGTATAATGTCACATTCATTTTCCTTGACCCAAAATTAGAGTAGTTTAGTTATTTTGAGAAAAGAAAGAGCTTCAAAGCGTATATTTAGAGAATAGTACATCTTAAGAAGCAGAGCTAATAAACAAAATCTAATATGATATCCGTGTTTCACCCAAAACTAGGCTAGTTTGCAATTTTTTCCTTTCTCAAAATACTTAAAATGTATTTTTACTTATTGTCCAGTGTTATGAGCATATTACATTTGGTAGATATACATTAGCATAAGGGCTCGTTCGCATGAGGGAATCTGCACAGCTAAATTACACGCACAAAAAACATGACTATTAGAACCAATGGTTTCCTATGGAAACTTTCAGACAAAGGAACTTTAGCTGCACAAAAAAAAATTGCATTTATAATAATAGGACATCAGCGACTGAAATTCCCTGCTGCGCAAAATATAGGTCTTGACCTATCTTTGGTGTACAAAACGCAGAAGTGTCCAAGGCTCCTAGGGGAGCTGGAAAAAAAGGAGGGGAAGGAAGTTTAGCTGTGTCCAACACTCAGACATGTGACATGTGCTTGTATTTTTATCAGTAGAAGTCATTAGGAGGATTTCTACCGAGGAAATTCCGAACAGCAGCGCATTTTTTCTGCAACACGCAACTCCCATTCGTGTGAATGGGTGATTTATACGCTGATGAGGCTCAGGACTTAACTCAAGAAAATCGTCCATTCACGCGACTGGGAACTGCATTAGCCATGATTTTACTGTCCACAGGATTTTTATGTGATTAGGTCCCTCATATGAACAAGCCCTAATGTAGTCACTCCCATCCTGCTAGTAATAGAATTTGATTAACTATGTCAGTTGTGAAGATGGGCTCATTAAAGGGGTTGTCCCGAGGCAGAAACGCAAAATTTCATATTAGCCCATTCCCCCTGTCACCCCCTTCATTAAGCAGCCCTTGTGAGCGGTTATAAACCGCATTGTACTTACACTTTCGCAGAAAAAATGACTTTTAAAACTTCTCCCTCTAAGATGGCGCCTGCTGAGTCCCTGGGTGCGTTCCACGGTGCACCGCTCGCTCTTCCTGGATGCCTCATGCGCGCTCCCGAGACGCCGGTCACGTGAGCAGGTGACTGACGTCATCGGTGGAGGCGTGTTCTTGTAAATGAATGGAACGCCGATCCAGCCGCCTTATTGGCTGGTCGGCAGAAAGCGTCACAGCGGGAGGTGCAGTCTACAGGAGAAAACAGCAAACAGCTGTTTCTCCCATCTCTTGACTACACAGAAGCTCCGGTAAGTACACCTTTCCTCTGTACTCTTTTATGCATTGATTAGCACCGCAGACACCTCACCCCCCCCAGCGCCCACAGCACCACAGCACCGCAGACACCTCACCCCTCCCCCCCCACAGCGCCCACAGCACCCACAGACAACTCACTTAGGGTGCATTCACACGAACGTATATCGGCTCGGTTTTCACGCCGAGCCGATATACGTTGTCCTCGTGTGCAGAGGGGGGAGGATGGAAGAGCCAGGGCCAGGAACTGTGCTCCCGCCCCCTCTCTGCCTCCTCTCCGCCCCTCTGCACTATTTGCAATGGGGAGAGGCGGGATGGGGGCGGGGCTAATTCCCGGACCTTAGCCCCACCCCCGTCCTGCCTCCTCTCATTGCAAATAGTGCAGAGGGGCGGGGAGGAGGCAGAGAGGGGGCGGGAGCACAGTTCCTGGCCCTGGCTCTTCCATCCTCCCCGCTCTGCACACGAGGACAACGTATATCGGCTCGGCGTGAAAACCGAGCCGATATACGTTCGTGTGAATGCACCCTTACCCAGGCGGCTGTATTGCGTTCGTCCCGGCTGGCGGCTGCTGATCCCGAGTGGCTCCCGGCTGCTGATCGTCCCGGCTGGCTGCTGATCGTCCCGGCTGGCTGCTGGTCAGTTGTCCCGGCTAGCTGCTCCTGGATGGTCCCGGCTGGCTGTTGCTGATTCGGGGTGAATCACCCCTGTTTAAAGGGACGCCGGGAGCTGAATAGCCGCCCCTGCGCGCTCCCGTACAGTGATAGCTCGTCTGCGCATGCGCAGACGAGCTGTATCGCGCGGGCACGCTGGAGAAGCTCGTACACAGAGGGAAGAGAGAAGACTGCGCAAGCGCGGCTAAAATGGCATGCTGTGGCAGAAATTAGTCGGCACCATGGTGACGGGGACACAGAGACAGCGCGAGAACGGAGGTAAGTAATTGAATAACTTCTGTATGGCTCATATTTAATGCACAATGTATATTACAAAGTGCATTAATATGGCCATACGGAAGTGCTTAACCCCACTTGCTGTCGCGGGACAACCCCTTTAACAGAAGGATTGATTCAGTCATTCCAAAACAAGAATTCATATTTCAGAAGTATTTAATTGACCTACATGTGCTTTAATTAGCATTGAAGTAAAAGCCAACTGCTATTGGCAGCATGGGAGTGACTACCCTATGCTTGTGTTTTTCCATTAAGTACTATATCTACATAATGAAACAGGTCACATTTTTACCAAACATAGGCCATGTGCCAAATTCTATAATGTTTCCGATTTCTGCCTAGAGAGATTTAATTAGCTTGATTATATAAGACACCAAGGTCGAGCATTGAATTATAAGTCAACCTAACCACAATCCATCTTAGCAGACCCACCAGCCAGGAGCCCCAATTTCAATTTTTGCTATTGTTTACTTCATAGCACCAGGTGTTTACATCAAAGCCGTGCTCTCTGAACAGCCCTCTGGTTCTTCTGTATTCTTGTTTTAAAGCTACATACTTTTTGGTATTAGATGTCAAGAATCATTTCAGTGAAGAAAGAATGCCGCAAGTTTTCATGTCCTTCCAGGTGATCTCATATTTCTTGCTGTTTTGTTGAAACATACATAGAGATTTGTCTTTCTAGGTGAATGTGATGTGGTTTTGAGACAAGCAATTTATTCCATATGCACTTTGTAAGTATAGTAAAAATCTCTTTAACATCTGGTGCTACAGCCTGGACCAGGAGCTGCAACATCATAACACTGTCCCATGTAATCACTGTAAAACAATTCTGATGATATAGTAGGGTTGTGCCATGTGTAAAATTACAGACTTCGGGCTTATGCACACAAAGAATTTTACGGCTCCATAGTTATATGGACCAATTAAATGATACCCATAACAATCTACAGGGCCAGCCAATCATAGTCGGCGCTTGATCATTCACAGCCATTCAGTGAATTATATCACTGAATACCTGTGGTTGGCTCATCGAGCACCGGCTCTAATTGGCTGAGCCACGGCGCTTGTGAGCCAATCACAGCACTCACTTGCTGGAGGCGTGGTATTCAGAGCCCAGTCACCAGAAGTAGAGTTCTGTGTGAATGCCAAGAACACGGCAGCCTGCTGTATCGCTGCAGTGCCAAGGACCCAGACGCTGCAGACCAGGTAAGTATAAGCCATAATTATACAATAAGAAGGATGAGCTGTAATCTTCATTATTACAGTGTCCATATCAGGACACCTTCAAATGTCAAGGTCAAATATCATATTAATGAAAGTTTGACACCGAAAACTGGCTCTGGCACTTGATACCAATAGTTTTCAATCTCAACCAAAGTTGTTAGACTTTTTTTTTCCTTTCATAACTTGCTACATTAAGCATATACAGTTTGGGATTTGATAGTAGATTAGATCTACCACCTATATAACTATAATTGCAGAGACCTTACACAGGCTCCTTCAGCAAACCAATCACTTGGTAACCCTTTGAGCCAGACAGCTTTACAACTGACATAATATAACTATGCTTTTGACGTGTATTCTATTGCAATCTGTTGGTGACTATAGGGTCAATTAAACTAAACAATGTTATCTCTGCTTTGTTAATAGAGCCTCTGTGTAGACACTCCAGACTGGCTAAAGGCTGACTTACACGGAACAAATGTCGGGCAAACAACGCCATCATTCTTCGCCGCACATACTCGCTCCCGTGCCGTTACACAGGAGCGAATATCGCTGACTCGCTGACAAAGCGACCAGCAGGGGGCCTGAGCGGCTGGAGATTTCTTTCCTTGCCCCTCTCCATTCCCTTTAGCAGGAGCCATTCAGTACTGACCAACTACTATTTACACTGAACGATCATCATTCCGTATTTTAAGCTGCATAAAATCTGGAACGATGATGAATCAGTATAAACAGCGGCCATTGAATACTGAACGGCCGCTGTGCTAAGTGAATGGAGAGGGGCGGGGGAGAGCAGGGAGTGAAATCTCCTCCAGCCGCCCCACTGCGAGCCAGCAATACTTGCTCCTGTGTAAGAACATGGGAGTGAGTACATGCAAGAACGAGCATCGGGCATCATTTTAGTGTCCTTTTAGACAAACCAATTTTGATTTGAACCAGTGAGTGCCGTCCTCCTGAACTCATTCACACTCGTGCAGCCAAATGTGTCGTTGGTTCGTTCAAATGAGGATTGTTTAGTCACTGTATAAACAACTAGAGGGACGAATGATTGCCATTTAAACCAAACGATAAGCGAATGAGCCAACAATGATTTTTATGTCTGCATAAAATTAACGCTGAACAAAAAGTGAACGATTCTTGTTTGTCGTTCAGTCATTGTCTCACATTTAGACCGAACGATTATCGCTCGCTTTTGCTCATTTGAATGATAACACTGGGGAACAATTTTCAACAAAATTTTTGTTGACTTCGTTTTTCAGGAGATTTAGACTAAAATAGGCATGCAGATTTCAAAAATGCAGTTAGTCTTCTTCTATCACGTCAGGTTTTTTACTCTACAGCTTATCTTAATACAATTATTCAAACCTGGGTCGAGTGGAGCACCAGTGTTCTCCTATTGGCCGAGAGCAAACCTGCGGAGGATTGGAGGATGACCTTGGTGACAGGGCAATAGGTAGTTATTTGTCTAGGCTATTCAGTTACACATGTGACAGTGTGGTGAGGAGTTGTGTGCTGCTCTATATAGTGAATTAGGAAATAAATGTGTAAATAAAAAAAATAATTTGGCTCTCCTTCAGATCATGTCTGCAGCTGCTATTTCTCCTTGCAAGTGCCTAAACAACCCTGATTCCTTTTGCTATATCTATGGCAGTTTCACCATTCCAAATCAAAGAGCGATCATCATTGCATTTGTCAAGCAAGCCTATTTTGTATATTTCAAATTTAAACTTGGTGATCAAGTTAAGTCTTGGGCGCCTCATAAGGTATGCAAGCAGTCTGTCGAGAGTTTACACATGGTAAGTTGCCATTTGGCATACCTATGGTTTTGCAAAAGCCAAGAGATAATTCCAGTGACTGTTACTTTTGTATAGTGAAGACTTCAGGATAAAACAAAAAAAAAATAAATGTAAAATAAAGTATCCTAGTCTATAGAGATGAGCGAACGTACTCGGTAAAGCACTACTCGTCCGAGTAATGTGCTTTATCCGAGTACCTCCCCGCTCGTCCTGAAAGATTCGGGGAGCGCCGCGGAGCGGGGAGCTGCAGGGGAGAGCGGGGAGGAACGGAGGGGAGATCTCTCTCTCCTTCTCTCCCGCCCGCTCTCCCCTGCTCCCCGCCGCAACTCACCTGTCAGCAGCGGCGCTCCCCGAATCTTTCAGGACGAGCGGGGAGGTACTCAGATAAAGCACATTACTCGGACGAGTAGTGCTTTAACGAGTACGTTCGATCATCTCTACTAGTCTACCATCAGCTATAAGCCCAGTGTCTCATTCAGTTGAAATCCTAGTGTCAGCTTTCGTTAAGCTACTCTCTCTTGAAGAACATGATTATGGTGAAGAACTAAGTGACAGCAATAATGAAGATTTTGAAATTGAAGTTGACTTAGTTCATAAGGGATTTGATCAGCATGAGCTGGATGATTTGGCACGAGGTTTGAGACGATCAAAAAAAGGTTTCAGAACTCCTAGCATCAAGACTGCATGTGAAAAACTTGCTAGAAAAAGGAGCAAAGGTATCCTACTTTCGATCCAGAGAAATTGTATTTCTACAATACTTTAGAAGTGGCAGTAGCTTTGTGGGTTGCCATAACATACATGGTTTACTGGAAAAATTGAGAAATCCAATCTATAACTCAACTGAATGGCGACCATTTATAGATAGCTCAAAGTGGAGATTAAGTATATCCTTCTCTACAATGGCAATTTATTGGTGTATTCCCAATTGGCCATTCAGTTTCTCTTTGGGAAGAATAAGGAGATATAAAGAGAGTCATTGAGTTGTTGCTATATCACAAACACAACTGGATTATTTGCATTAGCCTTAATGGTATGCTTCCTTCTTGGTCAGCAACGTGGATACACCAAGTATCCCTGTTATCAGTGCATGTGAGACAGCAGAGCTCGTGAAACATTGGGTGGAAAGGAAATGGCCTCCCAGAGCTGACCTCAAACCTGGCGATCCAAAGATTCTACATGAGCCACTTGTTGACAGAAAGAACATTATATTTCCACCTCTGCACATAAAACTGGGTCTCATGAAACAATTCGTTTTAGCTTTGCCAATTGAAGAAGACTGTTTTAAGTACCTCATTTTGGCATTTCCTTGCTTGTCATTTGAAAAAAAAATGAAAGCCGGTGTGTTTGATAGTCCACAAATTTGGCAACTCATCAAAGATGAACATTTCATCTGGACAATGTCAGAACTCAAAAAGAATGCTTTATTATCATTCAAAGACATTGTCAAGGACTTTCTTGGAAATAAGCGAGCAAAGAATTACACCAGAATTGTCCAGGAACTCCCGGAGAGCTACAAAACGCTTGGTTGCAACATAAGCATCAAGGTGCATTTTCTGCATAGGCATCGTGAAAACTTCCCGGAAAACCTTGGTGCGGTCAGTGCTGAGCAAGGTGAACAATTCTCCCAAGATTTGAAGGTCATGGAGGGTATCAGGGTAGATGGAATTGTCCACAGATTGTCCACTCCAGGAAAAGCTATAAGCGTAATGTTTTACGTTAACTGCTGCTACTTACACACAATTTGTCATACAAAAAAATATATCCTTATATCCTTTGGATGGACAAGATAACTTTAACATTTCATTCAGGTAATTTTTTGATTTTCCATTGTATGTACATTTTGTATGGGTTTTGAAAAAAATAGAGGGTATCTTGCATCTTAAAATGTTGATGTAATAGAGAAAACTGGGGTCATTTTTGGATTCAGAAACCAAAAGTTAGAAAAAGTGTAAGATCTAAGTCAATGAAAGTTGTGTTCTCCAGTGTAATTGTTACTTCTAATTTTTGAACGCATAACTGGAGTTCAAAAATTCGTGTGACCTAAGTGGGTGTCACGGCGGAAAAAAGGCTGCTAGCAGCGTTTATCCACTCCAAAGGGCTCGGTCAAACGCGCTTTTCTTGCTATCCCCTGCTGCGGCTGTGACAGAGGATTTCTTCATCTCTGCGGGGAGTCCCATTGCCACTGGACACTGTGACAGCATTGTCATGGTGTCCAGTGACAACGGGACTCCCCGCAGAGATGAAGAAATCCTCTGCCACAGCTGTGGCAGAGAAGCGCTATGTTCAGAAGCTGCAGTAATTTTTGGGGAATACTACTCAGAGCAGTGCAGGAGAAGAGCCGGCTGAATGCGGCTGAGCCCCGGCAGCTGCAGAGAGGTGAGTATAGATTTTTTTTTTCTTTACACATTTTTGGATTTATTTTCAGGGAAGGGTTTATATTTAAAGCCCTGCCCCGAAAATCACTGCACCGCTTGCCGGCAGCCCATTGCTTTCAATGGAGCCTGCTGTATTGCCGGCTCCATTGAATTCAATGGGAGAACATCGCACTCCTCTGCCACAGCTGTAACAGAGGAGAGTGATCTTCAGTATATGTTCTCAATGCTGCCGGCGGCCCCATTGAGCGCAATGTGAAACCCCTGGATGATTTCGCATCAAGGGGTCTCACATACATAGAACACCAGTTTGCCGCAGTTACATGCGTTCTGCGAACCGGTGTCCTATAATTTTTTGCAGCAGGCGTTTTTCCGCATGTAAAATTCGCACATGACCGCTGCTATTGAAAAGCATTGGTTCTATCTAGTGCAAATTTTTGGACGTGGGGAAAAATGCACATTTAAAACTCCCGTGTGACTGAGCCCTGAGGCCCAGTTCAGGGTTCCTGTCTCTGCTCTATTTTTGGTATGCCTATGGTTTCTACAGTTTCTCTCCTCCAAAAACAGAGTAGACAGCAACCCTGAACTGAGCCCCAACACAAGCGATGACATGGGAAAAGCAGGAGTTATAAAAAAACAAACAAAAAAACTGTACTGCACATGTCTGATGGCGAGCCATGCAGACCATTCGCAGGACATGTTGAAGAAGAGAAAAGCAGTTACGCTTGGACGCCATATACTGTATATGTCTTTATTTAGGGGGGCCCTTATTTTTCAACTTTCTAAAAGTTCAGCTCCCACCTCCCTACCTCATTCCAATCAACAAAAAATGATTTGTGCAAAATTTTAGCTTAATCGGACAACTGGGAGGCGACTATCATCAACTATGAAGTTTTTACATTTTTGCCTTTTTACATTTCTTTTTTAGTTATTTTATTTATACACTTGTAAGCACTAGTAATAAAAATTAATGTGAGTTTTCATTAATTTAATTAGCCCTGCTCTTGCTAAGTTAAGCAGGCGCTACAATTGATTTAATCCCTTAGTGACCGCCTCATTACTTTTTATGTCCTGGCTTCATGGGCTTTAATCCTTAGGGCTGTAAAAACACACTTGCCATGAGGATCAAAGCCGTAGGGCCTGTGGACCTGACAGCTCCCTCCAAAATTTGGCTGTCACTAAGGGGTTAACATACAATTACGTTGTGTGTGAATTATGTCATGCGATTTGCACATTGCACCATAACGTTGCATGTAGTACTTTTCCTATGATCCTGGTTACAAAAGTGGAATTGAAAAACTTGAGAAGACAGTTGTGAATGATGTTGTAGAAAGAAGTGTCAAAATTATTTAAGATTACAAGAACATTCTTACAAAAGATGAAACTGAGAAACAATTGTCTAATACGTATACCATGTTCCAACTTCAATGTGTTTGAGGGTCGCCTAGCAGTTGTCCAAATAAGATAAAGTTTTGCACAGCCCGTTTTTGTGTTGATTGGTAAAGGAAAAATCTTTTCAGCAGCACTCACCATAACCCATAAGGGGGGGGTTTCTTCCACATGTAGTGTCCTGCACGCCTAACTGGGATTGAATCCTAATCCCATAGATTCAAACAGAGTAAAAAAGAAAAATAGGCAGCAGAGTCCAGATCTTCAGGTGCAATAAAGACTTATATTTCCATCAGAACATCACATCATCATGAAATATAGCGACGTTTCGACCGTTACATAGATGGTCTTTGTCAAGCTTTTTTACTTTGTGTTGATTCGGACAGGATTAGGAGATGGGTGCAGCAAAAGTTGAACTTTCAGAAAATTACCTATAGCTAAGGGCCACCCGAATATACATTTGGTATTGTCATAATTGTACTGACCAACAGAATAAAGTTATTTCATTTTTGGTACAATATGTACATTGCAAAAACAAGACCCACCCAAAGATGGTGTAGTCGTGCTTTTTCCCGATTTTATTCCACTTATATATATTTTTAAACGCTTTTCAGTAGAATAGTACCATTGCGCGTTTTTGAACGCATTGTAGAGCGGTTGACAGCATTTTTCAACGTACCCCATCATTGTCATGGGTGATGATGTGCATTAAAAAGCACTTAGCTGCACAAAAATAGCGCAGACAAGTGTTTGAACATTAGTCTACAAAGCCCTGTTGAAATCAATGGAGGTGGTGTACAGCATTTAACACCACGAAAAACGCTGTAAAAAGCTGTGTGAGAGAGTGGCTTTAGAGTTTTAATACTGTGTATTATGTTTAAAGGGGTTGTCCCGCGATAGCAAGTGGGGTTAAGCACTTCTGTATGGCCATATTAATGCACTTTGTAATATACATCGTGCATTAAATATTGGCCATACAGAAGTTATACACTTACCCCTCCGGTGCTTCAGCTTGCGCTGAAGGGGTCGCTCCGGCGTGCTCGCGCCGCACAGGGCAGCGCGAGCACGCCGGAGCCGGAAAGAAGAAGGCAGATAGCGCAAGCGCGTCTAATCCATGGAGAAGGCAGCTTTGGTCGGCGCCATGGAGACGCGGACGCCAACACCGGAGGGGGTAAGTGTATAACTTCTGTATGGCTCATATTTAATGCACGATGTATATTACAAAGTGCATTAATATAGCCATACAGAAGTGTATAACCCCACTTGCTTTCGTGGGACAACCCCTTTAAGTGTAATTCACCTTCTTTGAAACTATATATATTTATATTGTGCCTGTCTTTTTTTTTTAATGTGAAGAAAGTTGATGTAGGCAGCAGTTGCGGTGCAAATACAAAGCGGTTTTTATTCCTCCCAAAATGTGATGTTTCGACTCAACGAGTCTTTGACATCAACTTTCTTCACATTGCATTTCTGGTGGTCTAATTTGGATCTAGACCACAGTGGGCGCTGCAGACGACCTGTTCAACCTATTTTGGATGCCTCTTTTGCTGCTGACCCTCGTGTTGTGGATGTCTTTTTTTTTAAAAAACATATATGACTAATCATGGAGAATCCTTTGATATCACATTATGCAGGACGACAGTACTTTGTTAGTTATTATATTCCAAAAGGTGCTGCTTGAACTAAAACCTCAATAAATGCAGCAATACATGGAGTGAGATTGGCATAAAATCCAATGCACTTACTTCCCACATACCACAGCAGTAAATCAGCAACATCTATCTTGTATAAGCTAGGCCCTGTAGATCATACACGCTGCTATATCATTGTGCCTTGCATGATTTGTATATTTAGAGCCAAGCAGAAGGTTGAATTCCATTCTGAGATGAGACAAGCCTTTCCCAAAGAAGGCCTTCCTGATCTGCCAGGATGGGATCCAACCCTCTCCTTGGCTCTAACTATTCTGCTTATGAATGGATATGGCCATGCCGAAAGATGAACCCGAGTTATTTCATGAAGAATAGAAGAATTTAGTAAAATAAACGTCAAGAGAGCTGTCCGGTCCTCTTTAACCCATAAAGGACACAGTCTACTTTGGCCATGAGGACGCAACGATTTTTGGGGAATTTTCATCTCCACTTTTCAAAAGCCATAACTTTTTTGTTTTTCAATCAACATGGCCGTATGGGAGCTTGTTTTTTATGTGGCGAACTATAGTTTTCAGTACGATTACGACGATACTAAAAATGTTATCATTCTTTTTAGATTTTTCCATTTTTGCACAATAAAAACCCTTTTTTTTGGAAATTATTTTTACATCACTGCATTCAAAGTCCCGTAATTTTTTTATTTTTCCATTGATGCAGCTCTGAGTGGGCTTCCTTTTTGTGTGACAAGCTGTATTTTTAATCTGTACCATTTTGGTGTACATATGGCTCTTTTGATCCCTTTTATTGCATTTTTGGGAGGTAAAATGAACAAAATAAGCATTTCACCACCTTTTGTTTTTATGGTTATTGCTGTGCATAATAAATAGTGTGTTTAATTTATAGAACAGGTCATTACGGACACAAGGATATCCAATGTGTGGGTTTTTTATGAAAATGAGAAAAAAAAGTTTTGGTTTTTTTTCTACTCTTCATGTGCCTGAAAAGGACTGGAACCACAGCAGCTATGATAAAGCATTGCAGGACTTGTGTACTGCAATGCCTTATTCCTTGCAATAGCAATCATAGGCATTGGCTACCCATCGGCTCTCTGCAATTAAATTACCGGGGTCCAATGACCTCACAGAGGGAATGCCCTACCTCTGTGAATCATTTTCAGGTCGCGATCTACATAGATTTGGGGCATGTAGGGGGTTAACAGTGAGGATCGCTGTCCTTATATACCCCCTGCTGTTGCAGCAGGAGGTCGGCTATTGGTAAAAGCAGACTCCCACTGCGGGATGGCACGGACTCATCTTCTAATCCTACACTATCCATAGGGTGTAAGTTTACATCCTGTTGCGTTAAGTAATCGCAGCCATGGCGTAAACTTACGCTCTGTGGAGTTAGGGGTTAAGGAGTTTGCCTTATGAAGACAACTCTATTTTGAATGAAAGCTAGCTGGGAATCAGCTGATCTAACACTTGAGAAACAACTGTTAAGACTAAAGAAAGCTGCATCTTTTGTGAGATTCCAAATCATCTGGCTACGTTATTAACCAGATGCCGTATTAAGGGAAATTAACATATTTCCTTGAAACCTTAAGTTGGAAGAGAGTGTGAAAATCAATGTAAAGTTATCACCTAGCGTTAAAAGCATTCAAGTGTGCAACGAGATCGGGAAAAGTGCACTAGAAGGAGTATTCCCCATCCCAATCATCCAATTCAGTGTGCTCAAAAATCTCAAAAGAATGCACTCACATATAAGATGTTTATTTCCAAAATGCTCCATTCTCCAGATATTGATTCCTCTGGTTGTTTACTGCTGGTTGCCAGGGTAACAAACCGCCTCTTCCATGGAAAGAAACAGCAGACGAGTCGGGGGATACGCACCCTTCTTTCGGCCCGGCCACAAACTACTGCTGTGCTCTTTAAGATTAGACAAGCCTTTTGTGCTTTATTGTCCGTGTGAACCACATATTCAGCTCAGAAAACGAGATTGAATTTTATTGAGTAAAAGCAGCAAAACCTTTTTTGTGTGTGTGTATGGAAAAAGAAAGAAAAGGTTTTCCTGCATTTATTAATTGGATTTGATTTAATTTTGACTCCATGCGATACAAACATAGGTGGAATACAGCGGAGTTAATAAAGCCTTGACAATCTCTGAGAACTTTCCCCTGTTTTGCTGGTGGTAGTGAGTTTGTAAAGAGACAAATACATGTCCTATCCCTAACCACAATATAACTGCTTGTTCCCGCATTACAAGATTACCGATTTATTAAACAGAAGGATGTGGCAGTGCTGGGAGCCACAAGTATTCCACTCAGGCCTATGTGATTCACTTGTTTTTGTAGAAGGCACTGTTCAGGAAACAAGCTAATGCAATAAATACTTAATGCTGGACCTGGGTCAGAGGACAAGGCCCGGAACATGGAGCATGTCATCATCTTACAGGGTTTGGACAAATAGGGTGTTTTCTACTTGAAAAGGAAATCTTCTTTGATGACAATTGGATAAACCTCAAACTAAACATTTAAAAGGCAAGATAATAAGACAGTCACCCCAATAAAAACAGTGAACAAACCTCTTACTGTTTTTGGTTTAATAGTCCCAATTTAGAATCTGGTGGAATAATGATTTTTTTTTCACTTTAACATAGGCCTGTTAATGTGCTTTTATTACAGCAAGGCAATTCTTACATGAGCTTTTTGCTGCATATTACGTGTGTGCAAAATATGTAGCACTAAATCTCCCTGTATTACAATGGGGCCTCTCTTCATCAGCTTGCTTGTCGGCGGTCTTACTGTGCAATAATCGGCAGTAAAAACACATGCAAATGTGCACAAAAGTGCAGCTGTGCATGCAGTAAAATGCTGTGTAACGAGTTACCTGAAGAGTATTTAGAATCAGATGTTTTTGTTTTTCCACAATGTACATAGATTAATAGGATTACTCTAGGCTGGACCTGAGAGAGTCTATTGATCTCGTATATCTGGATTTCTATAAAGCATTTGACACCGTGCTGCATAATAGGCTGATATATAAAATGAGACAGCTCGGATTGGGTGAAAACGTGTGTATCTGGGTAAGGAACTGGCTCAGAGATAAAAAGCAGAGGGTGGTGATAAATGGATCATACTCTGATTGGGCCACCATTGCTAGTGGGGTGCCACAAGGTTCAGTATTAGGCCCCATTCTATTCAATATATTTATCAATGACCTGATAGAGGGAATGCACAGCAAAATATCAATATTTGCAGATGATACAAAATTATATAAGACCCTTCCACAGTGTGGACATTAATTAAAATTATTACCTTTATTAATACAAGATGATTAAAAATTGCAGGGCACTGACAAGGTCCGCGGCACTACTTTGGCAGTAGATGGAACCTAACACATACACTCACACAGCACATAACACACCAAACACGAAAAGCTGCTATTATCTGAGGGAATTGTCTCTGGAGATGGAGAAGCCAGTCTCTTTAGAAATGCAAGATATCCCAGTAATCGCAGTATCTTTACGATCTATTGGTGATAGAATTTCAAGAAATTGAAGATTATCCGTTCAAGGCCACGCACAAATTCATGTGTATACTCTTATTAGGGTTCGGTTTGACGTGTTTCCCTACAATGTCTAGTAGTTCATCAGGAACCCCCCTGATCCTAAGAGAAGGAGGCATATCAGTAGACCCGTCTTACTGCTATTGTCTTGCAAACTGGACGTGGCTCTCCTTGTGGCTGCTCAATTTTAAAATAGATTAAATGTAGCTGGAAAGGCTATTAAGATACCAATATGAGAAACAGGTTCCAGTTCCACATCCGGTATTGGTAATCTTAATTTCTATCAATATGATCACCACCGCCTTAGGTGTGCATTGGTTTATGCCAGACAAGGAGCATTTGACTTGCTCTCACTTGGCCCTATTACAGATCTTGGTTAGTAAAGGGACAGTGGAGCGCTCTCTCCTTTCTCAACTACCTAATCCATAAGCATGCATAAATAGATTAGATTAAATTGGACAAAACCAAATAGACTAGCTATAAGCCGTTATTTGCTGTCTGTCACTCTAGAGCTTGGTCACACCAGGACTATTCCCCCACCCTGCTTGATAATATATCCTGTATATATAATGTATCCTGGAGCCCAGATGGTAGGCTTCAGGTGTCAATACAAAAGGAGGACAATATGTGGCTACAAAAGGACCTAGATAAACTGGGGGCTTGGGTAGAAAAATGGCAAATGAAGTTCAACATTGATAAATGTAAGGTTATGCACATGGGCAATAGAAACAGATGTCACCAATATACACTAAATGGGGTAGAGCTAGGGAAAAGTGATATGGAAAAGACCTGGGGGTACTAGTGGACTGTAGACTAAATTGGAGTAACCAATTCCAGTCAGCTGCTGCAAAAGCTAATAAAGTCTTGGGGTGCATTAAAAGAGGTATAGGGGCGAGGGATGAGAACATTATCCTCCCACTATATAAGGTACTCGTCAGGCCTCACATGGAATACTGCGTACAGTTCTGGTCACCGATGCTCAGGAAAGATGTTACAGTGCTTGAGGGGAACTAAAGAAGGGCAACTAAACTAATACATGGAATGGGGGGACTGGAATACACAGAGAGGCTGTCAAAATTGGGAGTATTTACCCCGGAAAAAAAGACGGCTGAGGGGCGATCAAATAACTATGTATAAATACATTAGAGGACAATACAGGGATCTCTCCCCTGATCTGTACATACCCAGGACTGCGGCAGTAACAAGAGGGCATCCTCTACCTCTAGAGGAACGAAGATTTCATCACCAACATAGAAGGGGGTTCTTTACAGTAAGAGCAGTGAGACTGTGAAACTTTCTACTTGAGGAAGTGGTGATGGTAAAAAAAAAAAAAATCAATAGAGGAGTTTAAGAGGGGATGAGGTGTTTTTTTGGAGTACTCCTTGACATTGCATAACAGACATTAAATAAGCAGCGGGGTTGTTCATTCGGGTCTTGGATTCAGGTAGGAACTTTCAAATGTTGATCCAGGGAGTATGACGCCAGCCATTAGGGAGTCAGGAAGGAATTTTCCCCCCAAATGTGGTAAATTGGTTTCTGCCTCACTGGGAATTTTTTTGCCTTCCTCTGGATCAAGGGGAGTTGAAAACAGGATGAACGTTTTGTCTTTTTTTCCAGCTTTGCCAATTTAAGTTTATTCAAAATTAATACTAGGCTCTCCATCTTTTGGTCTTTTTATCCCCTTAGTGACTGCCCATAAACCTTTTTATGGTGATCACTAAAAGATAAGGTCTAAATCCCACCTTTTACCATTACTATGCTATAAAAAATAAAAAAGGCATTACTGCATTTGTAAAGTCCCATGTAAAAAAAGTTAGCAAATTATATAGCTCCTATGGTGAATACTATGTAAAAATATGTAGAAATATGGCCAAAATGGCTAACTGTCTTGCCTCACAAAAAAGGAATAGCAATCAGAAAAGCCATATGAAATCAAAAAAGGGTGACATTTAAAATTACAACTTGTCTAGCAAGAAAATATAAAAAATAAAAATTAAAAAAAAAAAAGTAAGGAGAGCCCTCACACAGCACCACTGACAAAAGAAATTACGGTGATAAGTGTGCAAAAGCAGCAAAACATTAAAAGAATATACATTTTGTCTCTATGAAATTGTACCGACTCACAGACTTAGGCCGCCTGCACACGAGCGGAAATCCCGCCGCAGGATTTCCCGCAGGATTTCCGCCGCTGAAGGTTTGCATAGGAGTGCATTAAAATACGCACTCCTATGCAGATGGCCGCGGTTTGGCCGCGTGAAATCTCGCGCGGCAAACAAACCGCGGCATGTCCTAATTTTCTGCGGGGCACGCACTCACCCGGCCGCCGGCTCCGGTCTGCGCATGCGCCGGCTGCCGGCACATGAAAGAGCCGGGGCTGCCAGGCGCGGGTGAGTACGCACGCGCTCGTCCCTGCAGGCGCTCGGTTCGGATCGCGCGGCGAGAATTCTCGCTGCCGGATCCGACCCGCTCGTCTGCAGGCGGCCTTAACATGTTATACATCCTGCATAGTGAAAGCAGTAAGGAAAAAAAAAAAGTAAGGAAAAAATGCCAGAACTGCAGATATTGTTATACTTGCCTCTGAAAAAAAAATTTGAATAATAAAAAAAAAAAGTTCATGTGTTCCCACAAATTGGATCAATGAGCACTAGAGTTCATCCGTACTCCGATGAGATCGCGGGTTCTCGTGCAGTTGTCATGGCATCCGGGGGCCTTTTGAAAGGCCCCAGGGCTGCTGTTGTAGAGTGCCTATCAAGCATTCCTGTGGCATGGCTTAACAGATTGTGATATAATGTAATATTATGGCATTACATTAAAATGCAGGAGTGAAAAACCATCACAAGCACAAAAAAACCCTCTCGCCATATTTATTATAAAAGAATCTAAATAATAAAAACAAAAATACATGTTTGGTATCGCTGGGTGCGTAAAAGTAATGCATTATTTACCCTGCACGGTGAACGTCCTCAGAAAATAAAGAAATACAAGAACACCAGAATTGCGCTTTTTTGGTTTCCTTTAGAGATGAGCAAGTATACTCGCTAAGGACAATTGCTCGATGGAGCATTGTGCTTAGCGAGTACCTGCCCGCTCAGGAGCAAAGATTTGGCTGCCGGCGGGGAGGAACGGAGGGGAGATCTCTTGCTCCCCCTCTCCCACCTGCTGACTAGCAGAAACTACAGGACGTCCCACACAAAATGAGCCCTCGCACAACTATGTCAACGGAAAAATAAAGTCATGTCTGTCAAAAAAAAAAGTTAAATAGTACAGCAACAACAAAACAAACTATATAAATTAAGTATCGTAGTAATCATACTGACCCATAGAATAAACCTATCAGGTCATTTTTGTTGCAGTGTGTACCGTAGAAACAAAACGCACTCAAAGATGGTGGAATTTCGTTTTTTTTTTCCACTTAGTATTTTTAAAACCATTTTCAGTACATTATATAGCACCATTGAAAAAAGTAACTTGCCCCCCAAAACAAGCCCTCATACAGCGACATCGATGGACAAATAAGAGTTAGAATTTTTTTTCTTTAAAAAGGAAGTAAAAACCAAAAATGAAAGGAAAAGACAAAGGCTGCACCCTTAAGGGGTTAATGGGCACCTGACTACAATGCATCCACGCCATAATCAGATGTAGCTTACAGAGTCCATCTGCTTGTAACTTTATTTATAAAGGGAGGGCAACTGGCATATTACAGAAAGCTTGTGAGGACGGGAGCCATCATCCCATCCACTACTCCATCTGCTGGGCAGGCGCTACATTAACCCCCTCCTATCCTAAAGAAAGGGAGCGGAACTACAGTGTCTTCATATCTGGTCTGCCATTAACAGCTGGACTAGTGGGGAGTTCAGGAGTTAGCAGTCAATACAAGGAATAGCAGGCAGTAGATAGCCGCTAACATCCGCCGGACATGAAGCTGAGCTGGAAGGTCTTCCTTCTGGTGGATTCAGACTTGAGTCTCGAGACCCGAACACTCTTCATGAAGGTTACCCACTGGACCTTTTTAGGGCAATCTGTAAAATAATGAAAATATTACTGTCAGACCTGGAATTTACCCCCCACCCCCTCACCATCACCCCACCCCCACTCAGTTTCTTAGGCTAGTTTCAGGTGGTTGAACGAGATAAAACGTGGCCTGATATCGCGCTCGTGCAACGACCCCACGGATGGCGACACTGCATGGGAGACCTTGCATCGCACGGCACACAACGTGTTTTCCAGCCTCATTGCAAACAATGGGCAATGTGTTTCAAGGGAAGGACGGCACCCGGACAGGACACCATTTTTTCCCTGCACTGCAATTTAAGAAACAGCTGCTCATGTATGTGACTCCATCCAAAGGAATGTGGTTGGTATTCGTGCGTCTCATAACCGGACAACGCTCACGCGATTTTCATAGCCATGTGACAGCAGCCACACTCATCAGCACAGGATGGGAGGGGAAAAAAAACCATAAATGTTGCTGGTTTTTATTTTTTCCAACCTTTTCAGTTTTTTTCTGCATTTCAGCATTTTAAAGCACTCCACTTTTTTCCTCCTCTTCCACAGACGGAGCCGTGTTCTTCTGCGGTTGGTATGGGTAAATAAGAGTTATGGTTTTTTAAAGGGGGAAACCGAATATGGAGAAGAAAAGGGTGAGTGTCCTTACGGGGTAGAGGGAGAGCACTATCACTTCCCCAGCACTGGCGTACCTTGGCCACAGCCCTGATGTGGGCAGGCTTTATCACGGAGCACCGGTCCTCCACGGCCTTTAGCCGGGCTTCTGTCGCCAGTCTCTGGAGGAACAGCAGGCAGCTCAGATGAATCTACGAGAGAAGACCGGGAACATCAGCCAGGCTCCGTCGGAGCGCGCACCGCAAGCAAGCTTCAGCTCACCAGCATGTCCGTCGTGGCATCCAGCCGCAGCGCGGGGAGCCGCTTCTTGATGAAGGTTCGGACCCTGGCCCGGGGCACGGAGCTCACCATAGCGACAAGGAGCTGCCGCCCGCTCTGCTTCCTCACAGTTTGTTTTCGAACGACCCGGGGCTGTCACGTGACGTAACCAGCGGCGCGATGTGATGACGTCAGGCGTGAGGTTTGAGTAAGGGCGGAAGTGCCGCGCTATTGGTGCCTCAGGATGAATGCAGCTGTGCTACTGGGACACTGAAGTAGCGTTCGGTGAACTGTGTACACAATGCACTAGCGCACGGTCTACACTCGTTATACCCTCAATAGGGAGACTTATCCAGATGGGACAAGAATTGGGTTTGTTGAAAATGGCAGTGCTGTGACAGCAGTGGCAGGTGACTCTCCATGACAAGGATTTTTTTTGGGGGGGATGGGGGGGGCTTGGAATATAACCCCCCTGAAAATAATAAAAAAGTAGAATACATCACCTGGGAAGCGCGGTCATCTCCGGCATGTCTGTTTGCAGGTCCCCACACTCTTCTTCTGCTCTTCTGGCCAGGGATTAAAAAAAACCTCCGCCTCCTGAAGCACTGCCTCTGATTGGCTGAGTGCTGTGACCAATCAGAGGCAGCGCTCAGCTGTCAATCAAATCGCACATTGCAGAAAGATAGAGCAAGCCATGGTTTTTTTATCCCCCCAACATCACATGAGTGAAAACATCGCAGATGGGAAGGAAGCCATTGGAAATGATTGGTTTCATATTCTGCTTTTTCCTGACTATGGCAGCAGGTGAAAATCCCGTGATCTTGTCATCTGTGTGACGCCACCCTAAGGCTGGCTTCCCACGTCCGCGGCAAAGCCCATCACGACGCCCCCCAGAGACCCGAATACTTACCTCCGGATCCGGCGTCTTCCGTCCCGCATGACGCTTCGGCGCGCATGCGCAATAGAGCGCGTGACGCGTCATGACACGCCCACAGCGTCACATGACGCGCCAGCCACGTCATATGACGCAGCTGGCGGTGGGCGGGTAAGCGGTTTCACGCTATCTTCCGCTGTGCTACAGTGGAAGATAGCGTGACAGACGGCTTCCATTGACTGCAATGGAAGACGGCCGCGCGTACACCCGCGGCAAATAGAGCATGTCGCGGGTGAGGACGGGAGATTTCACGGTGCAGAATTCTGCTGTGGAATTCCGCACCGTGAGCATTGAGCTATTAGGTTAAATAGAACCTAATAGCTGCGGGCAACGCGGCGGATTTTCGCCGCGTATTACGCAGCGGAAATCCGTCCGTGGGAAGGAGCCCTTAGGCCGTTTTCACATGGGTGATAAAATCGCATGATGCGAGAGTGAGTAGGAATGCAAAATGATGGAACTAATGTTCTTCAATGGTTTCCTACCCCTTTGTGATGTTTTCACTCATGCGATGTTGCGAGATTTGAAAATCGTGGCACCTCCTATCTTTCAGTGTTTTGTGCTTTTTTTGTTTATTTTTTTTTCTTTTTGCCCATGTTTCCCCTGGAGCCTCCTTTTTATCACAACGCACAAACTTGCAATTTTCATGCGATGGAACATTAGAAACTCCTATTAAATTTCCGGCGATAAAATTGCGGTCAGCAGTGAATTTTCACAAGAAAAAGCATCGCTGACACTCATAAATCGGCTGAACGAAGCTGCGATTTTGCCACAATTTCCTCGCGGCGATATCCCAATCGCACGTGTGAAACTACCCTTAGCGCAGCCTCACACAAGTGGTTGTAAGCATGGCATGCTACAGCATTTTTGAACGGTGTTTTTAACGCACGCCATCATGAAAATAGGACAAACAGCGTTCGATTAGCGCAGTATTTCTAACGCGGAGCTAAAATGCTTGTCTAGGAAGCCCTATTGAAATCAGTGAAGGCTTAGTACAGCGTTTTTAACAAGGGTTTTAAATGTCCGCTAAAATGCTGCAAAAGACGCCCGTGTGAGAGCAGCCTTAGGCGATGGGTCATGAGGTGCGCTAAAATTCGCTCAAACGCACTAAAATAGAGCAGCGTTTGAAAATTACAGCGTTAGAAACGCTACATACGAACGCTCGTTCAAGAAGTCCCATTGAATTCAATGGAGACATTTTACAGTGTTTAGCACGCTGCGCTAAACACTAAAAAACGGCCTGTGTGACGGTGGCCTTAGGATATGGATGCAAATTTACCTCAAATTCCACACAGAAGCCAAGTGAACAGGATTTTAAAAAAAATCTGCTGTGGTAGTGGGCATGTGGGCAGACCTTAAATCTGGAGCTACAACTGAGGGGGTAAATTCTGCATCAAAACCCAACCAAACACTTACAGATCTGCTGGAGAGTGTCTGCTGCAGACACTCCGTAGTAAATTCTGCCCTTTGTGAACACAGCCTTAGGCCAGTTTCACACGAACGATCACGATTTTGCCGCTAGAAGATCGTGGCAATATCGCAGCTTTGTACCCGCAATTTATGAGCGTCAGTGATGCTTTTTCTTGTGAAAAATCGCGCATCACATCACTGCTGCTCGCGATCAAATCGGACCATTTTATCACAAGAAAGTTAACCCTTTCCAATCCAATGTCGGGCCTGCCCCGACATCATAACTTCCCTCCACAGCTCCGATGTCGGGACAGGCCCAACACTGCAGTGCGGGAGTGCATCTGCACCCGATCGTCAGACACATCGCGTGCAGATGCACTCCTGCACTGGTCCTCATCAAGGACCCCCAAGGAGAAGGCAGAAAGGGTTTTTAACCCTTTCTGCCTTCTCCTTTACACATTACATAGCGCTCAATTAGCGCTGTGTAATGCAGGAGATTCTGCCCGGTGATCATGTGACCGCCGGTGTTACCTGACCCCCAGCAGTCACATGATCTCCGAGGCAGAAGAGAGAATGCGGAAGACGCCGGACAGGTAAGCAGGTCCCTCCACGGTGCAGTGAGCACCTGCACCCTCCTGAACTCTGTCAGTTCAGGAGGGTAAAGGGAAAATGTATTTTTTCTCATCCATTCTCCCCAGCTCCGATTTATTTGGAGCTGGGGAGAATGGATGAGAAAAAATAAATGGATTGAAAAGGGTTAATAGGAGTTTCTAATTTAACAATTTATCGCATCGCACAAAAATCACACGTTTGTGCGATCCGATAAACAAGGAGGCTGCATAGGGAAACATGGCAGATAAAAAATAACACATCGCAAGAAGCTAGAGCGTGTCGTGATTCGCAACATAGCATCATCGAAAACATTGCTAATATGAAGGAAACCATTGAAATGTGGGTTGTGCAACCCACACTGGCACCGTTGAGAACTGGTAACTATCCATGTTTGAGCTGCGTTTGCTCCAGCAATATGATTAAGGGTGACAGTTTTGTACATCCACGAACGGGCCATCGATACCAAATGAGGGGCCGATTTACCTGCTTGTCCTCGTTCGTGGTTTATATGATCATGTGCCCATGTGGCCTGGTCTACATTGGTGAGCCCACGAATGAGGTTAAGAAGAGATCTGCGGGCACAAAAGTACAATTAGAACCCACAAGACGGATCTACCTATACCCAAACACTTTGGTGAATCATGACCTATGGTTAGTCAGTTGCAGTATAAGGTGATCGATTCTGTTCCCAAAAGTATCAGAGGGGGGGATCATGAAAAGCATTTGAAATTATTGGAAGCCAAATGGATTTTTGAGACGGATTCGTTACATCCAAGGGGGCTTGAATATTGAATACAATCCCTCATTATATGTATAATGCTATGGGTTGGATGAGGAGTGGTAGCACTAATAGAGGGAATGTTCTCAATTTACGATGGTTGTTGCGTGGCGGTAACAACTACATTGGACATTGTTTTTTTATATTTGACTTACATGTTTTTTTTAATTTTTTATAGATTGCTCTGGAGCCCATCGCAAGAGTTGACAACATTGAGCACTGATGTTTACCGGCATAAACAATGACTTACACACATAATCCAAGTGCAATTATTCTCTCAAAGCATATTTTCAAGACCATTTATAACATCAGAAGAATCCTTGACAAAACCTGGTGAAATCCTAACGAGTGGTTACAGAAAACCGTCCAAGCATGCAGACAGTTTCTGCAAAACAGAGCCAACATCAGAGACTATGGGTCTCCAGGGAGGAGGGAATTGTTGTTTATGCAATTTGGCTAATGCATGAAAAACCAATACTAGTGGAAATTCCACAATCCATCTCTTTCTGTTTGATAAAAACCAAAGCCTTCCCCTTCTTAAATAAGGGCCCATTTACACGCAAAGATGATTGCTCAAAATTCGTTCAAAAGACAGTTTGATTGACAGCTTGAGCGATCATTTTGCCTAAGCTACTAATAGGCACTAATGCCCATTAGTAGCTTATTAGCTTCATTTGCATGTAAATGAGCCTCCCTTTGCTATATGCAGATAACAGCAGGTGTTATCTGCATACAGCCCCTTTGTTCTGCTGCAGGACTGCAACTGAAAACAATATTATCAGCGCTCCCTTGGAGAACTCAGCATGCGGTCCCTGCTACCACTAACAATGGATTTCATGCTTACATGAAATCCATAGTTCGGCAGAAAAGCAAATGATGAAAAATCAAACCATACTGTGGGATATTTACGTATTCTCAAGCCCCTCAGGATCATAGACTTCTCTATGTAAGAATTAAGTGACCTTCGATCCCACTATACCCTTAACTGTTCTACAGACAGATTCTCTAATTATTGCATCAATGTGCATTTCTCCATCAAGTCAACAGTATCTGGACCACTATGCGAGATTAATAGAGCAGCCAAGATTTTCTATCTTGGCAGTCCATATCACCAGTAGACTTCATAAGTGATAAGTTGTCATTTTGTCCAAGAGACTCTATGTGTGAGCAAATATATCAATATAGCAAAAATAATACAAATGTGGTTCCAATGAAAAAAAGCATAGTAAATCACTGGATAAATACCAGCAGGAAACAAATAGAGAGATAGCAGCTCACCCACTCCGGATCCAATCTAACTGATTTCCAGGCAGACCAAGTCCAATGTTCTGAAAAGAAAAGTCTTCCAGCACTCCAGAATAGTTTTATATAAAAACTTAACTTTTATTGCATATCGAGGTGGGAGTAGTAGATAAAAAATAGAAAAGGAATTCTTTGTTTAAAAATCTGACGGAAACAGGGCCAATTCATTTGAATGAGTGTATGTACACAAGTTTTTTACTACTCAGACTGATACTGCAATTTTTTTTTTACTTGGACTATGTCGTGTTCTCAACATATTTGCTATAGCATTACGTCATACTGCAATTTAACAGGCAGTCTATCAAGCCACCCCGCGGGGATGGCTTGATAGGCAGTCTGGTAAGGCAGCCCTGGGGCTTTCATTAGGCCGCGGGGGGGGGGGGGGGGGAACAGGACCCCCGAACATCATTCGGGGGATTTAAATGCCGCTGTCAGAATTGACAGCGGCATTTAAATGGTTAATAGCCGCAAACAACCGATAGCGGCTATTACCCGCCGGTGTCAGCTGTTATAAACAGCTGACACCCGCACTGTACCCCTTCCCGGTACGTCATGGAGCGGGAAGGGGTTAATATATAATATATATGCACATACATATTGTATGCTGTATATTTCTATTGCAGCCATGCAGTAAAGATGGCAGTGAGGAGATTATTGGCTACATCTCTGGGTGATGAAGGGGTCAGTGCTAATATTGCATGCGGTCTAGTTTAGTAAGCAATTTAAAGCTAACTTTCTTGGTGGTCTAGGGTAGAAAAAGTGTTTTTTCATCCTCTGTGGTCTGTCTTAGTGAAAGGAATGAATTGGGGTTTACCACTATGGAAAGTTATATCACTGGAATATGCTATCACTTTCTGGCACCTAGGATCCTCCCAGTGAAGCTGCAGTGCTAATTCAGTAAGACTGCAAGGCCTAATACTCAGAGGTCAGACGCCCACCATTTAGAATTTCATAGTAGTGAGGCATAACATTACAAGATTGGAATACCTCTTTAATTGGTAGCATCCCAAGTGGTATAGAGTAATGCAGGGAGTTACGTTCAGCAGCACCTGTAATAAAGGCACCAAGACTCTCTCTGGCTTCTGCTTTCCTTTTTACTTTACCTTCCCAGGATGTGTCAACAGACTACCCAATTATGCAAACATTGCAACATCAACTATCAGCCAATCTGATTGGTTAATAAGAATGTATAGTTGTACCTGTGTCAGTGACCATTGGAAAATGTGAGCCAAGCAGAGTAAGGCAGAGGACTTGGCCAGAGTGAGTCCTAGTAGCATAATGTGTAGGGCAGAAAAAAGACTCATATCCATCCAGTTCAGCCTACTACACTGCAATGTTGATCTGGAGGAAGGCAAAAAAAACCCATGAGGTAGAAGCTAATTTTCCTTATTTAGGGCTCGGTCAAATGAGCGTGTTTTATACGCTGCTACAACAGCATGTAAACCACGCTTTTATAGGAACCAATAGGTTGCTATGGAAACGCTCACACTGACCTTTTTTAGAAGCACAAAATATGCGCTTCTAAAAAAGAGCGGACACCGAGTGCCAGTTCGCCTGTCAGCTCCATGGTGTGTGCTGTCCAGGGTGCTTACCATAGGTTCCTATTGCAGCAGTGGAAGCAGGCTGCCCACAAGACGGATGTGTGAACGGGCTGCTCCGCAGAACTAGAGGCAGCCCATTCACACGCATAATCCCTGCATGTCAGCAGCTTGGTTTATACGTTGCTTAGCAGCATGTAAACCACGCTAGTCTGACCAAGCCCTAAAGGGAAAAATATTCTTCCTGACTTAAAATCTCGCAACAGAATACATTTCTGGATCAACAACCCTTCTGAAGTAATTTAGTGACTATAACATCACCACATCCTCAGGCAGAGAGTTCCATAGTCTCACTGCTCTTACAGTAAAGAACCTTCTCTGTCGGTGTAGAAATCTGCTTTCCTCTAGATGCAGAGGATGCCCCCTTGTTACAGTCACAGTCCTTGGTATAAATAGATGATGGGAGAGATTTCTGTATTGTCCCCTTATATGTTTATACATAAATCCAGTTATTAGGTCGTTCCTCAGTCATCATTTTTTCTAAATGAAATAATCCCAATTTTGATAACCTCTTTAGGTATTGTAGTCAGCCTATTCCATTTATTACTTTAGTTATGCATCTTTGAACTCTCTTAAGCTCTGATATTTCCTACTTGAGTACCGGTGTCCAAAACTGTACACAATATTTCATGTGTGGTCTGACTAATAACTTGTAAAGAGAAAGAACAATGTTCTCGTCATGTGCCCCTAGACCTCTTTTGATGCACCCTATGATCCTATTTGCCTTGGCAGTAGCTGCCTGACACTGGTTACTCTATAGACAATTGTCAATTACATCAAGACCATAGTATATCTATACTACGCCTATTTAGGAGCTACTTCTTTTTCCCTAAATTATCTTTAATAGGGAAGGTCTTTTCATCTAAGACCTTATGAGTCTTGAGCCTACCTAGCATCTGTTTCAACTACTGAGTTTTTAAAACATGATTCCAACACTGGCTCCATCAACAGTGTTGCAATACTCAATACAGACCTAGGGGTACCTTTGGTCAGCTAATAAACATAACTGTTGTATCAATCATGACCAAGGACACCGATTTGGTCTGTCTGAATAGAGTAAATACTATTTATTAAATGAAGTACATATCTAAGTCTATATCTTAGGCCACTATATCTTGGGACACTTTAGATCCATAATATATGTATACCCAATTCTATATTTTTAGGCTACTCTGGGAAACCTCAGACTAACAACAAATGATAATATATACATTGTTCTCTTTAATGTTTTCAACATCTGGCTCATCACATTCTTGATGATCCGCCCACATGTAGCGGTGAAACGCGTTGAAGAAAAGTGATATATTAAGAGCCCTCTATCTATCTCCCTATAAGGAGAGAAAAGTGACATCGAAGTCCTATTGTAAACTTCACTACATGGAAGTCTTATTGTAAACTTCATTTCCATACGAAGAGAATACATGTGTATCAAGCTTATCTTTGTCAAAAAAGTAAAGACACAACAAAGTAATATAGTTAATTGAAACTATATTATAAGGAAAATCCGCCATCTAAATCCCAAAAAACCTATATTGGTCTGCCCCAAGGATATGCATATTTAGCATTATCTATACAAAGGAATGCAAACCAAGATATTTGACTAAGGCCTCCTTCCCACGGACGGATTTCTGCCGCGTAATACGCAGCGAAAATACGCCACGTTGCTAGCAGCTATTAGGTTCTATTGAACCTAATAGCTCAGGGCACACGGTGCGGAATTCCATCGTGAAATTCTGCACCGTGAAATCACCCGTCCTCACCCGCGGCATGCTCTATTTGCCGCGGGTGTACACTCAAACGGCTTCCATTGCAGTCAATGGAAGCCTGTCCGTCACGCTATCTTCCGCTGTAGCACGAAAGACGCTGGATCCGCAGGTAAGTATGGGGTCTCGGGGGCGCCGTGACGGGCTCCGCCGCGGAATTCTGCGGCAGACCCCATCACAACCATGTGCAGCCGGCCTTATACACATCAAATATCTGTTATTGTTGTCCTTTTATGTTGAGTGTCTGTGCCCACGTTAATTACTTTTAACTGAGTATCTAATAAAAATTTGATATTTTTATTTTTGTCTAATTTAGACTTTATTGCCTCTGTGAACAAACAAAAAAAAATGGTTACTCTAATGAAGTTTACAGTTAACTAAAATCTCCAAGTCCTTTTCAATGTCAGTTTTACCTTTCTTCTTCCTACTTAGGCCACTTTCAGACAAGCATATTGTAATGTGTTCGTAATACGGATCCATATTTGGCCAATAGAAAATAATAGCAATAAGAAAGCAAATATGGTAAAAATAGATCATCCTGCATTTTTAACCCCTTAAGACTATAAGATGTACAGTTACGTCCTGCAGCGTTGGGGTATGTATGAAGGGAGATCGAGCGGCGATCTCCCATCATACACTGCAGGCGCCAGCTGTTTCTGATAGCGGGATTTAAATCGCCCAAAACAATGTTTGGGAACCGTGCGGGTGTCATGACAGCCAGGGGCCTTCTGACAGGCCGCAGGGCTGTCATGGCAGAATGTTTATTAAGCCGCCCCCGTTGGGTGGCTTGATAGACTGCCCGGCCAATCGCAGTATGATGTAATGCTATAGCATACTACAGAGAATTACAGGGGCAGAAGTAAGTCTAAGTATTTGAGTATTTATAGTGCCCTTCACAGAATTAGACAATTAAAATATAACTTTTATTTTTATAACAGATTAAAACAGAGCCATTCCATCTCTTAGAGGCATATTTTTTCCATCTGCCTCAATGTGCATTTTTTGACATCTAGCACATATCTGAGCTTTTATTATCTCATTACTCTTAATACTACATTCCTGAGTGCTGGAGTATTCAAATAATGACAAAAACGTCACGCCACGCCCAATGCTTGCTCCTTCATTGAGACCTTGATATTTAAATATCATTATATCAGAGTACTTAACAATAAAGTGTCATTTGTAATTCCTGATATCTACCCTTTATCAAGGACCATTTACTTAGTCCAGTAGATATCCTACTATCTAATTACGAAGTATAGATAGTTGTATTAGTTCTAGGTCACGGCTTGGTCCATTCACATCTCCATTGGACTAACCTAGACCTATACACTTTGTCGTCACTTTATGTTTTTATGTTTGTCTGCCAGCCCATGTCTGAAACAGTTTTAATCTGCTATAGCATACTACAGGAGCGATCAAGGCATCGTATGTTGTTGTCCCCTAGGGAGACTAAAAAAAAAGTATCAATAAAATTTTACTAAATGTAAAAAAAAAAAGTTTAAATCACTCCTCTTTTGCCATATTTATAATAAAGAATCTAAATCATAAAACAAACATACATATTTCATATCGCCGCATCCTTATAAGTCTGATATATCAAAATAATGCATTATTTACCCTGCACAATGAACGCCGTCAGAAAAAAAAATGCCAAAAATGCACTTTTTTGGTCACCCTGTGTCCAAATAAATATGCAGTAAAAAGCGATCAAAAAGTCCTACCATAAGGGCTGGTGCTGCTGCTTTTTTATTTTATGTTCCTGCTGGTACTGGGGTGGGGACTTTCTTGGGACTTAGATATAGAAAAACCTAAGATGATAGGATCGTCTATCCCTCACCTAAATACCCTTTTAGTGTGGCTGATCGATTATGGGATCATCTCAAGCATTTTTGCTACGATATTAGATCCAGTATATAGGATTTAAGTTGTTTCTGATTCCAATTCATATCAGATCCAACGTAGGTTCTGAGACTCTGCATTTTAGAGTTGCACAGACCCTAATCTGGTTCCTGATGATGCTACATTACAAGTAGCGGAAACGCGTCGAACCTCCACTTTGATCTTTTTTAGATCCTATTTAGCTATACTGTTTGGAGCCCTGACTTTGAACTCTTTAGTTGGTTCATGTTTTTGTATCTTTACGAGGTATTCAATTTTCCTGTTGCACAGGCTCCTAGCCCTGAGTCAGACGTAAATCATTGAGAGGTCTACCTGCTATACAGAAGATTGGTGTTGGTCTGGCTCTGGACTCAATTTTCATCTGTGGAACTACAGCCATTAGGTGGTCACTTATTGATCCACTTGTTCTTACTAAGACAGGAGCGCCTGTTTGTATATGAAGCTGACCATTTATTGATACCCAGAAGATGTAATCACTATACGTCCCTGGCACATCCTCTATATAAATTTGGCTACATTCAAAGAGAAAACTTTAACTAATAGTTGTTTCTCATCTCCTGTTCAATTCCTCATACAAGCTGTCGGGGGTCTTGGTCAAGGAGGACTTTTCTGTTTCTCTTTTTTTTGCGTGTGTCCCACCTAAGACTTGCTTGACAAGCCTTTTTAAATATTTATTTATTAAAAGTTATGTTTTAGAGATTAGTCGAACCCTCACAGTGAAATTTATGTATTCCAAAATGGTACAAATGCAAGCTACAGGACGTTCCGCAAAAAATTCATCTTTTTACCTTAGTAATAGGTTTTCATTGGTTTATGAGGATTTTATTATTGTTTTTCCCTCCCTGTATCTTTAACCATAAAAACTCAGCATGTTCATTTTTCTCACAGTACTGTGGAAAAGGCTTAGACAGGTGTGGAAAAACGCTGCAAAGTAGGAATGCTTTCAAAAATAGAAGTACTAATATTTTTTTGTCAATTAACAAAATGCTAAGTGAATGAACAAAAGAAAAATCAAATCGATTTTTGGCGTGACTACCATTTTCCTTCAAAACTGTTCTTTAAGGGACACTTGCACACATTTTTCGAAGGAACTCAGCAAAGTGTTTTTTTTTTTCTCAAACACCTTGGAAAACTAACCGCAGATCTTCTTGCTCAAATACTTATTGATCTTCATGTATTCCTAGACAAACTCGAGGATGTATTGATCAGGACTCTGTGGTGGCCATGTCAACACTTTCAGGACTCCTTGTCATTCTTTATTCCGGAGATAGGTGTTAATAACATTAACTTTACGTTTAGAGTTATTGTCCTGCTGCAGAAAAAATAATCAGACACCTTCAATTTTTACCTTGCAGCATTTTTTCCACACCTGCGTAAAACGTTTCACAGTACTGTATATCTTCCTGTAGTGTGGGCTTTGAACATGACTTTACAGAAAGTGAGTAGCCCCATTGAAACTTGTATGAGCGTCCATTAACTTAATTAAGCACTAGAGATGAGCGAGTATACTCGCTAAAGGCAATTGCTCGAGCGAGCATTGCCTTTAGAGAGTACCTGCCCGCTCGAGACTGAAGGTTCGGGTGCCGGCGCGGGGGAGCGGTGAGTAGCGGCAGTCAGCAGCGGGGAGAGAGGGAGAGAGAGATCTCCCCTCCGTTCCTCCCCGCTCTCCCCCGCAGCTCCCTGCCCATTGCCGGCACCCGAACCTTCAGTTTCGAGCGGGCAGATACTCGCTAAAGGCAATGCTCGCTCGAGCAATTACCTTTAGCGAGTATACTCGCTAATCTCTATTAAGCACATTAGGTCAGATCATGGGACACCAAATGTAATTGTAACGTTCTGTGAGAGACGCCAAATAATGTAATGCCATGGGGAAAATGAACACTGCGGCTTGTGTATGGCCGAAGGCCTAGTCCTTGTCATGGTGTAGCCGAGTAGTAATACAGGGGGAATGCTTAAGGAAGTATATATGCATATCACCTTGTGACACCACTGTTCCCACACCGTTATTCTATGCGGTGGAGTAATAAACACTGGACAAGTGTATCGTACCTCGGATCCTCAGAAACGGTTGAGGCCCGGTAAAACTTTACTTAAATAAACTTTGCATACAAGTAATTACAGGTAACATTCACGGCAGCAGTTACAGGCAGAAGCTCAGAGGCTGAGAGGAAAAATACACTGGAACAATATGGCCCTATAGTCCATGTTATCTATATATCACTGGTCTTGGACATGAAATATACTCCGGAGGAGGTAAAAAGATAAGAACATCTTCACATACTCTCTGGCAAGAAATCACTTAGAAGAAGACTTAGCTTAGATGCACCCCGCACATTCTCCACATGGGTGTCAAAATCACATACCTCTATGTGGTTATCCTATTGGCGGACGGCCACACAAGAAAGATAAATGCCTGTAGTGTGAACGGGTACCTGGTTTGTGGGAAGTAGGATGTTGGGGGTTGTGCGTTCTCTCTTTCTCTGGACTGGGCTCACTCCTATTTCATCAACTCTACATGCGCTACAGGTAGTCGTTCCTCTTCCTCCATCTTCACCAACATGAAAGCTGATGGTGCTTCCATGCGGCTCTGTATTAGCTCCGAGCAGCAGGTCAGATGGAACCCTGCTCCAACACAGAGAGAAGAAGACCCTTTCCCGCTCTCACTCACTTTTATCACCTCACTTGTACCACATGACACAGTAAGAATAGATACATTCAGCAGCTGAGCTGACAGGCAATGATTTTAAGGAAATTAACCCTTCAGACGCCGCAGTTGTGCAACATACATACAGAAAATTGACATGACAGTATTGTACAGTGCATCCACATAAGACAACACATGTATGAAAATTATGAGGGGGACCAGGATATTGTTCTGGGACACTACATGTTCTGATTTCCTGGTCCTGATTCTCTTTTTTCCCAACTAATCTGCTTTCTCCATCTATGACCTGGGTTATGTTTATTGGACTCCTCTCTCCGCTAGTTATCTGTTCCAACTGGAGTTCTGCACTTAAATTTATGTTGCCTGCCCTGCTTATGGCTAAGTCTCCTGGTTATATCTCTGTTCACACACTTAGTTAATATATAACACACTCAGTTACTGCATCATGATCTATGTGTAGTGTTAGCTGCCTCATAGTCAAACCTGGGTGTGGCACAGTGAATTAGCATTCATTCGCCCGCGGCTCATGTCTGCAGATGTTTTTTCGCCATGTATTACGCATGCTTTGCATGGTGGCATGATACGCAATGAATGGGGTCAAGAAAGTCAGTGGACTTGTTTGTGTAGACACTGTGTGTTGATACGCACGAGAAATAGATTGCAGCATGCTCTATTTCTCTGCGTAAAACGCAGCGTGAGTCCTATACATTTGTATAGGCTGTGTATGCAATGCTGTCCATACTCAATACATTACGTATTAGCTGCGTTTTCATATGCAACCCCACTTTAAAAGAGAACGAGGAATTAAAAAGAAAAGTCACACCGTGCATGACTGCGTGTGATGCGCGGAAACCAAGAGTACACTTGCAGCCATACGTGGTCTCTGCCGGCAGACCCACTATTTCCAAATTCCGCAGCGTTTTACCTATACGTCCGTGGACATGAGGACTAACAATAATGCTTGTCTACATAACTAGAGGTAGAGTATAACTAGTGGAAAAAAGGAGATTGTAATCTCTAGTAAGACCTCATTTGGAATCAATTATGTAGACCTCACCTACAAAAAAATGTTAAAATTGAACAGCCCAAAGGTGCACTGCAAAAATGGTTTAAGCTCTCAGGCAGAAAACTTATCAAGAAAGACTTATTTTGTCTAACATCGTGGAAAGAAGGAAAAGGTAGGACATGATCAAAACCAAAAGCCAAGCTAGTGTTCTTAATAGGAAAATAAACACTAGAACAAGGGGGCACAAATTGAAATTATTTGGGAATATGATCAGAAGCAATGTTAGAAAATATTATTTTACCAAAAAAAGTAGATGCTTGAAACAAACCTCCAGCAGACGTGGTTTGTAGGTCAACAGTAAGTGAATTTATTCATGCCTAAATATGTATCCAGCCTAAGAGAGAAATAAAATGGAAGTAACATAAGGGAAGACAGTATGGATCACGTGGTCTTTTCTGCCATCAATCTTCTATGTTGTTGTGAGAATTGCTTGATGTATGCATTGACAGTACAACACAAACAGTGCGAATTTAGCTTTATTCCTTTTAATTGATGCACATGTTCCAACAACTCTCACATGGATTTAATCTGCTCCTCAGAGGTTTGCAGGATTCTATGGACCTAGTTGCTGTTCCTGTAACTTGGGTGAACCAGATCTAGCTCTATAAAACTGATAGATCACCTAATGTAACTTATGACTATGGTGGAAGATAGAAAAATCCCTCCTGTTTGAGGGATCATTGCAGGTAAAGGTAAAGTCCCCTGGTGCAAGCAACGAGTTATGATTGGCTGCTAGGCTGACGTCACATTGTGACATTTTCTTGGCAGACTGTTTTTGTGGGGTGGTTTGCCATTGCCTTTCCCAGTCATCTAGATCCCTAATTTATCTGCAAAACTCTTCTCTTAAGGCACATTTAGACCTAACGATTCTTGCTCAAAAATCTCTAAAAGCCGTCCTGAGCGAGAATCGTTGGGTCTAACTGCACAGACATCGTGCAGTTTTCATTAACGAGTCACTGATTGTTTTCTTTCAGCTAGCTGAAAGAGAATGATCAGACTTATCAGGACTGCCCACTGAGTTCTCAGCGGGATACAGCTGATACTATTGTTTCAGCTGGCATCCTGCTCTGTGAATACAGCTGGAGTATGAAGAAGACAGCAGTCCAGCTGTGTTCTGCATACCTTGCATGGAGTGATTTTCAGGGAACAGCTTTAAATATAAGCCTTCTTTGAAAATCATCCCTATCAAGTGTGAAAAATGTTAAAAAATATATACTCACCTCCTGATGGGGCTCAGCCTCATATGGACACTTCTTCTCCCTGCACTGCTCTGAAGTTCTTTCATCAGGTGGGGATTTAAAATCCCTGCTTCCTGAAAGAGCTGTATCTGATTGGCTTAGCGCTTAGCCAACCACAGGCAGCGCTCAGCCTTTCAATGAATGACAGCTAAATGCTGCCTGTGATTGGTCACAGCGCTCAGCCAATCACAGGCAGTGCTCTGACATTCATTGAATTCAATGAATGGCTTAGCGCTGCCTGTGATTGGCTGAGCTCTCAGCCAATCACATACAGCTCTTTCAGCAGGCAGGGATTTAAAATCTCTGCCTGATGAAAGAACATCAGAGCAGTGCAGGGAGAAGAAGTGGCTACGCACAGCTGAGCCCTGTCAGCAGCGGAGAAGTGAGTATATATATATATATATATTTTAATTTTTTACACTTGATAGGGATGATTTTTAGTGAAGGGCTTATATTTAAAGCCCTTTCCCGAAAATCAATGCGGGGTTGTATGTGTTCTGCATACCCCGCTCGGAGCATTCAGAGCTGTTTACCAGCCGAGCGCTCCAAAAAGAAAACAGCTGTATGCAGAAGATAGCAGTCCCTCTTGTCTTATACATACAGTGTGAGCCTTCATTTACACACTTATGCAAAGTGAACGCTCAAAACTGTCACTCAAACTGCCGTTTCAGCAAATTTTGAGCGATCATCTTGCCATGTAAATGCACACAACGATTATCGCTCAAAAGATGTCTTTGGGGCGACTTTTGAGCGATAATCGTTGTGTCTAAATTAGGCATTACAGGCTTTTTACACAGACCAATAATTGGCTGAATGAATATTCATTAGACTGTTCTCAGTTATTTCCTCCATTCAAACAAGGCACCAATTGTTTTAGAAATAAGCAAGCACTAATTTGACAACTGATCGCACCTTTTGTGTGGGCCATTGACTACAGCACATCTTCCTGTGGAAGCAGAGGAAGAGCTCCCGCCACATTCAGACTGTATGGGACCCAAACAATCATATTAACCCTTTTCAATCCACTGTCTGACATCTGAAGACATTATGATTTAAGGCTGTACAGCTCAGATGTTGGAAGACGTCCGTCGGGGTTCTCTTACTGTATATTGCCAGCCTCTCTGCTGTTGGAGCCTATCCAACATGTTACCAAATGCAGTACTGGCTTTAGCCAGCATATAGCGCCGTTGTATAACTGCAGAAAAAGAGTAAGCCCCCTAGGAAAACCAGAATACAAATTGGATTGGAAAGGGTTAAGAATCATTCATCCCCATACAGTCTGCTTTGGTCTGTTTTAAAAGCTCTTTGAACAAGTGCCAATCAGCTTTTTAAATTTGTGATCTGTGCTTGTACAGTGAAGACTGCCTTGTACCATTGTGACATTGTTAGCAATTAAACTGTTCCATTCTGTAATTGATACAAAGAATTGCTCACACTACTTCTGTGTATTTGGAAACCCGAAACCCTAACTTTTATGCTGATATTGGGTGTGTCAACTAATTTTGTTTCTCTCATATGTAAATAATGTAAAAGTTTTATTAGCGTCTTACTCACTCTCCCCTTTTATGAACGTACAAGTCAACCAATAATATTATTAATATTTTTTAGGCAAAGCACAGCCATTCACATTTTACATTTTCCCTGTTATCCAAATCAGTATTTAAAGTAAGTACTATTAAACTTTTGTTTATTAATAGGCTTCATATTAGTAAAAATATTTACCCTGGCCCGCTAAATCACATCTATTCCCATTATTTGTGCATTCACATAAGTGTACCAATCATTTCACTTTATGGGACCTTTCTCTCCAGTATTTTCTTTACTATAATAGAAAAGATATGTTACATAAGTAATTCTCTACTTATACAACTCTGCACAAATGATGAGTGCGCATGCACATAAGTTAGTGGGTTACCATCCGGCTTCAATATAAAGTAAGCCACTCATAAATTGTTGTGGTTGACTATACTTATGACCAGTGCCAAATCCTGAGCCAAACATTTTGTCTGAGCGAACCACAAAGTCTTGTTGGAAATGTTTCAGCATGTAGGTTTTTGATAAAGCACAGTTCCCAATCCATCATGGATAACAAAAACACATGTAATTCATAGGGCTTCCGTGAATTAGAATACATTTAAATCAGCAATTGCATGCTTTATTGAAATGCATGGTCACAATCTGAAGCTTATTGCAGAGATACACCATTTCATTATGTTTAATTACTGTAATAACAAATTACTCCCAGTGCAAGCACACATATACTTCAGCTTTAAAAGATCACCGTCAAAAACATACTGAAGCGACACCAATATATAGTTCATATATACTGGAGAATTGTGGGAGGGTTACTGATTCTTATTCTAAACAATAGAACAACATTAAAATGCACTTTTTTTGCAGCCATTTTGGAGTATATATAGTGTGTCTAGCCAAATCATGGGTAGACTTATCTTAAAGGCGTTGTGGGGGAATAGAAAAAAATGGCTGCTTTGCTTTACAAAACTCGCTACAGCCATCCAGGATTGTGTTTGGTATTGCAGATGAGCATTACTGAGGTTAATGGGTCTGAGCTGCAATACCCATACAATGTGAGCACAAGTGTGGCACCATGTAATTTCTTATCTTAGACATCCTTTAACCCCTTAGAGACCAGCCTATTTCATGGCTTAAGGACCAAGTGATTTTCATCATCATATTGCCTTTAACCCCTTAGAGACCAGCCTATTTGGTGGCTTAAGGACTAGAGATGAGCGAACGTACTCGGTAAAGCACTACTCGTCCGAGTAATGTGCTTTATCCGAGTACCTCCCCGCTCGTCCTGAAAGATTCGGGGAGCGCCGCGGAGCGGGGAGCTGCAGGGGAGAGCGGGGAGGAACGGAGGGGAGATCTCTCTCTCCTTCTCTCCCGCCCGCTCTCCCCTGCTCCCCGCCGCAACTCACCTGTCAGCAGCGGCGCTCCCCGAATCTTTCAGGACGAGCGGGGAGGTACTCGGATAAAGCACATTACTCGGACGAGTAGTGCTTTACCGAGTACGTTTGCTCATCTCTATTAAGGACCAAGTGATTTTCATCATCATATTGCATTTTTCTTAGGGGCTGAGGGGTGTAGATGGATAAAAAGCATCCAGAAATTCTCCCACTGTCTCCCACTATCTACCATTTGGTAAAAATAACATAATTTTCTTATGTGGATCAGCAAAATTAAGGCTCATTCAGACAAGCGCTGTTTTCACGCTGCTAAGCAGTGAGAAGACAGCGCTGCTATATCCTAAAAAAATCACATGAACAGGCTACTTCAAGCTACACAATGCGAAGGGCGTGCTTTCAAGGCTCTCATAGGAGCATATGGAAAGCACACAGCAAATATAGGACAGGTTCTATCTTTGCACACACCTCGGAGCCGACATGCGAGTTTGCACTCGCATGTCCTAACTTTGATAGATGCGCTGATTCAGTGCGTCTAACTTTCGTCCATGTGAACGCTTCTATAGGAACCTATTGGTTCCCATAGAAGCACGTACTGGGCGCTGCTTGGCAGCGCTAAAACAGTGCTTGTCTGAACCATCCCTTATTGCGATACCAGGTATATACAGATTTTTTTTTCATTTTTGACCACTTTAGCACAGTAAAAACACGTTTTTGAAGAAAGACAACTGAATCTGCATCACCACACCAGCATGTAAAGTTATTGTAGTTGTTAATAGGCATAAGATCATTGCTCATAATGATGCAATTAATTGGCTGTTTAAGACAGAGCTTCTCCATAGCTTTTTTATATTAGAGCTCCACCAACTAGAACATGGTGATGCACTGACCATTAGGCCGCTTCCACACAGGGGATTTTCTCATGCATTTTTCTCACAATGCGACAGTGCTGCAAATCACATGTATGTAGAGCCCACACTTTTTTATGAGTTCTTCCACACGAGCGATGTTTTGTAGCCTGCGACATTGCTAGACTGCAAAATTGCAGCATGCTCTATACAGCCACGATTTGCAATTTTTTTGTAGCTCATGTTTTCCTATGAAGCCTTCCTATGTTTTGCATTGCATCACACAAAAACACGTTTTTTTGTGCGATGCAATGCAATTTTTGCAGTAGGAAATCCTACTGTAAAAGCGGTAAACTAAGCCCTAGCTACATAAAAAAATAATAAAAAAGAAATTTATCACTTCTCACGTGCTGTCATCTCCCTGCATGTCTCCCCTGAAGCTCCCCGTCAGTTGCGTGAAGTTCTCCTGCAGAGCTTCCTGGTCGGGACTTTGAAAGTCCATGCCTCCAGGAAGCTGTGCCTCTGATTGATTCCCGAGTGTGCGACTCAGCAATCAGAACCAGAGCTTGAGGAACCAATCACAGCCATTCATTGAATCATTGAATGGCTGTGATTGGTTCATCGAGCACTGGCTTTGATTCTCATAGCTCTGTTATTCTCATATAGAAACCTTAGTAGGAGCCTCAACTCTCTTAGCTCTGTTATTCTCATATAGAAACCTTAGTAGGAGCCGCAACTCCCACTATTGATAACTTCAATCTGTTATCAATGCTCAATTGGGGTTTCACCTAGAGCTGGAACTGCCCAGGAGGAAAAAGATAATTATTATGCTGCAGCGATGGTGGAGTTTAAAACCCCAATACAGCTAGCACCTAATTATCAGCTGTCTACCAATAGCATATGCTAACCTCCTATTCACTACAGATCCTGTCTCAGAGATTGCATTTAGAAGGAGCTGACAACCACGGGGTTTGCACAACCCTACCTAGCTAGATACTAGCAGCAGAAGGCTAATACTTTCTAAATTAGAGGCTATCTCAATGTTCAAAATAAATAAAATAAAAAATAAATGATGAAAAAAGCCAGCTGCCCTGATGGTGGACTGTTGGCATAACCTCCATTGCTGAATGCAGTTTCCTTATATAGTTGATCATTAGTACTGCCCCTAATGGATGTGTGTCTTAATTATCAAATGAAAATCAACCCGCAACCCTAGTAGGGAGTTGATTTGTATATTTACTCCTGTAGTCATGATAATCCGATAAACACATATTCACATTGTGCCTCCTGTTACGGCTTTTCTACAACTGATGACCTATCCTCTGGATACATCATCAAGAGTGATCTACTCCCACTGAAATCAGTGGGAGTGCCACACTCCTATTACACTTTCTGCTACTGTTACAGACAGGTCTGGATGTCCGATGACAACGTTTCACTTCCATGACAGCGGGCTGGATGATCAACTGATGGAGGGGGATCCCCATCGCTCAACTAAAGGCTTGAATACCCCTTGAAAGACACTAGTCAGGCTAAGTATTTGCCTTTACAAGACTTATTGTCAAAATAAAATAAAGCACTTAGAAAGAGTTATCGGAAATTCGGAATCAAATTAAACTTTGTCTGTGTGATTGTAACGTTCATATGACTGATTGCAATATCAGAGCAAAAAGATAATTTATTGTCGAAAACACTTGAAGGGGAGCTCTAGTACCCTGTTGGCCGTCTCTTGTTTGGATGCAAAATTTGATATGGGTGGACATGGAGGCATACAGGTTCTTTATGGTACCCAGTGCCATATCGCTACACATTTGTTACAGCTGGGCCTCTAGATCATGAAAACCTATAGTTTACATCTCAGATGATCCCATTCATGTTCTATTGGCAATAAATCTAGCGACTGGGCAAGCCTCGGACGTGTGACAATGTTGTGGAGGCATTCTTGGGAGACCCTTGCTGTGCACAGCCAAGTATCCTTCTGGAAAATGCCTCTTGCCCTACCATGAGACGTACACATGTGGCTGCAGGATGTCCTGAAACCAAATGTCCTACAGCCAAACATCTGGAAATGGTTCTGACAGACACAGGGTCTAGTAACAATGCTGCAACATGTCTTAACAAAACAGTTGGATCTGCTCATACTTGTCAGACAATCAGATTGGTGGTCTCTCAAGGGCATCCTGAGCCTCGTTGCCTATTCGCGTGCCCTCACACATCCCCTAGTCCCAACACCTCCTCGCAGTCTGGTCAGATTGGCCCAGGTTGCGGGCAATTCTTTGATACGACTATCCAGCTTATCGCATTGCAATAATGCGTCCCTCTCAAGCTCCGTAAACTTTACAAAATCTCTTTGATTGCGTTTTAGAGACGTCTTGTGGTCAACAAGCTCTACACAAGCAGAAAAAGAGGTCCACTGCACACAAGGAGCCTCCGAGAGCCTCTTATAGGCCAAGGGTGGAACCACTTTTAGGGCCTCAGGTGGCAAGACTGTTCATCTAATCACACCACAACTCTATTCATTTGCTTATCTGCCTGAGATGGAACTGCATGCCGAGGTTTGCAGTAAAATGACAGCTCCTTCTAGGTGCTTGATTTGTTTTATTACAAAGAGCGTATAATAGCACAGAATCCATTGCACTGCTCACGGTTTCATCTGTGCTGGGAATATGAAACACAAGAGTGACCATAAACTGACCTTTTAGCTAAAAGACCCTTTCATAATGTCAAAACAGTTTTGCTCCCTCTCATGCTCATGTTGAAAAATGTGCTTTTCTACTCTTAATAAACTTTCAGAAACAAGATGTTTAATGCTGCTTTTCAGTGTCTTTAAACAAGCTATGTCTCTGTATTTATTTTGGTCTTTGTTTATACTGGCAATATAAAGGATTTAGATTAATTCATGCTGCTCACAAATGAAGCTGTTATAGAAAGTAGAACAATATTTCTCTGTGGCACCATATTTTGGTTAGAACAGGATAACACTGTACAGATCCATAAGGGTGAACATTGTTTAGAGGATTTAGTTACTACTGTCAGCGTGCCAAATGTGCACCAAGATTGCATCTGCAAAGGAAGCCCGGGCCACCTAGAGGCAATTTGTTTAAATAGTCATATGGTAAAATAACTATATATAGTATATTATGCCTGCTATTTTCTTGGCATGAACAGCAATAGAATTGCCCCTTAGTTGCAGCATGTAAAGTGACTAGTTTCTCAAAAACAGGACAAGTTATAATTGCTTTTAAAGGGGTTTTCTGGTTACTAAATTACATTTTAATGACAGGTGCACATGGGTTAAAATAACATCCAGCAGTACTTACCAATCCTTAGCCCTGGAGATCCAGCACTGCAGCCCCATGATTCTTTCATTCAGTACTGTCAAAGGGACATCATATGACCACTTCAGCCAATCAGAGGCTTTAGTTTTTCAGTTCCAAACTCCTGGCAACATGCCCGTATGTGAGAGCTGATGATAAGAGAATGGCTGGTGACATTTGCGTAGTGTTCGTTGACAACAATGACCAGGAGGAACATGGGGTAGCAGTGCTGGATCGGCAGGGCTGAGGATGGGTAAGTACAGCTGCATTTGTTATTTTAACCCATGTGCACCTGCTATAAAAATTTCATATAGTAATCAAACGGCCCCTTTAATGGTCTCCTGTTAAAGCTAAGGCAAAAGTGAGATATACAGTGGTGCTTGTGAACTCCTCAGAAATTTTAATATTTCTTCTTATATTTGACCTAAAACTATATCAGATTTTCACACAAGTCCTAAAAGTAGATAAAGAGAATCAAAGCAAACGTGAGTCAAAAATATTAGATTTGGTCATTTATTTATTGAGGAAAAATATGCAATATCGCATGACTGTGAGTGGCAAAAGTGTGTGAATGTTTAGGATTAGCAGATAATTTTGAAGGTGAAATTAGAGTCAGGGGTTTTCAATCAATGGCATGTCAATCAAGTATGAGGGGGCAACCTGTTTTATTTAAAGAAGACGGATCTATCAAAGTCTGATCTTCACAACACAAGTTTTTGGAAGCGTATCATGGCACAAAGAGATTTCTGAGAACCTCAGAAGGCAAGTTGTTGATGCTCATCAGGCTAGAAAAAGGTTACAAAACTATCTCTAAAGAGTTTGAACCAATCTACAGTCAGACAGATTGAAGAAAATTACAAATGGTGGAAATTCAAAACCATTATTAGCCTTCCCAGCAGTTTTTATCTGGGATCGTGACAGGTCAGATTCGAAATCTTTTATTGAAGGTCTAATGTTAATGATTGGGGTTTGGAAATTACGGGCACTGTTGACTAGGGAGGAGCGAGTTTACTCGCTAAAGCACTGCTCGCTCGAGTAATGTGCTTTAGCCGAGTATCTCCCCGCTCGTCCCTGAATATTCGGGGGCCGGCGCGGGGCGGGGAGCTGCGGGGGAGAGCGGGGAGGAACGGAGGGGAGATCTCTCTCTCCCTCTCTCCCGCCCGCTTTCCCCTGCTCCCCGCCGCGACTCACCTGTCAGCTGCGGTGGCTCCCGAATCTTCAGGGATGAGCAGGGAGACACTCGGCTAAAGCACATTACTCGAGCGAGTAGTGCTTTAGTGAGTATACTCGCTCATCCCTACTGTTGACCCCTTAAGTATTTTTTTCTAGATTTGGAATTGTTTATTAACGATGTATCTATACAAAGTAAAATAATTTTCAAGTTTACAGATAGTTCAAGCTCAAATAGCTACCTTGATTTTGCCAGCTGCTTTGCCAGAAAATGGAAGACTAACATACCATATGGACAATTCAAGTGTATCTGTAGGAACTGTATATTGATTCACATGTTCAGTGAACAGTCTGAAGTACTTAAGGTTCGTTTTAAGGAAAAAGGCTACCCTAAGACCACTATTGATTTTGTCCATAGGAGGGTCTTAACAGAAGCACATCCAATTCTTAAGGTTGCAAATAAAGAAGATGGAACAATACCTCTGCAGCACCACCTATTGGATAGCAGGATTTCTTTAAATCAATGCTTGACCCTTTATATAGGTCTGTAGTGCAATAATTGGAAAATTAAAGCCAAGCCAGAATTCATACACAGACAGCTGTTTCGGGGTTTTTTTTGCCCCTTATCAGTGTGCAGTAGGATCTTGGCTTGGCTAGGGAGAGGCCTGTCACATGGTTTGGGAGGGGTAACATCTCTCCTTAGGGAGAGCACCCAGAAGGGTCAAGCATTCATTTGAAGGAATGCTGCTATCCAGTAGGTGGCGCTGCAGAGGTATTATTCCATCTTCCTTATTTGCAAATTACCCAGAGGTGCATGGAAAGCCCTATAAGTCATCTTCTTGGTGCTCACCCTAAGGAGAAATGTTGCCCCTCCCCATTCTTAAGGTTGGTACTTCTAAAATAGATAACTACAATCCTGATTTTAAAACAGCTTTTATTACATGTTATAACACACAGCTCTTTGGTGTTTTGTAAATCCAGTTGATCCAAAGTACACCTTAAACAAAACTTGCTCCATACCCTTGAGTATAAAGAGCAGGTGATAGGTTTACAACTCTGTAATAGAATATTTATTACCTCACTAGAAAGGCTAGTTTAAAAGTTTTTGCTTTTGAGGATCCACGCTGTTTATTTTTACATCTTGATCTCCTGGCAATAAACTGCACCCTAAAATAAAATGTCTAGCCTGAGTGGTAGAGGAATGGGGTCTTGGACTGAAAGAGATGTTGAGTCCTCGTTCAGACAAGTATTTTTTTCGCGCACAAATAGCCGCACAAGAAAAAATTGCCGCTCGCGTGTGGAAAAATCGTGTGAATGAAGCAGAAGGCTCGATCAACATTAACACATAATTTGCTCGTTCACACAATCCGTGGTGCGTGCTGTGTGTTAATCCAGCTCCCATAGGAGTCAATGGGAACTCCTACGCAACACACACCAAAGATAGGTCAGGTCCTATCTTTTCTTGTAGCACAGACCTTAGATGTGTGCATTGTAGCCACACATGTCCTATCTTTTGCAGGTGTGAGTACTTTGCACATCTAAAAATCATTTATGTGAACGCTTCAACAGGAAACCATCGTTTCAATAGACGCGATCTTTTTGTCGCAAATAAAACGCTCGTCTGAACAAGGCCTAATAGTGAGAACTGTAGATCCGCTTTCCTGTATTTTGCGTAGAACCAAGGGAATCAGAGGTAGGTATAGACCAGATCCATGTCCCATGGTTGGGAGAGCTCATGCAGACCCCTCTGGTTGTTTCTTGGATTTAGGAAAAAGAATGTGTGGCATTTTGGGGTTTTTTTTGGTCACATATAGATCTATCTTCGGCTGTCCACACAGTTCTATGATCATATGCAATGTTTTCCAATTGAAAAACCCTTCTCCTTGGTCTATTTTCTTCTGATGCAAATAGTCTGCCACAATATTTTGGTATCCCTTTAGATGCATCACTAAGAGAGATGCTACTGTAATCTCACAGGAAAAGATTCTTGCTGCAAAAGTTTGGAATTGAGGATATCTCCCTGATGATGAATTAAAGACACGGCCGTTACATTGCCAGTAAAAAAAACTTTAACATATTTACACTTAATAATTCTTCTCACAGCTTAAAGGGGTTGTCCCGCGGCAGCAAGTGGGTCTATACACTTCTGTATGGCCATATTAATGCACTTTGTAATGTACATTGTGCATTAATTATGAGCCATACAGAAGTTATCAAAAGTTTTTCACTTACCTGTTCCGTTGCTGGCGTCCTCGTCTCCATGGTTGCCGTCTAATTTTCGCCGTCTAATGGCCAAATTAGACGCGCTTGCGCAGTCCGGGTCTTCTTATCTTCTCAATGGGGCTCCGTGTAGCTCCATGTAGCTCCGCCCCATCACGTGCCGATTCCAGCCAATCAGGAGGCTGGAATCGGCAATGGACCGCACAGAAGCCCTGCGGTCCACGGAGGGAGAAGATGCCGGCGGCCATCTTCACCGGGTAAGTAAGAAGTCACCGGAGCGCGGGGATTCAGGTAAGCGCTGTCCGGTGTTCTTTTTTAACCCCTGCATCGGGGTTGTCTCGCGCCGAACGGGGGGGGGGGGGTTGAAAAAAAAAAAAGCCGTTTCGGCGCGGGACAACCCCTTTAAGGTCTTCCCAAACTGCTCTCAATTCTCTATAATTAGACGACTGAGATCTGGCATGTTATGTCTAAGATCCCTGAAAATAGCAATCTGTTACCTGAGCACTCCAACCTATCTGACTTACATCTCAGGTTACTGATACAAAGGAAGACAGACCACTGAATTTTTTTCCTACGATTCATAAGTTGTAATTGCCAGGTAAAGGATTTTTTAACGTGTATGATTAAATTTAACTTTTTATCTAAAGAGGATTCATTTCTATCTCAGAGAGAAATTTAGCTTGTGTAAGGGTCTGGCATGAAATTGAACCCAAGAGACCATTTCTTTGCAGGAAGTCATCAAACCAAACATACTCATTGTTTTTCCTTTGAAAGTCTGACAAGGACTTAATAATTCTTTCTTCTTTACACCAGGGAAGGAAAGACTGTCTTAAGCCTGAATCAAGAAGGACCCCAAGGAATATTCTCTGGGTATCTGTGACTACTTAGGATTTTTCAAGATTAAGAGACAATACCTGTTCTAAGTGGTAATTCATGATTTTCGATGAATTTATTACGATGAGGAAATTATTGAAATAAGGGAGCACAGTAATTCCCTTCTTCCTGAGGTGAGCAATCATCCCTACTACAACTTTTGTAAATACTCCGAGTGCAGTAGATATGCCAAAAGGTAAATAAACAAACTGAAAGTGTAAAAATGTTGAATTTTTCTCATGGCAAATCTCACATTAATAGTATTTCTGATATTTAGAATCAATAGGAATATGATAATGGGCATATTTAAGATCAAAGGTGCACGTAACAGAATTGGTATCACAGGATCAATAGATTTATGGTTTTGAATGGAAATCTAAAATAAGAAATATATTTATTTAAAGGTTTTAGAGTAATAGTTCTATACAAACCATTTGGCTTACTTACTAGAATTGACTAGTCCTTGCTCCTCAAAGGGGACTGGAATAATTGCACCTATTGATAATCTGTCTATAATAAGCTGTCTATATTCTCCTCCAATTTCTACTGAAGGAAGGAGGATTGTTGTGCAGTGATACAGAACCTTCTAGGAGGAAGGTAGAAAATCCTATCTTGTAAAGTGAGGAAACTGTGCATTGAACCCAAGGCTTCTTGGTTACCTGCCTCTAAGATTGCTGGAATTGAGATAATCTTCCCCCTACTGGTCCTAGATCACTGTTTGAGATCTGGCTGTTTCGGATTCAGGAGAAGGTTCCTAATAGAGATGAGCGAGCACCAAAATGCTCGGGTGCTCGTTACTCGGGACGAAATTTTCGCGATGCTCGAGGGTTCGTTTCGAGTAACGAACCCCATTGAAGTCAATGGGCGACCCGAGCATTTTTGTATATCGCCGATGCTCGCTAAGGTTTCCATTTGTGAAAATCTGGGCAATTCAAGAAAGTGATGGGAACGACACAGAAACGGATAGGGCAGGCGAGGGGCTACATGTTGGGCTGCATCTCAAGTTCCCAGGTCCCACTATTAAGCCACAATAGCGGCAAGAGTGGGCCCCCCCCTTCCAACAATTTTTACTTCTGAAAAGCCCTCATTAGCAATGCATACCTTAGCTAAGCACCACACTACCTCCAACAAAGCACAATCACTGCCTGCATGACACTCCGCTGCCACTTCTCCTGGGTAACATGCTGCCCAACCCCCCCCCCCCCCCCCGCACGACCCAGTGTCCACAGCGCACACCAAAGTGTCCCTGCGCAGCCTTCAGCTGCCCTCATGCCACACCACCCTCATGTCTATTTAGAAGTGCGTCTGCCATGAGGACGAACCACAGGCACACACTGCAGAGGGTTGGCACGGCTAGGCAGCGACCCTCTTTAAAAGGGGCGGGGCGATAGCCCACAATGCTGTACAGAAGCAATGAGAAATATAATCCTGTGCCACCGCCATCAGGAGCTGCACACGTGGGCATAGCAATGGGGAACCTATGTGCCACACACTATTCATTCTGTCAAGGTGTCTGCATGCCCCAGTCAGACCGCGGTTTTTTATAAATAGTCACAGGCAGGTACAACTCTGCAATGGGAATTCCGTGTGCACCCACAGCATGGGTGGCTCCCTGGAACCCACCGGCTGTACATAAATGTATCCCATTGCAGTGCCATGGACAGCAGAGCTAATGTCAGATTAAATGCAGGTGGGCTTCGGGCCCACACTGCATGCCCCAACCTGACCGGGGTTTTTAATTCATAGACACAGGCAGGTACAACTCCCTATTGTGAAGTCCCTGTGGACCGACAGCATGGGTGGGTGCCAGGAAGCCACCGGCGGTACATAAATATATCCCATTGCATTGCCCATCACAGGTGAGGTAATGTCATGTTTAATGCAGGTGGGCTTCGGCCCACACTGCATGCCCCAGTCAGACTGGGGTTCTTTATAAGTAGACACAGGCAGGTACAACTCCCTATTGTGAAGTCCGTGTGGACCGACAGTATGGGAGGGTCCCAGGAAGCCACAGGCGGTACAGAAATATATCCCATTGCATTGCTCAGCACAGCTGAGGTAATGTCATGTTTAATGCAGGTGGGCTTCGGCCCACACTGCATGCCCCAGTCAGACTGGGGTTCTTTAGAAGTGGACACATGCAGTTACAACTCCGTGTGGACCGACAGCATGGGTGGCTCCCTGGAACCCACAGGCGGTACATAAATATATCCCATTGCATTGCCCATCACAGCTGAGGTAATGTCATGTTTAATGCAGGTGGGCTTTGGCCCACACTGCATGCCCCAGTCAGACTGGGGTTCTTTAGAAGTGGACACATGCAGTTACAACTATGTGTGGACCGACAGCATGGGTGGGTGCCAGGAAGCCACCGGCGGTACATAAATATATCCCATTGCAGTGCCCAGCACAGCTGATGTAACGTCCGCTTTAATGCAGGTGGGCAAAAAATTAATTGGATTACACTGTAGGCGAGGGCCCCAAAAAATTGGTGTACCAACAGTACTAATGTACCTCAGAAAAATTGCCCATGCCCAACCAAGAGGGCAGGTGAAACCCATTAATCGCTTTGGTTAATGTGGCTTAATTTGTAACTAGGCCTGGAGGCAGCCCAGTTAAAATAAAAATTGGTTCAGGTGCAAGTTTCAACGCTTTAATGAGCATTGAAACGTACAAAAATTGTTTACAAAAATTATATGACTGAGCCTTGTGGGCCTAAGAAAAATTGCCCGTTCGGCGTGATTACGTCAGGTTTCAGGAGGAGGAGCAGGAGGAGGAGGATGAATATTATACACAGATTGATGAAGCTAAAAGGTCCACGTTTTTGATGGTGATAGAGAACAATGCTTCCATCCGCGGGTGCAGCCTACGTATTGTTTAGGTATCGCTGCTGTCCACTGGTGGAGAAGAGAAGTCTGGGGAAATCCAGGCTTTGTTCATCTTGATGAGTGTAAGCCTGTCGGCACTGTCGGTTGACAGGCGGGTACGCTTATCTGTGATGATTCCCCCAGCCGCACTAAACACCCTCTCTGACAAGACGCTAGCCGCAGGACAAGAGGGCACCTCCAGGGCATACAGCGCGAGTTCAGGCCACGTGTCCAGCTTCGACACCCAGTAGTTGTAGGGGGCAGAGGCGTCACGGAGGACGGTCGTGCGATCGGCTGCGTACTCCCTCACCATCCTTTTACAGTGCTACCGCCGACTCAGCCTTGACTGGGGAGCGGTGACACAGTCTTGCTGGGGAGCCAGAAAGCTGTTAAAGGCCTTAGAGAGTGTTCCTCTGCCTGTGCTGTACATGCTGCCTGATCTCCGCGCCTCCCCTGCTACCTGGCCCTCGGAACTGCGCCTTCGGCCACTAGCGCTGTCGGATGGGAATTTTACCATCAGTTTGTCCGCCAGGGTCCTGTGGTATAGCATCACTCTCGAACCCCTTTCCTCTTCGGGTATGAGAGTGGAAAGGTTCTCCTTATACCGTGGGTCGAGCAGTGTGTACACCCAGTAATCCGTAGTGGCCAGAATGCGTGTAACACGAGGGTCATGAGAAAGGCATCCTAACATGAAGTCAGCCATGTGTGCCAGGGTACCTGTACGCAACACATGGCTGTCTTCACTAGGGAGATCACTTTCAGGATCCTCCTCCTCCTCCTCCTCAGGCCATACACGCTGAAAGGATGACAGGCAAGCAGCATGGGTACCCTCAGCAGTGGGCCAAGCTGTCTCTTCCCGCTCCTCCTCATCCTCCTCATGCTCCTCCTCCTCCTCCTCAACGCGCTGAGATATAGACATGAGGGTGCTCTGACTATCCAGCGACATACTGTCTTCCCCCGCCTCTGTTTCCGAGCGCAAAGCGTCTGCCTTTATGCTTTGCAGGGAACTTCTCAAGAGGCATAGCAGAGGAATGGTGACGCTAATGATTGCAGCATCGCCGCACACCATCTGGGTAGACTCCTCAAAGTTTCCAAGGACCTGCCAACCAGGCCCACTCTTCTGTAAAGAATTGAGGAGGCTGACTCCCACTGCGCCGCCCATGTTAGAGTTGGTATTCCACTATAGCTCTATGCTGCTCATAGAGCCTGGCCAACATGTGGAGCGTAGAGTTCCACCGTGTGGGCACGTCGCACAGCAGTCGGTGCACTGGCAGATGAAACCGATGTTGCAGGGTGCGCAGGGTGGCAGCGTCCGTGTGGGACTTGCGGAAATGTGCGCAGAGCCGGCGCACCTTTTCGAGCAGGTCTGACTAGCGAGGGTAGCTTTTCAGAAAGCGCTGAACCACCAAATTAAAGACGTGGGCCAGGCATGGCACGTGCGTGAGGCTGCAGAGCTGCCACCAGGTTACGGCCGTTGTCACACACGACCATGCCCGGTTGGAGGCTCAGCGGCGCAAGCCAGTGGTCGGTCTGCTCTGTCAGACCCTGCAGCAGTTCGTGGGCCATGTGCCTCTTCTCTCCTAAGCTGAGTAGTTTCAGCACGGCCTGCTGACGCTTGCCCACCGCTGTGCTGCCGTGCCGCGCGACACCGACTGCTGGCGACGTGCTGCTGTTGACACATCTTGATTGCGAGACAGAGGTTGCGTAGGAGGAGGAGGAGGAGGGTGGTTTAGTGGAGGAAGCATACACCGCCGCAGATACCACCACCGAGCTGGGGCCCGCAATTCTGGGGGTGGGTAGGACGTGAGCGGTCCCAGACTCTGACTCTGTCCCAGCCTCCACTAAATTCACCCAATGTGCCGTCAGGGAGATATAGTGGCCCTGCCCGCCTGTGCTTGTCCACGTGTCCGTTGTTAAGTGGACCTTGGCAGTAACCGCGTTGGTGAGGGCACGTACAATGTTGCGGGAGACGTGGTCGTGCAGGGCTGGGACGGCACATCGGGAAAAGTAGTGGCAACTCGGAACTGAGTAGCGCGGGGCCGCCGCCGCCATCATACCTTTGAAAGCCTCCGTTTCCACAACCCTATATGGCAGCATCTCCAGGCTGATAAATTTGGCTATCTGCACGTTTAACGCTTGAGCGTGCGGGTGCGTGGCGGCGTACTTGCGTTTGCGCTCCAACACTTGCGCTAGCGACGGCTGGACGGTGCGCTGAGAGACATTGGTGGATGGGGCCGAGGACAGCGGAGGTGAGGGTGTGGGTGCAGGCCAGGATACGGTAGTGCCTGTGTCCTGACAGGGGGGTTGGATCTCAGTGGCAGGTTGGGGCACAGGGGGAGAGGCAGCGGTGCAAACCGGAGGCGGTGAACGGCCTTCGTCCCACCTTGTGGGGTGCTTGGCCATCATATGTCTGCGCATGCTGGTGGTGGTGAGGCTGGTGGTGGTGGCTCCCCGGCTGATCTTGGCGTGACAAAGGTTGCACACCACTGTTCGTCGGTCGTCTGCACTCTCAGTGAAAAACTGCCAGACCTTTGAGCACCTCGGCCTCTGCAGGGTGGCATGGTGCGAGGGGGCGCTTTGGGAAACAGTTGGTGGATTATTCGGTCTGGCCCTGCCTCTACCCCTGGCCACCGCACTGCCTCTTCCAACCTGCCCTGCTGCTGCACTTGACTCCCCCTCTGAAGACCTGTCCTCAGTAGGCGTAGCAAACCAGGTGGGGTCAGTCACCTCATCGTCCTGCTGCTCTTCCTCCGAATCCTCTGTGCGCTCCTCCCTCGGACTTACTCCAATTACTACTACCTGAGTGATAGACAACTGTGTCTCATCGTCATCGTCCTCCTCACCCACTGAAAGCTCTTCAGACAGTTGCCGGAAGTCCCCAGCCTCATCCCCCGGACCCCGGGAACTTTCCAAAGGTTGGGCATCGGTCACGACAAACTCCTCCATTGGGAGAGGATTCGGAACCATTGCTGCCCATTCTGGGCAGGGGCCCGAGAACAGTTTCTGGGAGTCGGCCTGCTCCTCAGAATGTGTCATTGTAATGGAGTGAGGAGGCTGGGAGGAAGGAGGAGCAGCAGCCAGAGGATTCAGAGTTGCAGCAGTGGACAGCGCAGAATTCTGGGTGGTCGATAGATTGCTGGGTGCACTTTCTGCCATCCATGACAGGACCTGCTCACACTGCTCATTTTCTAATAAAGGTCTACCGCGTGGACCCATTAATTGTGAGATGACTGTGGGGACGCCAGAAACGTGCCTCTCTCCTAATCCCGCAGCCGTCGGCTGCGATACACTTGGATCAGGAGCTCGGCCTGTGCCCACACCCTGACTTGGGCCTCCGCGTCCTCGCCCGCGCCCATGTCCTCTAGGCCTACCCCTACCTCTCAGCATGCTGTATTACCAGTAGTGCAGAAACAGAACGCTGTAATTAAATGTGCCGCTTATTGGCCTGTGGTTGGAGGCTGACTTCGCTTACGGAACGCACAGCAGAGGCAGGAAAGAATTTTGCGCAAGCCTCCTGTAACACTTAGCTGGCTGCGTATGAATTAGGACAACTACCCCCAGCAGAGACGCAGTACAGTCAGGACGGTCACAGGCAGCCCAAATAGATTTTTTTTCTCAAATTTTTTGGAAAAGCCCACTGCCTATATAGACTGGATACGTCTTTCACTGTCCCTGCCTCACCACCACTACTGGCCGTGGACTATGTAAAATTACTGCAGACTGTTTCACTCTGGACAGGATGACAGCGGTGATGTAAGAGGCAACGCAGAGCCAGGAAAGAATTTTGCGCAAGCCTGCTGTAACACTTAGCTGGCTGCGTATGAATTAGGACAACTACCCCCAGCAGAGACGCAGTACAGTCAGGACGGTCATAGGCAGCCCAAATAGATTTTTTTTCCCAAATTTTTTTGGAAAAGCCCACTGCCTATATAGACTGGATATGTCTTTCACTGTCCCTGCCTCACCACCACTACTGGTCCTGGACTATGTAAAATTACTGCAGACTGTTTCACTCTGGACAGGATGACAGCGGTGATGTAAGAGGCAACACAGAGCCAGGAAAGAATTTTGCGCAAGCCTGCTGTAACACTTAGCTGGCTGCGTATGAATTAGGACAACTACCCCCAGCAGAGACGCAGTACAGTCAGGACGGTCATAGGCAGCCCAAATAGATTTTTTTTCCCAAATTTTTTGGAAAAGCCCACTGCCTATATAGACTGGATATGTCTTTAACTGTCCCTGCCTCACACCACTACTGGCCGTGGACTATGTAAAATTACTGCAGACTGTTTCACTCTGGACAGGATGATAGCGGTGATGTAAGAGGCAACGCAGAGCCAGGAAAGAATTTTGCGCAAGCCTGCTGTAACACTTAGCTGGCTGCGTATGAATTAGAACAACTACCCCCAGCAGAGACGCAGTACAGTCAGGACGGTCACAGGCAGCCCAAATAGATTTTTTTTCCCAAATTTTTTTGGAAAAGCCCACTGCCTATATAGACTGGATATGTCTTTCACTGTCCCTGCCTCACCACCACTACTGGCCGTGGACTATGTAAAATTACTGCAGACTGTTTCACTCTGGACAGGATGACAGTGGTGATGTAAGAGGCAACGCAGAGCCAGGAAAGAATTTTGTGCAAGCCTGCTGTAACACTTAGCTGGCTGCATATGAATTAGGACAACTACCCCCAGCAGAGACGCAGTACAGTCAGGACGGTCACAGGCAGCCCAAATAGATTTTTTTTCCCAAATTTTTTTGGAAAAGCCCACTGCCTATATAGACTGGATATGTCTTTCACTGTCCCTGCCTCACCACCACTACTGGCCGTGGACTATGTAAAATTACTGCAGACTGTTTCACTCTGGACAGGATGACAGTGGTGATGTAAGAGGCAACGCAGAGCCAGGAAAGAATTTTGCGCAAGCCTGCTGTAACACTTAGCTGGCTGCGTATGAATTAGGACAACTACCCCCAGCAGAGACGCAGTACAGTCAGGACGGTCACAGGCAGCCCAAATAGATTTTTTTTCCCAAATTTTTTTGGTAAATGCCCACTGCCTATATAGACTGGATATGTCTTTCACTGTCCCTGCCTCACCACCACTACTAGCCGTGGACTATGTAAAATTACTGCAGACTGTTTCACTCTGGACAGGATGACAGCGGTGATGTAAGAGGCAACGCAGAGCCAGGAAAGAATTTTGCGCAAGCCTGCTGTAACACTTAGCTGGCTGCGTATGAATTAGGACAACTACCCCCAGCAGAGACGCAGTACAGTCAGGACGGTCACAGGCAGCCCAAATAGATTTTTTTTCCCAAATTTTTTTGGAAAAGCCCACTGCCTATATAGACTGGATATGTCTTTCACTGTCCCTGCCTCACCACCACTACTGGCCGTGGACTATGTAAAATTACTGCAGACTGTTTCACTCTGGACAGGATGACAGCGGTGATGTAAGAGGCAATGCAGAGCCAGGAAAGAATTTTGCGCAAGCCTGCTGTAACACTTAGCTGGCTGCGTATGAATTAGGACAACTACCCCCAGCAGAGACGCAGTACAGTCAGGACGGTCACAGGCAGCCCAAATAGATTTTTTTTCCCAAATTTTTTTGGTAAATGCCCACTGCCTATATAGACTGGATATGTCTTTCACTGTCCCTGCCTCACCACCACTACTAGCCGTGGACTATGTAAAATTACTGCAGACTGTTTCACTCTGGACAGGATGACAGCGGTGATGTAAGAGGCAACGCAGAGCCAGGAAAGAATTTTGCGCAAGCCTGCTGTAACACTTAGCTGGCTGCGTATGAATTAGGACAACTACCCCCAGCAGAGACGCAGTACAGTCAGGACGGTCACAGGCAGCCCAAATAGATTTTTTTTCTCAAATTTTTTTGGAAAAGCCCACTGCCTATATAGACTGGATACGTCTTTCACTGTCCCTGCCTCACCACCACTACTGGCCCTGGACTATGTAAAATTACTGCAGACTGTTTCACTCTGGACAGGATGACAGCGGTGATGTAAGAGGCAACGCAGAGCCAGGAAAGAATTTTGCGCAAGCCTGCTGTAACACTTAGCTGGCTGCGTATGAATTAGGACAACTACCCCCAGCAGAGACACAGTACAGTCAGGACGGTCACAGGCAGCCCAAATAGATTTTTTTTCTCAAATTTTTTTTGAAAAGCCCACTGCCTATATAGACTGGATATGTCTTTCACTGTCCCTGCCTCACCACCACTACTGGCCGTGGACTATGTAAAATTACTGCAGGACGCAATGCTCTGCACAGCCGATATACAAAAAAAAAATGTGCAACACTGCAAAAAGCAGCCTCAACAGTACTGCACACGGTCAGATGTGGCCCTAAGAAGGACCGTTGGGGTTTTTGAAGCCTAAAATCAATCCTAACACTCTCCCTATAGCAGCTCCGGCATCAGCAGCACTTTCCCTGATCTCTGTCAGAATGCATCTGTGGCGAGCCGCGGGAGGGGCCGATTTATATACTCGGGTGACACCTGATCTCGCTAGCCACTCACTGCAGGGGGGTGGTATAGGGCTTGAACGTCGCAGGGGGAAGTTGTAATGCCTTCCCTGTCTTTCTATTGGCCAGAAAAGCGCGCTAACGTCTCAGAGATGAAAGTGAAAGTAACTCGAACATCGCGTGGTACTCGCCTCTAGTAACGAGCATCTCGAACACGCTAATACTCGAACGAGTAGCAAGCTCGGACGAGTACGTTCGCTCATCTCTAGTTCCTAACCATTCCTCCCTTTGGATAGGACCATCTACCAGTTTTATCTTTGTTCTTTGGATCCCTTGACTGGAATCTAGGTTTACATAAGGAAGTAATTTTTCTAGATGGTTTATCCTGAGGAAACTTTCTTTCTATGAACTGCCTTTTTAAATATTTTGTCAAGTTCCAGGCTGAACACATACTCCTCTGGAAAGGTAATAGAATAAAGTTTTTATTTTTAGAAGTGGTATCCCCAGTCCAGAATTTCAACCAAAGTGCTTGTCTTGCTGAATTACCCAATACCGCATTCTTAGCCCCAAATCTCATGGTTTCTGCAGATGCATTTGCCAGAAACCCTGTAGCTATTCTAAGCAGAGGAATGCATTCAATAATATCCTCCCTAGAAGTCTGTTGTTTGAATCGACTCTCTAGTTGATTCAGCCAAGTGTACATTGACCAAACTACAGAAGTGGCAGTAATATTTGTTTCCAGAATGTTAGATGTATTCTCCCATGATATCCTAAGAAGCCAATCCGCCTTCTTCTCCATTGAATCCCTGAGTTGTGAGGAGTCTTCAAATGGGATGAAAAGTCTTTCTAACCACTATAGCCACTTGTACGTTAATCTTAGGAATTTCCTCCCAAATCTTAACATCTTCTGGGGAAAAGAGAAGCCTATCTTTAAATTTCCTAGAAATAAATAAACGTTTTTGGGGCTTACTCCACTTATCCATAACGAGGTGTCTTAAAGTTTTATTAACTGGGAAACCATCTTACAGTGGGTCCTCAAATTGCTAAAGATCCTGTCCTAGATGAACCTAGTCTGTTGTATGTCCTCAACCTTTATAGTTTTTCTTACAGCTTTAATAAGCTCATCAATGTCACTAGAAGAGAAGTAATATTTTTTAAATTCTTCAAGAATAACCGGACCGTATTATTCCATAACTTCTCCATAAGACAAATCCATACTTAGGATGTCTGATTTAGGTAGAAGAAGACTGCAACTGTAGTCTTTTTGCAGGTTTAGAATGGCTAGGTTGAGGAGCAGGTAAGGTTAGCTACAGAAGCCTGAACTTCCTCTCTAACCATTACCCTAATATTATTCAGTAAGGTAGCCTGCTCCTCTTTAAGCTCCCTGGAAACACATTCAGCACAAATCTGCTTTTTGTATCCCTGCTCCAATTTTTTAAAGCATAAGGCACTTTTTAAGCTTTTTTTTAACATCAGGCTTAGGTTTTGTCACCCTAAAAAAGGTCAAAGAAAATTTATATAGTACAAACATAACGATAATAATGTTTTCTGTCCAACACATCCACTTAGTTTGCTGAGTGTCCATATCTGCCTCTCAGCTGTCCACAACAGTTACAGGAGTGCTGTACCAACTATCACTGCCACTGAGCCAGGTTGACAAAAAGAGGCAAGGTTGGTATCTATCCTCCTTAAAAGGAACTTGAAAATAGTGCTAGTGCTGGGCTCCCCTTGTCATGGTGGAAATAGGAAGCAGGTAACACATCACCTGTTCAAAGACCATACATTCTAGCCCTGAGAGGCACATCCCGTCAACTCTACTGACATCACTGCTGATGCAACGAACAGTATCTGCATCTGTGTGGCACCACAGTGTTAGTCCCAAGTTCTGGAACAAGGGTGAAGAGTATGGCATGAGCTAAGGGACTCCCCAAGGAGTTTTAGTCACGCGAGCTTGAGAAGAAGGAGAGCCGGGACCTCCAATCAAGCCCAGCCTGCCAATCCATGTACAAAAGCTGTAGGGACAGGAAGAACACTGGAGGTGGGTGGGACAGAGGGGCCTTTAAACTCTCAGTCTTCCTGTTCTTACAGAGGTCAGAGGGCATAATCCAGTTGTGCTGTCATGGCTGGACAATGTGGAAAAATGTGTTTTCACCAGAGTGTCCCTTTTAAAGCTTTGCAATGGCCACGTCTAAATTCTGGCTTTCATCCTGTAGAAATATTGTAGAAGGTCCTGAGGCAAGCAGTTCAACAGAGTTGAAGTTGTTTTGCATGGAAGAGTGAGCGAAAATTCCTCCAAGCCGATAATAAGGACTAATCAACAATTACCAGAAACATTTAGATGCAGGTATTTCTGCACAAGGGAGTCACACCAGATATTAAAAGCCAAGATTAATATACTTTTGCCACTCACAGACTGATATTGGAAGATTTTCCTCAATAAATAAATGACCAAGTCTAATATTTTTGACTCATTTGTTTGATTTGGTTCTCTATCTACTTTTAGGACTTGTGTGAAAATGTAATGTAGTTTTAGGACAAATATAAGCAAAAATATGGAAAATTCTAAAGGGTTCACAAACTTTCACTGTATTATGTTGACATTTTTCTTTTAACTAATAGTCAAAGTCACAGGCCTAGAAAGCTGTATAAAGAACTACATATACAATATGCAAAATAAATTGCTTTTAGGCCCTGTTATAAGAAAATGTATATTATAAATATGTAAGTGAAGTAAGGCCTCCCTCACACATTTCTTTTACAGGGTTTAGCGCTGCCTTTTCAGCACCGCATTAAGCGCTGTACAATGCTCCCATTTATTTCAATGGGGCTGTTCACACAAGCGTCAAAACGCAGCGATGCATGTCCCATCTTTGGCCGTTTTCAGCCCTGCGTCGCCCATTGAAATCAATGGGCAGCATTTAGCAGCAGTTTGGGCACCGATGATGCAGCCGTCGGGTCCCTGGTGCTGATTTCTGGGGCTCCGGGCACTTGTCAGAGGATCTTTTGCTAGTGATAGGGTTTAAAGACCCTGCCTCCAGCAAGAGATTGCTTTGATTAGCTAATCCGGCGCCAATCACAGCCAGATCTGAAATCACCAATTACAGCCATTTAATAAATGAATAACTTGCGGCTCAGCCAATCAGAGCTATCTCTTGCTGGAGGCATGGTCTTAAAACCCAGTTACCAGCAAGAGATGCTCTGCAGGGAAGCCTGCAGGGACGGCGCTGCTGAAATCGCAGTAAACGCAGCATTGAAAAACGCCTCGTTTACTGCAAACGCCTGTGTGAAGGAGACCTTAGACTGCTTTCAGGCCTGAATGCTTTTTTCCGTTTTTGTTTACCAAAGTTGGCTATGTGTATACTCAAGTGCATTTTGATACTCCCTGTAACATAGAGCAGGTTAAAGTTTTAGCACAAAGATGAATATAGAAAAAAAAGAATGAGTGAAAAGAAAATCTCTATGGTCTCGCTGTTGTCAACTGTACCTGTTTTATGTTACATTTGTTACTGGGTGTGGAACATGTAGGTTTTCAAGTAACCTAATTTTAAATATATTTGGACTATGGCATTTACCAGGAAGGTCAAAACGATCTCCTTGATCCAAGCGAGTATCCCAGGGATGTTCATGGACAATGATGTATGTTGAGGCATATGACCATAGCATAAGTTCATGTGGTATCCTGGAGTGAGACTTTGGCTCCATAGAGAGGGTCTTTGTACATGTATAGTGTGTCCAAGAGTATTTATGCTCTTTAATGTATTTTCCAACTGTATTGTGCATTGGAATTGGTAAACTGCAGGTAGTGGTTTAGTTGAGTATAGCACAGAAAATTTTAAACAGCCCACACTGTGGTCCTTCGCAGAATAGCCAACCAGAGCTAGGCTAGTTGGTGGATTGAAAGTGATATAAAGCCAGGCACACATCTAGCTTAGTCATTTCTAGTTGTTGGTTAGAGGTGAGTTTACTCACAACAGAAACTACTTGCTTTACTCCTAGACTAGCAGAAACGGACTTGGAGGCCTGCTGTTAAGTGGACAACAGGCTTGCTATCCTGACACCTAGATCACTACACCAAGGATGCAGGAAACCACGGGATTGGGTTAATAGAGAAAAATGAATCCTAGCGAAAACCACACTCTCCAGAGCCATAAACACCCAATATTTAAGAATGTGCTTTCATTTACACATGTTGTACAACTACACTTTGATTATAGGAAAGCATGAGTTTAACGCTCAACTCCCCTGACTTATCATCTTTTACACCAGGGAGCAGATACTAGTTACTGTTACTTTCTGCAGTGCCTCATCCATCTTCCTTATTACCAGTACACCACATATATACCATACCTACACTGATGTTATGATATAGTTAACCATTCCTTAAATTGAAAGTGCAGTTAGAAAATTAAAAATAGCCTTAACAAGGAGCACAAAAGGGTGATAAACTACATTAATAAAATTCTGTAAGAACATGGAAAATTCTGCAATCCCGGGCAAAAATGTTAAAGATTTCATGAAAGACTAGCAAGTCAAAAATTAGTTCAGTTGAAAAGCAACATGGGTGCCCATTTGCTAAAAACAGCTGGATGATCACCAAGTTGCTTTGGATAATATTCAATACATAAATTAGTCAAAATTGGACTCATTTGGTTAACACAGGTCCTATTATGCGTGCCCTTAACCATTATCAATCATAAATCATATCAGCAGTGTTGTCAGAACCCAGAGAACTTGTCATTATTGATAGAACCACAAAGGGAGTATAGGGAATATTAATTTTTCTTCCCATGTCCACATCTCATTCTCATAATAGAATAGATTATATTTGGATTTCCTCCTTAATGTTGGGACAGATTAGGTGCATAGGAAATTGATAATAAGCTTTCTTTTGAATTTCTTCACTGATATACGGACATCTTGAAAAAGGGGTAAAAAACAGCAAGCAACACTCCTTTGTAAATGTTTGTGGAAAAAGATGCCAGTAAATACAACTTGGAATCCACAGGTAGAGCGTAGTCCTACTCTACGGACATCTTGGAAATAGGGTTGACAAAATTAGCTAAGGATTGGATAACTCCTCATCTTCTCTATTGTCATGTTCTTCTCTTATGCTGAAACATTATACAAAGAGGAGTCCTTAGTGTTACCTTAAAGAAACCCAAACCAATACCAAGTCACCTTGTCTTCACTTGGATTTCTGGGTACACGCAATGAGGTACGATTCACAGGATTCAGTAGTATCAACTAAGTTCCTCATGAATCTTGAGACAACCCGGTCAGTTACACCCCCACTCTTAGAAAATGAACAATACCACCTGTGTACAATTAATTTATTCCTACTGTGAAAGTTGTCCAAACAACATTTTATATAACCTTTTTGCTCTCTATTCCCTATAAAATACCATCTTGAGTCAGTACTGCAATAATGTGGGTAGAGCCTCTATGTAAGGGTAGTTTCACACCTGTGCCCAGGGTTCCACTTTCCTGCTCTTTTTGGGAAGCAGGAAAGGGGAATCCCCATAGCTGAACGGATCCTTCTCAGGACGGAACTAGACAGCACCGAACAGACCTCATTGACTTTTTCTTCCAGTATTTGGAATCAAATCTTCGGTGGCACTTCTAACCAGAGGTTCTAACACAGATGTAAAACCACCCTGAGACAGAGATAGCAAATCTAAAAGCTTCTCTCACTATAGATCAACATCAATAATAACACAGGTTGGTGGATTTTAAAGATAGAAGCCTCCAGAATCTGTCTGGGGAAGATGCATAACTACTTTTGAGGCCTTTTTCAGGAGATTTTAACTGAAAGTTTCCATCAAATACTAGCTGCCATGAAGAGTTGTGCAGCAACTAACCGTGAGCAGGTTACATCATTTCTGTCTAGTGAGGGCTCTCCCAAGAGCTGTTCACTTAGCGGCAATACCTTTTGTAAATGTCATAAATGATTATGGCAGCATGATTGATGGAGATCAAAGATAAACAACCATTTTATCTTCATTTACAGTGACTAGCTGTCATTATATTCACTTGGTATTGGGCAAAACATCACAGTCAGGGCTCTTTCACATGGGCGCTGTGATTATCAGCTGCCCGCATCACGGCCAAAAATCACATGAACGAGAGAAAGCCACAACCAAGTCATGGCTAAATCTCCTGTTTTCTCGCCCATTCAGATGGCCGGGGAGAGAGAGTTTAGGACTGCTAATGTCTCTCATCCTCACTCCCACTCCCTCCTCCTCCCTTTGCCAACTTATTGTGGCAATAGATGCTCTTATAGAAGCCTATGGGCACTGCCAGCAAAGGGAAGAGGGGATTTTAGCAGCACTTGCCATGCTAATTTCCCTCCCTTTTTCCCTGGCCTATGGGAGCTGCCAGCAAGGGGAGGGGGAGGGACTATAGCATCGCGAACCACTGCTAAACTCCCTCCCCCTCCCCTTTTCGGACAGCTCTCATAGGCTCCCATAGGCTTATAGGAGTCTATGGGAACCGGCTACGTAATCCGTCAAAAAGATAGGACAAGTCCTATCTTTTCCAGACGCGCATTATCTGTGTGCGCTTTCTTTTCTGGACGGCCGATTTCACGCACCAGAAAATCGCCCATCTGAACGGATGCATTGGAATCCAATGCTTCAGATGGTCGCAATTTTCAGCCAGCGTTTTATGGTGGCAAAATAGAACTGGTGTGAAAGAGGCCTAATTGTTATGGGGTAGTCATATGGTGTGGTCAAATCATTTTTTTTCACAAAATTGTTGCAATATGTTGATGTTTTGCTGCTAGTTGCAGTGACAGACATGATATGACTTCACTATGTGAACATACTCTTACAAGTTTCGCACCAAACTGAATGCTGTGTTACAACCATGACTTTTAACATAATCTAAAACTCCCTGCTAATGCCAGCTGATATCAGTAAGGACACACAATTCCTGCTGTCAACAGGTTGGTCCTATGTTACTGAGTGGCCTCTAATTATCTGGAGATGCAAAGGAGCTGCCTCCTGTGGTATGAAGGAGGCTTCACAGAAGCAGGCAGTTAATGAAGAGATTGGCTTATAAACACAAGATAATCTTTCCCATATGTACACCTGAGGAGTATCACTAGTGACAGTTGTTTAAATGTTGGGGAAATGAATACCTCCTCAAGAGGCTAGACTTATCGGTGCTTTGTGACTTGTCTTGATAATGTACATCCAGCAGGAGACAAGCTTTGCAGAAGTGCTTTGCCAGCAAGGTTCCCACTACATGTATTAACATAATATATTTCATTACTGTTTATGCTGGCTACAACGTAGGAGCACATTGTTCATATTTTTCATGAAATGCGTGCTACTGGGAATGCTAATGACCTTCTTTTTGCTTACGTTGAAATCACTTTTTACACTTCGCTCTTATAAACACACACTGTTGGGCTTATGTATTGTGTTCAAGAGTACTTCAATGTTGCACATACTTTTAACTCCATAGTGACCACCAATGCCCTTTCTTTGTCCATCACTAATGGGCTTGAAACCTGCACCTATACCTTTTTACCGTCGTGCAGGTTTAGCCCAGCACAGGAGCTAGGGCCCAGATCTCTACTGACAGCTGGGCTCCTGCTCTAACAGATGGAGGTGGAGAAACCTCAGATCACAGCTATTTAACTTTTTACATGCCGTGATCAATAGAAACTGCAGCATGTAAGCGGGTGACAAGGAGATGCGACATCGAGATGATGGGTTTCCATTGCAGCTGGAGGCCTAATGAAGGCCTCTATGTCTGCTTTGTAACTCAGCCTATCAGACCCAGTCTCCAACTGAGTCTAATAGGCTGCTATCATATGTATAGTACACTGCATGGCATAAGTAATGCAGTGTACTATACCAGCGATCGAAATATCATATCTTCAAGTTTCCTTAAGGGACTAAATAATGCAATAAAGTGTAATTTTAAAAAATTCAGTGTAAAAAATTACCCTTTTTTTACCACAAAAACACATCGTACATGGAAAAGTACAAAAAAAACCATAATCACTGTGTTTGTAATGTCTCAAATAATGAACATATGCTACACAGTGAATCACATAGCAATTCTGGCATTTTTTTTATTTTTCATCCATCTGCTTTTTTCAAAAGATTGCAATTAATAGTTGCATGTACCACACAATGGTGTGAATGAAAACTGCGACTCTTCCCGCAAAACAAAAAGATCTTGCATAGCTCCTTTGGTGGGAAAATAAAAATGTTACGGATCTTGTGGTCATGAAAATTCAATTTTTTTTCTTGTTTATATTGTGTAAAAGTTGTAAAAAAAACTGTATTGTATTGATTTGCAGAAGAAAGTAAAAAATAATGTTATTCATGCTGCACCATTAATACAATAAAAAAAACTTTAAAATGAAAAGCAATTAAAAAGTAATATGTATGCCAAAATGGTACCAATGAAAATTATAGGTTGTCCTGCAAAATACTAAATCCTCATTGTTAAAGGGGTTGTCCCGCGAAACAAAGTTGGGGTATACACTTCTGTATGGCCATATTAATGCACTTTGTAATATACATCGTGCATTAAATATGAGCCATACAGAAGTTATTCACTTACCTGTTCCGTTGCTAGCGTCCCCGTCTCCATGGTGCCGTCTAATTTTCAGCGTCTAATCGCCCGATTAGACGCGCTTGCGCAGTCCGGTCTTCTCCGTGTTGAATGGGGCTGCTCGTGCTGGAGAGCTGCTCCTCGTAGCTCTGCCCCGTCACGTGTGCCGATTCCAGCCAATCAGGAGGCTGGAATCGACAATGGACCGCACAGAAGACCTGCGGTCCACCGAGGGTGAAGATCCCGGCGGCCATCTTCGCAAGGTAAGTAAGAAGTCACCGGAGCGCGGGGATTCGGGTAAGTACTATCCGTTTGTTTTTTTCAACACATGCATCGGGTTTGTCTCGCGCCGAACGGGGGGGCTATTGAAGAAAATACCCAATAAACCCAATAAACCATAATTTAATGTCAATATATTGTGATTTTAAGATATACATATTTCTGTATACTTGTTTTACTTTTGCCTCATTATTAACAAGGTCCTAGGAATGTAAGCAATTGTATTTGACCTTGGAGAAGTGTTCTTTCTCTATGTAGATAGTTCAAAGTTTTTTCTAACAAAAGTCAGCGTCTAATGGCCCATTTACATATTTTGATTGTTGCTCAAAATTTGTTCAAATGAACACAGGTGCGTGATAATTGTTGAGTCTAAATGTGAAGCAATCATGCACTTTTCGTTTATCGCTCAGTTTCACCCTGCATAGAAATCATAGAATCATAGAATGGTAGAGTTGGAAAGGACCTCCAGCGTCATGGGGTCCAACCCTCTGCTCAATGCAGGACTCACTAAATCATCCCAGACAGATATTTGTCCAGCCTTTGTTTGAACCCTTCCATTGAAGGAGAACTCACCACCTCCTTTGGTAACCTGTTCCACCCTCACTGTCAGAAAGTTTTGTGTCTTTTACCTTTTAGTTTCATCCCATTGCTTCCGGTCTTTCCTTGTGCAAATGAGAATAGGGTTGATCCCTCTACACTGTGACAACCCTTCAGATATTTGTAGACAGCTATTAAATCTCCTCTCAGCCTTCTTTTTTGCAAGCTAAACATTCCCAGATCCTTTAACTGTTCCTCATAGGACATGATTTGCAGACCGCTCACCATCTTGGTGACTCTTATCTGAACTTGCTCCAGTTTGTCTATGTCTTTTTTAAAGTGGGGTGCCCAGAACTGTACACAGTATTCCAGTTGAGGTCTGTGTTGCGATCGTGACCAAAGTGGATTGGGTATGCACACGGATTTCTGACCCTGTGCTACCGGGAGGTTGACCTGGCCCTACCCAAGCGGGGACATTGCCCCAATAAGGGCAGCCCAGCGGTCTCCGGATCTCGGCCCTAGCTGATCCTAGGAGCCAAATCATGTTGTACTACTGTGCTGCTGGAAGCACAGTAGTACAACATGTCTCAGCAGCACACTAACAGTCTGACTAAGGAAGAGTAAAGGGGGATAATTACCTCATGTGATCTAGACTCTATGCTTCTCTTAATACATCCCAGAATTGTGTTTGCCTTTTTAGCTGCTGCATCACATTGTTGTGTCATGTTCAGTCTATGATCTATTAGTATATTCAAGTCTTTTTCACATGTGTTGCTGCTTAGCCCCTCATTGCCCCTTGCTCATTTCTTGTTATATCTAAATATTTCCTGCTCACTGTTTCCCATAGAAATGGGAAGCACTGAGCAAAAAGTGAGTGATGATCTGCCTGTCTGAATGAGCACATTCTGAATGAACGCAAACTACTATCAGGGATGTTACTCACTCTTGCTTTTATTTAAATGAGAATTGTCCTGTGTAAAAGGGGTATGACTCTAACCAAATAATCCAATGTGACTAAGAATGTGTTAATTGTATCAACTCATCAATAACGGGCCAATCAGTATGCAACATGCTTCTTGTTGACAGTTAGCCAGAATCCTGCCTTAAAAGCTTATTTCATGGGAAAAAAGGCAGATTCTCTTGCTATATCCTGTCAAGAAGTCTCTGGACTCATATTCTCATTTCTTACTACTTTTTCTTTCTTAAATGCACTTACTTTTGGTTGTAACACACTTTCTAAATAAACCTTAATCTCTGCTTTGTGAAACTGCATTAATGAGGCCTTTCTATGTCAATTGGTGGAGAAAAGCTGGTAAATATAGCAAGCCTCTGCCCTCAGAGCAGGTGACCTATATTCTTATTCAAATTTTCAAGACCTGTTAAAAGGTCAAACATTGACTTATGGTCTGTTTAGGTGGTACAATATATGTCACATTAACATCCACATGAATGCTATAAGCTGCAATGCACAGTGTGCTGACGCCTTTCTATACTATCCAGCTACAGATAGCTAATTTTAGCTACAGAATTTAAAATGTGGAATTGGGCCAGGAGGGCTAGTCTTCAATTTTTCTCGCTCCCAACACACCTCCTTCAGGACTAAATTTTCACTTAATGCTTAATATATCCCACTGCTTGATAGACACCACTGTCATAAGATAGTCAATGCTACTTGCTTCAATTGTCAGTGTTTTTAATGTTATGACTGATTGGCATATACGTGTGTATGTATATATATATATATATAATAATGATAATAATAATAATCTTTATTTGTATAGTGCCAACTTATTCCGCAGCGCTTATATATATATATATATATATATATATATATATATATACAGTGGGGGGGAAAGTATTTAGTCAGATACCAATTGTACAAGTTCTCCCACTTAAAAAGATGAGAGGTGCCTGTAATTGACATCATAGGTAGACCTCAACTATGAGAGACGACATGAGAAAACACATCCAAAAAATCACATTGTCTGATTTTTAACGAATTTATTTGCAAATTATGGTGGAAAATAAGTATTTGGTCAATAACAAAAGTTCATCTCAATACTTCGTTATATATCCCTTATTAGCAATGACAGAGGTCAAACGTTTTCTGTAAGAACTTACAAGGTTGGCACACACTGTTGCTGGTATGTTGGCCCATTCTTCCATACAGATCTACTCAAGAGCAGTGATGTTTTGGGGCTGTCACTGGGCAACACAGACTTTTAACTCCCTCCAAAGGTTTTCTATAGGGTGGAGATCTGGAGACTGCCTAGGCCACTCCAGGACCTTGAAATGCTTCTTCAGAGCCACTCCTTTGTTTCCCTGGCGGTGTGCTTGGGATCATTGTCATGCTGAAAGACCCAGCCACGTTTCATCTTCAGTGCCCTTGCTGATGGAAGGAGGTTTGCACTCAAAATCTCACGATACATGGCCCCATTCATTCTTTCTTGTATACGGATCAGTCGTCCTGGTCCCTTTGCAGAGAAACAGCCCCAAAGCATGATGTTGCCACCCCCATGCTTCACAGTAGGTATGGTGTTCTTTGGATGCAACTCAGCGTTCTTTCTGCTCCAAACACGACGAGTTGTGTTTATGCCAAACAGTTCTACTTTGGTTTCATCTGACCATATGACATTCTCCCAATACTCTTCTGGATCATCCAAATGCTCTCTAGCAAACTTGAGTCGTCCCCGGACATGTACTGGCTTCAGCAGGGGGACACGTCTGGCACTGCAGGATTTGAGTCCCTGGCAGCGTAGTGTGTTACTGATGGTAGCCTTTGTTACATTGGTCCCAGCTCTCTGCAGGTCATTCACTAGGTTCCCCGTCTGGTTCTGGGATTTTTGCTCACCGTTCATGTGATCATTTTGACCCCACGGGGTGAGATCTTGCGTAGAACCCCAGATCGAGGGGGATTATCAGTGGTCTTGTATCTCTTCCATTGTCTAATTATTGCTCCCACAGTTGATTTCTTCACACCAAGCTGCTTGCCTATTGCAGATTCAGTCTTCCCAGTCTGGAGCAGGGCCACAATTTTGTTTCTGGTGTCCTTCGACAGCTCTTTGGTCTTCACCATAGTGGAGTTTGGAGTGTGACTGCTTGAGGTTGTGGACAGGTGTCTTTTATACTGGTAACAAGTTCAAACAGGTGCCGTTTCTACAGGTAATGAGTGGAGGACAGAGGAGCCACTTAAAGAAGAAATTACAGGTGTGTGAGACCCAGAAACCTTGCTTGTTTGTAGGTGACCAAATACTTATTTTCCACCATAATTTGCAAATAAATTTGTTAAAAATCAAACAATGTGATTTTCTGGATGTGTTTTCTCATGTTGTCTCTCATAGTTGAGGTGTATCTATGATGTCAATTACAGGCCTCTCTTATCTTTTTAAGTGGGAGAACTTGTACAATTGGTATCTGACTAAATACTTCCCCCCCCCACTGTGTATATATATATATATATATATATATATATATATATATATATATATATATATATTACCAACTTGTGAAAAAAGGACCTAGAGGAAACAATCGCTTGGATGCGGTACGGTTGTGTTACGAGCAAGCATGGAGACATATTGGTTCCGTATGCTGTAACTGAGCCTCCAAATCAGGCAAACTCGTAGGCTGTCACAGTTGGTAGCCCAAATTGCCCCATACACGTTCTATTGGCAAGAAATCTGGTGACCGGAGAGGCCATGAAAGTGTGACAATGTTGTGGAGACATTCCTGTGACACCTTGTGTGCGGCTGAGCATTATCCTGCTGGAAAATGCCTCTTAGAAGCCTTGCGATCAGAGACCACACATGTGGCTGCAGAGTGTTCTGAACATATCGCTGAGTTGTCATTGTCCCTCCTAACAATAATGCCACGTGTCTCTGGATGGTGGACAATGAAACAAATTTGGAGCTGCTTGTGCTTGTCGGACAATCAGACGATCAGCTCTACTGGTGGTCAATGGAGGGCGTCCCGAACCCAGTCACTTTGTGTACCAGCCCTCACGCATCCACTGGTCCTCCTAATACCTTCTAACAGACTGGTCAGAATAGCTCAGGTAATGGACAATTCATTTATAAGACCATCCAGCTTCTCACATTCCAATAATGTGTGCCCTGTCAAAATCTGTTATTATCTGAACAATCATAGGTTTCAATGGTTAAGTCCCTTACAGGGGCATAGAAAAATGTTTGAAAAAATTAAATATGGTCAATAAAAGGTCAATAAAATCTAATAAAAAAATAAAATAAATACCCCTTTTTTTGAAGAAAACACAAAACAAGATGCTATTTTTGTTTACCTCAACTTCCAAAAACATCTGTGAATGCAGAGACGCCAATAATAATAATAATAATAATAAAAGCAGTTTTATTGGGTAAAAATGAAAAAACTCCTAAAGGAAAATCATTGTAAAAATACCGAAACAGAGAAAAAAGTTATCATGTCATTTATATAGCACGGTGAACATCCATAGAATAGTGGAGTGTTCGTATATAAAGAAGGAAAAACTACATAGGCCAACTTTCAAGGGTCTGTAGAAACAGACATGGAATGAGACTAAAAAGCAGTCAGAAACACACATCTATAAGCAGGTAGGTTGAAATTTCCACGTACCCCCTTTCATATTCATTCACCTATCAAACCCAATGGAGCTCTAGTGGCTTCTCAAACAGACCTGACTTGCATTTGGTAACTGAGACTTTATTCTGATCAGGAATACATTAGATGCAACGTGTTTGAGAGGACACTACCACATTTGCCACTTTTTAACCCCTTAGTGACGGCCCCATCGGGAAACTACGTCCTCAGCAAGTGGGCTTTAATCCTAGAGGACGTAGTTTTATGCATCCTCTTAGGATTAATGCCCACTTGCCTGAGGACGTGACAGCTTCATGCTGTCGGTGCCCGTAGGTAGCCGACAACATGGAGCTGTCATCCCAGGATGTGGGCAGTCACCCCCGGCATTGCGATCGGCGCTATCCAATAGATAGTGCCGATCGCAGTAAAGCAAATAAAAGTGCCTAAATTATTATTTTTTTTTTTATTGATTTTTTCCTCGTCCGAAGACGTTTAAGTAACAATACAAACCACTAAAAGATATCCCAAATAGTCTCTCACGCGCCGCAAGGATAAGTCTGCTGTGCTCTTGATCCACTCTTCTTGTTTGTGAGGATTTTCCATGTGTTGATCCGTGGCATTAATTCCGTGACCGTGGTGACGCTATTCTTTCTCCCTCTCCCTCCCTCTCCCCAAACAACAATTATTTTAGTACATTTACTATCTTAGTTTCTAAGTAAGTCCGAGCCAATAAGACCAAAGGTATGTAGCCATTTAAGCCATATATCGTAATACTTTTGTGGTGTTTTTCTCTTGTAATAAACGCTTTTCTCCCACATTAAAATTTGTGTGACTTTGTTTTTGAGTTCATTCAAATTGGGGGGAGTTTCGTCCAGCCAGTGTTGCGCTATTAGTTTTCTGGCCAAATATAAAATTTTGGCTATTGCTAGTTTTTCGTTTTCATCTAAAGGTCCGTCATCTACATAGCCTAGGATACATACCAGTGGAGTGCGCTCTAGAGTTACCCCATACACATCATGGATTAGTTCACACACTTCTATCCAATACCTCTTTAGTTTTGAACATCGCCACATCATGTGTATTAGATCTGCTGTTTGAGTTTTACATTTATTACATAAGGGAGACTCTCTCAGGCCTATATTATATAAGAACAATGGCGTTCGGTATACCCTGTGTAGTAGGTATAATTGTGAGAGTTTGTGGGATTCACTTAGGGAGAGTCTGGGCGTCGCCTGTAGAATCTCCTCCCATAATGATTCCTCTATTGGTCCAATGTCTCCTTCCCATTTGCTCTTTGTTGCCAGGGGATACCGTTTGCCTATTTTGCTCTGTATACATGTGTATAGCTGTGATATTTTCCCCCTTGTGTTGGTGGCAGTGCCTATGATATCTGCTGGTGGGAATTTCTTTAGCTCAGTATCTTTAAGCCCCACTTCTGCCTGATAGGCATGCCTGAGTTGGAGAAATTTGAAGAACTGTGTGTGTGGTAGGTCAAACTCTGCACGCAGTTGCTCAAATGACTTCATATCTGTTGTTGTCACTATCTGTGTTACTCGTCTGACCCCCTTATCCTTCCATATCTGGAAGTCTTTCAATTTGTTTAGTTCTTGTAATTTTGGATTATCCCAAAGTGGTGTGTATATCGTGTGGACATTGATCTCTGTGATCTCTTTTACTCTCCACCACACCCTATGTATCAGGGCTAGAGATGAGCGAGCATACTCGTCCGAGCTTGATACTCGTTCGAGTATTAGGGTGTTCGAGATGCTCATTACTCGAGACGAGTACCACGCGATGTTCGAGTCACTTTCATTTTCTTCCCTGAGAAATTTGCGCGCTTTTCTGGCCAATAGAAAGACAGGGAAGGCATTACAACTTCCCCCTGCAACGTTCAAGCACTATAACATCATTGTCATTGGCTGTGATTGGCTGAAGGCACGTGTGTTTTCTGGAGGCGGGGATTTCAAGCCCTGTGTCCAGAAAGCAATGCTCTGCCGGGGACCAGGAGGGAGCGACAGCCTGCAGCAGCGCCGCAGAACGCCAGGAGAAGTGAGTAATGATTTTTATTCTTTGCTCCGCTGTATTCCCGGCGTATAAGGTGACAGTTGGGGGGTCGTCTTATACGCCCCGTCGCCTTATACGCCGGTATATACGGTATATATTTTTATTGTAACACATTTCTGGATGAATTGCAGGGAAGGGCTTATATATTTAAGCCCTTCCCGACAATTCATCCTGCGATCGCCGGCAGCCCATTGCTTTCAGTGGAACCTGCTGTATTGCCGGCTCCATTGAATTCAATGGGCTAACATCGTTCTTCTCTGCCACAGCTGTTACAGCTATGGCAGAGGAGAACGATCTTTATGCTGACAGTGGGGGGGGGGGGCCACTCTTGCCGCTATTGTGGCTTATTAGTGGGACCTGTGAACTTGAGATGCAGCCCAACATGTAGCCCCTCGCCTGCCCTATCCGTTTCTGTGTCGTTCCCATCACTTTCTTGAATTGCCCCGATTTTCACAAATGAAAACCTTAGCGAGCATCGGCGATATACAAAAATGCTCGGGTCGCCCATTGACTTCAATGGGGTTCGTTACTCGAAACGAACCCTCGAGCATCGCGAAAAGTTCGTCCCGAGTAACGAGCACCCGAGCATTTTGGTGCTCGCTCATCTCTATACAGGGCCAAAGTCGGTAGGTTCTGGTCGTTGGTTTTAAATTTAGCACTCTCCAGAGCTTTGAATAAGTGTGCATTTTTAAAGTATATCTTTAGGAGTCGAAAGCCCCCGTATTGTGTGTGCTCTGATTCCCACCCTCTAAGATGTTGCAACTGCGATGCTAAGAAAAAGGACATGGGGTTGGGTAGTGCCAGTCCGCCCTCTCCTTTCGGGTTATGTAGCACCTCTAGCTTGATCCTGGGTCCTTTCCCTCTCCAGATTAGATCCCTAAATATTCTATTTATTTTATAGAATTATTTTTGTGTGATCCAATGTGGTGAGTTGTGGAGAATATATAGTAATTGTGGCATCCAGATCATTTTGATCAGGTTTACCCTTCTTATTATTGATAGTGGTAGTTTGCGCCAGACCTCCTGTTTTTCCCTGAATTTAATGATTAATGGGTCTAGATTTAGTGTCCCGTATTCATGTACTCTTCTCGTGACCCTAACTCCTAGATATGTGATGACTGGCTTGCACTTCATAGGGGTTCTGTTTCCTTCCATTACCATGTTAGGCTCATCTATAGGTAGTATTACCGATTTGTTCCAGTTAATAGTGAGTCCTGAGAATTCTCCGTACTGCCCAATCAAGGACATCGCAGTGTCTAGGGACTCTTCTGGGTCTCCTAAAAACAGAAGCAAATAGTCTGCGTACAGCGCTACTTTTTCTTCTACTTGAACACGTTTAAATCCAGCTATTGTCGGGTGGGTTCTTAGTATGCTGGCTAGAGGCTCTATTACCAGTGCAAACAGAAGTGGGGAGAGCGGACAGCTCTGCCTTGTTCTCCTTTTCAATGGGAAGGGCTCTGAACAACTACCATTTACCGTTACGCAGGCCTGCACTTTGGTATATAGTAGTTTTACCGAGTCAATGAAGGCCTGACCGAATCCCATTTTGTACAGCACTTCCCACATGAATGACCATTCTACGCTATCAAAAGCCTTAGCAGCATCCAGTGAGCATATCACCCTTCGCCCCTCACTATCTGTCGGCAATTGAAGATTGAGGTATAGTCTTCTTATACTAGTTGCTGTTGATCGTGTAGGGATAAATCCACTTTGGTCCGGGTGTATCAGGGATTCAATCACCGTAGTGAGTCTATTGGCTAAGACCTTTGCTAGAATTTTTATGTCTGTGTTTAGTAGTGAAATGGGTCTGTATGAGTCTGGTGATAGGGGGTCTTTCCCTGGTTTCGGGATTATCGTGATTACTGTGTTCTGCATAGACGGTGGTAGTTCTGTCTGTTGCAACGTCTCTGAGTGTACCTCAAGCAGTCTTGGTAGTAGTATGTCTGCATATTGTTTGTATATCTCCACTGGGAGTCCATCATCTCCTGGTGCTTTATTGTTATTTAGTGATTCTAGAGCTTTTACCATTTCTTCTACATCTATCGGGGCATCTAGGTATTCTTTTTGTTCATTTGTTAATTTTGGTAGCTTAATATTTGCCAGATAGTGATTGATCTGTTCTTTTGTTTTGGAGAGGTTAGAGGAGTATAGTGATTTGTAATATTGCTTTATTATTTCCCTAATTGCATCTGGGTTTGTCTCTATTATGTCCTGATTGTTTTTATCCCGACAATATATGTGGTACCCCTTTGTGCTCTTGATATTATGGCTAGCATGTGTCCTACCCTTTCACCTTCCTCGAAGAAGGATTGTTTTCTAAATTTGTTTTTGTGCGCTGCGGTTTCTAAAGTATATAGGTTTAGGGCCTCCTGGTCTCCCCGCCACTGCCTAAGTGTTTCCACTGTGCCTGCTTCCACATGTCTATTTTCACTAGCCATTAATTTTTCCTTTAGTTTTTGACCCTTTTCTCCATGCTTTCTTTTGGCCTGCGTAATCCGTTGTATTAGAATGCCTCTGAGATAGGCTTTCATAGCCTCCCACTGCACGCCCTTGGTTGTGGATCCCGCATTCAGTTCGAAGTATTCTTTTAGGGTTTCCCCCACACCTTGATTCTCTATGAGGCTAAGCCAGTATGCATTGAATTTTCATAGTGGGCGTCTGGGTGTTCCTATTTCTGAGTGTTTTATGACTAGTTGTATAGGAGAGTGGTCTGACAAAATTCTGGGTAAATAGTTGATCAGCACTATCTTGCTATATAACTGTGCATTACCAATCGCTAGATCTATGCGCGACATAGCCTGGTATGTACTAGAGTGGCATGAATATTGTCTAGTACCCGGGTTTTTGGCTCGCCATATATCTAGTAGGTTTGTCTCTGTTAACAGTCACCCCAGTGCAGTTAACCCCTCTTTGGTTGGTGTTTTCTGCGTGCTCATTCTATCCCAGTGGGGATCTATTACTGAGTTGAAGTCTCCTGTTATTAACACTGGGATGTCTGGTGTATCCACAATAAAATTCATTATCTGCTTTATGACTGTGCTACTATAGGGGGGTGGAGAGTATATCGACATCAACAAACAGATATAATTGTATATCTTGCAATGCAGGCAGACATATCTTCTGAGTCTATCTTTTGTGCAGTTACAGTAAAGGGTATAGAATGATGTACCAAGACACTGACCCCTCTAGAGCATGTAGTATATACTGAGTGGAAGCAATGTGCGGCCCATTGGATTTTGAACGAAGATAATGAATCTTTAGAGAGGTGCGTCTCCTGCAGGCACAATGTTAGTGGATGGTATTCCTTGATTGTCTGGAATATCGCCAGGCGTTTAACCGGGTCTCCCATCCCCTGTACATTCCACAATACAATCGTGAATCTATCAGCCATTTTTCATTGGTTGAATACGAATGTAGGAGGTCACGATATTCATGAGCCTGTCGACACTCCAGACCACCACAATCACGTTACAATTATGTATAACTGCATTCCCCTCCCTATTAGCACATGAGAGACAACAAACAAACCCAACAAACATTCCCCACATAAATCTCACAGATCTGCCGAAGCCGTCGCAGATCGGGGTACCAGTCCACCAAGTCGCCGGATATGGCGGTGTGTCCTCTGTTAGTACAGCAGATAAAGTTAAACTTGGAAAAGCAACACTTAGAACAAAGGTGGGTGTTGGTAACAAAGAACTTAAAGCTGTGCTCTGGAGTAGCTGTTTCTTCATTCTTCAATCTTTGATCTTTGCTCTTCTGTCATTTTGCTCCATTAATTTTCCCCGGGTCAGTCGTCGATATTGGGTTCCTCCGTGCGGCGAGGCGAGCGCGCGGCAGCGCGGATTGCGGATTCATTTCTTTCCAGCCAGAGCAATGCAGTTTTCGGGTTATCAAAGAATTGCGTCTCCCCCATTGCTACTACTCTCAGTCTGGCTGGGTATAGCATGGCGTATGGCGCATGTAGGTCTCTTAGTCGTTTTTTGATTTCCATGAAAGTCCCTCTTTTCTTTTGTATTTCTGCTGAAAAGTCTGGGAAGAAGGATATTCTGGCCCCATTAACTTTGATATCGCCTTTGTCTCTGGCCCCTTTTAGAACAGTGTCGCGGTCTCTGAAATGGAGGAGCTTCATAAGAACTGGTCTCGGAGGGGTCCCTAGAGGAGGGGGTCTTGTCGGGACGCGGTGGGCACGCTCTATTGCAAACATTGGTGAAAAGGCTTCTTTGCCAAATAGGTCTATAAGCCAGTTCTCAAAGTACTCACATGGGTTGTTGCCCTCCATGTTTTCTGGCAGTCCCACTATACGTATATTATTTCTACGGGAGCGGTTCTCCAGATCATCGATTTTGGCGCAGAGGGATGCAATTTTTTGCGCATTATTATCCACTGCATGTTGCATAGGGGTCACTCTGTCTTCTATATCGCTGATCCTTCCCTCTGTAGCAGGTAACTTTTCAGATATTTTTTGCACATCTTGTCTGATTAGGCTCATGTGCTCTTGCAGTGTGCCAAACTGTTGGTGAAGCATTTGTACTGCATTTGTGCAGTTGGTGACAGCCCCTAGAATGTCCTGCAGTGTGGGCTCTGCTACATCTAAGCTTGTTTTGTGGAGCTGTTTTGTGAGAGCCCGCTTTTTCCCTCCACTGCATGTTAGTGCTCCTCCTCCTGTATTATCTTGTGCATAGAGTGTCCTACCAGAGTTCCGGAGCTGCTCACCTCTCCACCCTTCTCCTTGTCTTTTCTGCGGTTCATGGTGAGTTTTGTCTGCCAGATGCTTCCCCCAGACTCCTGGTCACCTGAGAGAACTCTGTGGCAGGGTTTTTATCTAGATGTCCGGGTTTCAGGATGTTTAAACAGGATATCTGTAATGGAGCTTCTGCCTCAGACTCCTTCTCACATCCCTGGCTTGGCTCCGCCCCCAAGTGCATAAAAATTTAAATATTCGGATAATATTATAATCGGATCCATCAGGGCAGCTGCAAATACTCACCCGACTTGTCCGCGGTGTCCCTCGGAGATCGGGTCCTCCCGGACCAGCCACCGGCCTTCTGCGCATGCGCGCCAGACAATACATCAGGCGCATGCGCAGAAGCCCGGGAGCCCAGGGTAAATTTAAAATCTCCTGGCTCCCGGCTCCTGAAGGTAGCCGGGAACCAGGAGGTGTTACCGGGGACCACTGTGAGCGGAAATTTAAAATCCCTCTGCTCCTGGCTGCCATGTGTAGCCAGGAGCAGAGAGATTATACCGGGGACATGATCACTGTTACCCAATAGATAACAGTGATCATGTACAGTAAAAAAAAGTGTAAAAAGTAAAAAAAAAAAGTGTAAAAAGTTAAAAAAGAAAAAAGTGTAAAAGTAAAAAAAAAAGTTTAAAAAAAAGTTTAAAAAGCTTACGTTTCATCTTCCCCCACGGATCATATCCGTGAGGGAGGATGAAATGATGTACCTAAGGCCCGCGGATTTATTCGCGGACCTTACCCCAGCTTCTGTGCACGCGCCCGTCGCAACAATGGCAGGCGCAGCGAAAAAGCTGTGGATTGCCAGGATAATTGAAATTCTCCCTGCTCCTGGCTACAAAATTTAGCCGAGAGCCTGGAGATTTCACGGGGGGGGGGGGGGGGGGGGACGCGGTGAGCGGTTCCTGATCACGTGTTCGCCATTATCCAATGGATAATGGCGATCACGTAAAAGTAAAAAAAAGGTGAAGGTTCATCTCCCCTCACCGATGCGATCAGTGAGATGAAACTTTTTACCGGAGGCCTCCATATTTGCACCCCGACGCGATCTTCCTCCGGCAAAACATCGGACACATGCGCAGGAGCCGGGGAGCCCGGGAAATTTAAAATCTCCTTACTCCCAGCGACCAACGGTCGCCGAGAGCCTGAAGCAGTGATGGGTGGCCTCGTTGAGCGCTCCCCGGTCATGTGAAAAAAAGGTAGCGATCTACCTTAGGCCGGTCTCATATGACCGGATAGGAATTATGGATTCCGCATGCTTCTGATCCGCGGTAATCCGCGGATCAATCGCATTGGATTACACAATTCCGCTCACATTAGCGGGTTGGAATTACGCAATCCACTCGCAGAAAAGAGAATGCAGCAGGTTCTATTTTACCGCGGATATCCGCAACATAGAGCTCATTGTGCTCCATGGTCGCAGATATACCCGCAGCCCATACGCAACTACGTTGTGTACAAGCTGCGGGTACCCGTGTCATTGCTAAGCGATGGCGCGGGAAATACAAACAGAAAAAAAGGTGTACTGCGCATGACCATCTGTGTGAGTAGGCAGTTATGTGCAGTACATTACGAGGCCGTACGCAGGGTAACAGCCGGGCTCACAGTTGGGATCCGCTGCGGGCCTCCGCAAGCAGATTCCGCCTACGGCTGTGTGAGCCCGGCCTTATTCAGACTGCTACCTGTAATACGCAATTTACAAGAAGCCCCAGGAACGCTTGCCTTTCTGCAGTTCCAGGAGCACGTTGTTGAGCGTCTTCTGTGCGAGACCGCCGCACCTCATCAAGCGTACAGAGACTCACAGAACGCCACTTTTTACACCCCATACCCGCCACTGAGGTCAAGAAATGCTCCCCAAAAGCATGAGAGGAGAGGGGGATACTGGTTTTATTGCCCCATGTGCCCATCCCAACCAGCCTCCGTAATTATCCCTGTCTTCGGAAATACTACACAGTTCACATTATTACTTTTATCTAAGATTTAGGGAACACCGAAAAGGGTGCGAAGGGGGGGGATTTTTTTAAGGTGTCAATATTTATTCCGTACAAATGAGCAATGGGGTCTGGGATTTATTCAGTTGTGCCATGCAATCCAACGGGTGTTCCCTGCATTACAGGCCTTGCCATGTGTCCTTTAAGTAGATTAGGGCCACATGGGGTATGTTTTTGAACACGGGACAAACGGGGGTATACATTTTGAGGTGAAGGTCTTCATTCCTATATACACTGTACAAAAAAAACAGTTTTTAAATTGACAAAATTGCCAAAAAAATGAAAATCGTAATTTTTTCCTTCTGCTTTGCTTAGAGTTATTCAAATACTGTGGCATCAAAATACGCAATACACCCCTAGATGAATTCATTAAGGGGTCTTGTTTTGAAAATGGGGTCATTTGTGGGGGTTCTCTATTGTTTTGGCCGCTCAATGGCTCTACAAGTGGGCAATGAGGCCTGGAATATATTCCGTTGTACCCTGAAATCCAACAGGTGATCCTTCCATTATAGGCCTAGCCGTGTGTCCTTTAAGTAGATTAGGGCCACAAGGGGTATGGTTCTAAACATGGGACAAACAGGGGTATCCATTTTGGAGTGAAAGTCTTCATTCCTATGTGTGCTGTACAAAAAAACAGTTTTTAAATTGATACAACTGCCAAAAAAATGAAAATTGTAATTTATTTCTTACTGCTTTGCTTAGATTTATTCAAAAATTGTAGGGTAAAAATACAAAGTACACCCCTAGATGAATTCGTTAAGGGGTCTAGTTTTTAAAATGGGGTCATTTGTGGGGGTTCTCTGTCGTTTTGGCCGCTCAAGTGCTCTACAAGTGGGTAATGGGGCCTAAATCACCTTCATGCTAAATTTCTGTTCTGAAAGCCACCGACTACGCCTTTCATTTTGGGCCCCGTTGTGCATCCACACATAAGATTAGGGCCACAATGGGTATGTCTCTGAACACGGGACAAATAGGGGTATCCATTTTGGGGTGCAAATCTTCATTCATGTGTGTGCTGTACAAAAAAAGTAGTTTTTAAAACGACAGAATTGCCAAAAAATCACATTTTTTTCCTTTTGCTTTTTTTTTAATTCATTCAAAAACTGTGGGGTCAAAATGGGCAGTACACCCCTAGATAAATTCGTTAATGGTCTAGTTTTCGAAATGGGGTCACTTGTGGGGATTCTCTTTGGTTTTGGCCGCTCAAGAACTCTACAAATGTGCTATGGGGCCTAAAACGCCTTCAAGGAAAATTTATGTTCTGAAAACCACCGACTACTCCTTTCATTTAGGCCCCATTGTGCATCGAGAAATAAGATTAGGGCCACAATGGTTATGTCTCTGAACACGGGAGAAACAGGGGTATCCATTTTGGGGTGCAAGTATTCATTCTTGTGTGTGCTGTACAAAAAAAACTGTTTTTAAAATGACAGAATTGACAAAAAAACGAACATCACAATTTTTTCCTTTTGCTTTGCTTGAATTCATTCAAAAACTGTGGGGTCAAAATGGGTAGTACACCCCTAAATAAATTCGTTAAGGGGTCTAGTTTTCAAAATGGGGTCATTTGTGGGGGTTCTCTTTGGTTTTGGCCGCTCAAGAGCTCTACAAATGTGCTATGAGGCCTAAAACGCCTTCAAGCAAAATTTATGTTCTGAAAGACACCGACCACTCCTTTCATTTTGGGTCCCGTTGTGCATCCAGACATAAGATTAGGGCCACAATGGGTATGTTTCTGAACACGGGAGAAACGGGGGTATCCATTTTGGGGTGTAAATCCTCATTTTCATGGGCACTATAGGAAATATGAAATTTTATTTTTTCTCCTCTAAATTGAATTAATTCCTGAAAAAAACTGGTAGGGTCAAAATACTCATGACACTCCTCAGTGAATACATTAAGGGGTGTAGTTTTTAAAATGGGGTCATTTGGGGGGTATCTATTATTCTGACACTCACGAGCCTTTGCAAACTTGGCTTGGTGCAGGAAAACAAAGTGTTCCTCAAAATGCTGAAAAGTAATGTTAAATTTGTACGTCCTCTAAATGGTTAAAAAAACACAAAAGTTTTTCAATTGGGCATTCAGAATAATAGGCTATTTTCTCTAGTACAGCTACAAACACAGTACCAGTTTATTAATAAATGTCTCCATTTTATTTAATTTACTTTCAATCCTCCTGTGCCCCCAATCTCTCCCAACATCATAGCTGTTTAATTAATCCAATCACTGCAAAAAGATTGCACCCCAAACATTTTATTAATTTAATATATTAAAAAACCTGACTATTTAGTATAGCAATGATGGCATATAACTATAAATAGGGGTCATTCAAATCACAGGCTAAACTGAAACCAAATACAATCAAATCCAATTGGATTATACTTACAGTTGGCTTGAATAAGCAATTCAGTACTTGAATAAGTAATTCAGTACCTGGTCAAAGATGCTCCTTCTGTTGAAGGTCACCTGTTGGGTGATCACATTATCATATCCTTACAATTACCCTGATATATTCTGGCCTGACTGCAGAGACATGGTCCTAAAAAGGACAGCCTCGCTCAATATTTACTGTCCCCTATTAATATCCTATTACACCCTATAAGGTATGCTTAAAGATGGATAGTAAAACGTGGTATAATTAATCAGCCTACGCCAGTGGTGGCGAACCTATGGCACGCGTGCCAGAGGCGGCACGCAGAGCCCTTCCTGCTGGCACGCGCGGCCATCAGCCGCTCACCACTTGTGAATGCAGGCAGGGGAGCCACGGCTCCCCTGCCTGCATTCACACAGCTGCGCTGCTAGCAGCGCCGCTCCCGGCGCACACTGTAATGTCAGTGTGCAGCCGGGATTCTTCTCCCCCCGACGTCTCCTCAGTAATCATTTAAACATTTTTCTCCCCATGCTGGTATATTACATCAGCACCGGCAGTAAGGGGTGGCGACGTAATACATCTGTCACCCAACTGACTAACGCCCCAGCTTCTGATTGGCTGGGGCGGCAGACCCAAGGCCGGGAGCTCCAGCACAGGCAGTGCAGGGCCTGGCCAGCTTCCCCGGCATAGAGAACAGCGGAGAGACAGGGAGCGCCGGGACAGAGGACAGCGCCGACCCTGGGAGCTGCAGAGGCTGCAGGAGGAGAGCGCACCATAACTGTGAGTTAGTGGAGGGGGGCCGCTAGGGGGGGTGTCAATGTGACGCTGGGGGGGTCAGTGTGATGCTGGGCTGCTGGAGGGTGTCAGTGTGACACTGGGCGGTGTCAGTGTAACGCTGGGGGCCGCAGGGGAGTGTCAGTGTGACGCTAGGGGCCGCAGGGGGGTGTCAGTGTGACAATGGGGGGTGTCAGTGTGATGCTGGGGGCAACTAGGGGGTGTCCGCGTAATGCTGGGGGGTGCCGCGTGACGCTGGGGGGTGTCCGCGTGACGCTGGGGGGTGTTGCTGTGTCCTCTGGGGGATGTTTACATGTGGCAAAAATGGGCAGAGCCGCTTCAAAATAGACAGCGTGCAAATTTTGACTGCTTTTTAGATGCAGAAATGCTGCAGAATTTTCCACAGAAATTTCCGCTGAGGACATTCTGCAGTATTTCCTCATCCAAAAAGCAGTCAAAATCTGCCTGCTGTCTATTTTGAAGCGTCCCTGTCCTTTTTAGACCGACGGGGGTAAAATTATACGTCACGATAAGCCCCACCCCCTGATGTGTTGGCACTTTGCCATAAATAGGTGGGTTTTGGGTTGCAGTTTGGGCACTCGGTCCCTAAAAGGTTCGCCATCACTGGCCTACGCGTTTCCCCATCTACTGTTCATCAAGGGATAAAAAAAAATTAGATAGCGCCAAATTATTCTGCAGCACTTTCAAGTAATTTTATTTATTACCCCCACCAAGCTGGGTACTCATTTTACCAACCTGGGAAGGATATAAGGCTGAGTCAATCTTCAGCTGGCTACCTAAACCACATAGGAATTGAACTTGCAATCTTCAGGTCATGAGCGGGAGCTTAGGACTGCATTTCTGCTGCCTTAGCACTTTGCACCACATGGGGCTCTTATATATAAGGTATACAAATATATGGGTGAACACAGGTGGTAATATAACAACACGATGCGCTATACACCTTCCTGCAAGATACGTGACCCCAAGAAGGGAAGCGTGCTCCCATTTAGCCAGGGGAAAATCTTTATGTAGAAAGCTAAGGATTGCATGCATGCTGCAAAATTATCTGACATGGTAGAAAATCTTTAAAGTACTTCGGAGCTTCAGCGCTTGATCAGAGTCATTTTGAAAGTCGACTGATGAATTGTTTGAGTGCTTGTAGAACTCCACTGATAACTGGAGTGAACAATACTGATATCTATTTAACATTGTCTTCAAACATACCTTACTTAAGCCTTTTTGAGATATCTGCATTGTGTCAGTTTCTTGACTCTTTCCCACACTAATTGTAGCATGTCCGGTTTGATGTTGGAGTATCGCAAAAAATTTTTTACCAAAGGATTGGATTATAGACTTCATGCAAGAAAATCCATGTTGTCAGTTAGAAACTGGTGCTAAATGACAAGGCAGCTGTAAGAGTTAATTAAACGTTTATGGATAGTATGTAAACCATGTTTAAAATGTATCCATTGGACAATACTAGTGCCAATAGGGGATTTAGGCCTCATGTCCACGGGGAAAATAAGAATTAAAATCCGCAGCGGATTTTAACTCTTCTCCCGCGCGCGGATCCGCACCCCATAGGGATGCATTGACCACCCGCGGGGTAGATAAATACCCGCGGATCGTCAATAAAAGTGATTTAAAAAAAAAATGGAGCATGAAAAAATCTGGACCATGCTCCATTTTCATGCGGGTCTCCCGCGGAGACCTAAAATAGGAATTTAAAAGCATTTACTCACCCGCAGCGGGCCGGGAAGGTCTTCTCTTCCTCACGGCCGCATCTCCCTTGCTTCGGCTCGGCGGATGTGCCCGGCGCATGCGCGCGGCACGTCGACGACGTGCCGGCGACGTGCCGCCGGCGTGACGAATTCATCCGCCGGCCGAAGAAAGAAGATCCGGCCGCGACGCAGAGAAGAAACGGAGCGGATGGGAGGTGAGTTTATTCTCATTTATTCTTATTTTCAGCGCTCATGTCCGCGGGGCAGGAGGGACCCGCTGCAGATTCTACATGGAGAATCCGTAGCGGGCCCGATTTTCCCCGTGGACATGAGGCCTAAGGGGACCAAAAGCCCGGCCGCCCACCACCATGCAAACACAACGCATCTCTCCTGCATAAATATTCAATATAACATTCAATATAACATGGAGAGGCAGAGAGAGTCATCAAAGCAGTTGGCAGGGGGAAGGAGGAAAGGTGGAGGTTGCCGGGCAGCCAAGGCAGCAAATAAGGTGTTGCAGAAAAATAAAAGTGTAGTGCCACCACCCTCAAGTACTACTAGTCACAGCAGCAGCAATATCAGCCCCCCAGCTAGATCTGCTCACATCATGTCCTAAAACTCATGTCTAGGGAAGCACAGCCACATAGTGGTAGAGCTGTTGATGCCTCTGCAGGCCTAGACTGACAGTTGGCTGACTTTGCACAATATGTAGTCAGGCATGGTTGTGTGTGACAATGGGGTCAACATGCTGGCAGCCCTTCACCTTGGCAGTCTCACAAACATACCTTGCCTGGCCCATGTGATGAACATGGTAGTGCAAAGCTTCCAAAGCAATTATCCAGTTTTACATCTACTGCTGAAAAAAGCCATTAAACGATGCTCTCATTTTTGTCATTAACACCCTGCCACCCCTCGTCTGGCAGCAGTACAGCGACAGTCGAGATACCTTCCAACTGTGTCATCTGTTACATGCCTATATGGTGGAATTCCACATTACATATGTTGCAGAGGTTAAGCCAGCAGCAGAGATCGATCATAGAGCATCAGATGGTGTATGCCATTAGCAGGTGCTGTATGGGGGTCAGTCACTTGACGCCTGTAGAGAAGATGCTCATTAAAGATATTTGTGCTGTTTTAGCCTGCTTTGAGGAAGCAACTAAAATAGTTAAAGGGGTTGTCCCGTGAAAGCAAGTGGGGGTATACACTTCTGTATGGCCATATTAATGCACTTTGTAATATACATTGTGCATTAATTATGAGCCATACAGAAGTTATTCACTTACCTGTTCCGTTGCTAGCGTCCTCGTCTCCATGGTGCCGTCTAATTTCAGCGTCTAATCGCCCGATTAGACGCGCTTGCGCAGTCCGGTCTTCTCCCTTCTGAATGGGGCCGCTCGTGCCGGAGAGCTGCTCCTCGTAGCTCCGCCCCGTCACGTGTGCTGATTCCAGCCAATCAGGAGGCTGGAATCGGCAATGGAACGCACAGAGCCCACGGTGCACCATGGGAGAAGACCTGCGGTCCACCGTGGGTGAAGATCCCGGCGGCCATCTTCGCAAGGTAAGTAAGAAGTCACCGGAGCGCGGGGATTCGGGTAAGTACTATCTGTTTTGTTTTTTTTAAACCCCTGCATCGGGTTTGTCTCGCGCCGAACGGGGGGGGCTATTGAAAAAAAAAGAAACCCGTTTCGGCGCGGGACAACCCCTTTAATCATGATGTCACACTAATCAATATGACCATCCCTGTTGTCTACCTGCTGGAATACATGCAACAAGGCCTCAGGGATAATGATGTACTGTTGTCACAGGAGGAGAAAGGGATCCCATTCTCCCAACTGTCTGGCCAGCCCACTATTACTCAACACCACAAGAAAGGTGGCTTTGGGCAGGAAAGTGAGTGTCTGCTCCAAAATGTTTCTCCACCAATGGTAGAGGTATAAAGGCAGAAAATCAGGAGGGAGAGGAGGAAGGAGATAATATAGGCCCAGAGGCAGGGAGGGGGATACTTAAAATTCTTTTCTTCACTAACCCCAGCTATTCTATGTGGATGGTGGCACCAGCCAGAGGACACTCTTAGGCCTAACACCTACAAATGTGGGAAATCACCCTTAGGCAAATTGAGGCATATGAGTGCTTTTATGCTGCAGTGCTTGCAGAAGGACCCTCGCATAGCCTATATCAAAACATCCGATCACTACTGGATGGCTCCCCTCCTTGATCCCCGCTACAAGGCCAAAATTACATCTCATTCTGGCAGTGGAGAGGGACTTCAAAATGCAGCAGTATCAGGACAGACCCTTAAGCAAGTTGAGCAGAGCCTTTGACCATGGCCCACGGGAAAGCATCTGCAATGAATCCCAGCTCTGTAGCTCATGGCAGTCAAGCAGGAACCCAGCGCAGCAGCACAAGTAAGGGTGGTAGGAGAAGTCTAACAGAGGTGTGGCTTTTCAGCCCATCAGCGCCTGCAGCAAAAGCACACGATAGGACTTACAGTCACAGGCAGCATTTATCAATGATGGTTCCTCCTCCTACTTCCCTGCTAATTAAAAATACAGTATGACTATATGGAAAAATGGATCTATAGCTCTCATGTTTCAAAGAGGAGCACACTCTGCCATCAAGGTGCTGTGGATGGAGGTAGTGATGGTTGTGGAACTGCTGCTGCTCTCCTTCTTCTGCCATGTTTCCTTCTCCTTCTTTTCCTTGAACAAAAATTTTCTAAAGCACAAGAAACAGCTGTAGCTCTACAAATTTTCCTTAGAGAAGGTCCGTGCTTGGCTGTTCTGTTCACCTGCTAGAATTCATCCTTTGCAAACTTTATGACATTGATTTAAAACAAGACTTGCTGTCTCCCTTGGCATAATTTTTTCGTAAGTCTACAGGTTTTTCTTGGAGGAGTAAGAGGCCCGTGTTTGAGTGTAGTGTTCACCTTGCAGAATTTCTGCTTGCAAAATTTATGACATTGGTTTCAAAATATGCACTATACCTGTTGTCTTGCGTAGTGCAATTTTTGTTAACGCTACAGCTGTTTCCTGGAGTAGGCTCGTGTCTGAGTGTTGTGTTCACCTTTCAGAATTTGTTCTTGTAGAATTTATGACATTCCTTTTAAAACAAGCAGCATAACTGCTGTCTTGCATAGCAAAATTTTTGGTAGCTCTACAGCTGTTCCTTGGAGCAGGCCCATGCTTGTGTGTTCTGTTCACCTTCCAGAATTTGTTTCTTGACCAAATTTTCGAAGTGTTTCTCAGTTGTGTAGCTGCATTCTCAATAAATTTGGGGAGCTCTGGCTGCATTGGGGACTTTCTGGAGTGCAAACTAGCGATCCCATTGACTTTAATGGGAGTTGGGATCAACCATCCCAATTTACAATAACTTTCATGACATTGTTCCGGTACCAACATAAACTGATTTTTTCACTAATTGCTCATAGCTAACCTTATTCTGAGACCTATAAAATGGATCTGCAGAAGGGCTTGTTTTTTGTGAGGCAAGTTATAGTTTTATTGGTACCATTTTGGGGTATATATGATTGGTTTATCATCACCTTTTATTCCAATTTTTTTTGGAAGTGAAGTAACCAAAAAACAGAAATTCTGCCAGCATTGTTGTGTATTTTTTTTGCATTTACTGTACGACATTCCATAAATAGATTGGAGCAGCCCGTAAACATGACATTGGATGGGAAACTCGGAACAGCAGCACGGAGCACAACAAGAAGTGGGGAGAGGTGAGCATATGCCAGTTAGCTATTTTATTGCATATAAAACAGGGTTTTAACATAAAATAACAACTTGGGCAACTCTTTTAAGCTCCGACAGTGGTGTTTACAGCAGATTGTCAGCTGTAGTATACATCCAACATCCATTATGTATGGAATAGGCTTATCTATTGAGTCCCCTCCACACAAATCCCTGCGTTTTTTTGCCATGCATATATATCTGAGCTTGGGAATTTGCATACTATAAGGTGAGTCCCATTGGTGACACAGGGATGATGAGTGATGATGATCCCTTTATTGTAGAACATGTTAATGATATACAAGCAAAAGAAATGTATATAGATTTTTTCTACTAATAACAATACATTGTTAACACACCCATGTTGTCTTGGCCCTCCTAAAATGTATATTATTTTGATTCTTTTCATGTGCTTGTCCAAGTAAACAATATAGAAAATAACAGGTTTGCTGCATAGATCTATAGTTCGTTACATTGTGATGATGCATGATGGCTAATAACCAACTATGTCTTTAATATGAGGCTTTTCTTTTCTGCCAATGTATATTTGAAACATTTAAAAATCAATCTCTTTCCGATTAAAATAGCATGCGCACTAACAAATGAACACATGATAGTGTTCTAAATTTGGCACTCTGCTGGGCATTACATTATTGTATGCAGTTCATTGCCTGATACTTTTTGACCAATCGTTGCAAGATTTCAGACTTCTTTGATTAGGTTTAATAGCTAATAAGTTTGTGACCTGGCAAAGGGCTGTATAGACATATTTCCACTCAGTGGTTTTTGCAGCCTTAATCCTTAGTAAAGTGTTACTTTGCCAAAATAAACCTGACATTTTAAGCGAAACTGCTTTTGCATGCATTAAAAGGAACCTGAGATTCAAAAGTAACCATGTGGTTTCCTTCTGAAACACAGCTACTGCTCAGTGCTAACCTTGGACGGAATATTGCTCTATTCCCGATTTAGTTATTTTCTAACGAGACAGGGCAGCACTGTACCATTACCTCGCTAGCCCAAGATGCTTCATTTAGTAAAATACAAAGAACCTATCATAAAGATTATATTAGGAAAGATGGCAATCACAAAGCAGTTCTCAAAGTTTTTAGCTTGTTAATCAAATAAGTCATAGAATTTTTTAGACAGTCAAAGAAACAGACTTTCAACTGTTAGGGCCCATTCACATGGGCATATTTTTAGTCCGTTTTTTTAAAGTCCATTTTTTTATGCCGACCGATATTTTGCGTATAAAAAATTGTAGCATGTCCTATTCACAGACCTAAATTACCCATTAAAGTTATGAGTACATAAAGCAAATGGAATATGCATTAGATATTTTTGTTCACTGCGTTTTTTCTGTTTTCACAAAACCAACATTACTTAGGCCTTTTCTGCTGTTTTTGCATGCATGAAAAACACGACACATGGATGCAACAGGGATGTAAGAAAATGGACATATGCAGCAAAAATGCATGTAATACACACATAGACACTAAGTGAAAATGACACACTTTATACTGACCAAAATTTTTTATATGCCCATGTGAATGAGCCCTTAATTCCAATCTTCTCCATTAGTGCTATGTGATCAGGGTCAAAGAAGAAACTGAAGGAGAGCACACTGAAAAAGTTCATTGAATGTTCCAGTATCTTGGTGGTAAGGTATGTTGCTATGGGGACTAAATTAAAAAAATAGGAAGTGCAGGGCAGTATTGAAGGCGTCGATTGCCCCAAAAATCGGCCATTATTGCTTAACCCCTTAAGGACATGGCCTATTTTGGCATTGAGGACCAAACGATTTTTGGTATTTTTTCATCTCCATTTTTCAAAAGCCATAACTTTTTTATTTTTTCGTTGACACGGCCGTATAAGGGCTTGTTTTTTGCGTGGCAAACTGTAGTTTTTATTGGTACCATTTTTGGTTACAGAGACTACATTGTAAAACTTTTATTATTTTTTTTATGATCGTAGGGAGAGAAAACGCATCAATTCTGCCATAGATTTTTTGTTTGTTTTTTTAAAGCGTTAATTATGCAGCATAAATGACACACTACATTTTTTCTGCGGGACGGTACGGTTACAACGATACCAAAATTCTTAGATTTTTTTTTAGGTTTTTCCACTTTTCCACAATAAAAACCCTTTTTTTTGGAAATTATTATTTTTTTCTAAACTCGCTGCATTCAAAGTCCTCTAACTTTTTTATTTTTCCATGGACGGAGCTCTCTGAGGGCTTATTTTTTGCGAGACGAGCTGTAGTTTGTATTGGTACCATTTTGGGGTATACACTTTTTTTTATTCCTTTTATTGCGTTCTTGGGGAGGCAAAATGATAAAAATTTGCATTTTGCCTCAGTTTTGTAGCATTTTTTTAACGCTTTTTGCCGTGCAGGATAATAAGCACGTTCAATTTATTGTACACGTCGTTACGGATGCGTTAATACCAAATATGTGGGATTTTTTATTTTTTTTATGCTTAGATGAGAAAAAGCATAAAAAAGGGTTTTTTTAAAAAAATTTTTAACATTTTTATTTTTTGTACTTTATTTTGCTCTTTTTTTTACACCATCTGTATCCCTCTGAGAGACTTTTACTACAGCACTAATGATCGCCATGATAAGGCATGGCAGGTCTTCTCTCCTGCCATGCCTTATTGCTTACTATAGCGATCACAGGCTATGGCAATACAGGACGCCAGTATCTGGCGTCCTGTTGCCATAGCAACCAGCCGGGCTCTCACGATGTTATGGCGAGAGCCGGCTGGAGTCACAGAGGGAGCGCGCTCCCTCTGTGAACACTTACCCTGCCGCGATCTACTTAGATCGCGGCAGGGAAGGGGTTAACAGCGTGGGGGGGGGCGCATCCCCGATGCCCTCCAATGTCGCAGCGGGACGCCGGCTACTAGTGACAGTAGGGTGCGTCATTTTGCGGGAAGTACCCCGCTCTCATGACGTACCATTACGTCATGGGGCGGGAAGGGGTTAAAGACTGCTTTACCCTAAGGTACCCCAATTATTAGGGGTACCATATTAAAAACTGCAGGGACTTGGTGAAGGACTACATTGCCAAATACCTGCTTTGAGAGCATCAGTAGTCTGCAAGACTGTGCTACCATTGTATTTTAAGTACATTGTGGCCCTAAATCTTCTTGCACTACCATCAGCTTTTAACCCCTCAACAGTAATATTAAATTTGGAAAAACCCTCCTGAAAATGCCACTTTTTTAAATGTAGAGTTTGAATATATGTCTTGTATAAATATATTTAGCTCAGAATGTAGTTACCTTAAGTGCATTTTCAACCCCTTAAAGACATAAGTAATTTTAGCCTTAAAAGTCAGTAAATCATATCCCCTTCTGTATTCAAGTCGTCAGATCTTTTTAATTTTTTTGTCAATTTTGCTGTATAAGACCATGAATTTAGCGGAATGAGTTCTATTATTTATAGACAATCACAGAAAATGGCTGTTACTTACTGACTGAGGAGTGCATATAGATGCATCCTCCTCTCACCATGCAGGTAGCTGACTACCAAATTATCATGGCGTCATTAATAGGTTGCTGGTCTGCATGGTGAACTACATATATCAGAATGGTCTGGCACCCTGTATCCACTATGTGTGGGAGTGTACGCCAAGCATCCACCCCCCTCATTATCAGGAGGCAGTGTGAGTGGGTGTTTTATCGGTGCCCTCACAGGTGTTATTGGCTCTTCCATTTGGTAGTCAGCTACCTGCATGGTGAGAGGAGGATGCATCTATATGCACTCCTCAGTCAGTAAGTAACGGCCATTTTCTGTGATTGTTTTTAATTCTTGATTTCTCATTCTGTGATGCTATTATTTATAGAGACCAATTTTGGGGTACATATAACGTATACAATACATTTTATTCATCTTTTGCCGCATGGCAGTGAAAAAAAGCTATTTCACCATTATTTTTATGGCATTCACAGTGTGGTATAAATACTATGTTAACTTTGTTCTACAGGTCATTATGATTCTGACAACTCCAAGCTTGTAGAAATTTTATTACATTTTATGACTTTTGCACAATATAAACACTATTTTTTACAAAAAGACCTTTTGTGGGGCGCCACATTCCAAGACAGAGTTTGTGTCGGCAGAGCTGTATGAGAGCTTGTTTTTTGCGGGACAAGTTTAGTTTTTCTTGGTACCATTTCGCGGTATATAGAACCTATTGATTTTTTTCTTGTTTTGCCAAAGAGAGATGAATAAAAAAATGGCTATATTGGCATTTAAAAAATTTTTTTTAAATAAAATTAACCATAATGTAATATTTTATAGTATGGGTTGTTACGGATGTGACAATACCAATTATGTGTAGTGCAGTGACCGAGAGCCAGGCGGAGTACAACATGGCTGTGTTTTTTAACGGTGGCACTACAGTCTCCTCTTCTGAGAGCCAAAGTACAGCCCAGCTTAGCCGCTTGCAGGGGAATACGATATAAAAGCCCTTGCTACCAAGGATTAGTTCTAGACTGTCTTCGTGACACCAATGTCCCTAGATGAGTGACAAATCACTCGCAGTAAATAAATGAGTCTACAACCACAATGTCTTTCAAAACTGGAGGCACTCAGTTTTCTTTTACTCACGTTTTCAACTCTTGATTTTTTAATACAAAATAAAATAAATCTTGGTATTTGTATAGCGCCAACGTATTCCACAGCGCTTTCAGGTAATTATTATTTATTACCCCCCACCAAGCTGGGTTCTCATTTTACCGACCTCAGAAGGATGGAAGGCTGAGTCAACCTTGAGCCGGCTACCTGACTCACGCAGGGATCGAACTTGCAACCTTCAGGTTGTAAGAGAGAGCTTACACTCTGCACCACACGAGGCTCATATGAAATAAGTGCTTTAGCTTTTCAATGAGAAACAAGTGATTCTTGAACAAATTAAGTACCACATTTCTTCGCACGCTTTCTTTCCTTGCACACCTTTCCGACACACCTGAAAACAGAGAGTCCTTTTTCCCCCCAAGGCACACACATCCTCAGTCATAGTTATCTGAGTTATCTGATGGACATTCTCTTGGGGCAGTCACACCTGTCTTAGAAAGAATTCTCAAATGCTCTTTCTCCTCATCTCTTACTTCCCAGCACCCTGTGCTAGCTGTAGTAGATTTTGTTCCTCCCTTGGAGATACAGTTTAGCAGTGGAGTGTGCAAGAACCATACTCCAACTACTCCCCCAGGTTACGTCCCCTGAGCTCCAGTCCCTGGAGGGGATAAGTCTCCTGGCAAGGCTGAGTCCCAGCAGGAGTGTCAGTGCCGCTGACCTAAGCGCACACTACTTCCTCCACCGACTACATCCTATGCTCTCTTCCAGAGAGGAAGAAGATTGTGCTTGGTGTTTAAGAGGTTAGGGGGGAGTTAGGAAAAAAGTGGAGAGACCACTTTTTTCCAACCTCCCCCCTAACCTCTTAAACACCAAGCACATCACACACAGCACGTTAGGAGGACAAACAGACAGACTTCATCAAGGTTGATGACACCAACACATACACCAAACACAGACTAACTTGCACATAAAGACGAACAGACCACAAGTGCTGGAGAGACCCTAATTCTGGGTCACTACAGTAGGGTAGTTTTATAAATTTTGTTTCAATATTTAAAGCACTGTGTATGGGGGAAAAGCACTCTCTATTTTTCTGTAAAAATGTTTAGATACCTGCAATGACTGCAGCATTTGCAGGATTAAATGGTGTAGAGGGGTGATTAGATGAGGAATGATTAGAGGGTGATTAGAAGTGATTAGATCACTTTTCCTCTCCTTTTCTGGGAAATAAAGTTACATTTAGAGAGCAAATAAGCTCTCTGATTTATGGAGGATGATAAAATGAAGAAAAATTCATGTCACCCCCCTCCTGGGACAGGAAGAGGGACAGGAAGATCACAGATCTTCTGTGCTGCCACTGTTCAACTGACACACACATTTTAATAAATTTTATTGAGAATAAAAAAGGTAATGAATAGAGATGAGCGAACACCAAAATGTTCGGGTGTTCGTTATTCGTAACGAACTTCCCGTGATGCTCGAGGGTTCGTTTCGAACAACGAACCCCATTGAAGTCAATGGGCGACCGGAACATTTTTGTATTTCGCCGATGCTCGCTAAGGTTTTCATGTGTGAAAATCTGGGCAATTCAGGAAAGTGATGGGAATGACACAGTGACGGATAGGGCAGGCGAGGGGCTACATGGTGGGCTGCATCTCAAGTTCACAGGTCCCACTATTAAGCCACAATAGCGGCAAGAGTGCCCCCCCCCCCCCCCCCCCCCACTGTCAGCATAAAGATCGTCCTCCTCTGGCACAGCTGTAACAGCTGTAGCAGAGAAGAACGATGTTTGCCCATTGAATTCAATGGAACCGGCAATACAGCCGACTCCACTGAATGCAATGGGCTGCCGGCGATCGCAGGATGAATGGTCGGAAAGGGGTTAAATATATAACCCCTTTCCTGCAATTCATCCAGAAATGTGTTACACTAAAAATATATACCGGCGTATAAGGCGACGGGGCGTATAAGACGACCCCCCAACTGTCACCTTATACGCCGGTAATACAGTGGAGCAAAGAATAAAAAGCATTACTTACGTTTTTAGATGATCTGCGGCGCTCCTGCAGGCTGTCACTCCCTCCTGGTCCACGGCAGACAAGCTTTCTCCACGAAAGACTTTAAATCCCTGCCTCCAGAAGCACATGTGCCTTCAGCCAATCACAGCCAATGACAATGATGTCATTGAATGGCTGTGATTGGCTGTGTTTCTGGAGGCGGGGATTTCAAGCCTTGAAATCCCCGCCTCCAGAAACACAGCCAATCACAGCCATTCAATGACATCATTGTCATTGGCTGTGATTGGCTGAAGGCACGTGTCTTTCTGGAGGCAGGGATTTAAAGTCTTTCGTGGAGAAAGGAATACTCTGCCGTGGATTAGGAGGGAGCGACAGCCTGCAGGAGCGCCGCAGATCATCTAAAAACGTAAGTAATGCTTTTTATTCTTTTCTCCACTGTATTACCGGCGTATAAGGTGACAGTTGGGGGGTCGTCTTATACGCCCGGTCGCCTTATACGCCGGTATATATTTTTAGTGTAACACATTTCTGGATGAATTGCAGGAAAGGGGTTATATATTTAACCCCTTTCCGACCATTCATCCTGCGATCGCCGGCAGCCCATTGCATTCAGTGGAGTCGGCTGTATTGCCGGTTCCATTGAATTCAATGGGCAAACATCGTTCTTCTCTGCTACAGCTGTTACAGCTGTGCCAGAGAAGAAGGATTTGTCTTCTATATGTTCTCAATGGGGTCAGCGCTGCTGCCGCTGGCCCCATTGAGCGCATATAGAATGCATCCATAGCGAGCAGCGGGAGGGGCAGACTTTCATATCAGGCGGACACCTTATCTCCCCAGCCACTCACAGCAGGGGGGTGGTATAGGGCTTAAACGTTGCAGGGGGAAGTTGTAATGCCTTCCCTGTCTTTATATTGGCCAAAAAAAAGCGCTAACGTCTCAGGGAAGAAAGTTTAATTTACCAGAACACCGCATGGTGTTCGTTACGAATAACGAACATCCCGAACACCCTAATATTCGCACGAATAGCAAGCTCGGACGAACGCGTTCGCTCATCTCTAGTAATGAAGTATTAGTGATACTTTGGTCAGCATTAAAAATGGACAAAAAAAAGAAAATTCAAAGGGGAAAATTCGATATTTTGGCCAAAATACATAAGCTTGCAACCCGCATCAAATTTTAGCAAATTGGAACATAACCAAGAGAGGAAAATGTCACTATAGTTGTAATGATAACTGGAAAACATTGGCAGCTACCATGGATCTAGTCTACGTAATCTGCAAACTCGTCCGGGACTCAAAGATGATGATGGTCACCTTCTCCAGATCCATCTGAAGAGTGCCTTGGAAAACTTGCTACTCGATAGCAAGAATTCCAAAGGCGCATTCAACAAACTGACATGCTCTTCTGAGTTGGTAATTAACCCCTTCCTGCTTCATGACGTATAGGTACGTCATGGAGCCGCGGGGTATGTATGAAGAAAGGTTGCGGGGCAACCTCTCTTCATACAGCGCGTGCGTCAGCTGTTTAGTACAGCTGACACCCACGGGCAATAGCCGCTATTGACCATTCGGCCAATCGCGGCTATTAACAATTTAAATGCCGCTGTCAATTCTCCTCCGGTGAGATCGGAGGAGCCGTGCAGGTGTCATGGCTGCCGGCGGCCTTCTGAAAGGCCCCAGGGCTGCCTTACCAGACTGCCTATCAAGCCATCCCCGTGGGGTGGCTTGATAGACTGCCTGTTAAATAGCAGTATGATGTAATGCTATACCATTACATCATACTGCAGGAGCGATCAAAGCATTGCTGGTTGTAGTCCCCCAGGGGGACTTTAAAGTAAAGTTAAAAAAACGAGTTTTTTTAATTGTAAAAAAAAAAAAAAGTTATAAAAGTTTAAATCACCCCCCTTTTACCATGTCTATTATTAAAAAATCTAAATGATAAAATAAAAATACATGTTTGGTATTGCCACGTCGGTAAAAGTCCAATCTATTAAAGTAGTGCATTATTTTTCCTGTACGGTGACCGTCGTCCGGGAAAAAAAATAAAGAACGCCAAAAATGCACTTTTTTAGTTACCCTGTCTCCCAGAAAAAAATGCAATAAAAAGCGATCAAAAAGTTGTATGTATTTCAAATTGGTATTATCAGAAACTACAGGACATCCCGCAAAAAATGAGCCCTTGCTGAACTACATCGACGGAAAAATAAAAAAAAGTTATTGCGCTCACAAAATGATCGCAGAAAATAATTGAAAACAATTAAATGTCTTTGAAAAAAAAAGAGTAGTCCAGTAAAAAAAAAACCTATACAAGTTTGGTATCGTAGTAATCATACCAACCCATAGAATAAATTTATTATGTTGCTTTTGTTGCAGTTTGTGCGCCGTAGAAACAAGACACTGAAAGATAGCGAAATGTCATTTTTTTTTCATTTTACTCCACTTAGAGTTTTTAAACATTTTTCAGTACATTATATGATACTTTAAATAGCATAATTGAAGGGAGGAGGAAAAAGCGAAAATGGAAAAAGAAAAGGGGGCCGCGTCATTAAGGGGTTAAAGAATTTTGCTCATCATGTCCAGGCCGCATTAGGGGAAAGGACGCAAGACATGTTGGGACAGCCCAGATCCCTCCTCCAAGACAATAACAACAGTGGCAGGTGGGCCCAAGGATCTGGTCAGGTTGGGAGGTTCTGGGAGGGACAGCTGGTGTGACTAAAGCCAGCACCCCATTCTGAAAGCCCTGAAAATGCGAGCATCCACAGTGTTCCCATACACCCTAATATCAACAATTATAAATCAACAGTTGCTGTCAGCCAAGGCCAACAAGGCCACTGAAATATAGTTTATGAAATACAAGAACCAAGATCCTGACTGTGAAGGCTTCCATACACGGATGTGATTCGCATCCAGCACCTAAATGTAGTAAGAGAACTGCAAAGCACTGTGGAATCCTGAAGCAATCTGCATATTCTGCTGTTGGCTGTAGCATCACAGATTGCTTTAGCCACTGCCATATAACATTACAGGTGAGATGGACAATCTTGCCAATAGTAGAGACCCCCAGAAGATAGTTGAAGTATAATGAAGCAAAAGAGTTGCCTATTGCAAGGAACCTGTAAAAGAAAAGGACAAAAAACAATTGGACTAAAATTCATAAACAGGGACAGCTCTGGCGGTGACATACTAACATACTGCCACAGTTGCATCTATAGTGGGGGTAGGTACATGAGGGACAAATGATAAACTATATGGAATAACAAACGGTGTTCTTACCTCAGAGTCACAATCAGACTTTCCTCAGCAGAAAAACAACTCCCCATGTTGCTGTGCTGGAAGGTGAGTCCGAGCCAAAGCTCAACCAGCAACTTGTCGTAACTGGTGATAAACAGGCGAGTAAAGGAGAAAAACTTCTCCAGATGCTGCCTCAGATCCCAGTAGAGACAGTGGAAATGTGAGAACACTGGGACACCAGAGGATGAACATGCACCCTTTCTTCCATCTGGGTTCTTCCACCAACATCCTTCAATGCTCTCCAAAGCTCTGCGACACTAGCCAGGCTAGCGTAAGTCAGTCCAAAGAAGAACTCATGTTCTAACAAGGCTGAACTGAACCTCTGATGTTGATGCGAACGAGCCCTTAGTCATGGCCCACCTTTAGACTTCTCAAAACTAAATACGTTGAAGTGTTAATCTTTGTACAAAACTAAGATTTTTTCTGAGCTCCTTTTCAGTTTAACTGCTCTTCTTTGAAACTATTTCCAAAATCAGAGCACTATGAATCAGTACCCTAAGTAAAACTGCATATGCCAGATGAGGTTGCACCAAGGCTGTGTAAAACAATAACATTATGTCTATGTTGTAATAGTCCATGCCATGTCACTGGCTTTAGAAGCTGCTTATTGACATTACAAGCTGTTACTCAGTCTCTGATCTATTAGTACAACCATATTCTTCTCTACAAGTGTCTCTACAATTCATCTTAAAAGGATCCCACTGAATAATACATCTTGTCCCACAACAAGAAAGTTTCCTTAAAGAGCGATGATCCTCATCAAGGATCCTTGTGTTTAGTATAAAAAACAAAGATATATGTTCTCAACCTCTCTTTTGGTCTTTTTAATATCAGACAATCTGATTTGTATACTTTATTTGCCCATAACAACACTGTATTTCATAGTGGCAGCCAGTCACAGCCTACAGTGTTGGAGTCTTTTTACATGGGATGTCTGTCAGCGCCCAACAGTCATCCTAGCGATAATTGCTCCTACACCAAGAAACGATGATCACTCAATGAATAGAGGTGGAGCGGCCAGAGATCACTTCCGACCACCCTCCTCTAATTACTGTAAATAGGCAGTCGTTCATAGATGAACAACTACCTGTTTTAGACAGACCGATCATCATTTGAGTTTCATGCCTGCAAAATCTGAACGATGAACAAATCATCATTTATCGTTAAGTTGTTGCAAACATTTATCCAGCGAGAATCTGACCGATTATCGTTCAGTATAAGAGGGCCCTTAATTGCATCACATGTTGTACTTGATCTCTCTGGCCAAGCAAGCAAGGACCAATGATGGACAGTGGAACCGTCAGCATGGGAAGAGCAAGGAATGTATATCAAATTGGGGTTTACCAAAATGTTGAAAAAACCCTTAAGGACCGTCCCCTTTTTTTCCATTTTCGTTTTTTCCTCCCCCCTTTTAAAAAATCATAACTCTTTTATTTGATGAAAAAATGTTTGGTACTGTGTAACCCAGTAGAGCAAAATGTGATTGTTCCCAGTAATAGAAACCACGTAATCTTGTAGATATGATACCTTTTAATGGCTGACAAAAATACATGATGTTAATGGGAGCTTTCGAACCAACGCAGGGTTCTTCTTCAGGCTTAAATAAAATAAATCCGAAGAGGCATGGATATTTATACACACATATTTATGCCAAGGCACAGACATGGATGTGATTAATTTGCGCTTAAAAGAATACTATAGAAATACAAACATCTTTATCGCGGTGGGACCCCGCAACATCGGCCGGGGGATTTAAATGCTGCTGTCAGAATTGATGGAGGCATTTAAATGGTTAATATCTCTGATTAGCCGCGTGGCTTATTAGAGCTGTTGAGGGTGGCTGACAACTGTAAGAATCAGCGAGCAGCCGGATGTATAGAGCCGGATCATCACACAATCTCCCTCCATACACACCCTGAATGTGCAGGATGTAACCTTTCATCCAGTGTCATTAGGGGGTCAATATTTACCCATACACCATGTTGTCCTCATTGTTGCCATATGATAAAACATATGGATTCAGAAATATTTATTGTATTAGTTTGTTATTATCGCTTTGCCTTTTAAATACATAGTACTGCCAGTTCTTTTCATAGAGACTGACTTTACTGTTAAGCATTGAAACCAGAGCAACTGAATTACATCTTTGTTGCCAAAGTTCATGTTTATGGTTTGCCTTTTGTTACTAAGTTTTAACATAGTCATTACTGTGCCATATATGAACACAAGTCAGTAAAATATTACATTTTGTGTACCTTTGGCATAGCACTTTGTGTGTCTGCCTTCCCAAATTTATATGGCCCAGCAAGTATGCGGGATAATACCAATCATCCATTATTCCTGTAGGTGTGAGATGATGGTAAAATGAATAGGGGAAATCTATGCTAAAAGTCAGTTGGAAGCAACAAACAGATGGGGTTGGCAAGTATACTTAGGAGAGATCTTTTATGTCACTGAGATGCGAGAAAGGGGTTAAACCTATAGACACCCTTCTTATGCCCTAGCTGGGAGCTGTCATCTCCCGTGACAAGTCTCTTTTAGGAAATACAGTACATGTATTTCTTTATACAAATAATTCTGCAACACAATTTGGTAGAACTCCTCATTGTGTCGTTTTTCTGTTATTCTTTCTGGAAATTTATCACTAAATTGACATCTGTACAATTTACGTAAAATATACAATTAATATATTTTTTTTACAGGATCACTGTGAGGGACACCTTTGACTGATGACATCTGTGGAACATCCGTCACTCATTGACTCCCATGTTACAAAAAATGATATATTGAACATGAATGAGTGATTTCAAATAGTAAATGGATCACAGCACACGTAAACCCTGTGTATCTCCAGGGAAGATATTCCACTCCAAGAGGTGCTCGCTCTCAAAAGTCCGGATCCTGGACCGTATTCCAAATAGCAAAGAAGAGTAGATAAGAGCAGCACTCAGGGGTTAATTCCAGAGAAACTTTATTGCCCACATGAATGAGTGAGTGAGAGCTGCCTCTGATTGGTGAGGGCTGTGACCAATCAGAGGCAGCCCATTCAGCAGGCGGGGATTTTAAATCCCCGCCTGATGAATACTACACAGAGCAGTTCAGGAGAACTGCCGGCCGGCCGCGGCCGAACTCCGGCTGCAGGGACAAGGTGAGTATATATATTTTTTTTATTTTTACACATTATATGTTTAAGCCCTTCCCGAAAATTCATCCTGCGCTCGCCGGCAGCCCATTGCTTTCAATGGAGCCGGCTGTATTGCCGGCTCCATTGAATTTCAATGGGCGGATAGCGCTCCTTTGATCGGGCCCGTTTCGCTGAAAACGCTGCTAGCTGCAGATTTTTCGGCGAATCGTCGGCCCCGGTCACGCGATTTGCGGATGCGCACAAATCGCGGCAAAAAACGGTCGTCTGATTGAGGCCTAAAGCATTTTAATTAAACAGCCCTAAACAGATATTACCCAACTTTTATACTACCATTGTGATAGCAAAAAAAAATACATTTTTTAATATATATACAGTAGGTCAGTTTTTTTATTTAATCCTATTGGATAGCGAGTATTTAACGGCAATATCCAAAACCCCTCTCTCTTATAGATATGCATGGGGTCCAATTTCTGTTTGCAGTTGGTGGCAATCTTTTCAATACCATAATATGAAAAATTACTTATATTTTGTTGATGTTCCTTGATAAAATGTTTGGTTACCCAAGAGTGTTGTGCATTTGAGTTTTTTATGTGGCGTATGTGCTCTGTAATTTGCCTCCGTAACTGATGGGTTGTGCAGCAAGTTCAAGCTCCCTGAAATTCTTTATATTAATGACAGGCTCAACATCGAGAATCGCAGCATGCCGCGATTTTAATCACGCCAGCAGAAAATCGCTATGATTTTCCACTCATGTGCAGTAGACTGCGCTTTCCATACCGTATATACCGGCGTATAAGGCGACGGGGCGTATAAGACGATTCCCCAACTTTCACCTTATACGCCGGTATTACAATGGAGAAAAAAAAAATCATTACTCACCTCCCCGGGCGTTCTGTCGCACTCCGGCAGGATGTCGCTCGCTCCTCGTCCCCGGCGCAGCATTGCTTTCTGAATGCGGGGCTTGAAATCCCCGCCTCCAGAAAGCTAATACACACGCCGTCAGCCAGTTACATCCATTCAATGACATCATTGAATGGCTGTGATTGGCTAAAACACACGTGGCTTCAGCCAATCACACTATTCAATGACATCATTGAATGGGTGTGATTGCTAACACACGTGCGCCTTCAGCCAATCACAGCCATTCAATGATGTCATTGAATAGTGTGATTGGCTGAAACCACGTGTGTTTTAGCCAATCACAGCCATTCAATGCTGTCATTGAATAGCTGTACCGGCTGACGGCGTGTGTATTAGCTTTCTGGAAGCGGGGATTTCAAGCCCCGCATTCAGAAAGCAATGCTGCGCCGGGGACGAGGAGCGAGCGACATCCTGCCGGAGCGCGACAGAACGCCGGGGGAGGTGAGTAATGATTTTTTTTTTTTTCCACTTTTTTTTTTGTATTACCGGCGCATAAGACGACCCCCGACTGCAGAGCAGATTTTTCGGGGTTCAAAAGTCGTCTTATACGCCGGTATATACGGTAGTTATCCTAAGGAAAGCATGTCACGCGAGCTCCGCGTGAGATTTATGGCCGCGGATCTCACAATGACACCTCGCTTGTGGACAGCCAGCCTAAGGTAATGAGGGGACTTCCAAGTTGGCTTTCCCTTAGTTTTCTATTCATTTGAAACAGCTGACACCTTTGCACTATAACTATTATTCCTAATCCCACTGAATAATCTTCTTGAGTGTAAATGTTTATATATATATATATATATATATATATATATATATATATATATATATATATATATAGATTGTAGTCACTGTCCTGGGACTGGCTTTCTACTACCAGTACTATTACAGTAAGAAAAATGCTGGATACCATCAGTGAGTGTTAAATGCAGATAAAATGTTGAGTTTTTGTGTACAAGTTCATGCAAGCTCATTGCTTTTACAAAAAAACAAACTCAAATATATTGCATAGGAGTCAATGATCTCTATAAATATTGATTTTCTTCCCTGTGTGTTCCATACACATCTACTATGTATTCCAGGCTGACTGGTCTTTTACTGGTTTAGCTTACTTGAAATTGTGGAAATCTATGGAGTATTACAAACTATCTAGGCGATAAACAATTCATCATTTTATAATGTGTTTCAGGGTTGCCCGTGCTAAGGGTTGCACTCTGAGGCCTTAGTCAGACGGGCGTTTTTAGCCGCGATTTGCGCATGCGCATGCGTCCGGCGATTTTATAAAACCATTGCTTTGCAATGGTATCGGACACATGAGCGCTTTTTATGCGCTCGTCCGATAAATTATAGAACAAAAAATCGCAGATCGCACCTATCTCCGATCTGCGATTCCTGTTCTCTTCTGTATATGCGCTCAATGGGGCCGGCGGCAGCAGCGCCGACCCCATTGAGAACATATAGAAGACAAATAATTCTTCTCTGCCACAGCTGTAACAGCTGTGGCAGAGAAGAACGATGTTTGCCAATTGAATTCAATGGAGCAGCAATACAACCGCTCCATTGAAAGCAATGGGCTGCCGGCGTGCGCGGGGTGAATTGTTGGGAAGGGGTTAAATATATAAGCCCTTCCCTGCAATTCATCCTAAAATGTGTTAAAATAAAAAAAAAATTGTATACTCACCTTTCCGCTGCAGCCGAAGTCCAGCCGCGGCCGCTGTCAGTTCTCCTGAACTGCTTCTCGGCACTATTCAGCCGGCGGGGCTTTAAAATCCCTGCCTGCTGAATGATCTGCCTCTGATTGGTCACAGCCCTGACCAATCAGAGGCCGGTTTCACTCACACACCCATTCATGAATTCATGAATGGGTGAGTGACTGCTGCCTCTCAGCGCTGAGCCAATCAGGGGCAGGTCTGACTCACATCCATTCATGAATTCATGAATGGGTGTGAGTGAGGCATGCCTCTGATTGGCTCAGCGCTGAGCCAATCAGGGGGCAGGTCTGACTCACACCCCCTTCACACCCACTGCAGGACGGCCGCACGGAGCTCCGGCTGCCGGGAGAAGGTGAGTAGACAATTTTTTTTCGACAATTCATCCCGGGCTCGCCCGCAGCGCATTGCTTTAAATGGAGGCGGCTCTATTGCCGTCTCCATTGAATGCAATGCGCTGGACAGCTCCGGCCCGTTTTTAATGAAACGCGGCTAGGAGCAGATTTTCGGGCGATTTGCGGGCGACTTGCGCGCACCGGTCACGCGATTTGCGACTGCGCATCCGTCATGCGATCCGCAAATCGCGCGAAAAAACGCCCGTCTGACTAAGGCCTGAGGGTGCATTCGGTTTTCACGCCGAGCTGATATACGTTGTCCTCGTGTGCAGGGGGGGGAGGATGGAAGAGCCAGGAGCAGGAACTGAGCTCCCGCCATTTCTCTGCCTCCTCTCCACCCCGTCTCCGCCCCTCTGCAGTATTTGCAATGGGGAGAGGCGGGCCGGGGTGGGGCTAAGTTCCAAGAATTAGCCCCAGCCCGCCTCTCCCCATTGCAAATACTCCAGAGGGGCGGAGAGGAGGCAGAGAGGGGGCGGGAGCTCAGTTCCTGCTCCTGGCTCTTCCATCCTGCCCCCCCTGCACACGAGGACAACGTATATCGGCTCGGTGTGAAAACTGAGCCGATATACGTTCGTCTGAATGCAGCCTGACACAGGACTAGAAGATCAAATAAAAAGTGCAGCAAAGAGCTGACAGACCACCAGAACGATCATTAAACACAAATAAGTCAATAAGTAGCTCATTCATTTTGATTAATTAGGTTGTGATCACACAGTACACTTCACAACCACAATTCATATGATTTGATCTAAGATCAAATCGAACAGACTGAGTAATCGGCATATGTCTCATTCTTAGTACCTATGTAAAGAAGGCAGTTCTAAAAATACAGGGTTATTACAAATGTTCTTCCCAATTTGTAACCCTTAGAACTTACATTTAACCCCTTAAGGACATGACCCATTTTGGGCTTAAGTACGTAACAATTTTTTGCGGTTTTTCATCTCCATTTTTCAAAAGCCATAACTTTTTTATTTTTCCACGACAGGGCCTGTTTTTTGCGTGGTGCCATTTTTGGGTACATAGACTATATTGTAAAATTTTTATTAATTTTTTTTATGATAGCAGGGAGAAAAAATGCATCACTTCTGCCATAGATTTTTGGGGTTTGTTTTTACAGCATGAGGCCTTAGTCAGACGGGCGTTTTTTTGCGCGATTTGCGGATCGCATGACGGATGCGCATTCGCAAATCGCGTGACCGGTGCCCGAAAATCGCCCGATAATCTGCTCCTAGCCGCGTTCCATTAGAAACGGGCCGGAGCTGTCCAGCGCATTGCATTCAATTGAGCCGGCAATACAGCGGCTCCATTGAAAGCAATGCGCTGCGGGCGAGTGTGGGATGAATTGTCGGGAAGGGCTTAAATATAAGCGCTGAGCCAATCAGGGGGCAGGTCTGACTCACACCCCCTTCACACCCACTGCAGGCCGGCCGCACGGAACTCCGGCTGCCGGGAGCAGGTGAGTATGTATATTTTTTTATTTTAACACTTTTCTGGATGAATTGCAGGGAAGGGCTTATATATTTAAGCCCTTCCCGACAATTCATCTCGCGCACGCGGCAGCCCATTGCTTTCAATGGAGCCGGCTGTATTGCCGGCTCCATTGAATTCAATGGGCAAACATCGTTCTTCTCTTCCACAGCTGTTACAGCTGTGGCAGAGAAGAATGATTTGTCTTCTATATGTTCTCAATGGGGTCGGCGCTGCTGCCGCCGGCCCCATTGAGCGCATATAGAGAAGAGAACAGGAATCGCAGATCGCAGATAGGTGCGATCTGCGATTTTTGTTCTATAATTCATCGGACGAGCGCATAAAAAGCGCTCATGTTTTAAAAAATCGCCGAACGCATGCGCAAATCGCGCAAAAAAACGCCCGTCTGACTAAGGCCTGAGGGCTTATTTACACGAGCGTATATCGCCCGTCGTTTTCACGGCCAGCTAGTATACACTTCTATCTGAGCTGTCCCCCCCTTTCCTCCCCCTCACAGACTCTCTGACTCACTCCTCCACTCTGGCATTTGCAATGGGAAGGGGCGGGACGGGGTGGAGCTAAGCTCCGTTCTGTCCCACCCACTCCCATTGCTGGCTGCGGATAAGGTGTGGGGAGGGGTGGAAGCATAGCTCCACCCCATCCCGCCCACTCCCATTGCAAACAGCTGGAGGGGAAGAGAGAGGGGAGCCGGTTAATTATTAATTTTTTCTAATTCACTGCATTCAAAGTCCTATAACTTTTTTCTTTTTCCATAGATGGAGCTTGTGAGAGCTTATTTTTTACGAGACAAGCTCTAGCTTTTTTGATCACTTTTATTGCATTTTTTGAAAGGCAAAATGAAAAAAAATAAGCTTTTTTTAGGGGCTTCTTTACGCTTTTTGCCATGCAGGCTAAAAAGCATATTCAACTTGGTCACTAGGATACGATGATAGCAAATATGTGTGATTTAAATTTTTTTTTTAATTATGCTAATATAGGAAAAAGCACGAAAAATAATGTTAAAAAAATTTTTTTTTTTACATTATTTTTAGCTTTTTTCACACTATTTGTGTCACCTATGATTGCTATGATAAGGCGTTGGAGGACTTCTGTCCTGTAATGCCTTATCACTTGTTACAGCGATCATAGGCAACAGCACCGCAGGGCGCTGGTATCTTGCGTCCTGTTGCCATGGCAACCCATCAGGGTTCTCCGCTATTATATCGCGAGAGTCCGGTGACGTCATAGAGGACGCCCACTCCCTCTGTGAACCCTTTACATGCCGCAATCTACACAGATCGCGACAGGGAAGGGGTTAACAGAGGGGGACACTGTCCCGATCCACCCCCGCTGTTGCAGCAGGAGCCCGGCTGTCCGTGACAGACGGCTCCCACTGCTGGATAGTGCGGGATCTCTTCTGATCTTGCGCTATCCCCAGGACGTAACTGTACATCCTGTTGCACTAAGTACCTCCCTGCCAGGACATACAGTTACACCCTGTGGCAGGAAGGGGTTAATGACTCTCAGATACATACATTTCATATCAATGGAAATGGAAACTAAAACAATTTCATTTAGCAAACTTAAACTACATAACAGTAATACTTCCTTTCCTTGTTGCCCATAGCAACTAATCACAGCGCAGCTTACATTGGTTGTCATGGTCAATAAAGAAAGGAAGTCTTACTGTTAGACAATTTTACTAAATGAGGTCCAAAACATTATATTCTGGCGTAGTCATCGCTAGGGGGAATATAAAACAAAATGGTTGCCAACAAAGAGAGGAGTGCGTTTGGTGTCCTTGATTTTCACATCTACCAGTCTGTTATTAGAGTGTAAAGTTTGGTGGAGATCTACCCAGTGGGCGCACAATTCATAAGGGGTACTCCAATTTTAAGGAAAAAGGTTGTATCTGGAAGAGAAAATCATTGGGCTATCCACTAGTAAGCATTTTCTGCAAGAGTATGTAAAGTCTAATGGAAACTGATTGTTTCATGGAATCTTTAGTGTTTAGTGATGAAGCCGCCTTCCACCTTTCAGGCAGAGTTGAAAAATGTAGTATCAGAATCTGGGGGAGGGAAAACCCACATGTCTACGTGGAGCGTATGCGCAACTCCCGCAAGGTGAATGCGTTTTGCACTATAACCTGTAGAAAAGTGTACGGCCCCTTATTTTTCCTTGAGCGAACAACTGCAGGGATTTCATACCCTGACATGCTACAGATATGGCGTCTGCTGCAGCTGGAACAGGAAATCCAAAGTTTCATCTTCCAACAGGACAGGGTGTCCCTCATTTTCAAAATGAAGTCAGAAGTGAGCTCAATAGGCAACTACCAAACATATGGATTGGCCATGCAGGTCGTAATGATAGTGACCTTCATTGGCTTCCATATTCCCCGGACCTTACGTCCTGCGTTCCTGGTATTTAGCGCAACAGGAAGTAAACTTATGTCATACGTTTAAAGTGTCACCAATCACTACTTGCCACTGGAGGTCCAATCACAGCGGCCCTGCCCTTATGATCGCTTTTATTGATCCGTCAGTTCTGACCAATGAGTTTGTGCTGGTTACATGAGAAACCCCTCTCTCCAGTCACTGCAGTGTGTTTTTGGTAGTTGGATAGACAGGGCTGAGGAGAGAACTATGTACAAAAAAAGATAAGAATATAGCAATCATACTTAGTGTAGGTAGTTTAGGCGTCCCGTCAGTGTAGTGTTAGTGTAGATAGTGTAGTGTGATTAGTATATTAGTGGCGCTAGTAAATTGCAATCAGCCAGTGTAGTGTTAGTGTAGTGTTATATGTCAATATACGGTGCATATAAAAAGTCAACACACCTCTGTTAAAATGCCATGTTTTTGTCATTTTAAACAAAGTCCAACAATAATTAATAATTTGAGATGTATTTCCACTTTCTATTTGACCCGTTATCTGTATAATTCCATTGAAAAAAAACCCTGAAATCATTCAGGGTGAAAAAATAAAAATAACAAAACTAAAATGATGTGGCTGAATAAGTGTGAACACCCTCTTATATTTGGGGATGTGGTTGTGTTCAGAATTAGCCATTTGAACTCATGGTAAATAGTAGTCAGTACTCCACTGCCATTATGCAGAGTGATTCTGATTTACCCCATATAAAGTTCAGCTCTTCTAAGAGGATTTTCATGACATTTTCTTAGTTGCATTTTTTAGCAAAAGCAATGGTCCTGAAAGAGTTTACAGCACATCACAGGGATCTGATTGGTGAAAAGTATCAGTCAGGAAAGGGGGACTAAAAAAATTTCAAGGCATTACATATACCATGGAACACAGTGAATATGGCCATCAAAAAGTGGATTAAATTTGGCACAACAAGTATGTTAGCAAGAACTGGATGTCCCTCATAAATTGATGAAAAGACCAGAAAAAAAAAATTGGTCCGGGAGGCAACCAAGAGATCTAACGCAAACCTAAAGGTGCTGCCGTAATTGGGGCAAGTACTAGATATGTAGTGCAAGTGACAACCATCTCCAATATTCTTCATATGTTTGCACTGGGATGTAGGGTGTCAAGACACAAGACTTTTGTAATAAAGCAAAACATCCAAGCCTGGCTGTGCTTTGCCAGAACCTACATCAAGTCTGTCAAAAGTATGTGAGAGAATGTGTTATTGCCTGATCAGACCAAGGTTGAACGTTTTGACATAATTCCAAAAGGTATGTTTTGTGCAAAGCCAACACTGCACATCACCAAAAGACCACCATATCCACAGTGAAACATGGTGGAGGCAGCATTATGGGGCTGTTTTTCTGCTGTTGGAGCTGAGGCTTTGTCAAGATGGAGGGAATTATGAACAGTTCCAAAAATCAGTCCATGTTGGCTCAAAACCTTCAGGCCTCTTCTAAAAAGCTGAAGATGAAGAGGAATTTCAGTTTTCAGCATGACAAAGACTCAAAGCATACATAGAATCATAAAGTTGTAGAGTTGGGAGGGTCCAACCCCCCTGCTCAATGCAGGATTCACTAAATCATCCCAGATAGATGTCTTTCCAGCCTCTGTTTGAACACTTCCATTGAAGGAGAACTCACTACCTCCTGTGGTAACCTGTTCCACTCATTGATCTCCCTCACTGTCAGAAAGTTTTTTTTAATCTGTAATCTGACTACTCTCTTTCAGTTTCATACCATTGCTTCTAGTCTTTCTATGTGCAAAGCAGAATAGTGCTGATACCTTTTGAATAGTGTTGAACTATGGCAGCCCTTCATATGTTTTATTTTTGTAGACCACTATTAAGTCTCCTCTCAGCCTTTTTTGCAAGCTAAACATTCCCAGATCCTTTAACCGTTCTTCATAGGACATGATTTGCAGACCGCTCACCATCCTGGTAGCTCTTCTCTAAACTTGCTCCAGTTTGTTGATTTCTTTTTTAAATTGGCATGCCCAGAACTATACACAGGATTCCAGATGAGGTCTGACTTAGGGTGAAGTCACACGAACGTATATCGGCTCGAGTTTTACGCCGAGCCGATATACGTTGTCCTCGTGTGCAGGGGGGAGGATGGAAGAGCCAGGAGAAGGAACTGAGCTCCCGTCCCCCTCTCCGCCCCTCTGCTCGTTTTGCAATGGTAAGAGGCGGGGCGGGGCTAAGTTCCGAGAATTAGCCCCGCCCCACCTCTCCCCATTGCAAATAGTGCAGAGGGGCGGAGAGGAGGCAGAGAGGGGGGCGTGGGAGCTCAGTTCCTGCTCCCGGCTCTTCCATCCTCCCCCCCTGCACACGAGGACAACGTATATCGGCTCGGTGTAAAAACCGAGCCGATATACATTCGTGTGACTTCACCCTAAGGAAGAGAAGAGGATAATTACCTCACATAATCTAGACTCTATGCTTTTCTTAATACATCCCAGAATTATGTTGTTTTTCTTTGCTGCTGCATCACACTGTTGACTCATGTTCAGTCTGTGATCTGTTAGTATACCCAAGTCTTTTTCACATGTGCTGCTGCTTAGCCCAATTCCTCCCATTCTGTATGTGCTTTATTCATTTTTGTTGCCCAGACGTAGGACTGCATTTCTCCCTGTTAAATACCATTGTTAGTCACCACCCACTGTTCAAGCTGTCTAGATCTTTTTAACATCTCTCTCTTTTCTCTAGTGTTAGCTATCTCTTCTAGCTTTTTGTCATCTGCAAATTTGATCAGTTTCCCCTCAATTCCCTCATCTAGATCTTTTATAATAATGTCGAACAACACTGGGCCCAGGAGAGAGCCTTGTCGTTCCCCACTTGGCACAGTCTTCCAATTGGATGTGCAGCCATTTATGACCACTCTTTGAGTACGATTGCTTAGCCAATTGTGAATCCACCTATCAGTTGCCTTGCCAATCCCATATTTAGTTGTTTTTTTTTCAATAAGAATGGTATGAGGTACTCTGTTGAATATTTTACTAAAGTCAAGATATACTATATCCACTGCATCTCCCTGATCACTCCAGTCGGTGATTCTGTCATAGAAGGAAATTAGTTTGGCATGGCTTGTTTGTTACACACCTATGCTGACCTTGTAATGCACCTTTCAACCTTGCAGATGGATTTTACTCTCTATATTTTACAGTGGTCACAAAAAAAAATTGAAATCCATGTTCCGGGGCCCCAAGGTGTCAATGCACCATACTGTCATATAGCGCATACATGTCTTCAAGAATGCTATTGTTATTTCAATAGAGAACACCAGTATTGACACATAGTGCTTGATCAGTCTTTTTGACTACACCCTGTATCATAACCTTCAATTTTTAGTTTTTATTTTGTCCGTTATGTTACACTGACTATAAAAAATTCACAAAAAAAAATGTATACATACATACTCATGCTGTACATTTTTAACTGAACTGGACACTTTGAGACATGCATACCTCCTCAAACATAAGGAGCAACTGTCATGGGAAACCTACCGCCATCAATTTCAAGAAATTAACATTTTTAGGGCTGAGAAACTTCCCAGAGGAACTAATAACAGCAGTTCTACTAAAGGATGCAACAGAAGATGATAGTACTACATACTAAATCAAACAGAAATGAGAACTTGTGTAAACCTAGACAAGAAGGAGAAACTACAACTTATGAAGCCTGAGTGTAACGATTTAAATCATTTATGGGAAGATGTGCAATATAAGAATCAAATGACTTCCAAGACTGTAATGAAAAGAACACATGTTCTTACTCATTATAACTAATGCAAACTAATGCTTTAGGTCTTTTGGAACTAGAATATTTATTTTTCTCAGCCATGATTTAAATAAATCTGCTATTTCCAATAGCTTTTTTTCACAGTATATCTAATATTAAGCCATTTTTACAATACATGCAGAAATACCATGCATACAGTATGTGACTCCTTTGTGGATCACCGCAGCATATTTGTATCTTGTACTAGCTTTTCTTTTGTAATTTTTTAAATTAAAAAGCTGAGCTCTGATTGGTTGCCATGGGCGGGGCAATCCCCCTCCATTCAACACAGCTGCTGGCTGATTCCTACAGCCGACACCTGGCGGCAACAGCTCCGATGAGCCGTGGGGCTGATCGGAGCTGTTAACCCTTTAAATGCCCCGAACGGCCCTCCCACGATGAGATCACAGGGAGCTGTGTGGGCGTCATGGCAGCCGTGAGCTTTTTGAAAGGCCCCAGGGCTGTCTTGGCAGAATGCCTATCAAGCCATGCCCATGGAGTGGCTTGATAGAATGCCTTCCCAATTGCACTATGATGTAATGCTATGGCATTATAATATACTGCAGGGGGGATCAAAGCATCGCAAGTTGTTGTCCCCTCTGTGGATTAAGAAAAAAGGGAAACTAAGATCAACAAAGTTTTATTAATTTTTATTTTTTAAAGTAATAAAAGTTTAAAAAAGAAACCTTTTGCCATATTTATAATAAAATAATTGAAATAATAAAACAAAAATACATATTTGTAATCGCTGCATCCATAAAAGACTGATCTATCAAAGTAACGCATTATTTACCCCTCATGATGACCGTGATCCGGAGAAAAAGAAGAATGCCAGAAATACACCCTGGTCACCCCGTCTCCAAAAAAAAAATGCAATAAAAGGCGATCAGATTGTCGTATTTATTCAAAAACAACACAAACTACAGGTTGTCCCGCAAAAATGATCCCTTGCACAACTATACAGACTGAAAAATAAAAAAGTAATTGCGCTCAGAAGATGGAGGCAGAACATAATTTCCAAAAATTAAATATCTTCAAAAAAAACATAAAAGCAGTACAACAAAAAAAACTATCTAAGTTTGGTATTGCAGTAATTCTACTGACCCATAGAATAAAGTTATCATGTCACTTTTGTTGCAGTTTGTGCGCCGTAGAAACAAGACGCACCGAAAGATGGCAGAATTTTGGTGTTTTTTTTTTTTCATTTTACTCCACTTAGAGTTTCTTAAAAGTTTTTCAGTACATTATATGGTAGATTAAATAGTACCATTGAAAAATACAACTCGTCCTGCAAAATACAAGCCCTCATACAGCGATGTCAATGGATACATAAAGGAGTTATGCTTTTTTAAAAGAGGGGAGGGAAAACCGAAAATGGGAAAAAAGGGCCATGTCATTGAGGGGTTAATAATGAAACTGCACTCTAATTGGCTTTTGCAGTCATATGACTGGACCTTGATTGTTCTTGCTGCAAATGCATGGACTGATAATTCTTCCAATAACCATGTTTTCTTTGCAGGGCTCTGGAATGGACTATGATCATTTTTTCAGTTATCTGCCTCCACCAACACATTCTACAACATGTATAAATTGGCAAGTTCTGTTTAAAAATGGAAAAATGTGGACTTTGATCAATTTTTCCCCAAGTTTTCACTTAGTCTTGCTTTGTTTCCATTGCAGAAAGACCAGTGGAGAGTGGGCAGCCAACTGCCTGCTAGTCAAAGTGTATATAGCCCAGCCTATTTTCTCAAACCTATCACTTATAGGCACTAAGTACTGGAAAAGAGAAATAAAATGAATGTCTCTAAGGAAATATATGGATGGAATGGCTCTTCTTTATTTACACATCATTAAGAAGATTGGAACAACACAGAACAAAGGAAAATGGGTTATCTTTACTCTGTTAGGCTAATTTCACACAGGAGAATGCAATATTGGGCCATGAAACTCAGCCTGATATCGCACTCGCTAACATGTAATGTCCCTGTGGATGTCAGGGGGTTTTGTGTTAAAACTGGGAAGTAGCGATCCTCTGCCGTCACTAATAGAGGATCGCAAAGTGTTGCCCATTGTTTTCAATGGGTAAACCTCGTATCACATCACACTCACATGCACCTTGCATGCCATGCAATGCTGTGCTGGCCCCATTGAAAACAATGGGCGATGCGAGAGCACAACCAATGATATGATATGACACAATTTTTCCCCACATTGCAAGTACCATGCCATGTCTTTGGGGTCTCATTGAAAACAATGGGCAATGTGTTCCGAGGAATGCAAAAAAAACAGGACATGCAGCGATTTAGTACCTTGTAGCATTGCTGTGAAGGAAGGCATCGCTCATGTGTATGCCTCCATTGAAAAGAATGGAATTCATATTCGTGTGAGACTTGTGCATTTTTCTCGGCTGTTTGAAAATGGCCTTATATATATAATATCTTTACTATGTCATGGTCAGTGATACATCTGTTTAGATCTTATGCTTCAATAAGCATGGTGCAGGCTCGCACTGGCCCACTGGGGAACCAGTGGATTCCCCGGTGGGCCCTTGAGCTGCATCACTACGTATCGGTCGTCACTCCACCCTTACCCCTGAATGGCATATACGCTCCTAAGACATGTAGATACAGCTGTTAGGGAGGCCCAACTTTACCCCCCATGGGCCTCGCCTTCTGAATGGCAATATATCCTACATCCTCCACAGCCTACCTGCTCTTGCATGAGCATCACACAAGGGCTTAGGCCACCCACGACTTCCGGAGGGCTCATGATGAAGAACTGATTCATCACTGAATCTGTTGCATACAGCTGCCAGAGGGACCATATATAAAGTAGGTAAGTATGCTTATGTTTTTTTGTCTGTCTGTGTATATGTATGTGTAAAAGTATGTCTGTCTGCAAGCTAAAGTGTGTGAGTATGTATATATGTACAGGCATGTGTGTATGTGCATATGTATATGAAAGACTCAGTTCACAGTTTGCTGTCTTCTCCGCCGACAGCTTCCATCTCAGGGTACATTCATTCACACATAGTGGAAGTGATGTGGATTTTCTGTATAGGAAAAATCCGGATTAAAATCTGCAGCAAATTGCACCGCAAAAGCACATCAAAATCCGCCCATTAGTGCAGAAGACACAGCTGAGTTCACACCTTCACCAAAATCCACAGCGCAAAATATGCTGTGGATTTTGGTGTGGATCCTCTTAAAAATACGATAAATGTGAATGCACCCTCAATGTTGAAACCAGTCTTGAGAGGGAACCATAGGCTATGAAACAAGCCTACTTTGATCTTTATTTCACAAGGTTTCCACCCCTTTCCAGCTTTTAAGAATGACAAAAAAAGCTGGAAAGGGATAAAAATTTAGCTTTACATATCATAGCCTATGGTTCAGTCTCAAGGCCATTTTCGGCATTTGGAGACAGAATTCAGTGCTGGAGCTGGAAACTAAATGTGAACTGAGCCTATGCATGTACCACTATGTGTGCATCTAAAAGCATGTGTGCCAATGTATATGTAAAATTATTAATATACACCAGATTTTCAAATGTATTATTTTGTTCTTTTTTTCGTTCTGTGCATACTGCAAAAAAGGAACTCTTTGCCGACATTCTTTGTACATTCTTTTGCATATCGGTATACAGTTCTCATGTGTTTGATGCCATGTGTACATGGCTGACAGCGAGTTGTGCCCAAGATTCTTAGGTGCAACTCGCATCGCACACGGACACTATTGATGCGAGCGAAAAATTCCTTATATATATTAACCTATTGAAAATATTGGGCTATTACAATACGCAAGTTTTGTGTATCTCACAATGTTATAGAACTCGCACGTTATTCTTGGCCGTGTAATTACAGCCTGACAGATATTTTTTTCCTTACAGTGGAAGTGAATACATTTTCATCTGACAAAGCAAAAGTTGGACTGTGCAAATGTAACCTTTACGTTTTGATATGTATTAAAGGGAACCTATTAGCAAGTTCATGCTGTCCAAACTAAGGATTAACCCAGGATAGGTGTGAACATTGACTCTGTGTATGTTTTACTTTAAAATACTTTGAAGTTTGACTTGGAACCAAGCTGGGAAAGAGCTGTGAGTCACAGAGGCAGGTCACATTAGCTTCTCCTTGCCTACAGCATGCAAACTGAAGGCTCTCTTCCTATGAAAAAAAAGGGAAGAGAGCTATCAGTCTACATAATACAGACAGGCAACAGCGTGGCACGGCCTGTCTCAGTGACTCTAGAGCCCTTCTGAGTGAAACTTTAAAGTTTGTTTATTCTGAAAGATAGCAGGGTTTCAGATTAATACATACATGGGGGCAGCATGAACCTAGTGACAAGTTCTCTTTTCATAGCAAAACTAGAGAGGGACTTTCTGGCCTCCTACTCCAGCAAACCATTGGCCTCCTTCCACTACATTGATGACATGATATAATTATCTGGACCAACACAGAACAAGATCTAGTAAAATTCCATGAGAGATTCAACGCATTTCACCCCATCATAAACCTGATATTAAGCTGCTCATACACAGAAATCAACTTTTTTGATACCACCATAAAAATTTCAAACACCTCAATACAGACATCCCTATACCGAAAACTGATTGCTCCTCCCACATACCTCAGATGGGACAGTTACCATCCTAAACACATCAAAAAGTGCATTGCCTACAACCAGGCCATCAGATACAAATGGATCTGCTCCCACCCAGCAGACTATGAGGAGCATTTATACCATCTTAAAAGGACATTTTTAAACCAAGGCTACCATCCCACCTCAATTGATGACCAAATAACTAGAGCCACCAGGATACCCAGAAATCAACTACTCCAATACAAAGAGAAGGAAAGAAGCAATCATGTGCCTCTAGTAGTGACCTACAATTCACAGCTAAAGGTACTAAGGAAAACCGCAAAGAAACTCCACTATACCCTACACAAGGATGACCATCTGAAAACCATATTCCCGTACCCTCCTCTTCTGTGTTACACGCAACCTCCAAATTTGAGGAACTTTATAGTCAGGAGTGCATTGCTCTTTGAGACGCAAAAAGGAACTTATCCCTGCAATGTAAAGAGCTGCAAGACCTTCTCACATGTACTGAACAGGATACAAATCCTCAACACACAGCAGGACTATAATATCCCGGGGACATTCACATGTTCCACGTCCAATGTTGTATACCTGATCCTGTGCAGTGACTATCCTGTTGGGGGGTCTTTATCCTGGGGAAACAGGACAAAAACTGAAAGCGAGGATGAGATGTCATCGCCACACGAATAAATAGAGAAAGACATAATTACCTGTGGAAAAGAGTTATGATACTTAAAGGCAATTTTAAGTCTCAACGTCACAGAAGAATTTGGGAATATAAGTTTATAACCACTTTTGATACTATCCGAAACGGAATGAATCTTGGAGGTGGTATTTACATCAGTGGAGATTATGAGAGAAACACAGAGCAGAGGTAACAAGCTGGCCTGGTGGTGACCCCCTAACATTAATTTAGAGACCATAAAACTTTCACATTCCTTGTCACTGAACTAATTAAGTATTTACTGTTATGCTCATGCCTTTCTGGTATTTATCTAAGAGCTATTAATCACAACATGACTGTGCTTTCTTATCCTGTTCTTGAATTAATTTCAAGTGCAAATTAAGCACACTATGTTTGTGCCCTCCCATGTGATCATGTGTATGTTTTTATATAAATACGTCTTTAGATCTGTTCCATTATGCCTGATGAAGAACCCTGAGTAGGTTTAAAAGCTCGCTATAACATCATGCATTTTGTTCGCCTTTAAAAGGTATTATATCTACAAGATTACTTGGTTTCTCTTACTAAGAACAATCACACCAAGTTCTCTTTAAGCTTGGTTCTGTTACCGTCTCTGTACAGTAAGCTTGATTATCTTACCATATCTATGTAGTAAGCTTGGTTTTGCTGCCAAATATATATCGTGAGGTTTGTTCTGGTACTATATCTATGCAGTAAGCTCAGTACTGGTATGGTGTATGTAGTTAGCTCAGTTCGCTATTGTATTTAGGTTGTAAGATTGTTTCTGGTACCAAATCTATGTAGTAAGGTTGGTTCTTGTATTCTATCTTTGTAGTAAACTCCGTACTGCTATTGTATCTATGTAGTAAGCTGGGTTTTGGTACTGTATGTATGTAGTAAGTTTGGTGGTAGTACCATATGTACATAATAAACTTCCTTGTATTATGGTGATGTACAGCAAATTAATGGCGATTAGAGATGGTGTAACTACAATAGTAGCCATTTAACCGCCCAGATGTGGCAAGATAATATAAATAAAACCATATTTATATCGTATAACCCGAATCATTAAAAATATGTTATTTTTGATTTACTGTTTTGTTTCCCATTCCTGCACTCCACTCAAAATGTATTAAAAGTCAAACAATGAACTAAATGGACCCCAAAATAATAATAAGAAATTCTACACTCAACACCTTTCTTGTTTACCAGACATGTACATTTGGTTGTGGGTCTGTTTGGTACTGCTTCTCAGACTCATTTATTTGAGTACAGACAAGCCGCTCTGTGTAAAAAATGAAGCGGGGTATGGCAGCAGTCCAGTAGTTAGAGATAAAAAATAATGCTTTAAGGAAAGCTGTGATGTATGACATCACAAGGTCAATGCACAATACCGTGTGGTGTAATGTATATTTAACTGTAGGGTGGGCCCCCAGAGTCAATTCTACTGATGGGCCCTAGGTACCCCAGCCTGACACTGGGATGGTATATTTGTGTATACTCTTTGTCAGAAAAATCAAGCAACCAAAAGTAGAGATGGGAAGGCCTGGAAAAAAAACTGAAAAATTGTGTAAAAAAACTGCTTTCTTTCCCGTTTTTTTTTCCAAAGACATTTTTTATGTTATATAGTTTGAATACCATGTCATAGATATATTTATCATTGGAAAAGAACATATTCTACACACTTTTTTTTCAATTTTTCCAGGAAAAAATAGCTTTGGAAAAAAAACATTTTTTCCCCCCAATTTTTCAATTTTTTTCTAGGACTTCCCATCTCTACCCAGAGATGGTAGTTGTTTTGCTGTAAAACTTGTCATGAAGCTGCATCTCAGGCAGATATGCAAATGATTAGAGTTGTGTTGTGATTAGATGAACGGTCTTGCCACCTGAGGCCTTAAAAGTGATTCTACCCTTGGCCTATAAAAAGGCTCTCAGAGGCTACTTCTGTGTACTGGACCTCTTTTTCTGCTTGTGTAGAGCTTGTTGACCACTAGATGCCTCTATGATGCAATCAAAGAGATTTCACCCAGTTAACAGAATTTGACAGGGGGTGTATTATTGGAATGCAAGAAACGGAAGGTTGTTGTGAGGTTGTCCATCTAGGACCTGTGGTTCTACAGGTTTTCATGAGCACAGCTTCACAGGTGATGGTTCATTGAGTTGGCTGGGTGTGGTGTTTCTTCAGCCAATCCCCTGTGGTCTGCTGCACATAAATACCAGCATCTCTTGGTAGTAGATACTGGTCATTTTAGTGTTTTACTCTGTTGTAAATCCATTCAGAGATGGTGTTATGCATGCTTATCTGTAATGCCTCTCTCACCTTCCTTGAGGACAGTCTGGACACCTATTTTCCCTCCCCTCCTTGCTTTCATACATACATATTGTCGAGGGTTAGCCTGCACAAACAGACTGGTCAGTGATGTTGTCCGGTTCCAAATTGACCTAAGTATCAGATTGAGCGCTCTTTTGAGAGGCAAAGCATTGACCATTACACACGGTATATGGTGAAGCAATTAACTCTATTTTATTGTCTGTATCTCTTGGCTTTTATAGCCAGTCCCCCTCGTGGCTAAACAAGGAAAAACTCGTGATTTTACATACATCTCAAACTCATGACTTTTACATCTTATAACTTGACATTTAACTTTAGACGTGTGATATATGACTCAGACAAACACATCTTTAAGAAATTGCTGATAAATTCTCTTGTGGTTAGGCCATCTCTTGCTACATTTATGAACATCTGCTATGGTGAACTTCCTGATTTCCATTTAGATCAGACGTACAACTTAGGAGAGAAATCACAAGCCTATTACTCAATAGTCATGAGTTCTGTTCACATACAAAATATTTGCAATATATTCATTTTGCTAAAATGGATTTATTAAGCAACATATATTAACTCCTTCAGCCCCTCTTGGCCCCTATCATTCCCCCATTTTGGACATCAGGAAGACACACGCAGGGTCCAGTTCTATTTTGAAAAGTCATAGTCGAGGTAGGTCCTATTGGTCGACTAGTCCCTATAAGGCGTCTCTAGTATGATGTTACAATACTAGTAGCGTGCACAGGTACGCACGGCGTGGGACTCCCTAATCTTCACCCACACCAATGTCCCTCCTGGAGATAGTCCTAATGGTGAACACGTCCAGGTCGCCTTTCCCTGACCCTACACTACCTGGTGACAAGACTGGAAGGAACCGCCGTATGTTCTGCCTACCTCCAGCAGGGGTCGGCCTACACAGGGGCTGTAAAGGCTTTTGCCGTACATTTGCTCACACAAGAGATTATGACTTTGATTACTATATATATACACAACAGCATGACAATTATGGGGAATTTTGAGGCTGAGTTGATCCAGAGGAAGGCGAAAACCCTTTTAGGAAAAAGCCAATTATCCTTGTATAAAAGGGGAAAAATTCCTTCCTGACCCCAAATATGGCGATCGGAACAAGTCCCAAGATCACAGCCGACATCAGATTTTTTTTGATTTTTTTTAAATGTATTATTGCTTTCATGAATCTAAACAAATCTCTTACCATTTGTTTGTGTGAAATATAAAGTGTATGTTTGACCGCATCACAATAGGGACAATATTCATATACATTAAGAAAGGTATTTTCCTGGATAACATTGCTCTCTTCCACATCACTATCGTTATGCACTATTGAATATATATCGCGAAGTGTCTTTATTGGAGTGGGGATAGACAGTAAGCAAGTCCGTAAAATATCTTCCCCACTCCGAAGGTTGGGCATGCACATGTGGGAGATATTCAGTACGTCTTTTGCAAAGTATTCCCACATGTTGGGGTGTCCTTCCGCCCAAACAGTCCATCTTCTTCTTACATCGACAGTTGATGAGGAATTGTCCCGAAAAGAGAGTAGTCCAAGAAAACAAAGGGTAAATAATACACCTATCCAGACTATCAATGCTGGTGTCCAGGTTGCCATCCCCCTCCCCCACCCTGGGTTGGGCTTACTCTCCACCCCCCTCGTGGTGCTGAGGCGTTGGAACTTTCTTGCAGTGTGAGGCATGGATCCAAGTGGGTTTGCCTTCTAGCTTGACCGAGGTGGGAGTGGTTAACAGCACTTGGTATGGTCCATCAAAGCAAAGTTCCAAAGTCTTTCTGACGTGTCTCTTTACCACCACCCAATCTCCGGGATTCAGAGAGTGGGATCCTTCCAAACTATCAGGGTCTGAAATAGAAGAGAAAACTAGGTCGTGTGTTATTTTTAGCTTTTGGCATAAGTCCTGCACAAAGGAAGTAACTTTATCTTGACCCAGGGATAGAGCTTGGGGGTGATACAGTCCTAGCCTGGGCACGGAGCCAAAGAGAATCTCATATGGAGACAGTCCTGTTTTCCTATTTGGCGTGGTCTGTACTGAGTAGAGGGCCAGAGATAGGCACTCGGGCCAAGGTTTTCCTGTTTCAACCATGGCTTTCTGTATCTTAAGTTTGAGGGTGCCATTGAGTCTTTCTACTTTTCCGGAGCTCTGTGGATGATAGGGGGTGTGAAAGGCCTGCTCTACTCCTAAGGCGGACATGACTTCCTTCATTACCTCACCAGTGAAGTGAGTACCACGGTCGCTCTCAATGGTCTCTGGTACCCCAAATCTGCACACTAACTCTGACACAAGTTTTTTTGCAGTGGCCTGGGCAGTGGCCTTCGTGACCGCGTAGGCCTCAGCCCACCCAGAAAAGAGGTCAATGCATACCAGGACATACTCGTACCTTCCTGACCTGGGCAGCTGGATGTAATCTATCTGTAGTCTCTGGAAGGGGTACAAGGGTCGCGGAGTGCACTTCCGAGGGGTCTTTACTACTTGACCGGGGTTGTGTAGTGCACAGATTTCACAAGCCTTGACGTATGCCTTTGCCATCCTGTCAAATCCCGGAGCGTACCACATTTTCTCCACCAGGGCTACCATGGCATTACGAGAAGCGTGCACCTTTCCATGAGCCAAAAGGGCCATACTAGGATAGGCAGCCGCAGGTAAACACATACGGGAACCCATCATCCAACCTTCATTTCCTTTTACTGCCCCTGCACTTGCCCAGCGCTCCTGCTCTTGCCCTGAGGGGAGTAGGTCCACCTCCTTCTGTGGTGGGACAGAGGGAGTCTGGTCCTTGGCAGGGGGATCAGGATCCTCCTCCGCTGGGCAGGACCTGGTCTGAACTCTGCACACGGGTGCCCTCCAGTCCAGCAGGGCTGCAGCCTTAGCTGCTCCGTCTGCCTTCTCGTTGCCTCTGCTTTCCAAGGAGTCCCCTTGGGTGTGTGCCTTTACCTTTATTATGGCTACCTGCTTCGGGAGCATGATAGCTGACATTAAACTACTTACTGCCTCACCATTCTTTATCGGTCTGCCTTGAGCTGTTAGGAAGCTCCGCGCGCGCCAAATCGGCCCATAGTCATGCGCAACGCCAAACGCGTACCTGGAGTCCGTGTAGATATTAGCAGTGACTCCCCGGGCTAATTTGCAGGCCTCGGTCAGAGCGCACAGCTCCGCTTCCTGTGCTGACATATGTGGGGGCAAGGCGCGGCCTATCAGTACTTCATTCATTGATACTACAGCAAACCCTGTCACAAATCTGCCCATCTCATTCTGGTATCGTGATCCATCCACAAACATTTCAAGGTGGGGGTTCAGGAGAGGCTTATCTGTGACATGAGCAAATCCAGCTGTCTCCTGCTCCATCAGAGCAGCACAGTCATGCTGGTGCTCGGTGTCAAAAGCTTCCTCTTCGCCTAGGGAATTGACAAAAAGTTGATCCCCTGTGCTTACTCCCCCATTTGAATCAGTGTCACCTAATGGCAGTAAGGTGGCCGGATTCAAAGTTGTGCAACGTTGAAATGAGACATTGGATGAAGAGTGTACTGCAAGTTCCATTTTGACAGATGTCTACGGCTCACCTGTGTCAGAATTCCATGTACGTCATGGGGCGTGAGGACCACAAGAGGGTAGTCTAGGACCACCTCAGAAGCTTTCTCAAGTAGTGCTTGTACAGCCAGAACTGCTCTTACACAGGAGGGTGAACCCCTGGCTACTGCGTCAAGATGTGCACTGTAGTATGCTACAGGGCGCTTTTTGTCACCATGCTCTTGTGTGAGGACAGCAGTAGCATGTCCCGCCATCTCAGTCACGAACATCTGGAAGGGTTTATCATAGTCTGGCAGACCCAGTGCTGGAGCGCTGGTGATCTGTATTTTCAGCTGGTGAAAAGCTGACTCGGCTTCCGGAGACAAAGCAAATGGCTTAGAACTCAGGCAGTCGTACAGAGGCTGCAGGGTCATGGAGGCAGAGCGAATCCACGGCCGACAATATGAAACTAACCCCAGAAATGTCCGCAACTGAGCATGGGAGGCGGGGAGTGGCATGTCCTCCACCACCTTGGTACGTTCTGGCGTGAGGTGTTTTGTACCAGGACCTAGGCAGTGACCAAGAAACACAACATGAGATTTGCAAAACTGTAATTTGTCTTTACTGGCTTTACACCCGCTGTCTGCAAGAAAACAAAGGAGGCTGAGTGAGGCCGCAACGCAGGCAGGTCTGTCCGGTGCACAGAGTAGGAGATCATCAACATACTGAAGCAGGGCCACACCTGGTGGGACCGTCCATGCATCAAGTACAAGCCTCATACATCGGGTGAATTGATTTGGGCTGTTTTGCGCCCCTTGTGGTAGGACAGTCCAACAGTACTGTTTTCCTCGGAACGTGAAGGCAAACAGGTACTGGCAATCGGGGTGGAGCGGGACGGACATAAATGCATTGGCGAGATCGACCAGAGTGTACCAACAGGTTCCGGAGGGTATGGTGGACAACAGAGTGTAGGGATTGGGGACCAGAGGTGTTTCTAGGATGGTCACCTTATTAATTTCTCTTAGATCGTGAACCATCCGGTAGGTATCAGGTTCGCCTTTCTTGCCTTTCTTTTTAACCGGGAAGAGTGGCGTGTTAGCGGGTGAGACGCAAGGTTTTAAAGCATTCAAGGCACATAACTCTGTAATAGTGGAGGCTATTGCATCTTCCTGTGCCATGGCTAGGGGATACTGGCGAATCATGGGGGCTTTTTCCCCATCTTTGAGATATACCATGACTGGGGGTACGTGAAGATGGCCCAAGTCTGTCTTCCCTTTTGCCCATAGGGTCTCTGGCACTGCTGAGAGAACCTGTGTATCTTCTGGGGTCAACACATATACAGTACAAGAAGGAGGCGGAGTGACCAAGTCTGCTGCCATGAGACAGAATACTTGGTGGTCGGCCGTAGAGGTACTGACATGAGCCTCACCGGAAGGATGGAGCTGAATACAGCACCCCAGGGGTCCCATCACATCGGTTCCCATGATGCAATCCCCAGCGGGTGACACCAGGAAGCGAGTGAGGACTCGTGACCCTTGAAAGGAGACTTCTATGGGCTCGGTCTCACGCATGGGTGTTGGTTCACCGGACACTCCAACGGCTATGGCTATGGAGTCTGAGAGGGGAATACTAAGGTCATTGACTTGTGAGGTACTGACACATGATTTAGTGGCCCCTGTGTCAATTAAAAAGGGCACCTCCTTCCCCTGGATTTTTAGAGGCTGAAAAATTTGTGGTCCACATGTGTCAGTAACTATAAGGGACACGGGGGAAGGAGTGCCAGACCTTCATTGGTAATTGGTATACCCGTTATTTCCCTGTGGGCGGGATGATGTGGTATTGGCCGTACTTCCCTGTTGCCCCCTTTCGTCTGACATGTTCTGTCTAGGGCGTTTAGGGGCCCTACAATTACGGGCCAAGTGTCCAGTCTTCCCGCAGTTATAACACTTACGGGTCTCCCGCCTGGGGTCGTAAAGTCGGACTGTGTCCCCCTCCATGGTGTAATGTTTAACCATAACACCCTTTGTGTGGTCTTCTGTGTCCATGACAAATCCTACAGCTTTCTTATATAGATCACGCGGTTTGGCCTGTCGCCAATCGGGGGTACATGCTTTAACGCGGTCGGACAGGCGCTTATCTATTCCTTGCATAAAGGCTTCACAGAAAGCAGCATTACGTATTGCTTTTGGACAATCATATAAACCCAGATCTCTGCCTACTTCCTCTAAACGGCCAAAGTAACATTCAATAGACTCGCCCTTGTTCTGTCTACACTGGGTTAGGGCTGTACGTCTCTCTTGGGCTTTATCCTTAAACCAGGCTTTAACCTTGTCCACATATTGAGTACCACTAAGTAATGTCTGGGGGTCATCTGGGCGATCTTCAAGACCACAAAATTGAGCAATACTATTGTAAAGGCCCAGAGGACATTTTACATTCATAAGACATTCCATATCTGTCCAAGTGGCAGAGTAGTTTTTCTGTATGACTTCCAACTTTCTATGGAAAGCTGCTGGCTCTGTCTGGGGATCGGGCAGTTGCTGACACAGTGCCATCTGGTCTGTGGCGCTCCAGGGTCGCCATGTAGTGACTGTAGACCCGGGAGTTGGTCTATGTGCGTCCGTGGGTCTGTCATTAGAAGACGATGGTCTGTCAGTGTCCTCTTGTCTGACCGTGCCCAATGGTGGACTCGGTCTGTTTGGTTCTCTATAATGGGTAGTGGAGGTTGTAACTGGGAACAAGGGAACCGGTTGTCTACACTGGTCCCTGGGACGTGGAGTCCCACATACCGTACAGAGTTCTCTAAAACAGGCATTCTGTTGACCACAACGTGGACAGTCCCAAGCCGGACCTCTATTTACTTCAGGGCCCGGGGATCCTGATTGAGGGCTGTATGGAGGTGTATCCATCTGGGCAGTAGCCTGTGGATACGTAGGAGGCAGGGGCGGCAAATTGGGATACAGAGAATTAAAGGGATTATTTGGAGACATTGGTGGAGCGGCCGGGACGACAGGAGGGACTAATGGAACCGTAGGGGTTTCCATGGGAACGTCTATTGGTGGCCGGGCCATAGGACAATAAACTAAAATGACCTCGCCTCGGGACTCGGAGTCCCAGTGTTCGTCTTCTGCTGTTTTAGAGCAGTCCAGAATGGCCTTCATGCCCTTTTCCAAACCCGTATTTCTTATTTCCTTTCTATGCTTATCCTCATATTGTGACCAAAATTCATAATTGAATGTTCCCGCCTTCTTGAGGCCTATACGTTTGTAAACTTTATAGGCTTGTCTGCAAATGTCCTCCCCTTCTCTATCTTTAATTATTTCAATAGGAGTCTGATATATCTTAGATTGTTCAGACCCCATGTTTGACCACTTCCAACTATTCTTCACTAAGTATACAGGACGTATATTTCACACAGTAAACTAAGATAATCACTGAGATTATCTGGGAACACACAGTTCCCTGTCCCGGAATAGATTTACAGAACTAAAACGTGGTCAACTTCAAACACTAGGATTCAGGGGAGACCAGACTTCGCCTCTTAGGGAACTTTTAGTAATATTATAACAGATCCAGAGTAACAATATGACTGCCAGAAATGAGACTATAACAATGACAATTATTTCAATCTCCAATACAGACAACATGACTCTTTAAGTCCCAATGAGTGAGTTCTTCCGTCTAGGACAGTTAAATGAACTTATTCACTCTAAAATATGGACGGGGCAGAAAATATAGGAAACAGGCAACAACCAACCTCTAGTCCGTTAGAGACACACAGAGATCTAAAGAATCCAGACTGTATAATAGTAAGATAAGCTCTTACCTTTACACCGGTGTTTTCAGTCTGGGGTCTCAGGATCCAGTATCCACGTCAACGGGCCAGGAGTTTGTTTCAGTCTACTGGTTGCGATGTCCCGTAAAGGTAAGCCCCGCCCCCTAGTTGGACGCCAAAAACTGTCGAGGGTTAGCCTGCACAAACAGACTGGTCAGTGATGTTGTCCGGTTCCAAATTGACCTAAGTATCAGATTGAGCGCTCTTTTGAGAGGCAAAGCATTGACCATTACACACGGTATATGGTGAAGCAATGAACTCTATTTTATTGTCTGTATCTCTTGGCTTTTATAGCCAGTCCCCCTCGTGGCTAAACAAGGAAAAACTCGTGATTTTACATACATCTCAAACTCATGACTTTTACATCTTATAACTTGACATTTAACTTTAGACGTGTGATATATGACTCAGACAAACACATCTTTAAGAAATTGCTGATAAATTCTCTTGTGGTTAGGCCATCTCTTGCTACATTTATGAACATCTGCTATGGTGAACTTCCTGATTTCCATTTAGATCAGACGTACAACTTAGGAGAGAAATCACAAGCCTATTACTCAATAGTCATGAGTTCTGTTCACATACAAAATATTTGCAATATATTCATTTTGCTAAAATGGATTTATTAAGCAACATATATTAACTCCTTCAGCCCCTCTTGGCCCCTATCAATATATAAATAAATAAATAGAGTGGATATAAGATGTCTACACACCCATTAAAAGGCCATGTTTTTGTAATGTTAAAAAATCCGCCAAAAATGAATTGTTTCAGATTTATTTTCACCTTCAATGTGACCCTTTGTCTGCACAATTCTATTATAAAATAAAGTGAGATCTGTGGGGTCGGCAGCAGTTTCCAGGCTGTTGGTCCTGCTGCCGACCCCACGTACCTGAATTTCCTGTATTGTGTATGCCCACTCTTCCTTGCAGAAGCGCTCCAAATCTGTCAGATGACGAGGGCAACTCGTGTGTAGCGCCCTCTTCGGGTTACCCACAGATTTTCAATGGGATTCATGTCTGGGCTGTGGCTGAGCCATTCAAAAACTGCCATCTTCTTCTGGCAAAGCCATTATTTTGTTGATTTGGAGGTTGCTTTGGGTTGTTGCTGTTGTTGGTGAAACTCCTCTTCATCTTCAGCTTTTTAGCAGATGCCTGAAGTTTTTTGCCAAAATTTACTGATATTTGCAACTGTTCATAATTCCCTGCATCTTGACTAAAACCCCAGTTACAGCAGCCAAAACAATGCCCAAGAGCATAATGCTGCCTCCCCCATGCTGTACTGTGGGTATGGTGATCTTTTGGTGATGCGTAGTTTCGGCTTTGTGCCAAACACACCTTTTGAAATTATGATCAAAAAGTTCACCCTTGTCTCATCAGACTATGACAGGTTCTCCCACATACTTTTGTCAGCATTTGATATAGGCTTTGACAAAACATAGCCGGGCTTGGATGCTACATGGCACTGTAACAGGGGTGTGCAGACATTTTATACCCACCATTTGTGTATATAAATAAATAAATATATATATATATATATATATATATATATATATATATATATATATATATGCATATACATATATATACAGTGTGTATTTTTAGAGTAATCAAAAATTAATTATGTGAGAAATGACTCATGTCTTCTTTTTGGTTCTTAGGTTTATTTGTCCAAAGGTTTCATCAGTGACAAGAAGCATGAATAAGTCTGGCCAGTTCTACAGTTTATATATTAAGAAAAACTGAGATTAGCAATTATATGACTTTAATTGCCACAGCTGGTTCCTTTTAGCTTCTCAGATCACTGCTTAATATAAATAATTTCATAATGGATACTTGGTTTATCACCGGCAAGCGGTCACATATATGATAATTGGGTAGCTTGGTGAAGTCCGATTAGTTTTGTGCCTGGCAGACAAATACTAATCCTTTTGGCAAGCAACTTTAGTAAACAAGACTTTTAGGTTTAAATTATGTTTTATGACTGTGGGCTGCAAAGTGATTTTACAAGTATCAACTAATGGAGTAGTTTCATGGGTGGATATTGTATTTCCACAACTATATTTCGCTATTGCAAGCGAAAATCTATCTGCACTAGGCAATGTTTTCTGAACTTTGGCAAACCTTTTAGTGAGGACCTGGCCAGCAGAAACATTCTCCTGCGCAGCTGGACAAGGAAAAATGAGACAGCGAGTGTCCTTAAAATGTCAAGAAACATGTAGAGATAACCTTAAACCAGGGATGCACAAACTTTTTTTTTACTCCAAGGGGAAACACTGTCAGTTCGAACCAACCCCAATTGCTGCAAAAAAACTTAAAATGGTATTGGCATCTGAGACATTTATTGCATATGGAAAGTATATAAGATATTTTTAAGGCATGCTGTACTTCCAGAACGCCTACCTATTAGGAGAATGAGGGTCCCATTCTCCCCTGTTCACATTCCAGAAAGGAAGAAATCATTCATGTATGCGCCTCTCTCCATTCGAGTTTGTGAGTTGGCGAAACAGCTGTATGTTTCACAAATTCTATAAACTACATTGAAAAATAGTCATATTCATTCATGGCCACCTCCCCACCTCATCTTCTTCTTTCTGGGATGCAGGAGAGCCCCAATCTGCCAATAGATGGTTGAGGGCCATGCAGCATGGCATTGTAGTCCACATGTGGTGCCCCCATGCCTTAAAATGAATAAAAGATGGGGCAGGTAAGACATTTCACTTCTTAGTGGATTCTGACCACTTCACTATCATTTCAGTGCTAATTAACCCCTTCCCGCCCCATGACGTAAGGGTACATCATGGGAGGCAGGTACTTCCCGCAAAATGGCGTACCCTTACGTCATAGGGATAGCGCGAGATCAGCAACGGAGATGTGCCCCCCCGCTGTTAACCCCTTCTCTGCCACGATCTAAGTAGATTGCGGCAGGGAAAGGGTTTACAGAGGGAGCGCGCTCCCTCTGTGACTCCAGCCAGGCTCTCGCAATAACATAGCCCAGCTGGTCGCTATGGCAACAGGACGCCAGATACCAGTGTCCTGTATTGCCATAGCTTAGATCGCTATAGTAAGCGATAAAGCATGGCAGGAGAGAAGTCCTGCCATGCATTATCGCAGCAATCTGAAGTCCTGCAGTAAAAGTCCCTCAGAGGGACACAAGTGGTGTAAAAAAAAGTACAAAAAATAAAAATGTAAAAAACCCCTTTTTTATGCTTTTTCTCATATTAGCATAAAAAAAATGTTAAAACATTTAAAATCCCACATATTTAGTATCGACACGTACGTAACGACGTGCACAATACATTGAACATGCTTTTTATCCTGTACGGCAAAAAGCGTTCTAAAAAACTGAGGCAAATTCTAATTTTTAGCATTTTGCCTCTTAAAAAACACAATAAAAGTGATCAAAAAATACGTATGTACCCCAAAATGGTGCCAAAAAAAACTACAGCTCGTCTCACAAAAAATAAGCCCTCACAGAGCTCCGTACATGGAAAAATATAGTAAAAAGTTATAGTACTTTAAATACAGTGAGTTTAGAAAAAAAAAAAAATTCCAAAAAAAGGGTTTTTATTGTGGAAAAACCTAAAAAAAATATAAGAATTTTGGTATCGTTGTAACTTTATCGGCCCGCAGAAAAAAATGTGTTGTATCATAATTAACGCTTAAAAAAAAAAATCTTTGGCAGAATTGATGCGTTTTCTCTCCCTGCGATCATAAAAAAAAATAATAAAAGTTTTACAATGTAGTCTATGTACCGAAAAATGGTACCCATAAAAACTACAGCTCGCCATGCAAAAAACAAGCCTTTATATGGCCACGTCGACGGAAAAATAAAAAAGTTATGGCTTTTGAAAAATGGAGATGGAAAAATACCAAAAATCGCTTGGTCCATGTCATTAAGGGGTTAAACCCAAAAAAACAATTGCTATCGCCATACTTGTCATATAATGAAGATAAAATGTATTACTAAAGTACATTTTAAATATGAAGGTTGATTTTGATGGAAGAACCTATATCAGGCATTTCTTGCAGGGAAAGCAGGAGCATCATCTCAAAAGACCAAGGGTTTTAAAAATCTATTCTGTTATTCACTGTTCTAAGCTTGCCTTGACATTTTAGATCAATCTTGATAACAGTTTTAGACCCCCCAGGAAAAAATGACCACATCACCACTTTTCTAAAGTTCCTACACTAAACGCTACAGCTTCGATCCCCTTGTCAGAGGTGTCCTGTAAATCAGTAGTGATTTTTCTACATTTTATAGTTTCTTACACAGTCCAAAAACTAATCTCAAACAAGCACACAGACATTTTTAATATTGTTAGGGTTTAGTCAAACGGGCGCATTGGCACCCGTACACTGGCGCTGATGCGCCCATGTGACTGAGCCCTTACTGCAGGAACAAGATGGCCGTACTTCAAGCGGACACTTCCCCTGCAGCGCTGAAGAAAGAACACATGACCGGTAATGAAGCCGGTCACATGTTCTTTCTCCCGGCGCTGTAGAGAGACGTCCATCTTGAAGTACAGCCGTCTTCTTCCTGCAGTGACACTGGCGCCGATGCGCCTGCGTCACTGAGCCCTTATACTGCCAGGAAAATTGCTGCTTCACCAGTATATACTGTATTACTGAGAAATGTGTAGACTGAGAAGGTCACATAATCTCTCATTTTCTAGATCTTAGGCCGAATGCGCACGGACAGATTATCGCTGCGGAAATTGCAGCCAGACACCCGCCACAAATTCTGCAGCAATGTCTGCCCATAGACATGCTGTGTTAAATGATTCTCCCCAGCCCACTAGCGGAAATCAACAGTGATTTTCCGCTTGCGGGGTAGAATCGCAGCATGTTCTGCAGTCAATGGAAGCCATCCGTCTCGCAATATTCCGCAGTGTGAGCACAGTCGAAGTATTGCGAGAATCTGGGTCACAGCCCAGAACGCGTCATGCGCTGCGCTGCGCTGCACTGCACATTCGCGCGGGCTCGCCAGATGACACACTCGCGGCGGATCTGGAGAGGTGAGTATAGGGTCTCTTGGGGGCGCCGGGGCCTGAACCCACTGTGATATTTCGCAGGCGGAATCTGACCTGGCCGTGGGCATGAGACCTTATACTGACTGTCAGTACTACAGTAGATTGTTTGAAAGTTGTGCTGAGGAAGGGGAAGCATAAAGCAAAAAATGTTATTTTGCTGTTGGATCCACTGTGGACTTTGAATCCAAACATAACAAACACAGTGTCAGCTCATCTGGTGAATCATTGCCTCTAATGGATTACAATCCAGATAACATGCATCGGCACGCTAGGAGTAATGCTCCAAATGCTAAGTGAAGTCCAGCAACAGGTAAAGCTGAATTCCTAAAAAAAGATTTTATTAGAGAACATTAAAAATAAATATTAAAGGGGTTGTCCCGAGGCAGCAAGTGGGTCTATACACTTCTGCATGGCCATAATAATGCACTTTGTAATGTACATTGTGCATTAATTATGAGCCATACAGAAGTTATAAAAAGTTTTATACTTACCTGCTCCGTTGCTGGCGTCCTCGTCTCCATGGTGCCGACTAATTTTCGCCCTCCGATGGCCAAATTAGCCGCGCTTGCGCAGTCCGGGTCTTCTCCTGTTCTCTATGGGGCTCCGTGTAGCTCCGTGTAGCTCCGCCCCGTCACGTGCCGATTCCAGCCAATCAGGAGGCTGGAATCGGCAATGGACCGCACAGAAGCCCTGCGGTCCATGAAGACAGAGGATCCCGGCGGCCATCTTCAGCAGGTGAGTATGAAGACGCCGGACCGCCGGGATTCAGGTAAGCGCTGTGCGGGTGGTTTTTTTAACCCCTGCATCGGGGTTGTCTCGCGCCGAACGGGGGGGGGGGGTTTAAAAAAAAAAAAAACCCGTTTCGGCGCGGGACAACCCCTTTAAGTTGCAGATAAAAATGAGCATCATAACATGTCTGAATTATTTGTTTCGGACATGCTATGACTACGGAATCTTTCCAAAACGCGAACAATCATTTTTCTCTCTCCATGGACGGTATCTATTTCTAGAGTTATCTAATAAAAATTTTTTTATGGATTTAACTTTACTTCTTGTGACTCCAAACATAACATCAAAAACTGCATGTGTCAATCCAGCTTAAGGCTTTAGTCACACGGCCGTTTTATTGCAGCGATTTTGCCGTGATAAAACGCTGGCTGAAAATCTGATTTGTGCAGATGTGCGATTTTTGGGGCATAAAGACACTTTTCCACTGACCGGAAAAGATAGGCCTGGACCTATCTTTGGCTGGAATATGGCGGCCAATCCCATAGACTCCTATGGGAGCCTATGGGAGCTGCCGGAAAAGGGAGCTGAGTGGGAACTTAGCAGCGGCTCTGCTAAACTCCCTCCCCTCTCCGCCTCTTGCCATCTGCCGACAAAGAGAGGGGGCGGGATGAGACAGGAGATTAGCACACTAACTCCCACCCCGTACCCTCTGCTTGCCAGCAGTCGGCAAGTGGCAGAGAGGGTGAAGGAGTTTAGCAGAGCTGAGGTCAAGAAATACCCCCCGAAAAAATGGGTGGAGAAGGGATTCACAATTTTATTGCCCCATGTGCCCATCCCAACCAGGCTTCCGTAATTACCACTGTTTTCAGACATATCACACAGTTTACATTATTACTTTTATCTAAGATTTAGGTAATGCCAAAAAGGATGGGGGGACGGATTATTTTTAGGGAGTCAATTTTTTTTCTGCACCAGTGAGCAATGGGGCCTGGAATGTATTCAGTAGTGCCCTGAAATCCAGTGGGTGATCCCTCCATTATAGGCTTAGCCACATGTCCTATAAGTAGATTAGGGATACAATGGGTGTGTTTCTGAACACAGGACAAACAGGGGTATCCATTTGGGGTGAAAGTCTTAATTCATATAGGTGCTGTACAAAAAAACTGTTTTTAAATTGACACAGTTGCCAAAAAAATGAAAATTGTAATTTTTTCCTTCTGCTTTGCTTCAATTCATTCAAAAACTGTGGTGTCAAAATACGTAGTACACCCCTAGCTGAATTCGTTTAGGGGTCTAGTTTTCAAAATGAGGTCATTTGTGGGGGTTCTCTATTGTTTTGGTGGCTTAAGGACTCTAAAAGTGGGCAATGGAGCCTAGAACACCTTTAAGCAAAATGTCTTTTTTGAAAACAACCGGCTGCACCTTTCGGTTTGGGCCCCGTTGTGCATACGGACAGAAGATTAGGGCTACGATAGGTATGTTTCTGAAAACAGGACAAACAGGGGTATCCATTTGTGGTGCAAGTCTTCATTCCTATGTGTGCTGGAAAAAAAAAACTTTTTAAAATGACACAATTGCCAAAATAATGAAAATCGTTCTTTTTTCCTTCTGCTTTGCTTAGATTCATTCAAAAACTGGAGGGTCAAAGTACGCAGTACACGCCTAGATTGATTAATCTAGGCGTGTCTAGTTTTCAAAATGAGGTAATTTGTGGGTGTTCTCTATTATTTTGGCCATTCAAGGGCTCAACAAGTGTGCTGTGGGGCCTAAAACACCTTCAAGCAAAATTTCTGTTCTGAAAGCCAGCGGCTGCTCTCAATTTTTGGACCCATTGTGCCACTGGACATTGGATTAGGGCCACAATGGATATGTTTCTGAACACAGGACAAACAGGGGTATCCATTTTTGGTGTGTAAATCCTCATTTTCATGTGCACTATAGAAAGAAAAACTGCCTTTAAAATGACGTATTTGAAAAAATATGAAATTTTATTTTTTCTCCTCTAACTTGCATTAACTCCATAAAAAAACTGTGTGGTCAAAATACTCATGACCCCCCTCAGTAAATACATTTAAGATGTGTATTGTTTAAAATGCGGTCATTTGTGGGGTATCTATCATTCTGACACCTATAAGCCTTTACAATCTTGGCTTGGTGCAGGAAAACAAAGTGTTCCTCAAAATGTTAAATTTGTATGTCTCTTAAATGGTAAAAAAAAATTAAAGTTTTTCAAATGTGCACTCAGAATAAAGTGAACAGATGGAAATATATATCTTATCAAAAATTTGTACAGTATGTTTGCACATATTTGATATATTGCAATTGAAAATGTCAAAAAATGACAATTTTTTCAAAAGTTTCCCAATTTTGGAGCTTTTAATAAATATACAGAAATTCTATTGGTCTATTTTTTCCGCCTAAATGAAGTACAATATGTGGTGAAAAAACAATGTCAGAATCACTGGGATATGCAAAACCTTAACGGAGTTATTCTATGTTAAAGTGACACATGTCAGATTTCCAAAATTTGGCTTGGTCATTAAGGCGCAAATAGGCTTGGTCACCAAGGGGTTAAGAACTTATTTACATGTCTGTTAAACTCTTGTGAGTTGTGTCCTGTCCGACACGGACAGAACTAATATGGAAAATGAACACAATTAATTTTTATGGGTTCAAATAAACAAATGACTTTTTTTTCACTTAGACCCAGGCTCTACATGCTCTATTTTTGTGTTAGTATCGCATGATAACAGGGCATGTAACATGCAGTGTCACGCACCTGACACAGCACATAGATTGGCTGCAAGAGACTCGGGCGCACACAGGGCTCAGTCACACGGGCGCCGATCAGCCCGTGTTTCTGCACGATAAGACCACTGCACTGCAGGTGCGGACGACTCTCCGCACCGCCCGAAAGAAAGAACACATGGCCGGCAATGGAGCCGGTCATGCAGAGAGTCGGCCGCATGCGGTGCGGCCGTCTTATCGTGCAGAAACACAGGCAGATTGTCGCCGGCATGACTGAGCCCTCACTTGCAATCTAGCAATGTTTTTCATGCTGACTAAAAGTCAGCAATAAGAAGTGAGCGAATAGTAAACAATTTTTTTCCATCTACACGGGATGGTTATCGCTCAAATTTTGAGCAATAATCGTCTTGTGTAATGGCCTTTAACCTAGCTTTTTTTTTCAGTGTGTTTTTTTGTGTAATTATTTATAATCTAGTCCTTTCTTCTTAGCCTTGTAGTTTGTTGTTTTCTTTTTTCCCTGTTGGTATCTGTCTTTGAATTACTTTTATTTCTGTTTTGCTCAGTTTACTTTTATTTGTCTTTGGGTCCCAGTGCCCTCTTATTGGTTGTCAGAGTCATTGTTTCAGATAGGGTTCTATGAGGAATATTTTTAGGTATACCCAGGGACAGTGGTGTCTGGTGTTAGGGTCAGCATTAGGGATAGATTATAGAAAGACTGAGGCCTTTTTGCATGGAGCAATTATTGCTCACAAAATCATTTAAACACGCGAAAATGAACGCTAGTTGTTCAGTGTAAACATGGCAAATGACTTAAAGATGAACAACAAATCTTTTGCTCATCGTTTGTCATTCATTTTCATTTATCGTTCGTTGTTTGAACAGTCATCGTCAAGACATTCACAGACTTGAGGGAAGGGGTGATTGTCAGGGTATGCGCCACAAAATACTCTATGATAGGCTATTGGCAGAACAAAAGCGGCTTTTTAACACACTCACAAAGTGCTCCACTATTGGCTGTTAAATCATAGAGTAATCGGGTGTACATCATGATGTACATCACAGGAACTACATAAAAGCTTCAAGGGATCGTTTGCAATTATGTTCACTTTTAGAATGCCGCATGATGCTACTGTTTCTTTTCTCTACTTTGAGGACTACTTCATTTGGTTGCCTGCAAATTTTGCCACTTCTTTGAGGGCATATTCATAGGAGTGAACACTTCTAAGAACAAAGGTGAGTTTGTTTGCTTGTATGTTCTGTTACCCGATCCCCATGTAGCCTCAAATAGCAATTTGTATACTGTTACCTTACCTCCCCATTGCAGTAAGCAAATGATATAGTACTCCTTAAAATAGCTATCAAAATTTCCCACAGGTGGTGCCACGTGGTTCTAGCAAAGCATTCATTATGGCAAATGTAGAGCCATATGGCGCTGGAACGTGCAAAATATTTTGTTTGCTACTTCGAAGGATACTTCATCATGTCTGTTCAGTATAGCCTTTGGTACTCGATCCTCATTTTAGCCTTATTGATTTAAAAGAAAGCATCGAAGTAGCAAACAAAAATGTCTCACAGGGGCAGCACCATGTGGCACTATCAAGGTGTTGATAATGGTGAATGGAAAGCCATGTTGCACTGCCACCTGTAAGACATTTAGTTTGCTACTTTAAGGGATATTTGAATATGTAAATACTTAATTCGCTTGGAAGTCCTGCTTTCTTAAGGGAATATTCACAAGAGCAAATACTTCCATTGCAAGGAAGAGCTTGCTCACTTGTAAGTTCGTAGTATTATAGCACTTTGGCTGTGCACCCGATCCCCATTTAATGTATGTGTTCTGTTTATTTCAAGTTGTTGGCCAAGATGACGTTCACCACTTCGAGAGCTACGATGCTTAGCTCGGCCAAACGCTATCTGGCAGCAGAAATCATAGCAGAGATGGAGGAAGAACAACCCCACAAGCGTAAGCAGAAAGTTTGGGCCAAACAGTGGCTGCAGCAAATAGGCAGCTTGTCACATGGGGGGCTTTTAACAGAGATACAAGAGAAAAACACAGAGAATTTCAAAAACACAGTTGTTCGTGGAGCTATCTCAGCTGAGCAGCGGTTGGTGATGGCTTTACATTTCTTGGCTATCGGTAGATCCCTGCAAGACCTGAAGTTCTCAGCTGCCATCTCTATTCCTTCTTTAAGTGCCATAATTCCTGACACTTGTGATGCAATAGTGAGAAGCCTAAAAGAGGATTATTTCAAGGTAGGTTGTTGTAGTTATTTATCTGACACTCGGGTGCAGCTCACATTGTCCTGTGTAAATGATGCCTAACAGAATGTGGTGCAAAATGGTTGATAAATGTTCCCTTCCAAGTGTGCTTTTGCTTGTGAGCGTCACTGCTGTGTTCATTTTTGTAACCAAGTTTTTTCTTTTTCTACAGATTCCAAAGACTGTTGCAGAGGACTTTGATCGTCTGTGGCAATTCTCCAACTGTGAAGGGAAACAGAATGTGATAAAATACTGGTTGTAAAGGCGCAACACTCTAAGGGCTCCTTCACACAGGCGAGGACCGAGTGGCAGCCGTGACCAAGTCATGGCTGCATCTGCCTGTTCAGATGGTCCTGGTGCAGTGAGTATACGCTATAGCCCGGAATACCATTGGGCTGAGAGAGAGAGTTTAGCTCTGCTAAATTCCCTTCCCCTCTTCGCCCCTTGCCGGCTACCTGCAGTGGGACTGGGCGGGAGCTAGTGTGCTAATCTCCCGCCATGTCTCACCCACTCCCTTTGCCGACAGCCAGCAAGGGGCGGAGAGGAGGAGTGAGTCTTTTTTTAAACTCGTTTTATATACCATACAGAATACAAATGAATAAGAACTGTTGCATTACACTATAAATACTTCAAATTAGAGGGAGATTACATAGACACATTATCCACACTTGATACATAAGTACAGTACACTGGTACATTAGATTCCTCTAACAGTAGGGTCTGACAATTGGCACCCATTTTACTGGGCATATCTAGGTGCAGCCATACTCAATAGACCTTGAAGCAGATCCTGGCCGGGAATTGTGTCTGTCCTGCCACACCACTTTCCCCACACCTTGTTGAACTTCCCCGGACACTTTCTATTTTTATAGACTCCTCTCCTCATATCGCAGGGTGGAGTTAACAATGTTCTGCCACTTTGAGAACGTTTGGGTGTGTCTGTCCATCCACCCCAGAGCTATCACCTTGCGAGCCAGAAACAGCACCTTAATATGAAATATCCAGTCATGTAATTGCTAGTGCTCCTCATCCACAATTCCCAACAGGCAGATGCCCGGATTGAGTGGAACTGGCATTTCCATTAGCTGGCTTAGAAATTCTGTGACCTCCGTCCAGTATATGCCGATGTCAGGGCAGCTCCATATTAAATTACTAAAATTTGCACCCGGTGCCTGGCACCGATGACAGTGGTTGATGGGTGCTCTGTTCATTTTATAAAGTCTAGTCAGTGTCAGATAGCACTGATGGAGTATATACAACTGCGTTAGTTTATTATTTGCAGCTGGCGACACCATGGAATACAAGGCCATCGGACGGTGACCAGCAGCACTCAGAAGTCCCCACCCCCTCTGCAGCGCTCACCGATCCGTGGCAATGCAGCGCTGTAAAGTGCCGATCCCCACCACCCGCTGTCACCTTCCTCCACGGCATTGCCGGATGCCCAACAGAGCTCTTAACTCCTGACCACAACCTCTCACCTTCCTCCACGGTGGCCGCCGGTGCCTACAGGACCAGACCAGTCAGGGGGTGGATAGGGAGACAGCCGGACAGCCAATTAGGAACAGGGGGCAGCAACCCCCGTCAAACACAGTATATCTTGCCTCCACCACTACTTCCGGTGGCGTCAAGATACAATAATACCTACTGGAGATACTGTGGTTTTTACAAGCGCTGTGGTAAAGATTAGCTGTACTCTGCTACCAAATGTGCAGTAAATTTCTAGTTTCGGTTTTCAAGTTCCCTGCTTTTGCCTTGTTTGTTCTGCTCTGAACACCACAATAATCCACTAGGTCATCTTTCCCTTGTAGCATAGTGGATGGGAGTCAGAATATTTAGCCATCATGAACCTAAGATGATATTTCAACTCCTGCTGCCTACACAAACACAAAGATCATACTACTATAATTGCTAGGGCTACTTTAGAATAATCTTGATGGCACTCATGAATACTAACCACAAATTTAAGATGGTAGATGTTGGCAAAAACGGACGAGTATCGGATGGTGGTGTCTTGGAGCACACCAAATTCATGGAGCTTTTACAAACAGATAGACTAGGACTTCCAAGCAATGCAGAGACTAAAGCAAATTAGAATTTTGTGTTTATTGGAGAGCATGCCTTTTCCCTGCAGACACATCAACTAAAACCTTTCCTTCAAAGACTATTGGATCCAGAAAGGAAAGAAAATTAATAATCAGCTGTCAAGAGCTAGATAGATGGTGGAGCACGCTTTTGGCATTATAGCCAACTGATTCCACATTTTTCACACCACAAACAATTTCCTTCCAGAAAATAATTGGCAAGGTAGTGCTGGCCTGTTGTGTCTTCCACAACTTCCTACGCCGTGAAACATTGTCATACTCCCCTTCTGCAATGCTTGATAACAAAAATGTGGACACCTTGCAAATCTACCATAGAGAGTGGCATTCAGAAGCACAATGGATCATACCTCACAAGCTCCTTCAGGTTCGCCATGCCTGTGATGATGCCATTCGCTCTTGTGAGCAATATAGAGCATATTTCAACAGTGACGGTGTAGTGTCACGGCAGGCCAGAATGATATGATGTGCATACAATGCATGGTTCCCTTTAAATGGAGTCTGCAGGCAGCATTTTATAGAGCAAGATGAGCTGAGCAGATTGATATATAGTTTTATGGGAAAACATTCTGTTGCAGTTTGGACACCATGTTCCAGCTGACAGACACTCTTTAAACCCATATGCAAATGCTTTTGTTCTACATGCCTAGAAAACCCCACAATAAATTAAATTACAGTCTATTTTAAGAGAAAAACTGTTGACATATTAAAACTGTACAAGTATGTATAAAAGTTTACAAAAGAAGAACACTGTTTTTACTGGGATGCCAAGAGACAGTTCTTTATAGTCCAGCTAATGGGCCAGCAGGATTACAAACATGATAGACTGGCTCTATCAGCATCTGACTTCTCGGAAGCAACAAAGCCTCATCCAAGTTTTGTGGTCACTGGAAAGGATGCTCGGCACCGTCTGATGCAAGGACTCAACACTAATGAAGTGGAGCAACTTGAAACGCAGGGGTGGGGATTACCCTCTCCCCACTGCCATAGGCTGGCCAGCTCCTCTTACAGGTTCCGCAGTTGTTTTTACGTGCTGCATACCTGGGCTGGATGGCCTCCAAGAAACCTCCTCACAGGGGGATTTCTTTGCACCGCTGAGGGATAAATAATAAGTATCAGTTGTCCCTACCGTACTGGCTCCTGTTATGGAAAGTGGAGAAAGTCCAGCGTTGGGTTAAAAGCTTTCAATTTTTATTAAATGATCCAGACAGACAGACATGGAGGAACAAAGGACATGTCTTTTAATAAAGACTGAAAGTTTTTAACCCAACGCTGGACTTTCTTCACTTTCCTGTGCATCAGTTGTGGTTTCCAACCAGTCCGTGCATGGGAGCAACTGTAGAGGAGCTAGTTTCTGGTTTGCATAGCTCCTGCTATGGGGTTCAAAAGTCAGGAAACAGGGAGAACTGTTTCATACTCATTGCATTCCCCATTCCTGCGCCATGCATGTACAATGCTATAACATTTTTATTAACAGGGACACAGCCTGTTTTAATAAACTGTGGTATAATATTGTACATTCATTGTGCAGGAATGGGGAATGCAATGAGAAACAGTGCTCCCCGTTCCCTGATCTTTGAGCCCCATAATATAGTTTATGGTGCTCAAAGATCTTGACCTTTAGGCCTCATAAACTACATATTGGCCGCTAAGGTCAGGAAACAGGAAGGAGGGGGGGGGGCGTCTCTAGCTCTGTACTCCATTTTTGGAGCAGAGAAGTGCAAGGTGCAGATCCTTTTTTCTCCATTGATTTGAAAATAGAGAAAAAGCAAAAATGGAAACCTTCAAGTTTGTTTTGGACGTTTTTGGAACCACATAGAAATCAATGGTGAAAGAAACTGATGTGTTTCTTGCCATTTCTCTGCTCCAAGAATGGATTACAGCCGAAATTGTGAAGTGCGGATTTTTGGAACAGTTTCAGAAAAGCACATTTTAGCTCCATATTTGCTTTGTGGATTGTGGCATGCATTTTTGCCTTTTTTGTTTACAACCCGCGGATACAAATTGTGCATTCCGCGAGCTAAAAAAAAGTTGCAGCATGCTCTATTTTGCTGCGGAATCCACGGCCTCCATTGATCGAGTTCAGGGTTTCCATCGCTCTGCTCCATTTTTGGAGTAAAGAAACTGAAATAAAATGGAAAAAAACGAATCCGTTTTTTCCCCCAATAATTTCAATGGGTTTTCAAAAAAACGTAAAGCAAACTGAAATGCTTCCATTTTATTAGGTTTCAGTTTTTTTTGAATAGGAAAATAGCGCAGTCTGCAAGGTTATTTTTCTGTCCCAAAAAACAGAAACCTGAGTGAATGGAAGTTTTTTTTCCAAAACTCATTGTAATCAAAGGGGAAAAATTGGTCGCTTTTTCACCAGTTTTATTTTAGTTTCTCCTCCCTAAAAATGGAAACAGAGCCCTAATGCAGGTGTGAAAGCAGCCAATTTCAATAACGGCTCAATACTATTGACAACAACTCCATGCACTTATTGCTCCGTAGAAAATAATAAAGACATTAGTTTGGCACATGAATCACTAATGCAAATACTAGTGTGCTTTTTAAGGTATAGCTAGTCATGTACTTATGCTGTTCGAGGCTGCTTGGCTTTCTTGTGCTGTATCTGTGCAGTCAGTATTGGGCTCCTGTGCAACATCTACAACAGTGTTTAGAACACATTGTGAAGAATGTGAGTCCTTGCTTAAAGCCAGAGGGTTGTAGTACCACAGTCTTTGTGTGTAAGTCTTTGTCCTTTGCTGTTCTCCACCTTGTTCAATTCTTCCTTATGGACAGTCCACACGTTTTGAATTATTGCCTTGACTAATTTTACATCTATCTGCTGTTCACAGAAATATTTATGCGCAACTTCTATTAACTTTTCATACACTTCTGCCTTCTTCAACCAGTTACTGTACTCTGGGCTAGTAACCTTCCACAAGCAAGGGAAAGAACAGTAGACTTCAATGAAATCCTTGAGGAATTCTTCACGATCCATGACTTACCTAAGGAAACAAAATCAAGATGATTGAACACTCATGAAAATGCTGGACTCCTATCTAAGCAAACTCATAGGCTGTCAAAGTTGGCAACCCAGATGGTCCCATACATGCTCTTTTGGGGATAAATCTGGTGACCGAGCAGGCCGCAGGCGTGGCAATGTTGTGGAGGTATTCCTGTGACACCCTTGCTGTGTGCGGCTGAGCATTATCCTGGTGGACAATTTATCTTGGAAGCCCTGTCATGAGAAACAACATATGTGGCTGCAGGATGTCTTGAACATATTGCTAAGCTGTCATTGTCCCTTGTACCACAACTAGGGGTGACCATTCATATGCGATGACCCCAGACCATCACACCAGCAGTAGCGGCAGGATTGAGGTGCTCACTCCTAGGTTTTTGGACAAAACATGGCCGTGGTCAGTGACAAAACTAAACCTGGCTTTGTTGCTGAAGACAACCCGGTTTCACTCCATAGCAGTCCACCTTCGCCATTCATGAGACCACTGTAAATGGAAGCCACAGTGGGTGGATTTGAAAGGCAGTTCATGTAATGGGCACCATGAGACCAAATGTCCCTCAGCCAAGCACCTGGAATTGCTTTCAACAGACACAGGGGCCTGGTATGATGGTGCCATCTGGCTATGGATGGCAGACTACTTAACAGAGCTGATTGTGCTTGTTGCACGACCAAGCAATCCTCTCTATTATATTCTGAATGGCTATTTTATCAGAGACACCCATCTAGTAGCACGTTGCACCTCTTTTGTTCTTTAGAACTGCAGCTATTCGTCATGGCATAGATTTCATTAGGTGTTGAAATTGTTCTATAGGAATATTGACCTATGCAGACACGATGAATTCTTACAGTTTTTGCAAATAAGCTTAAGGTAGTAACATGCTCTGAACAGCTGACAGGAAGGGTTCATCAATTCTTGCTGCTATCAACACAATGTAACAGAAATCTGGTTTCATCTAAGTAGACAATGTTTTTCCACTGCTGAGTGATCCAATCTTTGCACTCTTTTGCCCACTGAAGTCTTGCTTTTCTGTTTCTCTTAGACCTCAATGACAGTTGAACTAGTCATCTGCTGTTATAGCCCATCTGTGCTAAGGTATGATGAGTTGTGCTTTTGAACATGTTAGTTGTACCACCAGTGTTGCATTTGGCGGGTATTTGCTTGACTGTGCACCGCCTGTTTATCAGAACAATTCTTGACATCCTCCTCTCATCCATTTTGTTGATGAGTTGCTTCCATTCGCAGGATCCTCTTTTGCTAGATGTTTTTCCTCAATCCCACCCATCTTGGTATACTGTTGACAGATACTACCCTTACATATACTCTTCACTGAATAGCAGTTTGGCCATACATTTATTACAGTGTTACTAATGGAAGTCTATCAGCATTAACAATAACAATATTAGAATGCTAATACCTCCCTTGCCCCTCAAACTGGAACATTAATTGTGTCATCAATATTTTGTTCTGATGCATGCCACCTGCAAATTAGTGAGAGAGCCAATCAATGGTTATTCTGTTACAAGTGAGTGGAGCTGGACTTTCTTTATTAAATATTCCTCAAGCTTTCCAATTGGCTTTTGACTGATGGCTCAAGTGAATATAGATCTCATGCCGCAAGATGCTAGGAAATACTTAAACTTTCAATTAAGAACCAAGGGAAAAAATGCATTAAAAAAATCCTGCGCTTCTTGGAGGAGCAACGAAAGAATACTTCAAGAAATCTCAATGCAAGTGACTTACTTGTGTTGGAGGCCCCCTAAAGATGAAAATATGTGCATTGTATTCTCCAAAAGACATCCAAGGGAGGTCCAGACCATGCTAGGATGAAATAACAACTATTTATTTAATATACACAAACCAAAACAACAAAATGAAAAAGCATACTGCAAACATACAAAAAGAATGTAGGTGTATACAGTAGGTAGGGTCCTGTCGCCCCTTTATTAAGCTGCCCCATACTGTACAACCATCTTTAAATAGCCTGAGACATTTTCAAAGTCACAATGTCAAACACGTTGCGTTCCACCTATATCCAGGGCATAAACGCTGCAGTCCGTTGTCTCAGGGAATGCACACTTAGCACAGCATCATTAGTGGGTGGAGAAGAATCCCTCCTTTGTCATCAAAGAGCCAGCGCTGCGTTCCAAAGTTAATGCCTACTCTGTGTTCCATGTATTTAGGAGCATATGTTAATGCATCCTGCATGGCAACCTTGTCTGGCGGCACACCTGCATCGGGGATCCCTGTCTCCACGGCAGGTCCAGGGCACACACCCACCCAAAAAAACCATTGGGTGGCCACAGAAACGGGGCGGGCCAGTGCCCGCAAATCATTATTCATAATTAATATACATCAAGGACATACAGTCAATAATACATATCACATATCATAGCCTAAAATACAAAAAGTATATAGGTATCCTTAGACACCCATTCCATTAAAAAAAGACAGACATGCATATGAATTCAAAAACAATCTGATAACACAATTGCGAAACTAAAAACAGAAAGTGGGCTCAATGAAGTTTTGAAGAAAATTTAAAATAGATTAGTGTTTTTACATCTTATTTTATAGAAATATTTTAATATGGGATAATGAATGACAATTAATTTTTTAATCTGTATTTTCTTGTTCTTATATTGTGTCATCAGATTGTTTTTGAATTCATATGCATGTCTGTCTTGTTTAACGGAGCAGGTGTCTATGGATACCTATATACTTTTTGTATTTTAGGCTATACTGTGATATTTACTATTGACTGTATGTCTTCGATGTATATTAATTAGGAGTGAATTGTGATTTGCGGGCACCAGCCCACCCAGTTACTGTAGCCATGCGATGAGTTCCTTTGGTCGTCTTTTTGGAGAATACAAGATGCATATTTTCGTCTCCACGGAGGGGACCTCCTACACAAGTAAGTCACTTGCATTGAGATTTCTTGAAGTATTCTTTCCTTGCTCCACCAAAAAATGCAGGATCTTCTTTTTTCAGCTTTTTTTCTATTGTTATACCGGAAAATATATGGTGAAAGGTCCAGCAGCTCACCACCACGTTGGTTTGAAGGGAGCATAGAAACCTGACTCTCGTCTGGCAACAGGGGGCATTTTTATTGGGTGCAACCCTTCCCTTGGGTTAGACCGTGTGCACCAGGTGAGTCCCCCTTTTTTTGTAAACTAGTGTTTCTCACATAGTATATACATTTTTTTGCACAAAGAAGGTTCTCCTGAGCGCTGTTCTTATTGTAATTAAGAACCAAGCGGATGGGTTTAAAGAAGAAACTCAGGGCCACTTACTTGTAATGGAATGCACACTGGAAGGTTTTCATTCCATTTGCACATGGTGGGCAATGGAATAAAACAGCAAATTAACCATGCTCCAGTAGGATCAGCAAGGAAAACATGTTTACGCTTTCTTACATGACAGCATTGTATCCTTGTTAGTGTTTTATTAGGCAAAAAGTGCAGATAGATTTCCTTTAACTTCTCTTTTATAAATGCAATATTTGTAACAGATCCATTTTTAAAGACAAGTTGTGAAACATGAGTTAGCAAAATGTCTTTTTGTCCTGTATTCCATAAATCGCTATCTTTCCGATAACACATGTTTGACCTCATTTTAACATGAGGGAAAATGAGATAATGCAGTTTACTGTTATATTACATAGAAAACAGTTTTTTTTATCCAGTTATAATTAAAATAAATATTCTAGTATCCCATTTCCACACTATTGTGCACATGATTTAGCATGCCTCTGTGGGTCCACACTAGCCAAGAGTCAGAAATGTGTGAAAACAGAAGAGTATAAAGTAACAATAACAGGCAAATCGCCTGTATCCGACTTCCTTCCTCAGAGCCGAATAAAAAATAGAAGTATCATCTCCATAATTTAGTGCACTCTTCATCCTGTAACAATTTATATCTGCATTGGGACAGAGGTTTAAAGAAATAACTGTGGAATGTTTCAAAAATTCCATTTTGCTTGCTAGATGTATATTCAATTATTGTAAATAACTCCCCTTCAGTTATTTATGCTTTGTAGCATCCCTTTGGAGAATTCTCTAAACTGAGAACATTACGTGGGAGAGAGGAGTTCATCCTTATCATAGACATTAAACTGTTTTTATTTATCTCTTACTCAAAAAAAATTGGACTTGAAGACACATTTTTGGATTAGAATTGTATAGGAAACAACAAAATGAAATCATGCAGCAGTTTTACTTTCTACCCCACGCAAGGCAATAAACCACAGTAGACTGGCCCAGACTGAGAATAGAGATACAAGCTTAATTCTTGTTCTGGATATTGGATACACATTATGCTGAAATTCTCACTCCCTTTTCTAAGACTTTTTAATACACTAATTATGATTTAAAGCAGTATCTCACTTGTGTAAGTCTATTAAAGCCAAGAGAAAGTAAATTTAAAAAAATTATATGGACTTTGACTGCAAGTGTACATATGCTTGTTATACATCAATCCTATATTAATAGTGTGTGCCTTTGGTCTAAAATGTCTCATTACAAATTATATTATTAGAGTAACAACTTAAGTAAAAAGGAAAAAATTCCTTCTTGACACAAAGTCTGGCAATTGGAAGAGTCCTTGGATCAACAACCATTGTGATTACCTTGTTACTAATTACCCTGAGTACCCCCAATTAATGACTATAATCTGAAATGTTGTAGCACTCAAGCATGGTGTCCAAGCTCCTCTTAAACTCCTTCATCGAATTTGTCATCACCATGTAAAGAACCCCCTTCTATGTTGGTGTAGAAACCTTCTTTCCTCTAGAGGTAGAAGATGCCCCCTTGTTACAGTCACAGTCCGGGGTATAAATACATGATGGGAGAGATTTCTGTATTGTTCCCTGACATACAGTATTTATACATAGTTATTGGGTTGCCTTTCAGCCATCTTTCTTCTAAAGTGAATAACTACAATTTTGATAACCTCTCTGGATTTTGTAGTCCACCCATTCCATTTATTACTTTAGTTGCCCACCTTAGAATACGCTCAAGCTCTGATATGTGCTTCTGGAGTAGCGGTGCCCAAAACTATACAAAATATTCCGTGTGTGGTCTGACCAGTGACTTGTAAAGTGGAAAAACAATGTTCTCATCATGTGCCACTAGACCTCTTTTAATGCACTCCATGATCCTATTTGCCTTGGCAGCAGCTGCCTGACACTGGTTTCTCACCGTTAACTATAATCCGCAAATCCTTTTCCATGTCAGTTTTACCCAGTGGTTTCCCATTTAGTGTCTAATGGTAAAATGTATTCTCCCTATCCATGTGCATAACCTTATATTTATCAGTGCTAATCCTCATTGGACACTTTTCAGATTCATTTGCAACCGCATATTGTCCTTTCTTGTGTTAATTCCATTGCATACTTTTGTATCTTCTTCTGCAAATATTGATATTTTACTGTGCAATTCTTTTACCAGGTCATTAATAAATATATAAAAAAAAGAGTAGGGCCCAGTATTGACCGTTGTGGTAGCCTACTAGTAATGGTGACTCAATCAGAGCATGTGCCATTAACAACCACCCTCTGCTTTCTATCATTGGACCAGTTACTTACCCATTTACACACATTCTCACCCAGACCAAGCATTCCCAGTTTATATATCAACCTTTTATGTGGCACAGTATCAAATGCTTTGGTAAAGTTAGAATATACAATATCCAACTCTCCCTGGTCCAGTCTAGAACGTACCTACTTGTAGAAGCTGATTGGCACATCTGTCCCCTGTTGTACTACAGGTTGTACTAGAGGCTCTCTGGAGCTTTCCTGCCCAGCTGTGGGGAATTGTACTGGCTGGACCTTTGTGTGTCTCCAGTCAGCCAATCACTCTAGGTCAGTACACATAGAAGCTGTCTTCCCAGGTGTAGTTGTGTTCCGATTTCTCTGTTCTCATGCTCTCTGTGTGTGTGGTGTGAGCAGCTTCTATGTGTGGTGGCTGCAAGAAAGGTTTGTGTTTTGGGTTTAGTTTGGTTATGTTGTTGGACTCCTGCTTAGTGTAGGGACTAGTGGTATTGTCAGGAGCCATGACATGGCCTGCCAGCTTCCATATTTTGGCCAAAATGTCAACAAATACCTGGCATTTATAGCATTAACATCTGCTACTAGTGTTTGCGTATTGGTTGCTCTGTGGTGTGATTTTGGCACTGTGTTTCTTTATGCTGTCTAGTTGTCCCTGTCAGTGGTGGCATGGGTATGCATCCTAGCCTGGGTGCGTGCATTCCTAGGGGCAGCAAGGGCCCAGATCTGAAGACCGCTGGGGCGATGGCCCCGCTCAGGTAGGTCCTTGGTCATCTTCCTTTGCAGAAGACAGAGAGAGGTGTTAATTGCTCATTGCTTCACCAGGTGTTCCCTATTTGGGTAACGTTCTTGTGGGTCCAGTGCTCACTAGCCCCCACGAATGTAACACTGATCAGACTGGTTTGACAGTAGCAACCCTCATAATTTCATGCTGATTTGAAGTTATAAGGCTATTTTCATTGAGGTACTCCAGGATAGCATCTCTTATAAACCATTCAAACATTTTACCCACAATAGAAGTAAGACTTACTGGCCTGTAGAACCCAGAGGTTTGGGACCTGACGATTTGTCTATTTTAATCTTTTTAAGGCAGCTCTGCACTTCTTCCTGGGTCGAACTGGTGACATTTAGTGGAGAGTTTACTAATTACTATATCTCTCTGCATCTCATCTGACATTTTCCTTTCCTATGTGAATATCCTGGAGAAAAAACTATTTAATATATTTGCTTTCTCCTCATCACCTTCCACAAATTTTCCTACATTTATTAAAGGGACACCACTTTCAGTATTAATCTCTAAGCCAATCAAACTTTGCCTTCCTAAAGTTTAGAATTTTTGTAGCTCCACGATAATACTTCCTATTTAAAGATAAATGAAAATGTATTATATTATGGTCACTATTTCCCAGGTGCCCCTTAACTTGTACTCCTGTTATTTTGTCAAATCTATTGACTAATATTAAGTACGAAATGATCATCCCTCTAGTTGAGTCCTGTACAAGTTGGGTATGGTGATTATCTTTAGTTACTGACAGAAACATAACTTTATGAGATCCACAGGTTTCAGTTTCCAAGTTTATATCCGGAAAGTTAACATTCCCCATAATAATTACTTTATTGTGATTTGCTGCTTCAACTATTTTCTTTAGTAACAGTGGCTTCTTTTATTATTGTTTTTCTCTCCAAGTATTTCAACATAAAGACACTACATGTTCATCTCATGTTCGTCTGTCCCCTTAATAAATGAGTCTTCCACTACCAGGACCTGTCTAGCCTGCTTGTTCTCCTCTTCTTACTGGAGTAGACATTCCTCCAGCAGTGAGAGACCATGTTGTGCTGCAACAGCGCTAATCCTGTAATGGCATTCCCCTCATCTGCCATAATCACTTCTTGCTCATTTTAACAACCTTTACAAACCCTTCATCCTACTGCTACTGGTAATTTTATGTCTGTTACTGGCCCATTTGCCCCTTTAACTGTACCAGCTGTGTGAATTCGGTTCCCCCAAATACTATACTCCAGAATTAATAGTGTCCTATCTATAATCACCCCCAAATTGTGTCACAGAGATTAGTGCACCACAAAGTAAGAGTGTAATTGCTAGTACCCCCCTCAAACATTAACATTACTCTTGTTAGTACTCCACACAATAAGGGCTCAATCACACGGGTGCATCGGCGCCCGTGTTACTGCAGGTAGCAGACGACCTGAAGAAGGACGTCTCTCTGCAGCGCTGGGAGGAAGAACATGTGATGGCTTCATTGCCGGTCATGTGTTCTTTCATCAGCGCTGCAGAGAGACGTCCGTCTTCAGATACGGCCATCTTCTTTCTGCAGTAACGGCTCAGTCACACGGGCGCACCGGTGCCGGTGTACAGGTGCCGATGCGCCCGTGTGACTGAACCCTAATAGTGCACCTTTTGTGCTCCCACATGGTAATAACACTCATAGTAGTCCTCTCTTGAAAGTAATATTTCTCCCTAGGTGTCTTTTTGAAGGTAATAATTCCCCCTTTGAGTGTGCTCTTAAAGTAATAATGCTTCCCCTGAGTGCTCCCTTATAAAGTTATAAGGCTGCACTTGAGTGCCCCTGTATATAGTTATAATACCCCACTTGAGTGCCCCCTCATATAGCCTGCCATGAGAGCATGCTTATATAAAAATGCCCACCCTCCTTGAGAGCAACCTTGGATTCTAATAATGCCCCACTTATATGCCCCCTTTTGTAGTTACAAAGCCCTCCAAAAGCCGACTTATATAATAATGATCTCCTTATTTTAAAGGCAAAAGATGCACTTTGCATGTTGCTGATAAGATAACTCGCTAACACTTCTATTTTTGATAGCATTCTTACTTTGTAGCATTTTTTTCCACACCTGCCTAAAATTTTTGCACAGTACTGTATGTCTTTCTGATGTTATAAATACTTGAACTTCTCACACCTCTGACACACTAGCATGGTTTAGGGCCTTTTGCTGTCCGTCTACTTCCACCGATGGCACACAGTCCCTTTATAGTCAATGGGGCTATGAATATGTATGCTTTTTCATACAGAGCGATGGTTCGTGCAAAAAAATCTCGTGGTGTGACCTCATCCTGTCCATTTTACCAATGAGAAATATAACATGCTAATGCATGTGAATGTGCTGTATATGTGTATATCAGACAGTGCATGGACTGTCTTTGTCAGGCACAATCCACACTTACGGGGCTAGCATGAACCTAACCTCAATGGTACTGAAGAGACTTAAAGTACGTTGGATAGAGTTGAGGTCTACTTTAGCCTTCAAGTAGTTCTTCCAGAGATTTGTCATGTGCTTTGGGACATGCTACTGCACTATGAATCCTGCTTTAGTATATGTCATAGTATAGTGAAGATAAATGCAATATTGAATACAAAATGTGTACATGAAGAGAGCCAATTGTCTCCCACAGGCAGTATCACTTTTTGCACATTTAAAGAAACCTTGGACATCAGCCACATCCTTGGTGTTTCCAACTGTGCACTGCTTGTTAACATTAACTTTTGGCACATGATAGATTTCTCATGAGTTGCCCACACATATGTATGAGTCAGTCAATATCTTGCAATTCCATAACCACATATAGGCAACACCTACAGTACAGTCGCTTGCTCCATCCTTATTTGGGTTCATCATTCAGAAAATCAGAAAACCTGGGTGTGAAAACAAAAGTAAACTATTTAATTTTCTTGGACTGAAGCTAAGAAATATGCAGTCTTCAAGAGTTCCCATGATATTGTTACTCTTAGTACCTTGACTTAGGTTTATCATCACTCTTTTGCAATTCTGAAGATCACATTTCCTGACAGTGGATATGATTTCAAGACCATTACAATAACATGACCGTCATATCTTTGCCAGGCGGCCTACACATTAAAGCCAATCCTGCAAGGTAATTATAAGAGCATTTCACATTTCTAGGACAAAACAAGTATTTTTTCCTTCTATTATAAACACATATAAAGCATTTTTGGCAACTGGGGCCTGTAACTGAACAGACTTCACAGAAAATAAACTTTTGGTTTTGGGTGTCTTGGGGCCAAGAAAACTTAATTTATAAGGTTCAACTGTAACCTACAGTGCTTTTCAGCGAATGGAGAAATCAGATATGTTTACTTTAGAAACCTTGAAATTAAATCTCTCAGTAATATTTCTCCTGAGGACAGCGGGTTTCTCGGAATATAAAATGATTGATAATTCACTGGATATTGCTTCTAGCAATGTTATGAATGTATGAAAGTGTAATTGGTTAAAAACAATGGAGATCAATTAACAGAGCTCATTTGATCTTAATTTTTCAACATGTCCATCGTTATTTTGACATGATCACAGATAACCAACACTATAAAATACCCTTATCTGTGTTTTCACACACTGTGTATGTACTGCAGAATTTCCACAGCAGATTTTTTAAAATCCTGTCCACATGGAGAAGAAAATTTCTTCACAGAATCAGCAGCGTATTTTAAATATGCTGTGGATTCTAAATTTAAGGCATGCATTTATGCTGCAGATCTTTGCTATGGATATCAACCCATGAAATACAAGTGTTTAAACCTGCAGCAAATCCACAACAAGATCCATGGCAAAATCCACAGCATTTGCTGTGTATTTTCTGCAGTTTATATGCTGCTTAAAGAGAATTTGTCAGCTCAAGCATGATGTCCAAACTGCAGGCATCATGTAATAGAGCCAGAGGAACTGAACAGATTGATGTATAGTTTTATGGGGAAACACTCAGTATAACCTGTATTTTATTCATTTATATCTCTGCACATCCTGAGCCGAACAGTCCAATGGGCGGTCCCATCAGTGACTGACAGCTATCCCTGTATGTACAATCATAAACAGATAGTTACCTTCTTCCATTCTTCCATCACTAAGCTGTAATTGTCACGTACCCACTTTAGACACTTTAGGAGAAGAATAAGGGTCTGCATGAGTTCTCTGACTGGTCTGGTGTTACACAGCCACATTCGAAACAAACCTTTCTATCATACCTAGTATTAACTTATTCAGGAATTTGTACTAGAGTAACAGTTCTGTGGGATTGGATCAGAGGAATTAGTCTTTGCTTCTTATTCATATTTGTTAGATTTGCAGTCACAGCCGCCATCTTGCCTTACCTGTCCATGGCTGGCACCATTCTCTGGCTTCCAGTCAGTCTCTCACTGCTGCCTGAAAAGTTTGCATGCATACCTGCTGTCTTTAAGGGCCAGTGTGCATCCTGCAAATCTATCCTGCTGTAATTCCTGGCCGCCTTGGCTTACCTTGGCTACATTTTTGGACTACTCTCTCTGCCAACTGCCTGTCCTGACTCCGACTATCTCTTATTGCACCTGTTTTGCTAACCATGACTTCTTTCTTAACTCCCGTACTGAAATTTGTGCTGGCTGCCTGACCTCAGCTAATTCTAAAAATATAATAAAAAGCTATGAAGAAGTCTTATGTACTCCAAAAATGGTACTAATAGAAACTACAGAATGTCCCATAAAAAATGAGCCCTTGCACAAGTATTTCAATGGAAAAATAAAACAGCTATGAATGTCAGAAGATGGTGGCAGAAAAAAAAATGAAAAAACTTAAATATCTTTAAAAAAATAATAGTAGTACAGCAAAAAAATATATATAAATTAGGTATTGCAGTAATCATACTGACCCATAGAAAAAAGTCATCATGTTATTTTTGTTGCAGGGTGTACGTCATACTCCACTTTTCAGTAGATTGTATAATACTAGAGATGAGCGAGCATGCTAGAGAGAGAGATCTCTCTCACTCTCCCCCCTGCTACCCACCGCTGCCGCCCGCTCACCCCAGCCCCCCACCGCTCCCCCGAGCCTGCTCTGACAAGAATACAGTTACTCGAGAAGAGCGAGGCTCGCTCGAGTAACTGCCTTATCCGAGCGTGCTTGCTCATCTCTATATAGTACATTAAATAATACAATTGAAAATTATAAATTGGCCCACAAAAAACAGGCACTTAGACATCTATGCTGACAGGTTCCTTTTAAATACCAAAATGGAAAGTGTTAGAGGCAAATACGCTGTTAGATATACTGTAGATGCCATTTTAGATATGGTTAATACAAGCTCAGAGAAGCCAATGAAAGACATGCATTATAGTATGTGAACCACAGGACTTCTGGTTTAATTTTGGTGGGAAAGAGCTTATATTGTATCTCAAACAAAAGAAGGTGTGACATTCAGATACATTACAACATATTGAGTGCTGATAGGTCATTCTCATGGGGAGTGTTCATGAGGTAATCAAGAACAGGAGGGGAATTAGCAGACCTGCTTACTACAGTCTTTGCCACATGGCAAAGTTAGACACTGATAAATTTTCTCTTTCTCTCTGCTGGTTTCCTGTACAGAGATGAAGAGATGTTTTTTGTTTCTCCTATTTACTTTGAAAGGTCTCTGGATAAGAGATGAAAAGGAACTAACACAAGCATATTCAAAGACTGAAACACGAAAAACAATTATAGGAGAAATACAATTTCCTTCACACTCCCCCATCTAAGACCTACACAGCTGAACAAATTAATATATACATACAATCATATAATATATACATACGAACATCTCCATCATCTCCTACAAAAGTGATAAATAGTTACTTGTTCCAGTACTCCTAAACTAAAGGTAATGGTGAAGAATCAGAGTCCATATTCTAAAAATGGGTAGAGATGCCCAGAAGACTACATTACTGTACAGTTGGTCTAATTGATATAAGGGCCACTTGAGCCATGGTTGTTGCAGTAGATCTAAAGGAATCTGCTACAGTGAGTAAATAAGGGGATTCTTCCAATATATGACTCTTTATGAACTGTTTTGGCAGCCATTTGTCTTCTTAATCATTTTGATCCTGGCTGTCTGCATGTTGGGGGTTATATGGTGTTAATGCCTGCCCTCTCGCATCAATTTATCAGTAAGTATATGGTCACTTTCCAATGAGTGGAATAAGTTACCACAGGAGGTGGCAAGTTTTCCTTTAATGGAAATGTTTAAACAAAGGCTGGACAAATATCTGTCTAGGATGATTTAGGGAATCCTGCGCTAAACAGGAGGTAGGACCCGATGCCCTGGAGGTCCCTTCCAACTCTACCATTCTATGACTTTTGAATCCATAATACAAATGCATAGCCTAAGCAGACCACTGAAAGATACTTTGACATCTATAATATGATATGTTACCCTTATGTGAGTTGAGTCTTGTTACTAATTTTCTATAACACTGTGGCCTTGTTAGAAAAAAACTGTGAACCACAGAATCAAATTCCTTTAAGGATTTATGCTAATTCTTCCAACCAGACACTCACAGGCTGGACTAAAGCATTAGTAGGCCAGGAACTCAGAATAACCACTTCCAGCCAGACTACCCACAGGCTGGTTATTGGAATGCACTAAGGAATTCTTTGTGATAAAAGAGACCCAACTGCTGAAACGTATAAAGTATGATGGGGAAATGGCGAGGAAAAAATAAAGTTATGGCTCCTGAAATGCAGGCAAAAAAGAACCCCACAAGAAATTGCTTTGTCCTTTAGAGGACTACATGAGTTAAAAATTAAAAATACGTACAGAATAATCCGCAGTTTTAATACTAGAATTTAAATTCCATGTACCTTTGGTAATTTTATGTACAGCTGCTCATATGATGTGTTTAGATTTCCCAGATGCTGAACTTTTTGGTTTTGGTAGCTTATTTATCAACTAATTGTCTAATTGCAATTTTATTCCTTCCAAGACCAAAGATCTTTCATTTTTTTATGCCCCGCTTTCCAAAAAATCATTTATTTTCTAGTTTTCCTTCGGCTTAGGAATATAGGGCTTGTTTTTTGCTGAATGAGTTGTATTTTTTACATAGCTGTTTTTATTAAATTTTCAAATGTAGAAATAAAAACAATCAGACAGGAAAAATTGTACATTATGGAAATAAAAAACAATTTGTCTCTAGAAATACACAGACAGATATACCAAAAATATTAACACCAGATTTAAACAAACAAAACACTCAGGGATTATAAGGAGACTGGAAGGAGGTAAGGTATAATTTTGTAACTCCTTATGAACATGGCCCCTTTTTTTTCATTTTCAGTTTTTTCTCCCTACTTTTCAAGAATCAATTATTTTACTTAGCTATCAACGAAGATATCTGAAGGCTTGTTTTTTGTGGGACAAATTGTATTTTTTAATAGTGCTATCTAATGTACCATATAATGTACTAAAAAGCATTTACAAAATTCTAAGTGAAGTGAAATGGAAAAAAAGCACAATTCTACCATCTTTGAGGGGTCTTGTTTCTACACAATGCAGCAAAATGACATAAGTTTATTCTATGGTTCAGTATGATTACTACTATACCAAATTTATATAGTTTTTTATATAGTTTTTTTCTTTTTGCTGTCCTACTTTTAACAAAAAGAACTTCTTTGAGAAAAAAAAATATTTTCTGACAACCATGAACTTGCAATGATTTAATCACTCTTGCAGTATGTTGTAATGCCATAGTATTATATTATACTGCAATCTGACAGGCAATCTATCAAGCCACGCCACAGGCATGGCTTGATAGGCAATCTGCATTGGCAGCCCTCGGGGCCCAAGCTGCCAGACAAACTGCACGGCTCCCCATGATCTCCTCACGTGGGGCTGTTTGTGTCTCCCAAGCTACAATTGGGGCATTTAACTGCCGGTCAGAATTGACGGCAGCATTCAAAGGGTTAATGGCTATGATCAGTGGGAGTACTAATTGGAGCTGTTGCAGGCAGTTGACAGTGGTAAGAAACAGCCAGCACCCGCATTGCATGGAGGGGAATCGACCTTTGATGCCTTTCCATACAAACCTTGAACCTCCATGACGTAACTGTACTTCATGGAGCATTAAGAGGTTAATGGGACCATTAAATGTGGCATAATGTATTGAAAAATGTATTTTTTAATAGGATTAATAGGAAAAAACACAAATGTACAATTTTTTGACAGGATTTGTTTTTACGGTGTTCACGTTAACTTTATTCTGTGGTTCAGTATGATTAGAGAAACTTTTTTGTCCCAGAACTTTTTACTTTTTTGTGTGTGGGTTTGTTTTTTGCGAGTTAAGTTGTAGTGTCTATTGGTAACATGTTGGTGTATATATGATATTTCTGTTGCTTTTCATTAAATTCTGAGGTCATGGGGTGACTAAAGAAAGCCCTATTGTGGACTTGTGTGTTTTCTTCTGGTGGCATTCAATGTGCAGAATAAATTCTGGCAGGGATTCATTAGTATCCCTGATGGATGCATGTGGTGCATTTATTCTATCAGTAAGTCCACCTGTAGCAGCTTACTAATGTTTTTAAATAGACAAGTGTGTGACTGTATATAGCAGGACATATTTGTTATGATTAGAGATGAGCGAACCTACTCGGCCACGCCCCTTTTTCGCCCGAGCGCCGTGATTTTCGAGTACTTCCGTACTCGGGCGAAAAGATTCGGGGGGCGCCATGGGTGAGTGGGGGGTTGCAGTGGGGAGTGGGGGGGAGAGGGAGAGAGAGAGTTCCCCCCTGTTCCACGCTGCTACCCCTCGCTCCGCCACGCCTCCCCCCGCCCCCCGGCGCCCCCCGAATCTTTTCACCCGAGTACAGAAGTGCTCGAAAATCGCGGTGCTCGATCGAGTAATTACTCGAAACGAGTAGGTTCGCTCATCTCTAGTTATGATGGATAACGTCATGAAGGAGGGCAGACCAATTTCCAGCATCTTTTATGATATCATGGTAGAGCTGGGAAATAACTGCCATAAATATGGCGTCACAGCTGTTCATTATATATCACTTACATGGCTGCATCTCAACTACAGGAGACGAAGACTTGGCTTAGAATCTTGCAAGATCAAAAGGATTTTACGTGCTACCAATGACAGGTTCTTCAGATGGGAAAAAAGGACATAATTTAAAGGGGGTTTTTGGTTACTGGACAACATCCCTTTTATAGAACTGCCTGTAATAAAATAATAAACAGAGTTATACTCACCCCCTCGCCACTGATGGAATCCAACGCTGCTGTTCGGGGGTTTGTTGTGACAATGGCAAAGTCAGGTGACTGCTGAAGAGTCACGTCTCGAATGCCTGGCATCATGGAACTCAGAATGTCAGCTCTGATTCCAGATGAACAAGTAGTGACGTTGTAGTCTCTGATTGGCTGCAGTGTTTACCTGACTTCCGGTGACATCAGCTGTCACAACAAACAGCGGGGCCACAGCGAGGCTGCAGCACTGAATCCCAGCGATGGAGAGGCAAGTACTGCTCAGCTTGTTTTTTTTTACTACAGACAACTCTATTAAAGGGATGTTGTCCAGTAACCGAGCAACCCCTTTAACAAGCAAATTAGAGAAACCACAAAGCATGGTTGGATCCTTTATATTAAACTTACAATCTGGTCAGTTGGATTTCTGTCTGGGGTCCATTTTGATGTGAAAAATAGTACTAGTTCTCCCCCAAAAATATGAGAAAATCTGCTTTAAATCTCCAATGCAGGTGTGAACACAGTCTTTGTTGGAGGTCTTTGCTTATTATTTCACTTTTGCAACCCAGGGAGAATGGGAACGATTCTATAATAAAGTTTCAATGCATTGTAGGCAGAGTAAGAATAGAATATGACTATAATTCTTGCTCATGATGAAGAAGGACACCTATGTAGTGGAGAAGTTTTGTTTTCTATAACTATAAATAAATGGAACGTGTTTTTGCCAGCAAACCATGAATTGGATCATGCACTGTAAACACTGACTCTGCAAATATTCCAAAATAAAATAAATTATGAAATTAGAATAATTCTGAAAATAGTAAAGTCTGTACAATGCAGAAACACAGTAAGATAACCAGAGTACATAGTTAAAGGGTTGATCACGTTTCACCTATTCTCATTTTACATTTAATAAGCTAAATGCACATTTCCAGGCATACAGTTTTTAAGAGAATTTGTTATTAATGGGGTCATCCAGTTTATTAGAAATGTTTCCTGACAATAAACTGACTGTGGTGAGTTTTGTTGCTGTGCTGACCGATGCAGTATTGTGATTTGCTGAATTTCTTTTTCTGAGTTGTACTAGATAATAAATGTTAAGACATAGTAGCAACACAATCACTGCACATTATATAACTGGTTAAGGAAGACCACCTAAAAGAGCCCAGCTGGCACCAATTGAAATGGCTGCATAATAGAATGTTTTCCTTGCAGGATGGTGCAATGCAAACTTCAGTGTGTGCATTGGTGAAAATATGTCCAAAAACTATATTGCATGTGTTGCAGGAAAGGTTTCCCATTGACACAGAAGTATCATGTGTGGGGGATTGTGGAATGTTTTGTGTACATGATATGCCTAGAATTTGTACAAATGTTCCCCAAATGAAGGCAGAATGTGTTACAGGGAGTTCAGCCACCGCCAATGGTGGAGTTAGTTAAAATTTGCCTCTAGTAAAAGACAGGACAAATAGTGAAAATAATGCAGATAGTACTATAACGGTGGGAATCCTAGAGAGAGAATGTTACAGCTGGAGTTTCTGGTGAAACTGAAATAGTGACTAGTAGCAACCAAATGTCAGCCTGGATGACAGATAGTACTAAAAGTGCAAAGAAGCACAGTCAACGCTTGCTCAGAGTTTAGGAGGAACTTGCGACAATGCATGCTGTCTTAAATGCTATGTTGAGTTAAGGGTTACTGATAGAAGAGGAGGCAGAAATACTCCAGAGAGAAAAAGAGGATGCTTTCCAAGAAGCTGCTCAAGTGAAAAGAGAAAATGCGACTGTCTTATAAGAGAATGAGTGCCTCAGAAGCTAAAGATGAAGCTGATCCCAGACTATGTCTGGAAATGCAAGCTGCACAATGCAAACAGGACTTTAAGAAAATGCAAATAAGAGCCAAAAAGTTAAGGCCTATTTAGACACAACGAATATCTCTGTAACTTCGCTCATCTTTTGAGTGATAATCATTGCATGTAAATGTGCCCATCTTTCACTTTTCTGCTGAACGATGGATTTCAGTTCAGCATGAAATCCGTCCTTCAGCAGAACAGCTGATAAGGACTGCACACTGTGTTCTGCCCGTGGAGCGCTGATTACATTGTCTCAGCTGTCAGCCCTGCCAGCAGAAAAAAGGGAATTTATTCAGAGAACAGCGGGTGGTGTGTTCTCTAATTACGGCAGCTGGCAGCTCACACACTACTAATTGGTACTAATAGGCATTAGTGCCAAGTAGTAGTTCTATGCAAAATAATTGCTCAAAAGCCATCTTTTGAGCGATCATCTTTGTGCCTAAATGCACCCTTAGAGAGGACACGTTGCAAGTTAGAAAGAGATTCTATATATGCACGTTATCAAACTATAGATTTGCATAATCAAATTGCAGAATTGAAAATGCAGTTAGCAAAGAAAAATTGTGAATTGGAGTCTGAGATAAGGGAGCTCAGGGAAAGCTTGGAAATGAAGACAGCTGCTTGCAGCCAGGCAGAGAAGCAAACAAAGGTCTTGAAATATATAATGGACTTCAAGGGAGCCCAGGAAGCACTTCATGAGCAAGTGGTGATCCAGCTACAGATACGCCAGGATGAGGAAGCTGAAGTATATGAAGCCCAGATCCAGGAGCTTAAACAGAGTCATGCTCTAGTTATGGGGAAACTGTCCAAATGGTTAGAGCAAACTTAAAAGGTGAAAGAAACTTTGGAAAGGGAGTGTACTGAGCTGACTCAGGAGGTGAAGGTGCTATTGGAAGACAAGTGTGAATCTTAATGCAAGAGAGGCGCAGTAGAGACACAGCTTCAAGAGCTACAAGTAAAGATCACTGAAGATGACAGATTACAGGTAGAGTTGTCTGAGAAGGTGAACTGACTGCAAATAAAATTGGAAGTTCAAATTGAAGAGTCTCAAAAGCTGGTGCAAGAAGAGATATGCCAGAGGTTTGGCCTTATTGCACGCCTGAAGACAATGCAAGATGAGAGAGATGTGTTCTTTTAGCAGCTAGAGGAAGATGCAGAAACTAAGAGAAAACAGTCAAAGCAGAGAATGAAGAGACTGGGTTCAAATTTGATAAGTGCTCAGAAGGAGATGAAAGTCAAATACAAAACAGATGAGAATGCAGTTAGGATCCTGAGCTGATGTCTTCAGGAAGCATAGACTGCAAAAGAAAAAATGGAATTGGAGTTCAATAACCTCAAAGTGCAAATTTCTGAAGGGGGCAACAGTCAAGCTTTTCAGGAAAAGCTGAATAGATTAAAAAGTGAGTTAGAACATAGTAAACTGTAAACCATAGCAAGGCCATACATATCACTCACCATCCAGGAACTTGAAGAGTATAGAGAGAAGGTTCTTAAGCTGGGAGATGAGCTGCAGGAATCTCAAGGGGTTGAAAGAAAAGTTAAAAAAGTAGAACATCTTAACAAAAAAATGACACTAGAATTACAGCATGAGCGAGGGAAGCTGACTGGACTTTGACAATCCAATGATGCACTACATGAACACAACATTAGAAAGTGTTCTGACAAAGAGAGAGGCAGATTTGGTTCAATTGAACTTACAGGTTCAAGCAATCCTGAGACTTAGAGAAGAAGACGACAGGCAAATGAGAACTAGTACAGAGTCTGCAGGATTCTCTGGAAAAAGAGGAAGCAAAGGTCACCAATTGGGTTGAAATTTTGTCCCAGTTAGTATATAAAGAAAGGGCTTGTGAGGAAAAGACCAAAGTACTAACCTTGAGATGCCCCCTAAAAGTGGTGTCAGAAGAAAAGCTAGTGTTTCAAAAGTTAGCCAAGCAGTTATGTGTAAAGATGTAATATTGGGAATCAAATAGTTGTGTTGCTGAAAGGAAAGTTTGGAGACTACAGAGGTCTAGTACCCAGTTCAGACAGCAAGTAAAAGAAAAGAAAATCTTGTTGAGTAATCTGAAAAATGGGAGGCAAGCAGTAAAGTTTGCCAGATTGTGCTTAGAAGGTGACCTGGGCACTACAGGAGAACAGTTTGTGAAAACTGGGAAAGTCTTGAGGGAATAAATTGCCTCTGTAAATTCTACTAAAGTCATTAAGAAGGTGAGGGCTGAAGTACAAGTGACCAAAGAGAAAGCAGAAAGTGAGCTGGAAAAGCCACTAAAGAAGCAGAAACTGGAAAGAAGCCTCAGATGTTGCAGGTGAAGAGAATCATGTTGAAGAGGCTGCAGAGTAGCAAAACAGAGTAAGTAGAGGCAGATTCCACATGAGAGATTGAGTATAAGAAAGATGAGGTGGCAGCTCAGAAAGTGTCAGTTAAATAGAGAGAGCCTGAGCCTGGAGATTTGACCCTGCAGGGGCAAAAGTCATGATAAGCCTCTGACAAAAGGGGGAATATGTGATGCTGTAGTACACAGAATCGCCTGCAGAGGGCTGTAGACAGGCATTCAGTCTGTAGAGATTAGAGAGAACACCTGTGGGTGTGGCAGGAAGTAAAATAAAAAGATCGGTTTCTGACACACTCAGGGGAAAGATGACAGTGCCACAAAGCTGAAAGGTCCAGTGTGGACCAGTGGAGGCCCTGAGTCTGACAGGGAGGATGATCCTAGACTCATACCCTGGTGGGGTACGGATGGACTTTGGTGATGTAATTAACGTTTTCTGTATAGAAAATAAAATGCTGGCAGGCGCCAGAGTGTTTAAAGAGAATCCAATTCTCTAGAATATTTCTATATGTGTGATGCCCATTTTGGACGAAAAGGGGATCCTGTAGGTGAGTGACCCCAACTTGCCACACTGCACATAAATGTTGTCCATGTAGAGTAATGCAAATGTAATTTTTGCTATATTCTTAACATAGTCTTTCATGAAACAATCTTTCCACTCATAATAAAAAAATAAGCAAGTGCATTTATTAAAAGCATTCTGAGAATGAAAAAGGTCTTACTCATCCATGCTCCATCAATGCAGTTTAGCTAAAGAGAAGTAATGTTGACTGCAGGAACAGACTACACAGGAATTGTTTGTAGTCTGCAACTATAGACACATAGAGCGGGTCAGGAAAGTTTTCAGCCCATTTAGTTTTTTACATTTTGTTATGTTGTGACCCTGTACAATTGAAAAAAAAATTGAAGATTTAACCCATCATTCTGCACCCAATTTCCTGTAATGACAAAGTGAAATCATTTTGCATTGACATAAGTATTTGCACTCTTTCATATGACACTTGAAATTCAGTTCTGAGGCCTCTGCATTCTATGTATCATCTTTGAGATGATCTACATATTGATTGAAGTCCACCTGTATTAAATTTAGTTGCTTGGGCATAATTTTAAAAGACAACCCCCCTGTCTATATAAGGTCTCACAGGTCACAATGCAAATCAGAGCAAAAACCAAGCCATGAGGAGGAGAGAACTGCCTGTAGAGCTCAGAGACAGGATTGTGTGGAGGCACAGATCTGGAGAAGGCTGCAAAAATATTACTGCTGCACTTAAAGTTCCCAAGAGCACTGTGGCCTCCATAATTCTTAAATGGAGGATGTTTGGAAAAACTACGACGCCTAGAGCTGGCCAACTCACCAAATTAAGTAATCAGGGGGAGAAGGGCCTTAGTAAGACAGGTGACCAAAAACCCAATGGTAACTCTGGCTGAGCTGCAAAGATCTTGTGTGCAGAAAGGAGAAACTTCCAGTAGGTCAGCTATCACTGCTGCATTCCACTAATCGGGGCTTAATGGCAAAGTGCACAAAAAGATGTTTCTCTTCAGTAAAATACATATTCAACTATATTTTATGCAATAGTGTTGTGTGCATAATATTTGTGCAATATGTATAGGAATACATATAAAATAAAAACACACATTGCAGTGAGAATTTTACCAACAGGGTCTCAGACACTGAGCATGCAGCTTTGTCATGATTAAGCTTTGTAATGTTTTACTAAGAGAAACGCATCACACAAGCTGTAGACTTTGAATTGTTTACCTTGTGGGGATGCCACACTATATAACCTCTTGCATTGGAACAGTAAAACAGAAGAGCTTGCAAACGTCACTTAAGTGTTTCTCATTGTTTAATTCTCTGATGCATTAAATAATAATTAGACATAACTGATTGATAAGGCTACAATACCCCTTGAGTATCATTACTTCAACAACTTTTTGGCCTCAGAAGGGTAGAAAATCCCCATATCCAGGTGTGAAAATCTTGTGCATTATATCCAAGAGGAATGGAGGCTGTAATCACTGCCAAAGGCACTTCAACTGGGTACAGAGTACAGTGTATGAATACCTATGCCAATGCAAAATGTTAGTTTTTAATTTTTAAAAATTGTAAAATTGTAGTTTTCTAAGATTCTGTTTTCACTTTGTCATTATGGGATATTGAGTGCAGAATGTTGAAGAAAGCTTGACATTTTTTTTTTTATTTACATAAGGCCACAACTTACCAAATGTAAAAAATGTAAATAGGTCCGAAGACTATCCGAACCTACTGAGCTGCAGTGGAAGTACATTTTGAAGCAACACTATTTCCAAAGTTGCTTTAATCTTCATTTTAAATGTGTTGAAAAAACATATCGCTTAATAAGGTGTTCATAGCTTATAAATATTTGCGGTATGTCTTTATGTTTAAAAGGGAAAACTTTCCAGTATATATTAATTGACTGTTTTTCACTACGGTTTTATAAAACTGGATGTTTGCAGTCTGTATTATCTGAAATAAATATACTTAGCCTGTAAAACTTGGCTTGTTACTCTAGACTAAAGGAAACCTGGGCAGACCCCAAATGAAAAACGTATTCTAGAACCAAAAGCAAATGAAATTGACTTCAGATGAGTTAAAACATAAATCCCATTTTATGTTAAGTTGGCCAGTAATTGTGTATTTGTTCTGGCAATATTTTGAAAGTTTTCTATTAGAAATAGTGTTTTTATAATTAGTGTGTGTCTTTTACAAATACCACCCTTTTATATTACTCTAAGTCTCTTTGTCATGTGAAATGATGTGAAATAAATACATCATGTAAATGTCTGTCCTGCTTGACTCCAACGAAAATAACGATACTATATTATTTCAAAATACAGTTGCCATGCTCTGTGTATATATATATATGTAAAAACATACTGTTTAACACACCTGGACCAATCTAATAGTGTTACTTACAGATGTGCTTGGTATTACCAGGGTGATAATAATTTTATTTTGGATTCAGAAACGTAAAGTAATGTAAGGACGTGGTTATGTGGCAAAGCTGTGTGCACTAAACCAGAATGCACACACATACAGTCCATATTAGGGAGCCACTAGCATCCACATGCCACTGAATGACATTTTCCTTTGTGCAATAGTGATACAGCTCTCAGACTTTTATAGACCAGTTTTCCATATTTGTGTAGGGAATTGCTGAAATTGCACATGTTTTAGGTCATTGATTGAATTTCCATATCTATAATCCATTTTCCCCTCACTGAACATAAAACAATTTATCCCACTGCAAAAAAAATGGTACATAAAGTATCACCTTATTTCCTTATTCTTTGAATTTTTTTCCTTTGGGCTGCACAGGGTAAGGCTGGGCTCACATGAACGATCCGGATTCTGCATGTGGGTTTCCGCAGCAGAATGCTGCTGTGATGCTGGCAACTCTGGCTTACCTGCTTTTTCTGTGCTGCGATTGCCATTGATGATCGCCGGCAGTCATGCGTAGTACAGATTTTTTTTTTTTTTTCTTGCGATGACGCGGGCACTCACGACCCAACCGCAGTGTCAATTGCGGATGGGCTGCCAGCCAGACGACTTCCACTGACTTAAATGGAGGCCGCACAGAGTTTGCAGTAAAATAGAGCATGCTGCAATTTTTTCCTCCTATCGTGGAATACGCAATTCATTTCCGTGAGTGTGAAGGAAAAATCTATTTTACATACCATTGAATGCATGCCATTTGCTGCAGATCCTCCATGTAGACGCCTACATACACTAGGAAGAATCTGCCAAGATAAGCTTACAAATTACAAAGCAAGTATTCTAGGTTGCCGCTTCAGGTAGATGTACACGGTGAGCCTTGTGCCATGCCGATGTATGTCAGAGACTAATTACACTGCTGTATTTTGCCTGCATTTTACATACAGAATATAGAAGAGTGTCCCAGCTAGACTGCAGGTCTCCTGACCTGAACTCCGAATATCATATGCTTCTATGATGCTTGGAGATGAAGTCAAGAGACCCATGGTCAGGCCAGGACACTCTTCTATATTCTGTAGGTAAAACATAGGCAAAATACAGAAGTGTAGTTAGCCCCTCGGAGAATAGCTTTATAATGCTCAGAAAGGTAAATGCAGGGCATGTACAGATCATTATACAGCAGCTTTCAAAAAGTAAATGATGAAAATGTAAAACTAGACCTGCCAGACTATCGTGACTCTTTGGCTGAATGCCTACGGCCATGTCAGATTCTTACTGCAAGATCTTGCAGTGGAATCAGACCTGGGGCCAGACAGAGATACATACTCACCTGTCCAGATCCGCCACGAGTGTCTCAGCCAAAATAACAATTTTTAAAATGACACAATTGCCAAAAAAATAAAAAGTCGGAATTTTTTTCCTTCTACTTTGCTTAGATTCATTCAAAAACTGTGGTGTCAAAATACACAGTACACCTTTAGATGAATTCATTAAGGGTTCTAGTTTTTAAAATGAGGTGATTTGTGGGGTTTCTCTCTCGTTTTGGCCGCTCAAGGGTTCTACAAGTGGGAAATGGGGCCTAAAACACCTTCAAGCAAAATGTCTGTTCTGAAAACCACCGGCTGCTCCTCTCAGTTTGGGCCCTGTTGTGCATATGGACATAAGATTAGGACCACAATGGGTATGTTTCTAAACAAAGGACAAACAGGGGTATCCATTTTGGGGTGTAAATCCTCATTTTCATGTGCACTATAGAAAGTACATATTTGCAAAAATATGACATTTTATTTTTTCTCCTCTAAATAGTATTAACTCCTGAAAAAAATGTGGGGTCAAAATACTCATGACACCCATCAGTGAATATATTAAGTGGTGTAGTTTTTAAAATGAGGTAATTTGTGGGGGAATCTATCTGTTGCAGCCGTCCTGAGGTTCCCACCTTGCTGTCAGGCCAAACCAGGGTTTAGTAGCATTCCTACCTCTCCTGGAGCTGAGAGGTGTGGTAGTGACAAGATTAATGTCAGTCAGCACCTGGTGTTAAGTAGCTCTGCTGCTATTTAAGCAGGGCTAACAGTTACTCCTGTGCTGGTCAATGATTCTCTGCAGTTCCATGTTGGACAGCGACGGAGCAACACAGTGTGGTGGAAGCTCTGCTGGATAAGCTAAGTTCTTTGCTGTTTTGTTTGGTTTTGTTCTCCCTTTGTTTTGCGCTAGGGCTCCCAGTTAGGGACTGGTCAGTGGCCCAGGTTCGAGTGTGGGCTCGCACTTTTCAGCGCGGTTAGTCTGCCGAGTAGGCAGGGTCCCCTCCCGGGTTAGGGGACGATAGGGAGAGCATTCCCCTTTAGTTTTTGTTTTCCTTTTGCACAGTTGTGCCTTTGATTTATGTTATTGTGGTTGTACGTTAGTGAACGCAACAGATTGACTAGCCCTTACCTACTCAGGGAGATTCTGTGCTGTTACAATGAATCCCCTTGAGGTTTTGTCACACCAGTTCAGCACGCTGGCTGCGGAGGTTGCGGAGATTAAACAGCGACAAACTGCGCTACAGGTTCCCCGCAAGGAACCAAAAATTGAGCTACCCGATCGTTTTTCTGGTGATAGGCAGAAATTCGGATCCTTTCGGGATGCCTGTAAACTCTATTTCAGACTGCGTCCTGTGTCTTCAGGGGACGATGCCCAGAGGGTGGGCATTGTCATGTCCAGACTGCAGGGGGCGCCGCAGGCATGGGCTTTTTCATTACCCCCAATGTCTGAGGCCTTGGACTCGGTGGATGACTTTTTTCTGCATTGGGTCTTATCTATGATGACCCAGACAAGATATCGGTGGCTGAAGGGAATATCAGACGTTTACGACAGGGAGACTCCTCTGTCGAAGATTATTGTGCTGGGTTTCGACGTTGGGCAGCAGAAACCCAGTGGAATGACCCTGCTTTAAAGAGCCAGTTCCATTGGGGTCTATCCAATAAAATCAAGAATGTACTGTAGGTTATCCAGTACCCCGCAGTCTTGATGAGGCCATGTCTCTGGCTATCAAAGCTGGGAGACGGATCAGGGAGAGACATCAGGAACTCTCCATAGATTCTGGCTGCTTATCAGCGGATGTGGAGGAGCCCATGCAGTTGGGGTCTCTGGCTGCCAGGGCTAGGAATGGGAACAAAGTACAGTGTAAAGGTCGCTGCTTTTCCTGTAACCGCATTGGTCGCATGGCACAGTGTTGTCCCCGTCATGGTTGCCAGCCAGGACTTGATGACTGGGAGATTGCTGAGGGGGCCCCTCTGGGCCATCAAGTTGCTTGGATATCACCCTCCAGACTGGTGCTTCCTGCTGAGATCCTTTGTGACAGAGTGGGCAGCCCCATAAGAGTACTTCTGGTTTGTGGAGATAGTATTAATTTAATACATCGGGAGACGGTCAGGCGTTTAGGCTTAGAGATGAAGGCTCTGGAGTCTCCCATCCCAGTATCTGCCATTGATGCTGCTCCACTATCGCAGGGAAGTCTGACGTTTTGTGTGCCTAATGTCCATTTAAAAATTGGACTGTTCCATATGAAGATTATAACATTATATGTCATAGAATCCCTCCCGTCGCAAGTAGTCTTGGGGCTGCCTTGGCTACGTCTACACAACCCGGTAGTAGACTGGGAGAAGGGGGACATTGTTAAATGGAGCCCTGGTTGTCTGTCCAGTTGCGTTTCTGTTGATATAGCTTCTACTCAGACAGAAGAGCTGCCGGAGGTCATCGCCGACCTCTCTGAGGGGCTTCCCCCAGTGGGGGCAGACAAATTACCACCGCACAGACAGGGAGATTGTGCTATTAAACTCCTCCCTGACTACGAGTTCCCCAGGAGCCGCATACCTCCTCCTGAGAGACCGATGCTCAAAGCTTATACCCAAGGGGGTTTTAAGATGGATTCTGAGAGGGTTCAGAAATTGAAGAAGTGTGTTGCTATAGCTCCGGCACTGGGGCAGCCGGATTCTTCTGGGCCTATTATTGCCGAGGTCCAGAGAGAGTTACGGCGAGCAGTTCGGCGGAGAAAGCGAGTTGCTAACAGTCACCGCTCGAGGGGGCGGAATTCCATGTTGGAGACTTGGTTTGGTTGTCTACCAGAGTTATAAGACCCAAACAATCGTCCGCTAAACTTGGCTCGCGATTTATAGGTCCATTTAAAACAACTGAGAAGAGTAACGCGGTTGCTTTTCGCTTAGAAATTCCCAGTGCGATGAAAATTAACAATATTTTCCACAAATCTCTGCTCAAAGGATTCATCGATCCTCGGAATGACCCACCACCCCGGCTCCTGGGCTAGTGGATGGGGAGCAGCAGTTGGTAGTAAGTCACATATTGGACTCCCGTCGAGTCAAAAAATTTCACAGATCAAACCCTGGTCGTCCTGATCTTGAGGGTCCTGGGGCCCCTCCTAGAAGGGGAGGTACTGTTGCAGCCGTCCTGAGGTTCCCACCTTGCTGTCAGGCCAAACCAGGGTTTAGTAGCATTCCTACCTCTCCTGGAGCTGAGAGGTGTGGTAGTGACAAGATTAATGTCAGTCAGCACCTGGTGTTAAGTAGCTCTGCTGCTATTTAAGCAGGGCTAACAGTTACTCCTGTGCTGGTCAATGATTCTCTGCAGTTCCATGTTGGACAGCGACGGAGCAACACAGTGTGGTGGAAGCTCTGCTGGATAAGCTAAGTTCTTTGCTGTTTTGTTTGGTTTTGTTCTCCTTTTGTTTTGCGCTAGGGCTCCCAGTTAGGGACTGGTCAGTGGCCCAGGTTCGAGTGTGGGCTCGCACTTTTCAGCGTGGTTAGTCTGCCGAGTAGGCAGGGTGCCCTCCCGGGTTAGGGGACGATAGGGAGAGCATTCCCCTTTAGTTTTTGTTTTCCTTTTGCACAGTTGTGCCTTTGATTTATGTTATTGTGGTTGCATGTTAGTGAACGCAACACTATCATTCTGACATCTATGAGCCTTTGTAATCTTGGCTAGGTGTAGGAAAACGAAATGTTCCTCAAAATGTTGATAAGTAATGTTAAATTTTTTCATGTTAAGTTTTTCAAATGTGCATCCAGAATAAAGTAAACGGATGGAAATATATCTTATCAAAAATTTGTACAGTATGTTTGCACATATTTGAGATATTACAGCTGAAAATGTGAAAAGAATTCCACATTTTCCCAATTTTGACACTTTTTCAATAAATATACACAAATTCTATCGGTCTATTTTTTCCGCCTAAATGAAGTACACTTTGTGGCGACTAAAAAATGTCAGAATCACTTGGATATGCAAAACATTTACAGAGTTATTCTATGTTAAAATAACATGTCAGATTTCCAATATTTGGCTCCATCACTAAGGCACAAACAGGTTTCGTCACTAAGGGGTTAACCACCACTGACACGGAGGAATTGTTGCTGTATAAATACCGAACACCATGGGGCGGACTTATTAAAACTATGTAAAAAAGATACTGTTTATCATAGTAATGAATGGCAGTGCAGCTTTCCCAATTTTGACACTTTTTCAATAAATATACACAAATTCTATTGGTCAATTGTTTCCACCTAAATGAAGTACAATATGTGGCGACAAAACAATGTCAGAATCACTTGGATATGCAAAACCTTTACAGAGTTATTCTATGTTAAAATGACATGTCAGATTTCCAATATTTGGCTCCATCACTAAGGCACAAACAGGCTTCATCACTAAGGGGTTAACCACCACTGACACAGAGGAATTTTTGCTGTATAAATACCGAACACCATGGGGCGGACTTATTAAAACTATGTAAAAAAGATACTGTTTATCATAGTAATGAATGGCAGTGCAGCTTTCCCAATTTTGACACTTTTTCAATAAATATACACAAATTCTATTGGTCAATTGTTTCCGCCTAAATGAAGTACAATATGTGGCGACAAAACAATGTCAGAATCACTTGGATATGCAAAACCTTTACAGAGTTATTCTATGTTAAAATGACATGTCAGATTTCCAATATTTGGCTCCATCACTAAGGCACAAACAGGCTTCATCACTAAGGGGTTAACCACCACTGACACAGAGGAATTTTTGCTGTATAAAAACCAAACACCGTGGGGCAGATTTATTAAAACTATGTAAAAAATATACTGTTTATCATAGTAATGAATGGCAGTGCAGCTTTCATTTTACGAAAGCAGTTTCAGAAATGAAAGCTGAGCTCTGATGGGTTGCTATGGGCAACAAAGACTATGCTGTCTTTTAGACATTTTTGATAAATGAGACCCTGTACATTCCATATGTAATTTATCACCACTTTGCTAACACAGATAAGGGTACAGAGATGAAAGCTACCCCAGTACATATCTATGTTTAAATGGCACTGAAGAACAAGTGATCTATGCTTTCCAGCATGTCATACAAATTGGAGATGGAAATATGCATCTATTTTAAATACCACATATTAGAAGACTAGCTGATATACCCGGCCTCGCCCGAGTTAATTTGATAGAGGTGTTTACTTGTTGTTGCACAGAAAATTTTATGAAGTCGTGGTTACTTTAGAGTAACAGAGGAATAAAATATGTATACACATAGAGGAGCGTTAGATTCTCCTCAGGCTGTCCCACTGCAGAATGTGCCACCCCCCGCACTATCCTGATTTAGGACCTAAAGAATGCTTGCACCAAATTTCACACTTGTATGACACCGAGAAGTTACATTACATAGGGGTGCATGTACTTTTGCAATTAGCATTGAATAATTGAGTTGTGACCCCTCTGATTTTCCTATTTAGAATCTAAAGAATGGTCGTGCCAAATTTCATGTTTCTACGACACCGGGAAGTTACATTACATAGGGGTGCCAATACTTTTGCACATTGAATAATCGAGTTGTGAACCCTTTACTTTTCCTATTTAGGACCTAAAGAATGCTCCTGCCAAAATTCATGTTTGTATGACATCAGGAAGTTAGAGAATTAGCTTTGGTACATTACACAGGGGTGCTAATACTTTTGAATTTTGCAGTGAATTTTTGAGTTGTGACCCCTTTATTTTTCCTATTTAGGACCTAAAGAATGCTTCTGCCAAATATTATATTTGTACGACATCGTGAAGTGAAAGAATTAGATTTGGTACATTACACAGGGCACCAATACTTTTACACTTAGCATTGAATAATCGAGTTGTAACCCCTTTACTTTTCCTATTTAGTAACTAAAGAATGATACTGCCAAACTTCATGCTTGTACGACATCGTGAAGTTAGAGAATTAGATGTGGTACATTACACAGGGGCGCCAATACTTTTACACTTAGCATTCAATTTTCAAGTTGGGACCCCTGTATTTTTCCTATTTAGGACCTAAAGAATGCTTCTGCCAAATTTTACGCTTGTACGAAATCAGGAACAACACAGTCAGTGAAGCAGTCAGTCACTCAGTCAGTGAGACAGTGAGTAAGGGCTTTCACCTATACATATATATATATATATATATATATATATATCTTCCCTAAAAGTTAATGTCCAACTTTTTAATAGGCCTTGCCACCTGAATAAGGATATAGTCCATGAACATACAAATATTGGGTTGATTTGATCAATAACTTTACTTAAATGTTGTCCATGTGGAGCAGTGCAAATGTAATTTTTGCTATATTCTTAACATTTTCTTTCATGAAAAAAATCTTTCCAATCATAACAAAATACAAGCAAGTGCACTGATTAAAAACATTCTAAGAATGGAAAGGATCTTACCCCTCCATGCTTGGCTAAATAGAAGTGATATTGACTACAGGAACAGACTACACAGGATTTGTTTGTAGTCTGTAACCATTAACACATACAGCAGGTCAGGAAAGTCTTCAGCTGCTTTAACTTTTTTTTCACATTTTGTTCAGTTGTGGCCTTGTACAAATAAAAACAAAAATTTAGTTTTTTCCCATCATTCTACATTTTTGCATTGACATAAGTATTCTGACTCTTTGGTATGACACTTGAAATTTATCTCTGGGGGCTTTCCATCTCTCTTGATTATCTTTGATATGTTTCTGCACCCTGAGGGCTTAGTCAGACGGGCGTTTTTTGCCGCGATTTGCGCATGCGCATGCGTCCGGCGATTTTTTAAAACCATTGCTTCGCAATGGTATCGGACACATGAGCGCTTTTTATGCGCTCGTCCGAAAAATTATAGAACAAAAAATCGCAGATCGCACCTATCTGCGATCTGCGATTCCTGTTCGCTTCTGTATATGCGCTCAATGGGGCCGGCGGCAGCAGCGCCGACCCCATTGAGAACATATAGAAGATAAATCATTCTTCTCTGCCACAGCTGTAACAGCTGTGGCAGAGAAGAACGATGTTTGCCCATTGAATTCAATGGAGCGGCAATACAGCCGCTCCATTGAAAGCAATGGGCTGCCGGCGTGCGCGGGGTTAATTGTCGGGAAGGGGTTAAATATATAAACCCTTCCCTGCAATTCATGCTAAAATGTGTTAAAATAAAAAAAAATTGTATACTCACCTTTCCGCTGCAGCCGGAGTCCAGCCGCGGCCGCTGTCAGTTCTCCTGAACTGCTTCTCGGCACTATTCAGCCGGCGGGGCTTTAAAATCCCCGCCTGCTGAATGATCTGCTCTGATTGGTCACAGCCTGACCAATCAGAGGCCGGTTTCACTCACACACCCATTCATGAATTCATGAATGGGTGAGTGACTGCTGCCTCTCAGCGCTGAGCCAATCAGGGGCAGGTCTGACTCACATCCATTCATGAATTCATGAATGGGTGTGAGTGAGGCATGCCTCTGATTGGCTCAGCGCTGAGCCAATCAGGGGGCAGGTCTGACTCACACCCCCTTCACACCCACTGCAGGACGGCTGCCCGGAGCTGCAGGCAGAAGGTGAGAATGCAATTTTTTTTTATTTTAACACATTTTAGGATGGATTGCAGGTAAGGGCTTATATATTTAAGCCCTTACCGACAATTCATCCCAGGCTCGCCCGCAGCGCATTGCTTTCAATGGAGACGGCTGTATTGCCGTCTCCATTGAATGCAATGCGCTGGACAGCTCCGGCCCGTTTCTAATGAAACGCGGCTAGGAGCAGATTTTCGGGCGATTTGCGGGTGACTTGCGCGCACCGGTCACGCGATTTGCGGATGCGCATCCGTCATGCGATCCGCAAATCGCGGCAAAAAACGCCCGTCTGACTAAGGCCTGTGATTGCATTCCATTTATGTTATATTCAGTTAATTGGCTATGAAGGAGTCCAAAACCAGGAGTGGAACCTACACATGTAAAAGATTCAAATTGTTGTATTATATATTTTTTGTGATTGTCCCAATTTAATTTTTTGTTTCCAAATACTGATACAAAATACTGACCAAAATATAGAAGTGCGAAAGAGGCAGTCTATCTCAATGAAGAATTATTGCAATGTCTTTCTTAATGAAAGTAAGTTCTTGGTGTCTAAACCCAACCTTAAGTGGAGACCAGCCTTTTTCTATCATGTCTTTTTAAGAGTTTTTCCACATGGCTTAAAAAGCTGAGCTGAGTGGACATTTATTAATAGAGTAGAATTATATGTATTTTCCATTAGCAGTATTACATGGACTCCTATTAACCAGTCAAATAATGAAATTATTCATAGAACAAAGCTTATAATGTTTTTTATGTATTGGGCTTTTTCAGCTCTTGATGTTGGTGAGAGCTACTAGTTTTCAGAGCACAGGCCAAGGGAAATAAACGTAATCCTTGAAAGTATCTCAAACAACATTTTCTCATAGCTCAAAATACTTTGACATAAGTATTCCATGGTAAGGGATTCAAAAATGGCATAATATAATTGATGTTATTAAGACTATGAGTTGTACAAAATGGGCAAACCATAGCGCTAATAGACGTGGGAATTTTGATATAGATAAATTGGTTGCATTATCAAATAATGCCTATAAATATGTCTTCCTTGCTTATAGGGTCAGCATTACACATGCAATGGTGAAAATGTAGACACACTATAAACCACACAGTAATGTTTTTGGTGAGTTTCCCACTTATGTTTTTGTCTTACCCAGTGCCAGACATTAATCTGATTTATGTGAACCCACTGTAGATATTTGTTGACCGCTTACTAGAATTGTGAAGGCTCTCGTTCCTGCACATTGCACTAACACTCAGATAAATCTGATAAAGTTAAAAGTTGGACCATGTGTTGTTTTCAGTTGGTTGGAATATGAAAAGAAGAGAAATAAAAGGTCGTTTGGAGAATATAACCGCAATTGGTAATTTTTGGAAAATAATATACATAAAATCATTCCTTTATATGCTGCAGCACATAAATGTTGCTTACTTGGACAGTCAGCTTACTTGAAATCACTGGACCTCTAGGCAACCACAGTACTCAAAACCTGCCAAGGGCTCACAGCTAATGAGCCTAATATATTGTACATTCCCCATCACAGACATACACAAAGTGTGCTTTATAGTTACCATGCTTCAGAAACATAACCCACAGACTTTGGAGAAATCTTCCTGGAAGATTGCAGGAGAGAAAATACTTGTACACATTACTGTGATACATGAAGAAAGAGAATGTCTGTGTCCTTAAAGCCTAATTTCCCAAAAACCTACCTTTAACAATCCAAAAGTCCTATGTACATTATCACTTTTTTCTACTTGTCTTCATTCTATCATCCAGTTCAAACATGTGTGCATCCAGGACTTGGAAGCCAGCATTCAGAATTACTTCTGTCTTCCAGCATGGACCCTTCCTCTTCTTTCCAAGGCCTCTGTTTGAACTATTGTCAGATGACATTTTCATGCAGACAGAAGAACATCATTTTGAGCACAGTAGGGCATCACTCAGAACAATGATTGTAATTATTGTAAGTATTACATGGCATCAATGACAAAGTTGGACGTAGGTGGAAGGTTTGTAAAAACAAATTTTACTAGGATGTAAGCTAAGGGCAAATACCTCCAAAGTAGAATTTTCTAAAATATTACCTGCACCACATGCCACACCAGAAAGACAGCGGAGATTAGGGAGGTAACCAAATGGCTCAAGAGTTGGTGAAAAAAGGAATGGTTTGGGTTCCTAGAGAACTGGCCTGCAGGTTTTACCGTAGGAATGCCATGCATCTCAATGGGAAGGATGTTGCTTTGCTGGGGAAGAAGATGGCTAGAAGTTTGAAGGACTGTTTAAACTAGAGACTGGGAAGGGAAACTACAGAGATAGTGGGGAAGACAGTATAGACAGGGATCTGCAATTAAGTAATTAAAATGGAGGTGGAGCGGTGGGAGAGGCTGGAACTGGCAGAAGAGTTACTAGGGATACAATTAATATAAAAAATAATCAAGATTTTCTAAAACTGTATGATGACTGATGCTAGAAGTCTGACCAATAAGGTTGATGAACTAGAAGTAATAATGTCTGAGGAAAACTATGACATAGTGGGAATAATGGGGATCTGGTTGGACTGGGTCAACACTTTAAATATTGAGTCTTTGGCTAAACTTTATGTATTTGTCAATAAAAGTTTGAAAACTTGTGATATGCTTATAATTGTACTTCATTACACCATAGAAATATCTGACTAAAAGATCTTGTGAAAACCAAAATTTTGTCAGTCTCAAACATTTTGGCCATGAATGTTGATCATATGGTTACTCTACCAGTGCATGTCTGTAGTCATGACTGCAACTGGCGATTTTTGACCATTGCTATTTTGTCACTTTATATGAGGATCTTCTATTTTAATGTAGTTTTTTTTATGTTTTGATCCTAAATATTGGTAGACTCTGCATGGCTGTTCTGTATATAGCTTGTAATTTGACATGTGTCCCATTATGTCTGGTGCTCAGCTAACACAGTATTCCATAATAGGAACATTACACTAAGGCTTTATTCACACGAGCGTATATCGTCCACCATTTTCACGGCCAGCCGATATGGATTCCAATGCATCAGATCACATAGACGTATTCCCATGGCATAAATGCGCTCAGTCGACCAATATAGCACCGGGCACTTTTACATCGGCCAGGAAAGATAGTCCTGGAACTATCTTTCTGTCCGGAATACGTTGGCTGCTGCATAGACACCTATGGGAGCCAATGACAGCGGCTGAGGAGGGGAGGTGGGAAGGAGTTTAGCAGCATGACTGCTAAACTCCCACCTCCTTCCCTCCTCCTCTATGCCCCTTTCTAGCTGTTTGCAATGGGAGGGGGTGGGAGTTAGTTGCTAAGCTCCCGCCCCCTCCCATTGCTGGCTGCCGACAATGGGTGGAGAGGGAGTGGGAGCTTAGCACACTAGCTCCCGCCCCATCCCGCCTCCTCTCCTTGCAGAGAGCCAGTGAGGGAGGGGGTAGACAGCTTAGTTGAGCTAAACTGTCTCCCCCCGATCGACAGCAATGTGTGCTCGGCGGGCCTGTGCCATCTGAACGGGCACACAAATGTTAGACACGCGTTTTTACAGCGCAAGCGGGCATACGTACAAACGCCTACGGCCGAGTGAATAGTCAAATATAGTGGTGATAGTGTGAGAGTCTAGGACCTGGAAAAATTGTCAGAATTGATAGAACTACAAATTCTGCTCTATCAGAAAATCCTGAAGGGCCTCCCAGCTTGTGACCTGAAGCTCAAGTACAGTTGGGTTATGTAACAAGGCAATGGTCCAAAGCACATAAGCAAGACCTCCCCCATCCAAATTGCTGAAAAGAAACAAAACTAATATTTTGGAGTGACTGAGTTGAATCTCATTGCGATGCTCTGGCAAAACTTTAAATGGACAGTTAATATTGAAAAATGCTCCAATGTAGCTGAATTAAAATAATTATGCGCAGAAGAGTGTGCCTAAATTCCTGAATATCGATGTAAAAGATATTTTCTCATGGGTGATGTAGGTTTTGACCCAAAAGAAAGCTCACCACACAGAGATTCACAATAGCCCTTCAGCCAGTGTATAGGTGGAGTGCAGAGGTCAGCTGTTGGTGATCAGCCTGATAAACACAGGCAGATGAAGAAAGTTTGGCACATTCAAAATGTCATAAAAACTTTGTGCTTTTTTATACCGAGTTAAATTTAGTACAAGAGAGGTGCCATGGTACAGTGATCAATGCTGTGAACAAGGAACCTGTTGGACCGAAACCCCTAAGAATTGATCAGGGCACCATGGCACCATGGCACCTCTGTTGTACTGGTTTTAACACAGTGTAATAAAGCAAGATGTTTTTATGGAGTTTTGAATGTGCCAGACTTTCTTCATCTTCATAAATTGATCATTTAAAAGTTGCATTTTGTATTGACTTGTGGTGTTTTCATCTTATATTAAAATTAGTCCAATGATCTGAAACATTAAAAAATAGAAACAAAATTAGATGAGAGGCCAATACTGTTCCCAGTAATGCATGTCTGTACATCACGGTCTTTCCAGTTTGTCTATTCACATCTACCTCAAGGTTTCTGTTTCTGATGAATGAATGATGGGTCCACTTTTAAAAAGGTCAAAATGGATCCCATTGACTCTAATAAGACCCATCAAGTGTCATCTTTTGCTGGGTAGAATAGTGTAGTGGACTATGCTTTTCTGGTCAAAAAAGCAGCAGAAACATTATGGAAAAAAGCTTAACTGATACTACAAAATGCTGTTCAGCTTACTGGCATATGAATAAAAATCTCTCTATATTTTCCAGTAAGACATAAGGATCAGAAAAACAAAGAGAATGTAAGAATATATGGAGCCTTACATTACCGATGCCCTGGACCTAAAGGCCGGCTGCACACGAACAGGTCAGATCACGTGGGTACCTGCAACCTTTCCGCAATGTCATTGCGGAAGGACTGCGGGTCGGGCGGCTTCCATTGAGTTCAATGGAAACCACCTGTGCAAAGCCCATACAAAAATAGAGCATGCTGCGATTTTCCCTTAGTGAGTGGAAAATTGCAATTGATTTCCGCTAGTGTGCAGGAAAAAGTGCTTTTCCATAGCATGCTATGGGAGGTATAGGCTGTGGAATTCGGAGGCAGGCGCCCGGTCCGGATTCTGCAATACAAATCTGGCTGTGTGCAGCCAGCCAAACTTGCTATGTATAAAAAACCTAATGGAAAATCAAATTCATGCACTTGCTATAGGAACAACCACATTCAGATAAATGGAAGGAATGGTTCAGTTGCAGAAACGTCTGCAACAAATCTGCCACGTATGAATATATTGGACTGCTGTTTTGATAGCAGTAAATATCACCAAAAGTATTTGCTTCTTAGCAGCTGCAGATCCTCACATTAAAATGTATTATATCTGAATTACAGACATTACCGATGCTTGTGTGTACAGGAGTTAAAACAATTAGAGAGACGGAGATTTCCTATAAATAAGTGTTCTGTGTACAAGACCACAAATATTACATTCTTTCTAACTGTCCCTTGTAATGGAAATGTTTTCCCATGTCTTCCCATACATTGCAGTTTACCAAGCCACAGTTAAGTATGGAATCTGATATTCCCTCAATGAGTTTTTACTGAAGTGTTACCAATATTATCCTTTTCACTTGGTCTGCCATATACTTGCCACTACTGCTATACAAGGCACCAGTCCAAAAAACTGCTTCCAACACACACATACATATGTGGACACTGCACTGCTTGGAAAAAATCATTCTCATAAAATTAAATGGAGAATAAGCTCATTTTGATTCTCCGCTTGCCAAAATCTAATGAAAAAGTAAAAGCAGAAATCAGTTTTTATTGCTTGTGAAACATGCAGAATATCCAATGCATGTAACTCATTTTAATTTGCTAGCAAATTATACTTAGAAAAAAAGCACAATGTAGAGACCTAAATCCCTCTGCTGAATTTGGCTACCTATTACAAAGCAAGAAGGTGGGATTACAGCGAGGAGCAAAAGCTGTTGTGGAATGTTTCAGACATGCAGTTATAAAGCGCCTCTAGGGGAAGATTTAACTAACCGGTCACAGAACTCAGCAACGGTCAAATAGCAGTTTTCTATATGATACTGTTCAACCGAACCTCAGTATCTATTTTTTAACCCTTTCCAATCCACTGTCTGATGTCTAAAGACATTTTGATTGAAGGCTGTACAGCTTCCGATGTCGGAAGACGTCCGGCAGGGTATTCTTACTGTATATTACTGGCTGCTCTGTTGTCCGAGGCTTCTCCGGCATGTTACATACCACAGTACTGGCTCTAGCCAGCAGATGGCGCCATTGTTAAATGGCAGAAAGAGAAAGCCCCCTAGGAAACCCTGAATCCAAAATTGGATTGCAAAGGGTTATAGGTATGTGCATCAGTGAGGTGAGGTTGGAAACAGATACTCACATTAAATATTTTTTCATGTTCCTAAATTGTGATCATAATGTCATTAGGATGCATTTTTAGTGTCAGACTGATGTATCTTGGTTACGAAGGCTCACAAAATATTACAACCCCTATTCCAAAAAAGTTGTGACTCTGTGTAAAATGTAAAGGGAAACAAAGACTACAATGATTTGAAGATTTCATGTAACCATATTTTATTCATAATAGAACATAGGACACCTATCAGGGCGAAGTCAGAGCAGCGTTTTTTTTTCGCGCGACTATGTGCTCAAAAAAAGTGTATCCGATAGAACCATTGGTTACCTATGTAGTGTTCACATGTCCGTCTTTTACTGGCGCAAAATACTCGCACCTGCAAAAGATAGGACATCCATGCAATGGCAAGGTCCATGCTGCGCGTAAAATATCCCAGTGGGGAATCCCCTCATCACTGAACACTGTGACAGCACTATCACAGTGTTTAGTGACAAGGGGACTCCCCGTGGGGATGAAGGAATCTCCTGATATAGTTGTCACAGCTGTGGCAGAGGATCGCAATCTTCTCCCATTGCTTTCAATGGGGCTGGCGAAAGCAGTGGGATGCAGGAAACCCCCGCTGTGATTTTTCAGGGAAGGGCTTGAAATATAAGCCCTTCCCTGAAAATAATCTGTAGCTGGTGTAAAAAATAAGAAACATATATACATCACCTTCCACCACTGTCAGGGCTTCTGCGCGTCTTCTCTCTTGCATGCCGGGTGAGCTGCCAGTTCTCTGCGGTGAGCCTATCTGACAGATAGGCTCACTGCGGAGACTCGTGGCATGCCGTGATTTGAATCCTGCGAGTGGACAATCGGTATGATTCTCCGCTCGTGGACAAGAAAGCGCTCACTGTGGAAAGCGTTCACTGTGTTACCTGCGGCCGGGTTATCGCCACGGATAACGCAATGAACTATTGCCCATGGACAGGAGCCCTTAGTAGAAAACTGATTTGTAGGAATGCTACCATCTAATAAGTGGCACTGCAGAGATATTGTTCCATCTACCTTATTTACATATCTGCAGGTATGCGTGGATGTTAAAAACATATATTATATTTTGGAGCTTGTATAGTATCAATCCTTTTGCATAACAGCATAGTTTCCAGCATATAGATTACCACATGTTTGAAGCATCGTGAGGTTTGAATGTGCAGCGTCCCATAGGGTGAGCTCAAACACAAGGCACACGTTGAGGAGCTGGGAGGGTAGAGTGGTCACTTGTCACGGTGGCACCTACCAGGCTCCCTCCCGGAGGGACACACGCAGCCTCGGCCAGAGAGCGCTGGGCCTCTTCCGGACACACCATGGATAGGGATGCCCAATAAACTGTAGAACAGAGATAGCAGATGTCACGGGTGATGCCACTGTTCTGTTATCCACCAGTGTGACCCTCGGCGGTAAACAAATGGAGCTGCAGACAAAAGTAACGTACCTCAGGTCCCTGGGAACAGTCAGGGCCTGGCATGCCGTGATTTGAATCCTGAGAGTGGACAATCACTATGATTCTCCGCTCGTGGACAAGCAAGCATTCACTGTGGAAAGCGTTCACTGTGTTACCTGCGGCTGGGTTATCGCCGTGGATAACGCAATGAATTATTGCCCATGGACAGAAGCCCTTAGTAGAAAACTGACCTTCCGGCTGTGTTTCATTAGTACCGCTTACTTTTCCAACCATTTGTTATCCCTGTACCAACTTTGGTGAAATGTGTTATTGCCATCAAGTTCTACATGAGTACATTTTTTTTTTACGAAATGGTAAAATGTCTTCCTTTTACCTTCGAAAATGTGTTCTATGTTGTATTGTGAATAAAATATGGTTATATGAGCTTTCCAAATCATTGCATTCTTTTTTTTCAACATTTATTTGCATTTTACACAGCATCCCAACTTTTTTGGCATTGGGCTTGTAATACAACCTATCAGCAGTTATCCGCTTCACGTTTCAGAATTCCATGAAGTTGTTTGCTGCTGGCATATCTGTTGTGGCTAGGCTTCATTATCATTTGAGTTTACTGGATTATTTTCAAATCCATTGGTTGTCTAAATTGACCCTATCCATTCTCTTTCACCTTTGCATTATGAACACTTTAAAGATTCCCAATAAATCCCCTTTACAATAAAGTAGTAACAGCAGAAATGCCGCCAATTTACTTTTTATGAGGCCATACAGGCTATCCTCTGCAAACCAACAATCAGGCTTGTCGACATGTGTCTGGCAGTGGCTTGCATCCCTCTAACCAAATGAATAAACATACATAACCAGTGACACAGGTATAGGGGTCGCAATGGTTGCAGCTATGACAGGTCCCCAAAAGCGAGGAGGGCCCACAGGCCCTCCACACTACACTGGCACTGAAAACCATGCTGCTATAATGCTGGAAAGATTTCTCCTAACAAGAAAGACCCAGCGATACAGTTAAAGAGCACAATTGCAGGACATGTAATGTGGCTGTGACACAGGGATTAACAGACATAAACATTTTTCAGACAAAAACCCTGTTAGAATGCACTCCAGGTACCCTTAAAAAAAAGGCTGATTTTGCCGTGGTAAGGCATATAGTATTATATTCCAAGATCAGCTCATTCAAATGGGGACGATAAACTGGGGAGTGGCATCGTATTTACTTGGCCTGTGCTCTACCCAACCAGCCATTCTGTGTAGATGGAGAAGGAGCAAGGCTACAAGAAGATGAGAAGATGGGACAACAGTCGTCTAAACAACTGCACAAGTGCTGATGTTACTGCTAGGTTGTCAGTGCTCATACAGAGTGTTTAGACAGGCAGATCACCGCTGGCTTCTCGCTCAGCACTTCACATTGAATGTGAATGCTCTAAGTGTGGACCATTTACACTCAGCGAGAAGCCAGTGAACTGGAAATGGTTTTTCATGTTGGTTGAAAGTGAGCCACCAAAAACTGTAAACGAATAGTGCACAATGGCTGTGCATTTAGACGAGACGATTATCGTGTTTCAACAAATTTTGCATGATAATCATCCTATGTAAATGGTCCTTAAAGGGGTTGTCTCGCGAAAGCAAGTGGGGTTAAGTACTTCTGTATGGCCATATTAATGCACTTTGTAATATACATCGTGCATTAAATATGAGCCATACAGAAGTTATTCACTTACCTGCTCCGTTGCTGGCGTCCCCGTCTCCATGGCTCCGTCTAATTTCGGCGTCTTCTTGCTTTTTTAGACGCGCTTGCGCAGATGGGTCTTCTCCCTTCGGCTTGGCTCGGCAGCACCGGCATTTGGGCTCCGCCCCCTTGTACGCATCATCGCGTAGCTCCGCCCCTGTCACATGTGCCGATTCCAGCCTCCTGATTGGCTGGAATCGGCACATGTGACGGGGGCGGAGCTACGCGATGACGCGTACAGGGGGCGGAGCCAACACGCCGGTGCTGCCGAGCCAAGCCGAAGGGAGAAGACCCATCTGCGCAAGCGCGTCTAAAAAAGCAAGAAGACACCGAAATTAGACGGAGCCATGGAGACGGAGACGCCAGCAACGGAGCAGGTAAGTGAATAACTTCTGTATGGATCATATTTAATGCACGATGTATATTACAAAGTGCATTAATATGGCCATACAGAAGTACTTAACCCCACTTGCTTTCACGAGACAATCCCTTTAAGCCTACACTTCCTCCTAGGCATCCTGACCTGAGACTCACTATTGCTCACCATTGCAAGGTAAATGCTAAATTTTAGAGTTGGTATAGATAAGCCTTTTGCTCGATGACCCTGAAGGTGAGACACAAGTAGATGCTAGTATGGGCAGCTACTAACCCCTCTACCACAGCACATAGTATACCTGTCATGCTAGGCAGGTTGCTCAGCACGGCACCCAGTCAGCACACCCATTTATAAATAAAACGAAAATGTACTTGCTGGATTAAATAGTGAGATTGTGATATAATATGGTGGTTGGTAGAGGGGTACCCAGCAGAACTTCTGCACTAGGATTCATGAGTCTTTAGCTGTGCTCCTCTACATAGCCTCACAGTCCATAAGCTGTATTGATGCCTTTAATGTGACAATGTGATAATGTGATAATTTTGAAATATACTCAAGAATGTTTCCCTTTTACAGCAAACTGGACTGGCTATACCCTGCCCAGTTTATTTAATAGTTAACTGTTTAATGATCATTCAGTAGTGCACATACATGTGTGTAGGAGGGTATGTGTGTTCCATCTTCCTTATTTGCTTATTTCCCAGAGGAGCATGCATGGCCTTATGTCTCCTAACCTTATAGGTGCTCTCCTTAAGGAGAGACGATACCCCCCCCTAACCCACGTCATAGGCGTCTCACTAGCCAAGCCAGAAACCTACTGTACACTGATGAGGAGCAAACACCCCGAAACAACTATCTGTGTATGGATTCTGGCTTGGTTTTCAATTACCAATCATTGCTCTACAGAGCTGTATAAAGGGTCAGACAGTGATTTGCAGGAATGTTGCCAGCCAATAGGTGGCACTGCAGATGTATTGTTCCATCTTCCTTATTTGGATATATTACCAAGATGAGCATAGATGCCTTATCAGTCTCCTCACTCACCTTCTAGGTGCTCTTCTTAAAGAGTGTTACCCCTCCCAACTCACATCATAGGCCTCTCACTAGCCAAGGCAGAATTTTACTGCACACTGATGATGGGCAAAAACCCTGAAACAGCTGTCTGTGTATGGATTCTGGCTTGGTTTTTAATTCCTAATCATTGCTTTACAGACCTGTATAAAGGGTCGAACATTGATTTGCAGGAATGCTACCATCTAATAAGTGGCACTGCAGAGATATTGTTCCATCTACCTTATTTACATATGTGCAGGCAAGCGTGGATGTAAAAAAATATATATTATATTTTGGAACTTGTATTGTAGCAATCCTTTTGCATAACAGCATAGTTTCCAGCATATAGATTACCACATGTTTGAAGCATCTTGAGGTTTGAATGTGCAGCGTCCCATAGGGTGAGCCCAGACACAAGGCACACGTTGAGGAGCTGGGAGGGTAGAGTGGTCACTTGTCACGGTGGCACCTACCAGGCTCCCTCCCGGAGGGACACACGCAGCCTCGGCCAGAGCAGCGCTGGGCCTCTTCCGGACACACCTTGGATAGAGATGCCCAATAAACTGTAGAACAGAGATAGCGGATGTCACGGGTGACGGCACCGTTCCGTTATCCACCAGTATGACCCTCGGCGGTAAATAAATGGAGCTGCAGACAGAAGTAATGTACCTCAGGTCCCTGGGAACAGTCAGGGCTTGGCAAAACTTTACTAAGGCAAAAGATCTGGATACAGGCACAATTTACATAAGATGGACAGTGCAGGAAAAAGAAAGAGACTTGAGAGTACCTCCACCTGGTGATCCCAGACTTCAGGATGGCTGGATGTGAAAAGCAAATGGGGTGTACCTCTCCGTGGTGATCCCAGACTTCAGGTCGGCCATGTAGGAAAGACAATCACAGAGTACTTCAGCACTAGGCCCAGTCCTGTGCACTCTCTCCCTTGCTCACGCTCTCTCTCTTGGTTGGGAACTCACTCAGCCACCGTTACTGTCTCACAGGTAGTCAGGAGCCGCTCCTCTTCCTCCATTCTTCACTACATGAGGGTTGGAGGTACCCTCATGCAGCCAGCACTCTCTCAGGAACCCAGTGGACGAATCTCATAATCATAATATTTATATCTTTCCCGCTCTTGCACACTCCTATTTATATCCTCACTCATACCACGTGACAAGACAAATTGATACATTGCAAGCATCTCCCAGGCTCATACAAACACTTCACTCCTCACTTGCTGCAGCTGTGCAATACACATAACAGAATGACAAGACACTTTTGCACAGCCCACCAACAAAAGACATGACGTGTATGACATTATGGAGGGGGCCAGAAATAGATGTCCTGGGCCACCACAAATGCTATAGCTATTTTACTTTATTTCTGTATCTTTAACAATTTTGCTGGAGTTCTCTGAATATATGGGTCTTTAGTTGGTTGAAATCTTAATCCTGTTTGATTATGCAAATACAAAGTGTTAGAGCGCCCCCTGGCGGTGTGATAATTTAAACGTTTCTTTTTTATATAATCACAGCTAGCGAACAGAACAAATTGTAAACTCCTGGTCATGATGACCCTGTTTCTGAAACAAACAAGTATCTTGGCACTTTTCCTTTACTACGATAATCTACATGTTCCAAGCTAAAACTTAACAGTGTCATCTTACAAGGCTTCTCACATAGGAGTGCATATACACTACATAGTAAAGCTACATCGTCTGTAAATTATATGAAGTAACCAGTGACTCTTTTCTCATTTTGCAATTTCTCTTCCAATCTTTTGGGATCATATCTTTCAAATTTTAGTGATGGAAAGACAGATATGTGTATACAACATCCACCTTTTTACATGCCACAACACCCTCAAATCAGTCATGTGGCTTTCATAACAAATTCAGTCACAGTTGCTCCATAACAGTAACTCCCACAGTAACCCAATAACAGTGTGCAAACTAGAGAATTGTACCATCCACATTACCCATCATATTGTTCCCATACTTGCCCAAATGCAATAAAAGGCTTCCTTCCTTCATTCTCCTGTGTTACGCTTTGTTTCACTAGTAGAATCAGGCAGGTACATGTGAGAGGTTAATCAGCTGCCACTTTAAGAGTAACTATAAGGGCGCCTTCACACTGGCGATAAAATTGTGCGGGATTTGTGAGTTGTGAGACGGATAAATATGAAACCCATTCTATTGAATGGGGTCATTTACATTTGCAATGTTTTCCTGCATAGCACCCCCAATTGCAGCATGTTCTTTTTTTGGCAATATAGTCCATTGTTTTTACAACGAGGTCGGCGGCAGCAGTATCAGCCCCATTTAAACCAATGGGAGAACATCACAATCCCCTGCCGCGGCTGTGACAGCTGCAGCAGGGGACTCCTTCAGCGATCTTCTCTCATTGATTTCAATAGGGTCAGTGCTGTCACAGTGTTCAGTGATGAGGGGACTCCATGGGGGGGATAAAAGAATCTCCTGCCACAGCTGTGGAAGAGGAGCGCAATCTTTTCTCTATGTTTTCAATGGGGCTGGTGCTGCTGCCGCCGGCCTCATTTACAACAAGGTGAAGCCCCTGGATGTGACAGCATCCAGGGGTTTCACATCCAAGGTATCCCCTCCTGCAGTGACAGGTACAGCAAGGGATAGCGATCCTCTCCTATTGCTTTCAATTGTTCCGGCGCTGCTGCTGTTCCCATTGAAAACAATGGGTGATATTGCAAAGAGAATAGGCATGCTGTTATTTTTTTTCCTATGCAACATTGGTGGAGTGAACACATTGCAAATGAGAATGAAACCATTGAAATTCATTGGTTTCATAATCATGCATTTTCACTCACTCTCACATTGTACAAAAAAAAACACGCAATTTCCTCGCCAGTGCAATAAAGGGGCCCTTAGGGTGCGTTTACATGTTGAGGGATTGCTGCGGAAATACTGCAGCAGAAACATTTACAATTAAAATTAATAGGATTATAGTAAATCCTGTTCACGTGTAAAGGAAAAACGCTGTGGATTTTCTGCTGTAACTATACTGTTATTAGGCTGGGTTCACACAGGGCGGATTTGCCGCGGCCGCTAATCTCGGGATTAGCCAGCCATGTGGACGAGATTTTTCAGAAACCTCGTCCACACGGGACGGCCAATCCGCTGCAGTAAATCCGGCTGAAACCGCGGCTGCGGCTGCCGCAGCCGCGGTTTCAGAAGATGCAACATGTCTTTTTACTTTTTTGTTGTTGTTTATGTTTGTCGCGGCCACGCTTTCCTCTATGGAGCGCCGGCTGCAAAGGAAAAGCAAGCGGCCGGGCCGCTTCAAAGCCGCCGCGGCTTAAACCGTGCCGGTTCTCCCGGCGGAAATCTCGCAGTTTTTGCTGCGGCCAGACCGCGAGATTTCCGACGGGAATCCGCCCTGTGTGAACCCAGCCTAAGTAATATGTACACCACTCCTAAGCAAGCTGTGTACAGACTGCACTGCCTGTGTATGGGGGAGATGGTTACCTAGTGTGCCACGCTCCACACAGAGGCTACATGATCATTCGCCTGCATTCAGTGACAGAGGCGTAACTTGAAGCTTCTGGGCCCCAATGCAAAATCTGGAACAGGGCCCCCAACTATAATGCTTTATTCATAGTACTGGGCCCCCTATATGGAGAAGAGACGCCTTATGGGCCCCTAAGGCTCCTTATGGGCCCCTGCATCCCCTATAGTTACGCCCCTGTTCAGTGATCTACCTCTGTTTGTTAGCTGTGTCTGCTCCTCTGACTACAGAGCATAACATGCAGAACAGCCGGCTCCCCCTACATAGGCAGTGCTGTCCATATGTTGCTTGCTTTTGCTTTGCCTATATTAACAATGACATGCGGTGCAGTAATGAAGTTGTAGATGCCTTTTTTTTTAACTTCGTCTTATTGATCATTTAATTAATTTGGTATACAAATACATTCCATATATCATTGTTGGTATTATGACAATAAATTTAATTACATAGTTCTTATTTATTACAGAGTATCAAAAACCGCATTCATTGTCCGCTGCATGTATCTTATACCCCATTGTAATAACAATAGATTCTTGTCCAATCTTCAAATGATGAATAAACAAACAACAAATAAGTCTGCATTGGTAGTTGTTTGCTTTGTGGCTATAATGTGGTATTAGTGCTAACTTGTGGTAGTACGGGTATCTACCCAAAGACCCCAAATTTTCTGAAATTCAGCCAGAAAGCCCCTGTGTTGATAGACAACCTTTTCATAGAGCAGTATAGTATTAACCAGGCTTATCCATCCCAAGACGGATGGAGACTCACCAGCCATTCATTTCCGAGCGACTGCTTTCCGAGCCAAAAACAGCACCTCCCTTACGAAGATTCGCCTGTAGTAGGGCCATTGTTCTCTATCTATTAAGCCAAATAGTGCTATTATGGGATAGTGTAAAGGAAGGGCAAAAGCTCTGATACAAATGCCATCACCTCCTTCCAGAAGTCCCTGATATATGAGCAATCCCATAAAATGTGCCAGAAGTCAGCATCCATACGATGACATCTATGACATTTTGATGTCTGAGTCCTGCCCATTCTATGTAGTCGTATAGGTATAAGATAAGACTGATAAATTATATATAATTGTATTAATCTATTATTTACTGCTGGGGATACCCATAGATGGGACTCTGGTATATTCTGACAGTCTTCCAACGTTATTTCTGGGATGAGAGCCTGCCAATTATCTTGAACTGTTAGTGGAGTCTAACTAATTTTGGCCGACAGCAGATGGGTATATAATGCAGAAATCAGTCCTTTAGGGCATTGGGATTTGAAAATTCCTATGATGGGAATTTAGAAATTTGGAAAGTAGCAGCAGGGAACTGGCCATTAGCATCATGTCACAGTTGAAATTATCTAAACAGTTGCAGGTGGGGTGTTTCCAGTTCATACTGTAGTTGAGTATAGGAAATGACCATATTGGGTTTTAGATGCCAGTTATAAGCAAAATATGTTAATAAAATAAACTACAAAGTTAAAGCGACCCTCCGGTTTGGGGACAAAACTATTTCCAGGGATAGTATGGGAAGGTTGTGTATATTGCCTGCAGCTGTTCTTCTCTGCGTCCCTCTGTTCAACTGGGTCAGAATTTCTAATTTTGGCCTGCCAAGATGGTTAATGCAATCTTCAAACTACCTAATCCCCATAGTGCATGCATTGCTAGTGTTAGGCTACTGATGCATTTATATTTGCACATTGATTGGCCGGAGCTGCTCATGTGATCAGCACTGGCCAATTAGAGAGCAGTGTGCATTACGGAGTTAGAAAATTGCTGCAACCATCATAGACGGCTAAAAGTGAGACCCAGAAATGGTGGATTGGAAGGGTCAGAGAGAACAATAACTGCGGGAAATATATCCCTCTCCCCTGCCTTTTCAGGGACTGAATTTTGTCTTAAATCACATATCTTGCTGAAATCCACAAAAAAATAGCTTCAACTTCAGCAGAATCGCTCCTGTCAAGACTGCCAGTGTCAATCAGTCTGAATGCTAGATATCTGGTGCAACGCCCCATATGGGTTTTCCCTGGACACTTGACTAACGTGAAGAGCTGGGAGGGTAAAGTTATGGCTTGTCATGGCGGCACTTACCAGGCTCTGTTCCCAGAGGGCTGGCATGTAGCCAAGGCCAGAGCAGGATTGCAGGCCACCTTCGACACCCCTAGGATAGGGAATGCCAATAAATGGGTTGATGGGGGTAGTAGTAGTTATCACTCGTGACGCCACCATTCCCACACACTGATATTCTACATGGCAGAAAATAAACATAGAGTCTTGTGTATAGTACCTCGGGTCCCAAGGAACGGTTAGGGCCCGGTATAACTTTACTTAGAGAAATAACTGTGACAAAACAATTATTCAAAGAAATACAGGTACACATTCTTCTAAGTGCAAGTAGACTAGAATTCAGAGGTCAGGGAGGATACACAGGATGAAACCAGTCCTACAGTCCATATTATCTGTACGGCAGCGCTCCTGGACTGGGAGCACTCCAGAGGAGGAAGGGGGGGTAGGGGTCACTCCGCAGACACACTGGCAGACAATTATTTACTTGAAAGATTTTGCAATAACACCCCGCACGGCAGGGGCGTGGGTGTGTCTCAGTAGCGTACCTCTATGCTGTGATCCTGAGTCAGGACCGCCGCATAGGCAAAACTTGTAGTCTGAATTGGTACCTGAACGATGGGTCTCTATATACAGAATTATTGGAAGATGCTCTTTCTATTAGGATCTTGGGACTCACTCCACTCACGTCCAAACTCCAAATGCTACGGCATATTTCTCCTCTTCCTCCATCTTTACCTACATGGAAGCTGAAGGTGCTTCAATGTGGCTCTGTGTTAGCACTCTCTCAGAACTCCTGAAGATGGACTCTTTCCCGCTCTGAAGCACTCCTTTAATACCTTCACTCACACCACATGACATGACAAACTGATACCTCCACATGCAGGCAGTGATTTTACTAGAGGTAACCTCTCAAATGCTGCAGCTGTGCAACACAGACACTGGATGTGACAGGGCAAGCTTTGCACAGTGCATCTACATAAGCCAAACATGTATGACATGTATAGAGGGGACCAGGATGGTGTTCTGGGCTACTACATCTGGGAACTAGTCCTAACATGTTGCTTTCCCTGTATATGTTTATATCAAGTTATTATGCACATACTGCATTTAAGGCCTGCTATATGTGCATGAATATGAGCACATATTTGCAAAAAAAAAAATTCTGAACAGTGAAGTGATAAAAAAGTGACCAGCCCCCAAGTGCTTTGACTTAAAGTGCTGTTTTACTACATTATTATTAAACATTTGTACTCCAATGTGTTTTTAGCAACTAAAACATTCTGTAATTTGATTTTATTAAAAATTTCTGATCGTTTGAATTCTATGCTTGTATTGTTTTCCAAGGCACTATAGACCAGGTGACAGAAATCTTAGCAAATTCTGTCAGTCCAACTACACAGGCAGCTCCACCGTAGTCTGCTACCCTTTTGTCAACATGAATTCACTGTCTTTCTACTGAGCTATTACAGTTGGCTGCACGACAATACTTAGGGATAGTGGAGAAGATCAGGAGGACAGAGAGCAGGGAAAGCTACTATTACAGGGGGTTGTATTTGTGAATTTTTCACTCTATTCAGCAGGGAAGTGGAATGGAACAAGCAGCTACTGAGAAAGAGGATGAGACAGACGGAGAGATAGCTGTAAAGTATTAAATGGGCATGGTTATGCTAAACAGCCTCTGAAAGAGGAGAGGGGAGATGGAGCTGAGCTCCTAAACATTCATAAGAAAGATCAGCTGATCTGGGAACACCACCAAGCCTAAAACTTGAATGTAGGCGAGCCTGCAAACCAGTTATGAGGCTTTCTAAAGGCATGTGAAGGAAAACTCAATACAAAAAAATACAGTGAATTATTTTTTTCTGTATGCACTTAGTAAGATATGTATCTATTGATTTTTTTATGCATAAAGGTTTCCATAGCCCTTAAATCTATATCAAGGCTGATTGAGAGATTGGTTTATTTCATGTAGTCCATAAAATACAAATACGTTTTTAAAATTAAATTCCTCCTTCTCCTTTTACATATAAAACATTCATCTTCTTATAATCTGTTATTGAAATCTACAGACTCATCAAATGAGAAATAAATTCCTAACACCCTATCACAGTAGACAGACATTTTCCTTTATACCCTTTGTGGACATATGTTGGTAATAATGGAGGGCCCCACTCTGATAACCACTGGGATACCCATTACATCAATGTACTACACACCCCATGCAATATAATCATTAATTGACTCACAACTTCACCATTTGGCAATTATAACAAACAAGGATCCCCTTGTTCTTTTTCTCATACTAACTTTTACAGACTCACATTATGCCTTCAAATTCAAAATAAAAACTAGAGTTATACAACATTTACTCGTAGCCTGGAAAGCCCCCACCTTATACCTTTGCACAGGCTTACACAGAAAAAAACATTCCTAACTTATTAGGTAATGGACTTGTGATTGATGAAGGGAGGTGAAAATATTCACCCCCATCCTCCGTGATGTCCTGCAGCGATCTGTTCCTTGCAGAACTCCTCGCGCCCCGGGAGATTTAAAATCCCTCTGCTCCCGGCCAGTATCCTGCTGTACATGGCTCCTGGTCACATGATCACTATTATCCAATGGATAACAACTCTCATGTAAAAAGTTTTTTTTTAAAGTTTAAAAAAGGGTAAAAAAAAAAAGAAAAAAAAGTTTAAAAAGTTTGTTTCATTAAATGAAATTATGTACCTAAGGCCCCAGGATTTATCTGCGGGTCTTACCCTGGCTTCTGAGCACGCGCTAAAATGGCAGATGTGTGCTCAAAAGCCACAGATTGCCCGAGTAATTTAAAATCCCCCTGCTCCCTTGCTACCAAACGTAGCTGAGAGCTTGGAGATTTCCCGGGCGGCTGTGGTACGCAGTCCCTGGTCATGTAATTGCCGCTATTCAATGAATAATGCCGGAAAAGTTAAAAAAAAAGATAAAATCTCACTTCCTGTCACAGATTCGATTTATGAAGGGAGGTGAAATTACTTATGTAAGGCCTCTGACAATGTCCCCCGACGGGATCTTTATCCGCAGACCTTCCTTGAACTTTGGCGCATGCGCTCATCGGCAAGATGGCAGACGTGAGTGCAAAAGCTAGGGAGGGCCCGGGAAATTTAACCCCGTGACGGAGCTTTTTTTCATTTTCATTTTTTCCTGCTCCCTTTTAAAAAATCGTAGCTCCTTTATTTATTCATCGACATCGCTGTATGAGGGCTTCTTTTTTGCGAGACGAGTTGTATTTTTCAATGGTGCTATTTATTGTACCATAAAAGTGTACTGAAAAACTTTTTAAAAATTCTAAGCGTAGAGAAATGGAAAAAAAAAATGACATTCCACTATTTTCCGTGCGTCCTGTTTCTACAGCACACAAACTGCTAACTTTATTCTATGTGCCAGTACGATTATAACGATACCAAACTTATATAGTTTTTTTTTTTTTGCTGTACTACTTGTATTTTTTTTTAAGGTATTTAATTTTTTTAAATTATTTTCTGTGTCCATTTTCTGCGCACAATAACTTTTTTATTTTTCTGTTGACATAGTTATGTGAGGGCTCATTTTGTGTGAGATGTCCTGTCATTTCCGTTGGTACCATTTTCGCATACAATTGACTTTTTGATCGCTTTTTATTACATTTTTTCTCTGAGATAGGGTGACCAAAAAAATGCATTTCGGGGATGGCTTGATAGGCAGTCTGCTAAGGCAGCCCTGGGGCCTTTCAGAAGGCCCCTGGCTGCCATGACACTTGCACGGCTCCCAAGATCTCACCACGGGGGGTCCATACGGGACCCCCGAACATCGTTCGGGGGATTTAAATGCCGCTGTCAGAATTGACAGCGCCATTTAAAGGGTTAATAGCTGCGATCGACCGAATAGCCGATTGTGGCTATTGCCCATGGGTGTCAGCTGACGCCCGCGCTGTATGGGGGGAGATAGCGGCGCTATCTCCCTCCATACACGTCCTGCAAAAAACACTGTAGGGCCGTCACTCCTGGTTACTAAAGGTAGCCGAGAGCTTGGAGCAGTGACCAAGGGCCATAGTGAGGGGTCTCCAGTCACATAATCACAGTTATACAATGGATAATGGCGATCACATAAAAGTTAAAAACAAGTAAAGTGTAATGCTCCTTTTGGTTTGGGCCCTGTTGTGCATACAGACATAATATTAGGGCCACAATGGGTATGTTTCTGAACACAGGACAAACAGGGGTATCCATATTGGGGTAAAGTCTTCATCCCTATGTGTGCTGTACAAAAAAAACCTGCTTTTAAATGACACAATTGCCAAAAAAAATGAAAATTGCAATTTTTTCCTTCTGCTTTGCCTAAATTCATTCAAAAACTGTGGGATCAAAATAAGCAGCACACTCATAGATGAATTCGATAAGCGGTCTAGTTTTCAAAATGGGGTAATTTGTTGGGGTTCTTTATCATTTTGTCAGCTCAAAAGCACTACAAGTGGGCAATAGGGCCTAAAATGCCATCAAGCAAAATGTCTGTTCTGAAAACCACCGGCTGCTCCTTTTGGTATGGGCCCTGTTGTGCATACAGACATCGGATTAGGGCCACAATGGGTATGTTTCTGAATGCAGGACAAACAGGGGTATGCATTTTGGGGTGTAAATCCTCATTTTCATGTGCACTATAGAAAAAAAAATGTTTTTAAAATAACATATATGCAAAAATAGGAAATTTTATTTTTTTCTCCTCTAAACTGCATTAACTCCTGAAAAAAAAAATCTGTGGGGTCAAAATACAAATGACAGCCCTCAGTGAATACACTAAGGAGTGTAGTTTTTAAAATGGAGGTCATTTGTGGGGGTATCTATCATTCTGACACCTAGGAGCATTTGCAATCTTGGCTTGGTGTAGGAAGACAAAGTGTTTCTCAAAATGTTGCTAAATAATGATAAATTTGTACACTGCCGTGACGGACTCTGCCAGCGGAACACCGTAGCGGAGTCCCTCACGATGCCCCCCCCCCCCCAAAGACGCCATACTCACCTCCCAGATTTGCTGTGCGAGTCCCACATGACGCGCAGTACAGTGCATGACATGCCAGCAGTGTCATATGGGCGGGGAAGAGTATTCACGCTATACTTCCACTGTGCTACAATGAAAGCCAGCCATGCATATTCCTGTGGCAAATAGGACATGCCCCGGTTTATTTCACGCTGCACAATTCCCCCCATAGGAATTCAATAGAACCTAATAGCTGCAGTGTAATGCCACAGAAATCCGTTCGTGGGCATTGGCCCTAAATGGTCAAATGTGCGCACAGAATAAAGTAAACAGATGGAAATATATATCTTATCAAAAATTTGTACAGTATGTATGCACATATTTGAGATATTACAGTTGAAAATGTGAAAATTTTCCCAATCTTGGCACTTTAATAAATATACACAGTTGATCTATTTTTACCACCTAAATGAAGTACAACATGTGGCGAAAAAACAATGTCAGAATCACTTGGATATGCAAAACCTTTACGGAGTTATTCTACGTTAAAGTGACACATGTCCCTTCCAAAATTTGGCTCCGTTACTGAGGCGCAAACAGGCTTCGTCACTAAGGGGTTAAGACTGAACTCTCATGTATATTCTAGAAACTCTTATATGTGTAGTACAACTCTGTGTAAGTAGCACTTACCTGGAGAGGAACACTTGCAATATCACTGACTCAGCTGCAGTGTGCTCTTCTACTAAATGGGGGTAGTTTTGTAGAGATGAGCGAACGTACTCGTACGAGCTTGATACTCGTTCGAGTATTAGCGTGTTCGAGATGCTCGTTACTAGAGGCGAGCACCACACGATGTTCGAGTTACTTTCACTTTCATCTCTGAGACGTTAGCGCGCTTTTCTGGCCAATAGACAGACAGGGAAGGTATTACAACTTCCCCCTGCGACGTTCAAGCCCTATACCACCCCCCTGCAGTGAGTGGCTGGCGAGATCAGGTGTCACCCGAGTATATAAATCGGCCCCTCCCGCGGCTCGCCAAGAATGCATTCTGACAGAGATCAGGGAAAGTGCTGCTAATGCCGGAGCTGCTATAGGGAGAGCGTTAGGATTGATTTTAGGCTTCAAGAACCCCAACGGTCCTTCTTAGGGCCACATCTGACCGTGTGCAGTACTGTTGAGGCTGCTTTTTGCAGTGTTGCACTTTTTTTTTTTTTTTTGTATATCGGCCGTGCAGAGCATTGCGTCCTGCAGTAATTTTACATAATCCAGGGCCAGTAGTGGTGGTGAGGCAGGGACAGTGAAAGACATATACAATCTATATAGGCAGTGGGCTTTTCCAAAAAAATTTGGGAAAAAAAATCTATTTGGGCTGCCTCTGACCGTCCTGACTGTACTGCGTCTCTGCTGGGGGTAGTTGTCCTAATTCATACGCAGCCAGCTAAGTGTTACAGCAGGCTTGCGCAAAATTCTTACCTAGCTCTGCGTTGCCTCTTACATCACCGCTGTCATCCTGTCCAGAGTGAAACAGTCTGCAGTAATTTTACATAGTCCAGGGCCAGTAGTGGTGGTGAGGCAGGGACAGTGAAAGACATATACAGTCTATATAGGCAGTGGGCTTTTCCCAAAAAATTTGGGGAAAAAAATCTATTTGGGCTACCTGTGACCGTCCTCAGTGTACTGCATCTCTGCTGGGGGTAGTTGTCCTGATTCATACGCAGCCAGCTAAGTGTTACAGCAGGCTTGCGCAAAATTCTTTCCTGCCTCTGCTGTGCGTTCCGTAAGCAAAGTCAGCCTCCAACCACAGGCCAATAAGCGGCACATTTAATTACAGCGTTCTGTTTCTGCACTACTGGTAATACAGCATGCTGAGGGGTAGGGGTAGGCCTGGAGGACGTGGACGCAGGCGAGGACGCGGAGGCCCAAGTCAGAGTGTGGGCACAGGCCGAGCTCCTGATCCAGGTGTATCGCAGCCAACTGCTGTGGGATTAGGAGAGGCACGTTTCTGGCGTCCCCACATTCATCTCACAATTAATGGGTAGAAAATGAGCAGTGTGAGCAGGTCCTGTCGTGGATGGCAGAAAGTGCATCCAGCAATCTATCGACCACCCAGAGTTCTGCGCCGTCCACTGCTGCAACTCTGAATCCTCTGGCTGCTGCACCTCCTTCCTCCCAGCCTCCTCACTCCATTACAATGACACATTCTGAGGAGCAGGCAGACTCCCAGGAACTGTTCTCGGGCCCCTGCCCAGAATGGGCAGCAATGGTTCCGAATCCTCTCCCACTGGAGGAGTTTGTTGTGACCGATGCCCAACCTTTGGAATGTTCCCGGGGTCCTGGGGATGAGGCTGGGGACTTCCGGCAACTGTCTCAAGAGCTTTCAGTGGGTGAGGAGGACGATGACGATGAGACACAGTTGTCTATCACTCAGGTAGTAGTAATTGGAGTAAGTCCGAGGGAGGAGCGCACAGAGGATTCGGAGGAAGAGCAGCAGGACAATGAGGTGACTGACCCCACCTGGTTAGCTACGCCTACTGAGGACAGGTCTTCAGAGGGGGAGGCAAGTGCAGCAGCAGGGCAGGTTGGAAGAGGCAGTGCGGTGGCCAGGGGTAGAGGCAGGGCCAGACCGAATAATCCACCAACTATTTCCCAAAGCGCCCCCTCGCGCCATGCCACCCTGCAGAGGCTGAGGTGCTCAAAGGTCTGGCAGTTTTTCACTGAGAGTGCAGACGACCGACGAACAGTGGTGTGCAACCTTTGTCGCGCCAAGATCAGCCGGGGAGCCACCACCACCAGCCTCACCACCACCAGCATGCGCAGACATATGATGGCCAAGCACCCCACAAGGTGGGACGAAGGCCGTTCACCACCTCCGGTTTGCACCGCTGCCTCTCCCCCTGTGCCCCAACCTGACACTGAGATCCAACCCCCCTCTCAGGACACAGGCACTACCGTCTCCTGGCCTGCACCCACACCCTCACCTCTGCTGTCCTCGGCCCCATCCACCAATGTCTCTCAGCGCACCGTCCAGCCGTCGCTAGCGCAAGTGTTGGAGCGCAAGTGCAAGTACGCCGCCACGCACCCGCACGCTCAAGCGTTAAACGTGCAGATAGCCAAATTTATCAGCCTGGAGATGCAGCCATATAGGGTTGTGGAAACGGAGGCTTTCAAAGGTATGATGGCAGCGGCCCCGCGCTACTCAGTTCCCAGTCGCCACTACTTTTCCCGATGTGCCGTCCCAGCCCTGCACGACCACGTCTCCCGCAACATTGTATGCGCCCTCACCAACACGGTTACTGCCAAGGTCCACTTAACAACGGACACGTAGACAAGCACAGGTGGGCAGGGCCACTATATCTCCCTGACGGCACATTGGGTGAATTTAGTGGAGCCTGGGACAGAGTCAGAGCCTGGGACCGCTCACGTCCTACCCACCCCCAGAATTGCGGGCCCCAGCTCGGTGGTGGTATCTGCGGCGGTGTATGCTTCCTCCACTAAATCACCCTCCTTCTCCTCCTCCTCCTCCTACGCAATCTCTGTCTCGCAATCAAGATGTGTCAGCAGCAGCACGTCGCCAGCAGTCGGTGTCACGCGGCACGGCAGCACAGCGGTGGGCAAGCGTCAGCAGGCCGTGCTGAAACTACTCAGCTTAGGAGAGAAGAGGCACACGGTCCACGAACTGCTGCAGGGTCTGACAGAGCAGACCGACCGCTGGCTTGCGCCGCTGAGCCTCCAACCGGGCATGGTCGTGTGTGACAACGGCCGTAACCTGGTGGCGGCTCTGCAGCTCGGCAGCCTCACGAACATGCCATGCCTGGCCCACGTCTTTAATTTGGTGGTTCAACGCTTTCTGAAAAGCTACCCACGCTTGTCAGACCTGCTCGGAAAGGTGCGCCGGCTCTGCGCACATTTCCGCAAGTCCCACACGCTCCACATGTTGGCCAGGCTCTATGAGCAGTGTAGAGCTATAGTGGAATACCAACTCCAAAATGGGCGGCGCAGTGGGAATCAGCCTCCTCAATTCTTTACAGAAGAGTGGGCCTGGTTGGCAGACATATGCCAGGTCCTTGGAAACTTTGAGGAGTCTACCCAGATGGTGAGCGGCGATGCTGCAATCATTAGCGTCACCATTCCTCTGCTTTGCCTCTTGAGAAGTTCCCTGCAAAGCATAAAGGCAGACGCTTTGCGCTCGGAAACAGAGGCGGGGGAAGACAGTATGTCGCTGGATAGTCAAAGCACCCTCCTGTCTATATCTCAGCGCGTTGAGGAGGAGGAGGAGGAGCATGAGGAGGATGAGGAGCAGGGGGAAGAGACAGCTTGGCCCACTGCTGAGGGTACCCATGCTGCTTGCCAGTCATCCTTTCAGCGTGTATGGCCTGAGGAGGAGGAGGAGGAGGATCCTGAAAGTCATCTTCCTAGTGAGGACAGCCATGTGTTGCGTACAGGTACCCTGGCACACATGGCTGACTTCATGTTAGGATGCCTTTCTCGTGACCCTCGCGTTACACGCATTCTGGCCACTACGGATTACTGGGTGTACACACTGCTCTACCCACAGTATAAGGAGAACCTTTCCACTCTCATACCCGAAGAGGAAAGGGGTTCGAGAGTGATGCTATATCACAGGACCCTGGCGGACAAGCTGATGGTAAAATTCCCATCCTACAGCGCTAGTGGCAGAAGGCGCAGTTCCGAGGGCCAGGTAGCAGGGGAGGCGCGGAGATCAGGCAGCATGTACAGCACAGGCAGGGGAACAGTCTCTAAGGCCTTTGACAGCTTTCTGGCTCCCCTGCAAGACTGTGTCACCGCTCCCCAGTCAAGGCTGAGTCGGCGGGAGAACTGTAAAAGGATGGTGAGGGAGTACGTAGCCGATCGCACGACCGTCCTCCGTGACACCTCTGCCCCCTACAACTACTGGGTGTCGAAGCTGGACACGTGGCCTGAACTCGCGCTGTATGCCCTGGAGGTGCTTGCTTGTCCTGCGGCTAGCGTCTTGTCAGAGAGGGTGTTTAGTGCGGCTGGGGGAATCATCACAGATAAGCGTACCCGCCTGTCAACCGACAGTGCTGACAGGCTTACACTCATCAAGATGAACAAAGCCTGGATTTCCCCAGACTTCTCTTCTCCACCAGCGGACAGCAGCGATACCTAAACAATACGTAGGCTGCACCCGCGGATGGAAGCATTGTTCTCTATCACCATCAAAAACATGGACCTTTTAGCTTCATCAATCTGTGTATAATATTCATCCTCCTCCTCCTGCTCCTCCTCCTGAAACCTGACGTAATCATGCCGAACGGGGAATTTTTCTTAGGCCCACAAGGCTCAGTCATATAATTTTTGTAAACAATTTTTATACGTTTCAATGCTCATTAAAGCGTTGAAACTTGCACCTGAACCAATTTTTATTTTAACTGGGCTGCCTCCAGGCTTAGTTACAAATTAAGCCACATTAACCAAAGCGATTAACGGGTTTCACCTGCCCTCATGGTTGGGCATGGGCAATTTTTCTGACGTACATTAGTACTGTTGGTACACCAATTTTTTGGGGCCCTCGCCTACAGTGTAATCCAATTAATTTTTTGCCCACCTGCATTAAAGCTGACGTTACATCAGCTGTGCTGGGCACTGCAATGGCACCCACCCTCTTCCTGGCACCCACCCATGCTGTCGGTCCACATGGAGTTGTAACTGCATGTGTCCACTTCTAAAGAACCCCAGTCTGACTGGGGCATGCAGTGTGGGCTGTAGCCCACCTGCATTAAACATGACATTACCTCAGCTGTGCTGGGCACTGCAATGGGATATATTTATGTACCGTCAGTGGCTTCCTGGCACCCACCCATGCTGTCGGTCCACACGGAGTTGTAACTGCATGTGTCCACTTCTAAAGAACCCCAGTCTGACTGGGGCATGCAGTGTGGGCCGAAGCCCACCTGCATTAAACATGACATTACCTCAGCTGTGATGGGCAATGCAATGGGATATATTTATGTACCGCCGGTGGGTTCCTGGCACCCACCCATGCTGTCGGTCCACAGGGACTTTACAATAGGGAGTTGTACCTGCCTGTGTCTATGAATTAAAAACCCCGGTCAGGTTGGGGCATGCAGTGTGGGCCGAAGCCCACCTGCATTTAATCTGACATTAGCTCTGCTGTCCAGGGCACTGCAATGGGATACATTTATGTACAGCCGGTGGGTTCCAGGGAGCCACCCATGCTGTGGGTGCACACGGAATTCCCATTGCGGAGTTGTACCTGCCTGTGTCTATGAATTAAAAAGCCCGGTCTGACTGGGGCATGCAGACACCTTGACAGAATGAATAGTGTGTGGCACATAGGTTCCCCATTGCTATGCCCACGTGTGCAGCTCCTGATGGCGGTGGCACAGGATTATATTTCTCATTGCTTCTGTACAGCATTGTGGGCTATCGCCCCGCCCCTTTTAAAGAGGGTCGCTGCCTAGCCATGCCAACCCTCTGCAGTGTGTGCCTGTGGTTCCTCCTCATGGCAGACGCACTTATAAATAGACATGAGGGTGGTGTGGCATGAGGGCAGCTGAAGGCTGCGCAGGGACACTTTGGTGTGCGCTGTGGACACTGGGTCGTGCGGGGGGGGGGGGGGCAGCATGTAACCCAGGAGAAGTGGCAGCGGAGTGTCATGCAGGCAGTGATTGCGCTTTGTTGGAGGTAGTGTGGTGCTTAGCTAAGGTATGCATTGCTAGTGAGGGCTTTTCAGAAGTAAAAATTGTTGGGAGGGGGGGGGGCCACTCTTGCCGCTATTGTGGCTTAATAGTGGGACCTGGGAACTTGAGATGCAGCCCAATATGTATCCCCTCACCTGCCCTATCCGTTTCTGTGTTGTTCCCATCACTTTCTTGAATTGCCCAGATTTTCACAAATGGAAACCTTAGCGAGCATCGGCGATATACAAAAATGCTCGGGTCGCCCATTGACTTCAATGGGGTTCGTTACTCGAAACGAACCCTCGAGCATCGCGAAAATTTCGTTCCGAGTAACGAGCACCCGAGCATTTTGGTGCTCGCTCATCTCTAGTGTTTTGGCTTCCGTATTATGATTTCTCACATGCTGGCTTCTCTTTCTCTATTCAGTTGAAGCCTATAGTATAACAGTCATATTTTTTAGGTTAGTAGATGCCATAAAGTAATAAACATTACAACTACACAAAGGGAAGAGGGGGACAAATCATATTTCAGATTATTACAATCTTACCTTACTGTTTCAAGTTGCATTTTAAATGCAATTTTAATAGCAGAATGCAGTTCTAAGCTCTCATTCACGAACTGAAGGTTGCCAGTTCAATCCCCACATGGTTCAAGTAGCCGGATCAAGGTTCACCCAAACCTTCCGAGTTCGGTAAAAGGAGTACCCAGCTTAGATCACTGGGGAAGTCTGCCAAAAAAAGTCACCCTAGAAGTCAGTCACGACTCGGTGCTGCCTTCTGAAAATGGATGGAATTATTTATCCGTACTAAGGATTGGTTTAATATCACTGACATGTTCAAATCCTTGATTGTCAGCCAATAACCAGTGTCTGTTGTCACCGAAGCTGTGATTTCAAAATCAGTTGGGCTGATGCTCAAAAGGCTACGAACTCTAGTTGTTGGTGATATGTAAAGCTGAATTCCTCACGCTCTTTTCTCCTTGGATAAGAACAACCATTTATTTAATCTTATCTGCAGATCTTTTATGGTAGCATGTTGGCTCATCCATGCAAGTAGCATATATAGTTTCCAGGAAATAAAAGTGTGCATTTCGGCCCAATTATAGTGGTGAGGACTGATTTACCATTCTCTGTGCTAGAACATAACATAGTAAAAGTCACTGTGGTAGAATGCAAAAATAACATTGGTTCATGTAGTCTTGGAAGAGAAATGTGGACCTTTCAATATGCAATTTCTCAACAGATGTCAGACCATTAATAAATAAAGAAGAAACATTGAGACTTTTCTTGGAGAGTTTTAGGGAATTTCTGATGTTTATCCAAGAATAAAATTATATTCATCAAAATCTAGAAATGAGTTTTCTCCAGTCCACAGGCAAATGATTTTGATGAATCACCTTGCAGTTTGTCTTCTATGCCAAATTATCACTGGATGAAACCATAGTTCTCCAGTGTTACTTTCTGGAAACTTAACATGGTCTAGCAAACTGTCCATAGGACACAGATGGTTAAGAATTAATGTATTTCCTCCCACAACAGGCAATTTGGGTTTAGAAAGAATCAGCCCAACATTTGTGGTTCACAGAGGATAATAATTACCAAGAAATCAATATATTTTCTGCAATACTCTAAATCAAGATTTCCTTATTGTCAGCAAGAGAACAAGCAGACTATGTTAGGAAGACGGATTGTCTTATTATGTCTCAGTGTACACATACAGTGATGACGGATAACTCAGAAATGATTCCCTCCAGATATATTCATGTTAAAGTAGTTATAACACACACATGTGGGTCAGGCATCCAATGGCAATTCACTGCGGTTTCTGCTACTGCTTTCCCGTAACTTACTAATTAGGTGAAGGTCACACATGGGTTTGTTAGAGTACACATTTAATTAAGTCATAATAGGCTTGTTTTTTTTACCAAAGCTTAATAAGCGCATTTATTATAACCTTTGTGCCATTATTTAATGGGATGAGAGACTCTTTCAATGCCAATTACTTGTAATGAACTAACATCACCCTGAGGGCTCTTTCACACAAGCGGAGTGATTTTCGGTTAGCTGTGTCACGGCCACAGCACGACTGAAAATCGCGTGATCGGGTGCACAAATCTACCATTTGTGCGCCCGTTCAGATGGCCTAGGTCTGGAACATATATGCCGAGCCCAGATTGCCGTCAGGCAGAGGAAGACTGTTTAGCTCTGCTAAACTGCTTCCCCCTTTCTGCCCCCTTACTGGCTCTTCACAAGAGGGCGGGATGGGAGCTAGTGTGCTAAGCTCCCGCCCCCTCTCCGCCCCTTGTCGGCTGCCAGCAATGGGAATGGTCGGGATGGGGTGGGAGTTTAGTAACTAACTCCCACCCCCTTCCATTGCAAACAGCTAGCAAGGGGCGAAAAGAAGGAGGGAAGGGGGTGGGAGTCTAGCAATCATGCTGCTAAACTCCCTCCCACCTCCCTTCTCCAGCAGCTAGTATAGGCTCCCATAGGAGTCAATTGGAGCTGCCGCCATATTCCGTTCGGGAAGATAGTTCCTGAACTAGCTTTCCTGGCTGGCGTTAAAGCATCCAGCCTAAATGTGCTCCTATGCACTATTTTGGATGGTCAGGCGCTTTTACGCTGCGGGAATGTGCCCATTTGAACTGATGCATTGTAAACCAATGCATCAGACGGGCAGCATATATCGGCTGGGTGAAAGCACGGCCGATATACGCTTGTGTTAATGAAGCCTGATGTATATCTAAGAAATGACAAGAAGCTGCAAATAAAGAACGCCTGTGCACACCTTGATTAGGGACTGCTCCTGTAATATTCTCAACAATGCAGTGCTTGAGTTTGCAGGAAGTGACTGTATTCTCTCTCTTTACTAGATCCAATCTGTAGAGTATTCCAGAGATACAAGATATTACCACAGGATACACTGAATATACTGGGGGCTCCACAGTAAGATATACTATACTAAGTGATATAATATTCCAACGTGTAATATACACTAATTGACTGTTGCCATGTCCCTAAAACATGGAAAATGAAGCAGTGGATAGCGAACCGTTCAAGCCGAATCCTCTGCTCGACAATTCTTAAAACATTTACAACCATTTTTCCAAACATTTTATGAACATTGGATCAATCTAGTTAGTCTAAATACAAGCTAGGAGCTACCATGGTGCCAATAGTACGGGATCTTTATTGCAACGAACCAAACAGCAGAATGCATGCTGGGAGTTGCCATACCCCACATATAATTAAAAATCTCCCAGTCAGGGAATCTGTTACAGCCAAGCTGGCCTGCTCTACTAAAACTGATTAGGTTTCTGAATCGCATATTGTCTCTAGGAAATTACGTCAATGTGGCTTTAAAAATAACACCCTATATTAGAGCCATAAACATTGTTGATTTGAAAACTAGAAACTACTATTTAATATCTTGTAGGTCGCATGATAGGTCAGGAAATCAGGATTTTCCTATTTTCCAGTGTAAAAAACATTATTACTAAAAATGTACCACTAATAATGCAAGACAATGTTCTTGCACGTATGTTATTGACTTGCAAATCAGCAAATGCACCATTCATTTTTCTCTGTTAACACACTATGATAGAAGGCAAACAACCACCTAGGGAAAAAACCTATAGGAATCTAGGCTGCAATTTTTTATAGTAGTGTAGTACATCCAACAGCCAAGCCCACGCTCCCCCCAGCACAGATAGCCTGCAGCAGGCTTCTAATGCAGCACCCTTTTTTTGATGGAGCTGCAGATTAAAGCCCCTTAACGTCCAACGTTAAAAGACATATGGGCAGTCGTTAAGGGGTTAAAAAAAAAACAAAAAGCTATATTCCGTCATTAACTCAATATTTTTTATCTGTAGCTCTTTACATAGAAATTTATGTTTTTGCTCAATAGTTATTGAACATTTTTAAAGAAAGTAATATATAATCTATTGTCCTAATCTATGCCCATTTTAAAGGGCTTTTCCTATTACTTAAAATTGCTCAGAAACCACTGTACTTCCTAGTTCCACTGACCAGGACCTGTGGCTGCTGCAACCAATCAATGTACAGAATATCTGTGGAACACATTTAAGTAATGGGACACATAATTAAGAGAAACTTATGGCTCAAGACTTTGGGACATTAACATAACTTCTCATTTTCCACCTCGATGTCTCTCAGATTTACTAACTTGAAAGTTTTATTTTTGCAGGAAAAGCTCTAACTGATAAAAGTATAGGAAATGAGCATATGACTCTATTCCCCAAGAACACTAATGCTAACCTTCTGCATGCTCCTACCCACTTTGAAGGTAGTTAATACCTGCTGAACCAGGTTCTCTGCTATTGTTAACTATTTGCGTCATGTTGTATGAGGCGGATTAGGGAAATAATCCATGCAGGTATTGTTTCAGTTCACCTTTGTAATCAAGCTATATGACTGTCAATTAGAGATGAGCGAGTATACTCGCTAAGGCACATTACTCGAGCGAGTAGTGCCTTAGCCGAGTATCTCCCCCCTCGTCTCTAAAGATTTGGGGGCCGTCGCGGGTGACAGGTGAGTTGCGGCGTGGAGCTGGGGGAAGAGAGGGAGAGAGAGATCTCCCCTCCGTTCCTCCCCGCTCTCCCCGCCCGCCGCCGGCCCCCGAATCTTTAGAGATGAGCGGGGAGATACTCGGCTAAGGCACTACTCGCTTGAGTAATGTGCCTTAGCGAGTATACTCGCTCATCTCTACTGTCAATGAATATGTGAATTAACTTGCATGTTTCTAGAATACTAGGACATCTCTGATCCTCAAACAGGTATTATTTTCATTAATGTCTATACATATTCATCTTACGGATGTACATTATGCTGGCTACTGTCTTTCTTGATGCCTGTTCATCCACGATTGAAGCCCCTTGATAAATGTACATAGTTGCCCTTTGTTGAACAGCTGGCCAGGGGAGCTGTTTGCGATTCTAGCAGTCTAGATCACATTGACGAGAAATGATCTGCTGGAAGCACTGGGGCACCCAGCCTTTTACTCATCATTAGAAATATCTATGTATATGAACAAAGTGTTTCTTTTATTTCCTTTGTCTAATTTGCTAAAGACAATATGTGATGTTGTCTGCTATTAGTCACTATAATATGATTAGAACTCTAATTGGGTGGTTTATGAATTGCATATGGGAAAGCTCTAAGTAATATTACATATATTTCTCTAACTCAAGCAATGTGTGCATTTTCAGCATAAGGTAAATAACCTGTGCTGGCCATTAACAGTAATGTCAAGTATAATTACCCAGTAAGCTGTAGGATATGTGAACAGTGCAGAGCAATAACCAACCCAAGTGCCATAATTTATTGCACTGTGTGCCAACACTGCTCCCTCGGGAATAACCTAGTGTTCTTACAAAAATAAAAAGCAATTAAGAGCACTTCATCTCAAACCTGAGAAATGTTTGCCCAGTTAAGTTTGAGGCTTGAAAAATACACTTCTGGGATGAATTATAATTGGAATACATCAGCAGTAATTAATCTTTTCTTCAATTTAACAACATAATATTCTATTAAAATGAGTTACATTGACTGTTTAATCATTTCCATTGCCTCCACACCCTTCTGGCTAAAATCATGCCTTTCAGTGGAGGAATGGTTTAATATATGGACTGTAAATGGAGCTTATATAAATGCTTTCTTTGTCCTTTTTATTTCTTTTACTTATATTGCTGAAGTTTTCCAACTACTCTATTTAAATCATTTCCCCATTCTCAAATGTACAGGGCTGTGCCTAGAATTTCTGCAAAGTAGGCAACTAAAATGTTAACGTTTCCAGGCCGTAGAATTGTACATTAGAACTGAAGTGTTGGGTTTAATAAATGATAATCTACTAGTACTTTTGAACATTTGAATCATTTATACATATAGATTGGCCCCTAAATCCTGTATAGTGATATATTCTATTTGGGTTTTTGGTTCTTAAATAAATTTACAAAATAGGACTGTGGATGTGGATCCGCAAGGGAGGGAGCCTTTAGGGTTGCCGAGGGTCGCGAGTGACTAAACTGCTAACAACAACATGTACATAGTAGCTCGGTTCCGGTTCTGTACCTCTACAAGACATGTCAAATGATTTTTAAACTTTATATTGGGTTTCCACATTCTTCGCATACTCTTATCAATCTCCTCTTCCCTGCGGGATGTGTAGTGAGACCGCAGTGAAGAGGAGGGGGGGGGGGGGGCACGGTTAGAACTCCACAGATGAGATTTTCATCGCTTATCCTGTGAATGGGTGGCAGAAGTTAATTTTGTTACAACCCCTTTAATACATCCCTGGCAAGGCCTAATGAACCAAATGAACACCCTTACTAGTCAACAGATGACCAATCCTTTTTTATTTTATTAAAGGTAATTATTTACCAGAAGTATTAATGGGGCCACACACATAAAAACATGGCAACTACATTAGAAATTGGATAATAAAATCTGCTTATTGACATAGTGAATCTTAATGTTCCAGTTTATGATACTCTTCATTTCCTGTTGTATTTTTACTCTTATGTTAGTATAGTTCTACCTGTCTGTGATTGTAACAACTGGTAATATAAAGTTATTGTATACAGACATGGAAGTGCTCTTCTGTGAACAGAACATGACCTTTTACTATTCAAGCAACTAAAACATTTTCTCAACAAGAAGAGTACATTTATCTTCAGCAAGAACAAGGTGATACTGAAAGAATCCTGCTGGCCTCATGCAGGAGGATTCCCATACATTGCTATTCATTTCCCACGCATCCTAGAAGGACAGCTTAGCAGCATGCTTGAAATGTTGTGACTTCTTTATCCGCACCTTGTCATGGATTCACTGAGTGACGGGGCAGACTGTGAATGGTCTGTTATCTCTACCCCAATGTAGTGTCAACATGTTTCTAGATTTCACAGTTGGCTGGACTTGTAGAATGGTCATCTGTGCTAGCAATACATTTAATATGATATCATATTCATCATTCATTTTCTGAAGACATGGAGGGTCAGACATTGTATAGTATTTGTGTATACAAGACTGTCATGGCTGACATCACTGACAAATTCACACGAACAAATATCTAGTTAGTCTTTTTTAAGAAATTGTATGCTAAAATTATTAGGCCTTGTATGTAAACACTAGTGCAGACAAAATATGCTGCAATTACCCATAGAGGTGTCACCTTTCATTTTTCATAAGCAGGTTACAAAATGTAAGTAGTCAATTGGTTGCTTTGCATGACTGCTTTACCTTTTGCCTATGATTGAAACCTGAACTGTGGAGGGTAAGTGTGCAGAGGGGTCAACCTGCACATACTCGAATGCCCATCATAAAGGGTAATACATCCCATCACTTAAAAAAATTACTGCTAGAGTTGTAAGCATTGACTGAGAATAATGACATTGTATGTTGCTTTAGTACATTTATGTAATACTCATTTTGAATACCATGGGGATTATTTAGCAAAGTTGGTGCAATGAAAAAATAGCGCAGTTACCCAGAGCAACCAGTAAAAAAATTCCAACCTTGATTGTCACAGATTCTCTTGAAAATTAAATAAGAAATCTGATTGGTTGCAATAGGCAACTACCATTCACAACTTTTCTATCACACCAGTTTTGATTTATCTGTCCAGTTATGTGAGTCTTCTATTGGGAAAATTCATGTCTAAAAAAAACTGTCTTTCTTGCCTACAGCAACCAATCACAGCACAGCTTTCTTTTCTCAAGAGTGTTATATGAAATAAGCTGTGCTATGATATTGCTTACATTTTTATTATGATTATGTCTATACTTAGTCACACACTACACTGTATGAACCCAGGCAATGTTACGGAGTCCTTTGAAAAAAAGACAGTAATTAATAGAAAGCAGATCAAAATTTGCAGCTTTGGTCTCGCTTTCTTTTGTTAATACACTACTTATTAACTGAAAAAGAAAATTACAGTTTTGAACAAGCAGAGCATTTTCTACAGTGTAGCTGGATGGAGCTGCTTGTAAAGACTCTATCTCAGGGTACAGTCTATTTAGAGTTGTGATCTTGATCTTGTTTTAAAGCCAGGAATCTTTAAAACAAGATTTGGCTGGAGAATTAAAATTGGAATTGCATATACTGCACTAGCAGCATTCACTTGAGCCTGTCTAAAGTAGGAAAGGGGGGACAATGGAGAAGCAGGCAGTGTGCAACCAGAGAAGGAGGATCATAGATGAATTTCCTGTCCTTGTCTGACATTATATTATTCTATGGGGTAGGGTGACATGAACTTCTATAAAATATCAAGAGTGCATACTTGCTCTGTGATTGCCACCTTTTTTTTTTTCAAAAAAGGAGTTAAAAGGGGAGTACTTTCTCATACTATATTCACTCCTCTATACCACTTAACACCTCAGATGCCAAGGTCAATGCTGGTCACGATGTCTACATGGTTGTACAGAAAATTAAAAGTTTTACCTTACACTATGTTGAAAGAAATAAAAAAAACCTACACGTAACTAATATTGCTGCATCTATAATGACACATACTAAAACATATTATGCTATTTATCTAGCAAAGTAAATACCATTAAAAAAAATGAGAGATAATTTTCTGTTCACCTTGTTTCTCCAAAACCGGAATAAAAAGTTATCAAAAAGCTGTATATACAGTGCTTCAAAATAATACCAATAAAAACTACCTCCTGCAAAAACAAATACTCCTACAGCTACCACTGGAAAAGTAAAAACATTCAGTGGAGTTGATTGCTGATAAAGAGGGTTCAACAAGTTATTAAATTTAATGGTTCACTTTCTTTTTCTCCCTGCACTGTGGGTGTTAATGCAATGTGCCTAACAGAGGACATGAAAAGTACAACTGTACATGTGATATTAGTTTAGTTAGACTGTTTTTATCTATAATTGTGACTTGGATAACATCAGACCACATTTTATTAGTAATCAGTGTAGAAATCCAAGAAATTCTAAAGGGTTCACTTATTTTTTCTAGAAACTGTAACTATTGGATATATGCACACGGTACACTGATACTATATTAGCGCTCTTCCTTTTTTCCGCAAGGTCTACAAACTAGGTCTGGAGAAAACAGCTTATACTTGCTGAAAATAGGGTTTTTCACAAAAGCATAGTCATAGGGGATTCAAAGGTAGCAAATACATTCATACTCTGGTATCTGAGGGGTCTCAAAGGCTGCTCTGCCATATATGAAGGACTTTAGTATTAAAACTCATACATGGTAGGGGAGGGATGTTATAGACTATGCATTAGGATTAGAGATGAGCGAGCATACTAGCTAACGACAATTACTCGAGCGAGTATTGTCCTTAGCGAGTACCTGCCCGCTCGGAAGAAAAGATTCGAATGCCGGCGGGGGAGAGCGGTGAGTTGCAGGAGTGAGCAGGGGGTAGCGGGGGGGATTCGCCGGCACCCGAATCTTTTCTTCCGAGCGGGCAGGTACTCGCTAAGGACAATGCTCGCTCGAGTAATTGTCCTTAGCGAGTATGCTCGCTCATCTCTAATTAGGATCCATGAGATTCAAGTTACATATCCCAGAAATGTGTAGTACATAAATTGGCACATACTTTGCATTAGTAAAAATATGCTTGTGTGCCATGTGTCAACCTTATTGTGAATCTCCTAGTCTACTAAACTAACAGCTATATCCTTTTCTTCTCAATTCTATGAAACTTGCATGCAATTTGTCTTGCCAACATGAACTATTGCATTCAATACCTGAATGTTTTCTTTTTTTGGTTACTATAAGAGATCTCCTCTGGAAAAGCTACAATGACACAATGTGAATTCAGCTCATTTGTTACACACAACTCCAATAAGAAGGTTTAGCCAAACACCAAATAAAATACAAAGTATATATGACATAACTGTCCCCAAGCTAATGATATAAGTTAATAAACTCCATTCACAATATATATGTTACTGACTAATATATCACTGTTCATATAGTCCACTCCATCACATCATCTATCAGCCAAACACAGGAAAAGGAATAATCTCCTAAATTAAAAGTTCTGGGTAGATTTGGGGGTCTGCTCACTCAGGAAATATCAACAGGCCTCTCAGGTGTTCATTATCTAGTGTACAAGTGGCTTTCCCCAGTCTCAATTCTTCCATATGTCTTGGCCAATTGCAAACTGGGGGATTATACAGTCATATACTGTATGAAAAAATCCACTTCAAGTATCATTACATTTCTTTTATCCTTGATTTGAGCCACGAAGAAAGACAATAAACATCATTACAAACTTTGGAAGTATTATGGATGGGTAGAGAGAACTTGCCATGTGAAAATTATCCAAAGCATGTCAGAGCCTCAATAATGCTGAACCCTACAATAAACTTTTAATATAATAATTAATGTGTAAATGAATTCTAACGCTGCTGCAGATGGAGGACAATATTTTACCCGGCCACTCTCACCAACATTGTCATTAGACAAAACAAGCCATTCGACTCCTTGATGACAGACCCCAGAGGTTTGTAAAACTGCTCTACTTATCAGCGGTGTTCCACATTGTAAACATGAGTTCCTTTTTGGGCTAAGCTTAACAGATTTCCAGGTGGTTCCTGCTTGTAAAAAGGAAACTCAGACTCAGGGCGGTCCATTTTAACAGCTCCCAGCTGCTATAAAACTTCTTTATTAAACTAAAACCTCTCCTCACTTGTTGTATAATTTATATTCACTAAGAAAAGTGACTTCAGCTATTATGACTGGGTGACACATTAGCACAGACATTAGAATATTCATATCACTTAATTATCAAAACAAAGCCAGTGGAATAGATCGCCACTGGTTCTCAATATCTTTTCAAGTGACGGAAAGAATTAAGTGTGTAAAAAATAAGGCAGAAGGGAAGAAGGAAAGGGTGTGGTTATATGAAAGGAGGCATATAAATCAAAAGGAGAAAGACAAAAATGGGAGAAGTAAGGCCGAAGGAGGAAAGGGTGGGGAGGAAAGGAAGGATATGGTAGAGTACTTAATTCTTGGAAGGCACCGATTCCTTGCAGAGATTCAGCTGGTACAGAGTATTTAGGGAAATACATTGCAAAAAGATCTCCTCCAGATGAAAGCCATCTCTGCAGTGCCACCAATGGGTAGTTACCCGATAAGTCAATGTCTGATCCTGTGCATCCAATACAGACAACCAGAACCCTATTTACAGTGTAGCTACATGTAGGTGGCAGTGGGGAGCAATTATATATTCCTTCTGGGTGGAAAAGTGATGCTTAGAGCATCCTTACATAGGAATATTTTATATTGATAGCCTCCTCAAAAACAGTAATACAGATGTAACAGAGTTTAGCTTTTCTGTGAGGGCTTGTTGTAGTAAGTTATCTTACTATGAGCCACTGATAAGCTATTGGATCTCTTATCTTAACACAACAAAAACCTTTGTTTGGTAATTGACAGGGTGAACAAACTGTGGCATAGAAAGTTATAGTAAAGCCCCATTTACACAGGGACAAATGCCCAACACTTGTCCCCACATGTACTCGCTTCCGTGCTGTTGCACAGGAGCAAGTATCGTAGACTCACAGCGGGGCGGCTGGAGGAGATTTCACTCCTCGCTCTCCCCGTCCCTCTCCATTCACTTAACACAGCGGCCGTTCAGTACTGAAGGGCTGCTGTTTACACTGAACGATCAACATTCAGCTCATCTTTCATAGTTAAAGGCATTAAAATCATTAAACTTTGTTGGATCTGTATTTTATAGCAGACGGGGAAAAGGCAAGGTTTCCTTTAAGAAAGAATTTCCATCCTCCTATTGTAATTGATGGACGTGAAATAGAAGGTCTTAGTATTGAGTCTTGTGTCATATTAGTTAGAAAGGAGCATAGGTTAGATTTCTCCAAGGCAATGCATGTCACAATACGTGGAGACATTGTACCTATTGGAGATGAATTACCTATGGAAGACTATTATGTACAAACAGAAGTAATGGGACTGATACTGAACAGTGCAAATAGATACATCAATGCTTACCAAGGTATGATGGAAACTAACCTGATCAAATGGGTGATGTGGCTTTAGTATTTGTGACAATTTATGTTAAAAGCTAAAATATTTTTCATTGTCTTTGCCCTTTTTACTGTGATAATACAAGGGGGTTTAGGAAGACTATTATTCATATTAGGTGGGTTTCACACAGTGTTTACCCACACTCTTGGTGGCAGAATTCCAGTCCTGCCCTCCGCAGCTGATCTTCATCCTCCATTGTCAGTGATCAGCGCCCACCCATGGCAAAATAGTGGGTGCATGCGCATAAGTTATGTGCCTAGCTGCTTTTGGCAGCAGTTGGCACCTAACCACCAAGAACCATTGTCATTGGTCCCTGGTCACATGCATTGCTATGATACACCTATGACAGCGATCCATGTTATTTGTTTAGTAAATATAGCACAAGATTAGTGCTGTTTATTTCTCTCCCCTCACTGAGTGCAATTCTGAGAGCAGAGCGATGCAGAGCTAATAATCTTGTGCGATAGTAAGTTAGAGTTGAAGAAAGTACCCTTCATTACCCATCCCCACCCCCTTCACTCACAGAGTAAAGAACACCCCTGTTCACTTTTTTTCTCTTCTTTTTCATTTTTTTTTTTGTTTGGTGGGTCGTAACACTGTTTAGGCACCATTATGCTACAACGGGCATTAACCGCTGAACCGCTGTTTATTTTCTTCATTAATATAAAAAGGAAAGTAGCGTACTGTTTAGTAGTGTATGTCTACTGCCGTTTTCTCAATAGTTGTTTTTTCTCTTCATCTTATTCACTGTTCCTTACAAAAGAAAAGTTTTAAAATGGTAGGTAGGAGGTATAGAACAGAGCAGGACTACGCATTGCCGTGCTCCAGCAGTTCTGGTAGCGATACGGAAACTGCGTCAGAGGCAGAAATAAATTCTAGCAATGACACTAGTTCTATCGCTAGCCCTGTGGTGGTTGAGCTAGTTGTTGAGTCATCAGGGCCGGGTAGTACAATGCCTCCCGCAATTTGGGAATCTGCAGATTCATTTTCACCTCCAGATCCCCAATTTGTAGCGGATCCAGGTGTAAGTGTGTTTGTTGCTAATTTTGCCTCTTTGATTTTTTTAATTTATTCATCAGTGATAAAGTCATGGAATTAATTGTCCAGCAGACCAACATCTATGCTAGACAATTTATTGAAGAGCATCCCACCTCTGGTCTATTCCAGACTATGGACCGCCACAAGTGTCCCAGAAATAAAACTATCATATTGTTAATAGCTTTAGTAAAAAAAAAAGTCTTCCATCCGCTCGTACTGGCCTACCAGTGCTGTGTATGCGATCCCTGCATTTGCAGCGGTTACACCCTGAACCCGCTTTGAAACGGTAATGCATTTCTTCCATTTAATTGATAATTTTCAAGTCTCCTCAAGAGATGGCCCTGCCTATGATTGAGGCCCTAATCTCTATGTTAAAAATCTGTCAGTTGATGAGTCCCTGATAAGCTTCAAGGGCCGGCTTTCCTTCCGGCAGTTCATCCTATCCAAACACATCAGGTATGACATTAAATTATATAAGGTGTGTGAGGGCACAACAGGCTTTAACTGCAATCTGGGGATTAAGATGGTGGTGCCTGCCTTGATATATTAAGAAAATCTGTAAATATGTATCAGATGTTCTGAGGGAGAAATTATATGAACTGGTACTGTGTTTATACAGTATATTATATAAACTTATAGGCATATTCATATATTGGGCATTCATGTCATATCCACAGGTTACACTAAAATGTCTCAAAGGTGTTCACTCGAAGTCTTGGACCTTCACCTATTTGGTGAATGATTTTCCTGACTTATATTAGTTATTCCTGTTCCCAACATTCTCAATACAGTTTAATAAGGAGAGGCACAGATGTAGCAAAGTTCAACTTGAGAATGAAAACATTAAGAAAAAGTTCTGTGCCTTTTTTTAATACATTTTCAGAGAACTTTGTTGTGTTGTTATAAGATAATAACCAGCTTTTCAATGGCTTAAGATAACTTGTTGCAGAAACTGATCACATTCAAGTAAAGCTTTGCTTATCTGTAGCTGCACACCTCTCCACTGAAGTCTAACGCAATTACGGAAAAAGCCAAGTACGCATGCAAGACTCTTCATTCTCCTGATAGTGGAGTACCTCATGGGTACATCCCAAATACCTAAGATGACAATACAAGTTGCACTTCACTAGGGATCCAAATGCAACTCAACCAGGAGCGCCACATCTCCATGATAAAATTTAGCACACCATTTTTATTTTTTTAGATGAAAAACAAGTAGACAGATATAGCGCGACCAACTCCCAACCTGTATAAGACTTTGTAAAGGTGTTTATTCATGCTCAAATGACATAAAATCATAACACTGATGTATGTAACAATCAAATGGAGTCCCTCCAGAATTCAGCCCCCATCTTCCAACTGGAGCTTCGCCTTTAGTCCGGGTTCTTCCGAGACATAACCTCTGACACCACAAGAGATGATATATAATGCTTATTTATAATCCACGTACTCATTGCGCTATTTCGGGATTACTGGCTCTCATAAATACGGTAAAGGGTACTGGAGGCTGGTTGGGTTCCGTGCGTTCGGTGGCAGATCTGCTTTAAAGATCTGTTATGGTCTGTGTGTGTCTGATTTAAAACTTAAAGGGCTTGTATATATACAAGGCAAGTCAGTCATTTCCTTGCATGCAGCTAAGCTGCAATTCCAGACAAATTGACAGTTTTATTTTTTAACAGAGTGACATATTTACTTGAGGAAGAGATGTATTCATTAAGATGTACTGAAGTGCTAAGTAAAGGCGTTGTCCAGTACGGAACATCTATTTTCACATACTATATTAGAGAAGTCTGCATTAAAGGGAACCCTTTGAGCCTCATAAACTACATTATGGGGTTCGAAGATGGGGGAATGGAGGTCTGGGGAGCTGTGTCTCATACTCACAGGGTGTTATGTCCAACCAGGACACGCTAGATCCATAACCTGAAATACACAAATGCATGTTAACAACACAGACTACCGCAACAAGGAAAACACTGTCCTTCAAGACCCTTAGGGAAGGGACCTGCCTATACGCAGGTAACCCGCGCTGAAAAGGGTGAACCTGATCATGTACCTCGGCCACTAGCTGACCCTACGTGGCATAGGAGAAAACTACAGCAAATTAGATGAACAGATAATAACCACTGTACTTAGCTTTGAGAAGACTCAGACAAACAGGACATCCAACTCCAAGCTCTGACTTCACCCAAAGCCAGGGAAAGGCTGAGATTAAGCAGCTCTGAGCTAAGCACCAGGCCAGGCTAAATAGACCTGACAAATTACCCACAGGTGAGACCAAGCATGTCTCACCCAATACTACTCCCACCAAAGCCAGAAGAGAGAGACGCAGATACAAAATTATTTAGAAAGGAAGCGAATTCAGAATCGTGTCAACCTTGGGACTCCCACTCTAGTGCTGTGCCCCTGAGAAATGAGCACACACACAGCATGACATCAGAAAACTGTGTGCACATTTCTATGGGAAAGCATGTGCACATAGCCTTCTGATAAGAGTCATGTGCGCACGTGCTGATTTCTCAGGGACAGATCGGTGGAACTGGAGACTCAGTGAGTATGAGACACAGCTCCCTGAACCCACCATTTTCTCATCTTTGAGCCCCATTGTTACGATCATGTGGGCAACAGAGCATGGGGCCCACATGATCGTGACCAAAGGGAGGGATGGATACACACAGGGTTCGGACAACTTGCCCTGTGCTACAAGGGAGGATGACATGGCCCTACCTAAGCGGGGACATCGCCCCAATAAAGGGCGGCCCAGCGGTCTTCGGATCTGGGCCCTAGCTGATCCTAGGAACCACGCACCAGAACAGGATACATACACATGCCACATGACAGGGACACGTGGACAGAACAAGAAGACACAGCATACAGCAGCCAAAATGCAACCACTAATAGCAGATAGTAAGCTGAATATAAATACCAGGTATTAGTTGACATTTTGATCAAAATGTGGAAGCTAGCGGGCCACTTTACGGCTCCTGGCTATACCGCTAGTCCCTACACTAACCAGGAGTCCAGCAGCACCAGACACAGATCACACAGCAAGCTGCGAAAAGGACAGAACAGAGCACAGATCACACAGCCAGCTGAAATAACATGACTGCTCGCCCTGAACACTAGACAAACACTGACAGGAGCAAGATTTATATGTGAGCAAAGATCCAGGGGATTGGCTAGCAGGAGAACACCACACCCAGCCAGCTCATTTATTCAACACCTGTGAGCTGTGCTGCTAGAAACCCTAGTACTACAGGTCCCAGCAGCACAGCGTAACACCCATAATAGTTTGTGTGGCTCAAAGATGCTGACATGTTCCCTTTAAAAGAGGGGAATCCACTGTTTAGAATCCTAAGGGCAAAAATTAAAAGCACACCTGTGCAACACTTCACTAGCTTACTTCGTGTTTCTGTGCTGTTGTAAATGTGTGGTGCCTGCAAACCCACAACATCAAATCTAAGCATATAAAACAAAAAAAATTTCTGCTTACACACTTGAAGCTAATATGCGCCAAGACCAAGCTAACACATACGCATCACATGTAAGCTTAAATGTTTTTGTTTAGGATCCTCATCTCTTGGAGAGGAGAGCAGGTTTAAGGAGCATCTCTCACTCTGCATTACATGGCCATCCCATTAATATAAATGGGCACTATGTAATGCTTGATTTTCTCTGTGGTGGAATTGCAAAGAAAGTGATCTCTTACTGGCCACAAATTACAGTTGATTGGGGAAGGGGCGGGGAGGTGTGAGGAAGGGGACACATTACAATCAGTTTATTGTCCTGATGCCTATCAATTAGGGATTTTCAAAAGTGGAGAACCCCATTAAATATGTAGAACACATATCTACATGTTACTGGAGAATGTTGTCTTTTCTAAAAGGCTTGTATTGATACTAAAGACTTAGAAAAATAATAGGCTAATCCAGTGGCTCTCAAATTATTTCAACTCTGGGAACCCTAAAAATATATAGACCCTACATTTTTCCTGTCTATTGGGTGTAATGCAGTATTAGATCAGACCCCTAACCATAGCTGGGCTAAGGATGTAGATACATATATTAAAACCATCTACATGATGTATGGATCGTCAGTATATTATCTTTCCATCATGGGCATGAACGGTGGACAATCACAAAGGAGAACCAATGCACACAGATGTTTTGTATATATCTTATCTGGAGTATTCCTAAACTTTTCTTTAAAGATCTGAGCTATCTAATTAGGTATTGGATTAATTTTCACATTAAATAGTGTTAGAGAATTCTACCGGGATCTGTTGTATTACATGGTTTCCAGCAGCATGGCTCTATAGGTGATGTTGATTGAGCTGGCTGGGTGTGGATTGCTCCAGTCAGCCAATTTACCAGGTCTCCTGCTCATATACACCAGCTCCTCTGCTGTGGCTGCTGGCCTTTCCCTTTTTGTTCAGTATCTTCAGTGTGAACAGTGTCATGTTCCTGTGTGTCTGTGCAGTTTTCTATATGTGTAGTGTGTACTATGTCCTGTTATGGATCCTTAATAATTTAGAACCAGGTAGGTCACTAGGTTCCAGCGCAGGGTTGTCCCTGTTGGGATGATCGCCCGCATGCAGGCAGGCTTTTCTGGGGTTAGTTATCTTGTTAGTGAAGGGGCATGCAAGACGAGGACCCTTGAAGTGGGCTCATGGGCACAAGTATCTTGGTCAAAATATGAACGAATACCTCGTACAGTCTATAGTTATTCCATCTGGCTGCGTGTGCCGGTATGCGGGTGAGTGTTTTGAGCACTGATTTATATATGTCTGCGAGTATGAAGTCGGTTTTGCAGTTCTGCTTTTCTGTCTGAGTTCACCTGTCGGCGAGTATGAAGTTGGTTCGCAGTTCTGCTGTTTGATCTGAGTTCGCCTGTTCATGGTTGTATTTGACGTAACAAATAGATTGTAACAGATCTTTTTAAACTTATCTTATTTTTATATTTAGTTTTACAATCAAAATTTGAAACTAGACGGGAGCGTCCCGTTACCTCGTAAAGCAACACAAGAGCTGGACCCACCAAACACTAAATGAAAGAAACATGTGCAGTCACTGACAGCTTTTCAACAGAATGCCACAGCAATGATTTAAGTTTATAGCCAAACACACGTATTTTATAAGAAATCTCTCAAGCATTGTAAATTCCTTACCCACATATGACTGACATGGCTTCCTTGTAGTGTAGAGAAAGTTAATATTTTTGTAGGCTCATATGTCAAGAGGTGTTGAAGTGGTTTTTTGAAAAGAAAATGGTGAAAGAAATGCAAAGAGGCTTTAATTCTTCCCAACAGCCTGGAATAATTAGGAGTTAAGAAAGAGATCTTCTTTGGACAACACTATCTTAGGGAATTCCTTTTGCCTAAAAGCATTACCTGAACTGGTAAATGAACCCTGAAGGTTAATCTCAGTCCATGTCCTGTATAAACTTCAACAGTTGCGTATAGTCGCAGCATACGGAATGCAACCTTCAGAGACAAATATTAGCAGTCGGCTGGAGTAAGAGCTCATTGACTTTCAATGTGATACTATGTCATAGGATGCTACATTTCTAACAAGAAAGTGTATCACGTTTTCAGACTTATAGAGCCACCGCACTTAAGTTGAAGTGCTGATATTGTAAATAGAAATTGTCTAAACGGTTCAGCCACATGATTTTCTCACAAATTCACAGAATGGGATTGCCAACAGCCAAAAACATTTGAGGGAGATCAATCAATGCCCTTATAGCAGTTTTCTTGTGCAGTTGTTTTTCAAAAATGACTTTCAGTAAAGACTGTTTGTTAAGAAGTAAGCCTTCAATTCACTGCAATGTGCATCGGATTTACTCCCAATGTTGACTGACATTTGTTTAACTCTTTTCAATCCAATTTTGGATTCAGGGCTTCCTAAAAGGCTTTCTCTTTTTGCTGTTATACAACGGTGCCATCTGCTGGCTAAAGCCAGTGTGTATGCGCCAGAGAGGCTCAGACAGCAGAGTGGCTGGCAATAGATGTTAAAGGAGATGTCTCGAGGAAGCAGTGTTTTTTTTTTTTTGCCCAGTCCCCCTAATTAAACATACATTACTAATTACCCCTGTAAATTACTTTCCTAGCTGGTTTCTACTTACCGTTCCAGTGTTTCAGCAACTTATAAAAGTTTCCCCAAGATGGCCGCCGGCACTTTCCCCGTCGCTCGCTGCAGCCCGACGTGCGCGCTCCCGAGACGCTGCCAGCTGTGTCTCCATGACAACCGGACGCCAAGCAGCCGCCGACCGGACGCCCCGCAGCCGCCGACCAGTCACCCACCGCCAGGCAGAAGGTAACCGGCGCAGCCCCCCCCCCCCCAGCGACAGCCCCCCCCCGGCCTAGCGCTAGTTCCCCCATCACATCGGCAGCCCCCCCCGGCGCAGCGACAGCCCCCCCCGGCCTAGCGCTAGTTCCCCCATCACATCGGCAGCCCCCCCGGCGCAGCGACAGCCCCCCCCGGCCTAGCGCTAGTTCCCCCATCACATCGGCAGCCCCCCCCGGCGCAACGACAGCCCCCCCCCCGGCCTAGCGCTAGTTCCCCCATCACATCGGCAGCCCCCCCGGCGCAGCGACAGCCCCCCCCCCCCGGCGCAGCGACAGCCCCCCCCCCCCCGGCGCAGCGCTAGTTCCCCCGGCGCAGCGGCAGCCCCCCCTGACCCATCACTTACCTGGGACGCTTCTCGGGGCTGCTGGGCTGGGCTGGGCTTCTCCGCTGGGCAGCTCCAGTTTCTGCACCTTCCTCTAACAGAGGAAGGTACAGAATGGCCGCTCCAGCGCGCTCCCGAGCAGTGACAGCTCGTCTGCGCATGCGCAGAAGAGCTGTAGCGGGGAGCACACTGAAGCGGCTCGTGCTGAATGGAGAAGACCGGACTGCGCAAGCGCGTCTAAAAAAGCAAGCTGCCGGCGAATTTAGACGGAACCATGGAGACGAGGACGCTAGCAACGGAGCAGGTAAGTGGAATAACTTCTGTATGGCTCATATTTAATGCACGATGTATATTACAAAGTGCATTAATATGGCCATACGGAAGTGTATAACCCCACTTGGTTTCGCGAGACCACCCCTTTAAGAATACCCTGTCGGACATCTTCTGACATTGGAGCTGTACAAGCTTCAATCAGAATGTAGAAAGATGTCAGACAGTGGATTGGAAAGGGTTAATACACTCATTTAAAAAAAAAAATCAAGCACCTAGCAGGTATTGTTGGAATCGAATGAAACTTTATATGTGTAATTGTAACATTGATATATGTAAGTGGTTATAATATCAAAAGGATAATTTATTGCAGAAAACTGAGCACTTGAAGGGAGGCTCTAGTACCCTGTTGTACCATCTCAAGCTTGGATGCAAGATGTGACACAAGTAGGCATAGAGGATTACAGGTTCCATATGGCATCCTGCGGCACATTTGCTTTAACTGAGCCCCTAGATTGTGCAAACTAATAGGCTGTCAAAGTTGGCATCTCAGATGGTCCCGTACATGTTATTATTGATAAATCTGGTGACCGGGCAGGACACGGAAGTGTAGCAATGTTGTGAAGACATTCCTGTGATACCTTTGCTGTGCACAGCTGATCATTATCCTGCTAGAAAATGTCTCATGGAAGCCCTGCCATGAGAGGCAACACATGTGGCTGCATGCTGTCCTGAAATTGTGCCTGAGCTGTCATTGTGCCTAGTACCACTACTAGGTTTGACTGACTGTTGTATGCGATGGCCCCCCAGATCATCACATCAGTAGTGGGGGCAGTGTACCACTCCACAGCAAAGGCCGCATTGAGGCACTCACCCCTAGGTCTTCGGACATGAACTCGCAGTCGTTAGTGCCCAAACTAATCATAGATTCATCACTGAAGACAACCTGGATCCACTCCATAGCAGTCCAATTTCATTGTTGACGATGCCAATGCAAACTGAGGTGATGGTGAGTGGGTGGCAAAGGCAGTGCATGTAGTGAGCGCTGTGAGACTAAATGTCTTTTAGCCAAGCACCTGGGGAAGGTTCCCTTAGACTCAGGGCCTGCAACGATGGTGCCACCTGGCTCTAGATGGTGGACAACAAAACTGTTGGAGTTGCCTGTGTTTGTCAGAAGATTCTTTCTACTGGTGGTCTGTTGAGGGTGCCCTGAGCCTGGTTGCCTTGTATGTGTGCCCTCACACATCCACTGGTCCTAACACCTCCTCAGTCTGGTCACAAAGGTCCAGGTGGCCAACTATTTGTCAATATAACCATCCAGCTTCTTGCATTCCAATAAGATCCCCCCTCTCAAACTTTGTTGAATGAGCGAAATCTGTTCGATTGCATCGCAGAGGAATCTAGTTATTAACACAAGCAAAATAAGAGGTTTACTACACACAGCAAGCCTCTGAGAGCCTTTTTCAAACTACTTTTAGGGCCTCAAGTGGCAAAATCATTCATCTAATCCCGCCACAACTCTAATCATTTGCATAGCTACCTGAAATGCAACTGCATGTCAAGTTTTGCAGCAAAACTATAACTCTAAACGAGCGTGCTCGCTCATCTCTAATTGCAATGTTATAGAGACACCAAACAAATTTATTTATTTTGCAAACTTTTTAAATTTTCATCAATTTCTACTTTCCATTGTTTTTAAGTAGCAATAAAGTAATTATCTATCTTTTTCATGAATACGTACTGACCTATTTCTTTATCTCCATACATAATAGGCACAGGGGAGAAAGTTAATGTGAGCCTTGTTTTAGAACATAAGTGAACTTTAGAGCTGGCTCAAAGTGTATGTGGATCTTTGAGTGATAGTCATAGTGGGTCTCCTTTCAATCCCACCTTTGGTTTAATAAGCTTACAGGATGTTTCCATGGATCGTCATGCCCAGCAGCTTCTGGCATATGTCCAGGTTTGCCTTGTGCTGATGCTGGTCAGATTGTAAGAACATGTCCCTGATTGTGATATAAAAGTACATCCCAAGGCAGGAAATACTAACACAATACCGACACTAGACTGATTTGATTTGCTTGTCAATAGCTCAGTATTTCAATGTCTCAAGTGTGAATGCCTAATATACTTAATATACTGTAAATGTTTTAAAGAAGACCTGTTATCTACTCATGTAAAGGGGGCCAGCTAAATAGCTTTGGCTATGCTGACTCCAAAGATCCCTCTATTTTGCTTTCACGCCCTCCCATTCCCCTCCAATTGGAGTAGAGGGAATAGAGACATTGTTGGATTTGTCAGGGCTGTAGCTGCAAAGCTATGCAGCTGGCCCCACTGACATGAGAACAAGACAGTTCGTCTTTAAGGAGTTCTCAAAATATGATCTTAAACTTTCTGCAAAACAAGTGAGTAAAATGTCATACAGAGGTGAGGATCTTAAGTGGTAAAGTTTGCGTATGTCCTGAATCATACCCACATCCTACCAGAAACCACATCATTTCCTTTTTTTTTAAATAATACTCAGGCCAGGCAATGATCCAATGGCTGTATTAACATGGGCAGAACATGAAACTGATTTTTCTACAATATTAAACTCCTACAGAGATGACAATATAAAAATATTTGTAATGCTGAACGTCGTATTATTTTACTGTTCTGCAGTATTTCACAGCACATGAAAATTGTTCCTAATGACAAAAGTTAAAGAGCAACAAACTTTTCATTCAGGCAAAGCTATAATAATTCAACATACTACATGCTTTATCACAAAGTGTACAACGAAGACTCTGTTCACATTACATTTTTGTCTTCGTTCAGTGGTCCTGTCAAAGTGTAGGTTGAAAATCCTGAAAATGGAACTCACTGGACGAAGAGTAGACAGAACATATCTCGAGCAATAGAGGAAACCTCTGAAGTGGAGACCAATAGGTCTCCGTTTCAGCAGACTTCCATTCATGTCCGGTATTCTGTGTCAGAAAGAAGAGTGTATACTTTTTTCTTGCCTTAGAATTCTGTATATAAAAGTACAGTCTTCTTAATTCATCTGTATAGTGGGAATAAACATATTTACACATACCATTCTGATAGAGGTGAAAAGGACACTCTTGTCTTCAGTCAGCTGAATGGAGCTATGTAGATATGTTTGAAGTATACGCCATGAGCTTCACTGGAGGTATTTAACAAACATGATCAAATGCAGTCTACAACAAAGCCTTATATATGTTAGGCGATGGGTTATAAGCTGCTAATAGGTCTGTGGGAAGTTCTAAACTCATCAGTAAAGTGCAAACTGCCACTCAGAACACATTCAGGGCAGGGATGAGAGGCAGTTGCCTAAGGTGTCATTGAAGGAGAACAGTAATTATGGGTAAAAAAACTAATAGTCTTCACCACAGAATTTTTCACTGTAGCAGTATTTGTCTATTTTTCAAACACTAAGCCCTTCACAGTTATAGACCACTAAAAGATTCAATCTTTATTAAACAAACGTTAAAATAGGGGCTAACATGGACAAACTCATATTTAGGATCCTCAATAACTAAGACAGGCCAATCTAAGTCGATTTATGAGGATTCCAAATGTATTTGAGCTCACCCTATTCAAAAATTGATTAGGTAGCCCAAGTGGCGTAGCAATGGACTTGCTCCTTCAAGGCAATCAAATCCAAATTTTTCAAAACCAACAGCAGTACCTGTACTGCTGTTGGTCTTAAATAAAAAATGTGTGTTATCGCTCCATTAACCTTAAACCGTGCAAATAGCTTTTCACTTTTATGCCCACCCTGGTTGGATAGTTCATGCAATTGCATGCACTGTCATACTAAGGGGGAGATGTGATATTGACTCTATTGTTTCTTCGCTGTAATAGAAGTCAATTAGACCCCTGGTTATCATATGCTTCGGGTCTCCATTTCCCTCAAAACTTTGAAAAATTTTGATTTGATTGCCCTGACAGTGCAAGTCAATTGCTACGCCACTTGGGCTATCAAATCAATTTTTGAAAAGGGTGAGCTCAAATACATTTGAAATCCTCATAATTCGACTTAGATGGGCTTGTCTTAGTTATTGAGATCCTATGTAGAAGTGAATGTGAGTTTGTCCATGTTAGCCCCTATTTTAACGTTTCTTTAATCAAGATTGAATCTATAAAGTGGTCAATAAATGTGGGTCTTCACCACAGAGGTGCGGGTTGGGTATGAGCTAGGCTTGCGAGCAGAGCCTGCTGCATACAAGGCAGCTGGCATCTGTTTAGAACAGCCAACATCTGCAGCAAATGGAAAATAAAACAGGGCTCCAATGTGCAGGATCCCCTTAAATTGAAAAATAATAGGGAAATATGCACTTATCTGGTGGAAGACACAGACCACACACAAGACAGAAGTGCTGCTGGTACAGCTGGAAAACTACAAGACTCACTAATTACTGAACTTACTGGTGCCACTACACCTACAGGGGAATTATCCCCCACAGGTATCTCCGATGCAGACACTAAAGAAATGACAGATATTTTTCTACAACTGGAAGATGCATGAAAGGAAGAAATATTTAATAATATTGACTGCAAATTGCAGACTTTTAATAATTTAAAAATATGAATAGGACTGCGGGCGCCAGTGGTGCCAACTTTCCTTAATCGTTATTTCAGTAGTAAATGGTCAGAGATTGCACATTCCTGCTCCTTGTCCCTCATGAGACATATATTACATAAACAGAAAATTCTTTGCACTAATGTGTTGAATAAAGCCACCAATATCTTTGACAATTTTGGTGTATTTGAGGGTCACCCTTCTTTCATTTGCTCACCTCTACCAGGGAGCAGATCAAGGGGTTTGAGATTGAAATTATCCTCAAAAAAAGCTTGCAAAATTATCTAGAGACCACGAAGAGCCTTTCGGCTTTGATGATATCTTAGCGAGTGACAATAACCCTGATTCAATTAACACTGTGGTGACTACAAATGCTACCCAAGGTTAACACAGGGCAAGAAATTCAGCCCCTACTAAAAAGAAACTCTCATGAACCCAGGGTTACTAGAACTTCAGCCAAATCAATTCATCCACCCTTAGGGCCTATGCAAAAAAGATACTATTGCTGCTATTCCATGCGAATGATGTGGGTATGACAGCCATTAGTAGTTTACAATCTGAAAGTAGCTCTAGTTCCACCTCTACAGTCTCTATTTCTTTTTTTTAGAACTTCCCCGTTAGCTTCATTTGCAAAACTTACCAAACATTACTATGGCCAAGCAATCCACCTCCATCCTACTTCTTCTCATCACACTATAACCCAATTATTTCCCACAAACCATCAGCTCACATCAATAAGAAAAATAGGAGGTGAGGGTGTCAAAGTGGGAAGAGACTAAAAACAAAATCAACACTCCCACCAAGAAGAATCGAGCGTCACAGTAAACCTATTTAAATTTATCAAAATATGTTTTGGATCAACACAAGATATCCTTGTTGTCCATGGGTCTGTCTTACTGCTCCGCTGTGCCCTTGGACAATTTCCAGCTCTTCCTAGATCTTAACACCTTTGTCCACAAATTGACTCTTACCAGACATTATACCATTATGTCCCACTCTGGTGAAAGGGACACTGTCACTGATCTTTCCAATACTCTAGCCGATACCATTATTAGTGTAGATATGGCACCAAGTCACTTTTTGCTTTATTTAATAATGATTTCTTTATTAAAATTATTTTTGAAATAATTAGCATAACAAAACAAACTTAAAGGGGTTGTCCCGCGCCGAAACAGGTTTTTTTTTTTTTTTAACCCCCCCCCCCCCCCCCCCCCCCGTTCGGCGCGAGACAACCCTGATGCAGGGGTTAAAAAAACAAACCGCTCAGCGCTTACCTGAATCCCGGCGGTCCGGCGTCTTCATACTTACCTGCTGAAGATGGCCGCCGGGGTCTGCTTCCTCCGTGGACCGCAGCTCTTCTGTGCGGTCCATTGCCGATTCCAGCCTCCTGATTGGCTGGAATCGGCACGTGACGGGGCGGAGCTACACGGAGTCGGCATTCTGCACGAGACGAGCGGCTCCATTGAAGAGAGCAGAAGACCCGGACTGCGCAAGCACGTCTAATTTGGCCATTAGACGGCGAAAATTAGTCGGCTCCATGGGAACGAGGACGCTAGCAACGGAGCAGGTAAGTATAAAACTTTTTATAACTTCTGTATGGCTCATAATTAATGCACAATGTACATTACAAAGTGCATTAATATGGCCATACAGAAGTGTATAGACCCACTTGCTGCCGCGGGACAACCCCTTTAAGAAGTAACAACCAGTCTAAAACAAAGACTTAGTAGACATATCACAATGTGTAAAATTATGGGTGTCAGATCGCTTGCACAAGAACGGATTAGATTCCGCAATTGTCAGGCAAGATGCAAGAAAGATATGGGAGTAAAGAAATGAATAAGAAAATTGGATTTTATCTGGAGAAAAAAAGCAAAGAGTCAGTGCAGGGTCACAAAATGATGTGATATAGTATGAACAAAATCAAAAATCCTATTCCAAAAAGAACCACCACATATGGAAGTAGGTACCCTGGAGGCCACATCCTCTCCAACATGTTTCAAGAATAGAATTGTTCATTTTGGTGAGTTTAGCAGGAGTTACAAACCAACACATAAATATGTTTTGCAAGGACTCCCAATGACGAATTCCATGTAAAACAGTCCATGACAGAGCCGTCCTCCATTTGGAATTGATGTTTAAAGTCTTGTTACCATAGTTGCATATGAAGAGATTGGCTTTGAGAAGCTAGGGGAAAAAAGGCATCATAAAAGATGGAAATGCCCTTGGATGCCAGAGAATAAATAAAATACAGTTGGCTTATGAATATCTAGGGATTGAAGTGTGTGTTGCAATTTTAGAAAGGCAGAAGACATACTACTAGGCATTGAAAATGACTTACACAGATCGGAACAAGAGATACTGATAAGGAAACATAGTATGTAAGGCTGAAAAAAGTGTGCATCCGGTTCAGCCTATTACCCCCCAATATTGATCCAGAGGAAGGCAAAAAGAAAGACATCCAGGCTCTTGAACCCTTTTAACGAAATTTGCCATCACCACGTCTTCAAGCAGAGCATTCCACAGTCTCACTGCTCTAACAGTAAAGAACCCACTTTTATGTAATCTCTTTACATAGTTTTATGTGATCTGCAAATATTGATATTTTTCTATGCAATCCTTCTACCAGGTCATTAATATATTAAAAAGAATAGTGCCAAAACAAACCCCTGTGGTACTTCACTAGTAACAGTGACAATCAGAGTATGTGCCATTAGATAGTATGTAATGGCTGAAAAAAAAGACATATGAGCATCCAGTTCAGCCTATTAATGTTAATCCAGAGGGAAAAAAAAAAAAAACAATGAGGTAGAAGTCAATTTTTCCCATTTAAGGGGAAAAATTCCTTCCTGACTCTAATCTGGCAATCAGAATAATCCCTGGATCACCACCCTTTTGAAGTTATTAGCGATTATAACATATAATATTTTATCACTCAAGAAAGACGTCCAGGCCATTCTTGAACACTTTTATCAAATTTGCCATCACCATGTCCTCAAGCAAAGAGTTCCATAGTCTCACTGCTCTTACAGTAAAGAACCTCCTTCTTTGTCAGTGTAGAAACCTTCTTTCCTATAGGCGCAAAGGATGCCCCCTTGTTACAGTCCTGTGTATAAACAGATCATGGGAGAAATCTCTGTATTGTCCACTGATATATTTATATATGGTTATTAGGTCGCCCCTCAGACATCTTTTTCTAAACTACATAATCCCAATTTTGATAACCTCTCTGGGTATTGTAGTCCACCCATTCTGTTTATTACTTTAGTTGCCTGCCTTTGTATCTGTTCAAGCTCTGATATGTTGGTGTAGAAAGAGAGGCTATTTGCACAAGGCACGAGAAATTAATCTTCTGAAAAAAATTTATAATTTCTTTTAATTGGGGTTGATGCATATTTGTAGCTTCTCTTAGATTGTAAAGAGAGAAGCAATATGAGGCAAATGCATTAGCAATTTCTTGGGGATGAGTAAAGGCCCATTTAGGCAACGATTATTGCTCAAAATTCGCTCAAACAACATTGTTCTGTCTAAATGTACTGCATTCGTGCACTGTATTCGTGCACTGTTCCTGCATTATTCGTTCATCGCTCATTTCTAGCAAGCTAGAAATAAGGGATGACTTATCAGTGCCGCATGCTGATTTTCTCAGCAGGCAACATTGATAGCATTCTTTCAGATGGTATATTTCTGGGACTTCCCAGCGGGATACCAGCTGAAAGCTCAGAGAACAAATAAGCTGTTAGTGTTCCTACTGTTTCATGGAGCTAGCAGCTCAGCAGGAAACTGTGAGAACAAAGCATCTGTTTGCATATACAAAACAGCTACTTTGTTCTCTGTGTCCCGCTCCGCCTGCATAACTCTTTAAGAAGCTAATTAGCTATTTAAGAGTTATGCAAAGATGATCGCTCTAAACTGTCACTCAAACTGTAGTTTGAGCGATCATCTTTCAGTCTAAAGGCACCTTAACTTTATGCCTGTTAGAGTCTAAGAGATATCTAATCCTTTCCTTAGATGTTAGGCTTTTAAGCTGTTTGGCCATTAGTGTCCCAGTATGGTTATCATGTGTATAAAATTGCATTGTCATCTTTTGAAAAACAATATCATGTTTTACCACCAAAAGATTCTGAAGTTTATCCCACAACCTAAATATTTCTTGTGTTCTTTGAGGTGTGGGATTAGCATTACTAGGGAATCAATCGTATTAATTTGAGTGGTGGGGAAGGGGATTTAATTCTTCTTCTCTCTTTATTTTAGCCCTAGAACAGTATTTTATAAAGAAACCTCTCATATAAGCTTGGAGGCATTACACACTGAGAGGTTTTGAAGTTAGATTCGTGTTCCGAAACAAATCAATTCTTGAATAGGAAGGATGACGAAAAGATAAAAAGGTATAGTCTCTCTTAGAGCTATGATGACAGAACCAAAAATCACACAGTTCTTCTTTCTGCAAAAGCAAGACCACAGGGGAAGGTAATCCAGATTCAGACGTGTAATTCTCCCTTCATACAATGCGAACGGCAGCTATTTCTTACAGCCAACACCCAGAGGCAACAGGTCTGATAAGCTACATGACTGATCGGAGCTGTTAACCCTTTAAATCCCCTAAATGTCCTGTATGCGCACCCCCCCCCCCCCCTTTCTGATGAGATCACAGGGAGCCGTTCGGGTGTCATAGCAGCCGGGGGCCTTTTGAAAGGCCCCAGTTGGCAGGAGTATCTCAAGTGGGTACTCTGCCTACAGCCTGGGTCATAGTGGTGAGTACTCTACCCAGAACAAGTGCAGCAAGCGGATTACACAAAAGATTGTCAGCGGTAATGATGGTGTAGATGTCATGTCATGCTGGTGCCTTTTAATGTAATGTACTATTGAAATAAAAAGACCAGTTCGTATAAGTAGTAGTAAACAGAAGGCACACAGTTTACTTAAAGCTGGAAGTTTGATGATACAGTGCAGAGTTGTCAATTGAACACTTGGTAACCATTTCAACACTTCTTGGTCCCTCTAGATGAAGTACAATCTTCCCTCAACTCTCTTTCGCTTGAGGGATAAAACTACTGAGCTAAGGTCCAAGCTTGTGACATTGGAAGGTTACTTGTGGAGGAATGCAGTAAGTGAAGTAAGCTATTCTGTGGTCTCGCTAACTTCTGCTTTTGCAGGGACAAGATAACTCACAGTTGAAAAGACTGCTCTTCATCCTGATTCTGCGGTGTCTGTCTAACCTGGTTTAGGTTCCCACTTAAGCAGGGCGGAAAAAGATTCCCCGAAGGCTGGCTCCACGAATCTAATCCTAGCTTTAGCTGAAGAGGACTCAGCCGAGGTTAAGCAGAGCTTGACCGATGCTTAGCTCAGACTGGCTGGTCTGAGCCTATGCTCGACTCTCCTCTACTCCCTCTTCCACTTTTTTTTCTACCTCCTCATACACTGCCTTAGGCCTCAGCTTACCCTAACTCAATGCCCTAACCTATCCTGAGCTAGACAGGGATGACTGGCAAGACACAGAACAGGCTAGGATGAACCGGGCACAGACAAACAGGTTAGCTGACACTAACACCAAACAGTGACCTTTTGATGATCTTGGAGAATCAATACACATACCTCAAACACAATTAGCAGTACAGACATACACGCATAGACAAACATTGACATTCCACAAGATGTTGCTAACTAAGTGCTGTGGAGGCCTTAACTACGGGCCAATACATTAGCAGAATACCTATCAAGGAATGTCCTTGGGGTGGCTTGATAGACTGCCTGTCTGATCGCAGTATGTGTGGCATTACATCATACTGCAGGAGCGATCAAACCATTGCAAGTTGTTCTCTCCTCTGGGGACTAAAAAAGAAGTGAAAATAAGATTAATAAAGTTTTACTACGTATTAAAAAAAGCAATAGTTTAAAAAAAAACCAAAAAACAGTTTTCCATATTTATAATAAAAGTATCTAAATCATGAAACAAAAATACATATTTGGTCTTGGTGCGTCTGTAAAAGTCTGATCTATCAAAGTAATGCATTATTTACCTCGCACGATGAACGATGTCTGAAAAAAAAAACAAAGAACGCCATAAATTTGCTTTTTTGGTCACCCTGTCTCCAAGACAAAATGCAATAAAAAGTGATCAAAAATTCACATGTATTCCAAAATGGTACCAAACGCAAACTACAGAATATCCTGCAAAAAAAATGAGCCATCGCACAACTATGTCGACGGAAAAATAAAAAAGTTATTGTGCTCAGAAGATGGCGGCAGAAAATAAAAAAAATTGAATAGCTTTGATATAAAATACAGCAAAAAAAACGATATAAGTTTAGTGTCATAGTAATTGTACTGACCCATAGAATAAAGTTATGTCATTTTTGTTGCAGTTTGTATGCCATAGAAACAAGACGCACCGAAAGATGGCCGTATTTTTTATTTTTTTCATTTTACTCCACTTTTTTAAAACGTTTTTCAGTACATTATATGATACATTAAATAGTACAATTGAAAAATACAACTCGTCCCGCAAAAAACAAGCCCTCTTACAGGTACACTGATGGATAAATAAAGAAGTCACAATTTTTTTGTAAATCAGATTTTAAGATTTTTTAACAATACAAGGTTATGTCCCCTGACAGGGGGTAGATTTTCATTAGACAATAAACATAATATAATGCACATATTTGCGGATCTCCGATCGTCGGAAAGATGGACTGTTTTAGCAAGGAGATCTTCCCTTATGTCTAATCCTTATATATTAACTGTTGAATTAAACCTTTTGAAAAAGAGAAAAAGAGGGGGGGGGGGGGGGTTATGTCCGAGGGGAAGGGAAGGAAAAGGAGGGGGAGGGGAGGGGGATATAGAAGCCGACGACATCTGCTCACCCCACTGATGTCCACCACAGAAGGCCCGTCGGAGTCGGGTTGACGTTACCAGGAGCGATCCAGCCAGTCCCAATGTCCGAGGTCTCAACCAGCCTTGGTCCCCATTCCACCCCATAGGGCGGGAGGGGGATGCGTCTACCGTCTTAGTTTCCTCCATGGGTCCCATGTGATAATAAAGTCCTCTTGTGTGCCTCTATTCCAGCTAGAGAGTTCCTCCAGGTTGCAGATTGAGTCCACCTTCATTTGCCACTGTTTTAGTGTAGGGGGTTCTCTTTGGAGCCATTTAGTGGGTATTAATGCTTTTGCTGCGTCAAGTAGAAAAGCGATTAATTTATCTTTTCTGGGATGAAAATCCCGGGATGGCTTCCAGAGGAAAATCATTTCCGCGGAGATTGTCAAATCTGTTTTGAGGGACCGTAGTACTTTTTCAATGTCTTTCCAAAAGGGGGCTATCCTGGTGCATTCCCACCATATGTGCTTAAATGAGCCTTCCTCAGTGTTGCATCTCCAACACCTGTTGTGTGGAGCAAGCTTATAAGCGAAGAGCCATTGAGGGGTCTTGTACCAACGTACAAGGAGCTTGTAATGGCTTTCCTGTAAGAGTATGCATTGAGATAGGCCGAGTGATGTTTGTAGGATCACTTTTATGTCTGTTGGGGATAGGGATATATTTAATTCTTTTTCCCACGAATTTAGGAAGTTTGGTTTGTATTCTACTGGTGTCGAGATAAAGTTTCTCCTTATGAAGGAGATTGTCTTGTTCCTCGGGGAGTTCCCCGTTACTGATTTCTCGAAGGGAGTAGCGGGTCTAGTAGATCTGTATTTCTCCTTGAAACCATCCAGGACCTTGACGATATGAATGCTTTGTAGGAAGGATAGGGATGTTTGTGGAATTAATTCCTGTATAATTTCGGGCGTTTTTTTGTGTGCTAAAGCTTGTAGGTCTGATATTCGCAGGTCCCTGAATTTTGCCCACAGGCTCCTAGTTGCTGAATCTGTGGGTATGTTAAGCAATTTTTGGGCCAATCTCAGTGGAGTAATGGGAGAGGGTTCGGGGGCCAAAGATGTTTTCAGTTTATCCCACGTTTCGCAGGGCCCTCTAATAAGTGGATTAAAACTTTTGGACCTGTACGAGAGTCTGCGGGGGAACCATAATTCCTCTAGGAGAGAGCTACCATGTGAGAATGTTGCTAAAGAGAATAACATTTTGTCTTTTGTTGGATGAGTCAGGTTCATCCAGTATTGAATTTGGGTGGCCTGGTAAAAGTCGTGGACGCACGGCAACCCGATCCCCCCCCTCTTCACGTCTTTTAATCATAAGGCTGTATGCCAGGCGGGGTCTTTTTTGCTTCCAAACAAAGTTGGAAAAAGTCGCTCTTAATGCTTTGAAAAAGGTTTGAGGTAATGCAATTGGGAGCATTCGGATTTTATATAGTATTATAGGCAAAATGTAGGATTTTATAATATTTTTTCTTCCGAACCATGAAAGAAATGGTATATCGTACTTTTGTAGCAGGTTTCTTATATGCGTCAGGAGCGGTTGGAAATTAGCATTATATAAGTCTTCTGTTCTCCTTGTAACCTTAACCCCAAGGTATTCTATGTAGGAATCTGACCATTTGAAGGGTGAGCTGGCTTTCAGGGAGTCGCAACTTGTTGGGGGAACTGAGATATTGAGCATAGTTGACTTAGAGAAATTAATTTTGAAATTAGATAGTTCTCCAAAGAGATTCAAGACTGAAACCAGGTTGGGTATTCCTTTTTCTGGGTCCGAGATGATGAACATAATGTCATCTGCGAATGCAGCAGTTGTTAGAGTGATCCAGCTTTGAGACCGTTTATATCTGGGTTCAGTCTTACCTCCTGCAGAAGTGGTTCCAGGGCCAATACAAAGAGGGTGGGTGATAACGGGCATCCCTGGCGTGTTCCATTGCGAATATTGAAGGGTGGGGATAGAATATTATTAATTTTTAGTCTTGCATGGGGGTCTTGATACAGTGAAAAGATTGCCGAGATAAACTTGGGAGGGAAGTTAAATTGGGCTAGGACCCTCTCCATGTAAAGCCAGCTCACCCTGTCAAAAGCCTTTTCGGCGTCAGTCCCAATCAGGGTGACAGGAATGCCGTGGGCTTGGGCGCCTCTGATTGCGTGTAATATTCTGAGGCAATTGTCCCTCCCCTCTCTCCCTTTTATAAAGCCTGCTTGTTCTCTGTTTATTAAGAGGGGGACTAGGCTTTCCATTCTGTTGGCTAGGAGTTTTGCCCAGAACTTTACATCCACATTGATAAGAGATATGGGTCTGTAATTGCCACACATCTCCGGATCCTTTCCCTCTTTGTGCAGTAGAGTAATGTGGGCCTCTTGAGCCTGTTTGGGTAGTGTGTCGCCCATAAGGAGAGCATTGAATAGGTCTTTTAATTTTGGGGCTAGAAGAAGTCACAATTTTTTAAAAGGGGGGAGGATAAAAAGAAAATGGAAAAAAAGGTGCCATGTCCTTTAAGGGTTAAAGTAAGAAAAGGTTTCAAAAGTACAGAAAGATCACATTTTCATTAAAGTACTTATCAGTTAGGTATGAAAACCATTCCGGCAAGCAGAGGACCATTCTTGTGTAATCTAATTTTGATTGATTTCTGCGGTTATCTGTCACTCATAAATATATAAAATAAAAATAGAAAATATTTAATATGTATTTTTAGTCATTTTATATTTACCAAATTGTCAATGATTTATTGTTCCATATTTCTCTTACGGTTCATATTTTCTCTTTGTTATATCTTATTGTGCCATTTGTAGTATATATAATTTTATATTTTTATATATATGGTATTCTTAATTGCCAATAATGTGGTGTAATTCAACACAATTAATTGTCTTTTCTAGTGTCTCCTCAGTCTTCTAAGAGCACTTCTATATGTTAATTTGTGCGCATATACACGTTATTGTATCATTATATCATCTTCCCACACACATCCCTGCTCTTATTGTATTGGCACTTATATGCATTATTTTCTCCATTATTACATTTCTCACATACCACTCCCCACACCATATTAGCACTAACCCACACCTTCATTCTTAATTTCTCTATTTATTCTTCCCATTCCCCACCTTTCAGCTGTACCTTTGCTATGTAATTAGATTAGTACATAACATTGTCTAATCATGACAATTCACTCTGCCTTCATATCTAACGAGTCTACTGCTTTCTTGTCTGATGGGAGTAATCCTTAATAATTCTCCGATTTTAAGAACTCACACTTAGGGTGCATTCCCACGAATGTATATCGGCTTGGTTTTTACGCCGAGCCGATATACGTTGTCCTCGTGTGCAGGGGGGGGTGGAAGAGCCAGGAGCAGGAACTGAGCTCCCGCCCCCTCTCTGCCTCCTCTCCGCCCCTCTGCACTATTTGCAATGAAAGGAGGTGGGCGGGGCTAATTCTCAGAACTTAGCCCCGCCTCCGCCAATAGTGCAGAGGGGCGGAGAGGCGGCAGAGAGTGGGCGGGAGCTCAGTTCCTGCTCCTGGCTCTTCCATCCTCCCCCCCTGCACACGAGGACAACGTATATCGGCTCGGCGTGAAAACCGAGCCGATATACGTTCGTGGGAATGCACCCTTATGTTCACTACCTTAATGTCCCCATTTAGACAGGTCAGTCGACTAAATGAATGCACGATATTACTGCTAGCTTGTTAGCGCTCGCGAAGAGCGTTAAACAGGCAGATTACCACTGATTTCTCACCTAGCGATTTCCATTAGGGGAGTGTTTACACTCAGTGATCCAGTGATGATTTTCATGCTGGTTGAAAGTGAGCGACCAACGAACTGTAAACCAACAGCGCACAATGGCTGTAGATTTAGACGCGATGATTATCATGTATTTCGCACAATAATTGTCCCGTGTAAATGGGCCTTTAGTCTACTATAGTTTCAACATACATTGTATTTAACTTATGCACTATTGAAATTATTTGTTTTATCTTATTACTTTCATCTGGCATACATCGCGCTCGACCACGCTAAATTTCTGCATGTCATCTCCATAATGCAGTGTACTTTTAGCCATTTTTATGTTCTCCTAACCTAATTCATTGTGAGCGTTATTTCACGTTTTAATACTATAAATTTAATCTGTATTTGGTCTTGCATATTGTCTTTTTAACCATTAGTCAATTAAGCTTCTTCAAGTGCCACAATCAGATGACCCACGCTTTTCTGTGTTTTTAAATTCTTGCTCAATTGTCAATTCTGTGTGGGCTTGAGAAAGGAGTCAGTCCAGCTCTAACACATTGCCATTAAACTTTCTTTATTAGGCCTTAGTCAGACCGGCGTTTTTTCACGCGATTTGCGGATCGCATGGTGCGCGCAAGTCGCCTGCAAATCGCCCGAAAATCTGCTCCTAGCCGCGTTTCATTAGAAACGGGCCGGAGCTGTCCAGCGCATTGCATTCAATGGAGACGGCAATACAGCCGTCTCCATTTAAAGCAATGCGCTGCGGGCGAGCCCGGGATGAATTGTCAGTAAGGGCTTAAATATATAAGCCCTTACCTGCAATGCATCCTAAAATGTGTAAAAATAAAAAATATATATGCACTTACCTTCTCCCGGCAGCTGGAGCTCCGAGCGGCCGTCCTGCAGTGGGTGTGAAGGGGGTGTGAGTCAGACCTGCCCCCTGATTGGCTCAGCGCTGAGCCAATCAGAGGCATGCCTCACTCACACCCATTCATGAATTCATGAATGGATGTGAGTCAGACCTGCCCCTGATTGGTTCAGCGCTGAGAGGCAGCAGTCACTCACCCATTCATGAATTCATGAATGGGTGTGTGAGTGAAACTGGCCTCTGATTGGTCAGGCTGTGACCAATCAGAGGCAGATCATTCAGCAGGCGGGGATTTTAAAGCCCCGCCGGCTGAATAGTGCCGAGAAGCAGTTCAGGAGAACTGACAGCGGCCGCGGCTGGACTCCCGCTGCAGCGGAAAGGTGAGTATACAATTTTTTTTTATTTTAACACATTTTAGGATTAATTGCAGGGAAGGGTTTATATATTTAACCCCTTCCCGACAATTCACCCCGCGCACGCCGGCAGCCCATTGCTTTCAATGGAGCGGCTGTATTGCCGCTCCATTGAATTCAATGGGCAAACATCGTTCTTCTCTGCCACAGCTGTTCCAGCTGTGGCAGAGAAGAATGATTTGTCTTCTGTATGTTCTCAATGGGGTCGGCGCTGCTGCCGCCGGCCCCATTGAGCGCATATACAGAAGCGAACAGGAATCGCAGATCGCAGATGGGTGAGATCTGCGATTTTTTGTTCTATAATTTATCGGACGAGCGCATAAAAAGCGCTCATGTGTCCGATACCATTGCAAAGCAATGGTTTTAAAAAATCGCCGGACGCATGCGCATGCGCAAATCGCGGCAAAAAAACGCCCGTCTGACTAAGCCCTTACATAGTGGTTTCAGCAGTGCTGATCTCTCCTCCTCTGTGGCTCCTCTGAATTTACCGTTAGCAAATGAGTACAATTGTAGCAAGCCCAGACCGCAGGAGCAGCTTACAGGAGCGGTCAATGCTGGCCCAATAAAATTGACAAAAAAAGTGATTAAAAAGTTGTATGTACAGTACCCAAAAATAGTAGCAATAAAAACTGTAGTATATCCAACTGAAAGCAAACCGTTATGGAACTTCCAGAACTGGCAAAGAAAAATAAAAATGGACTTGTTTAAAGAAGGGATTTTAATTTTTAAAAGTAGTAAAACATAAAAAAAAAAAAAAAAAAAAAAATCTATAAAAGCATGGTATCAGTATATGCAATTCCAACAGCCCTCACTATTACCTTGTTACAAGGAATGGGGCAGGGGTTTGTATAAATCACCTCAGGTGCACACCAGAATTAGTGCCTGACCCACAGCACTCAAATATGACCAAGTCCCATTAAGGAGTTCTGGCAGCAGACAAAGGCTAGTCCATAGCCGAAACATTGCAATTCCTGCTGTTTTGTATATGACCAAGGTGGAATAAAGAAGCCCAAGTGTGGGTGATTGATAGGCATCGCTGTCTGCTGACGGAACTTCTTATTGGGACTTGGTGATATAAGCACGGTATTGTTGTAATAGTACTGACATCTAGAATCAAGGGAACAAGTCAAAGTGCTAACAACCACTTGTTCGTGAGTGTTTCATGCTCCGCCCCTGATAACATGACAGTGACATCATCGTAGGTCCTACAGCATAAAACATGCAGAGCTTGACAGCAGAAGTGTGCTGACAGGACCTGTGATGATGTCACCATCATGTCATCAGTCACCAGGACTCTGACCTTCACCCCGATTAGATGACAGTCACGTCATCACAGGTGCTTCACTTTATTAAAAACCTGCAGAGCCGGACAGCAGCCATGTCCTGACCGAACCTGTGAAGATGCCACTGTCATGTGATCAGTCAAGGCTCTTAGCTCTGCCCCCTGATCACATGAGAGAGATGTCATGACGGATCCTAAACCAGCAGAGGCTGATGAACAATGTAAGTAGCAGAGCCGCGTGTGCTAGTAGTTAATGGGTTATATTCTTTCTACTAGCAATCATATGCAGTGTCTAAGGCCATGCTCACACTAGAATTTTTGGGCTGATTCAGTCTTATTAAAAATGGAAATTGGCAAAAATTTCTGTAGGATGAGGACAGATGGAGATCTTATTCTCCTTTAACCCTATTCTCCTTCTCTGGAGGGGAAGGAAGGAAGAAAAGCAAATTCAGTCATTAGCAGTATTGCCTTGCAGTGCTGGAATCCTAGGTTCAAATATGGCCAAGGACAGCATCTGCATGGAGTTTGTATATTTTCATTGTGTTTATTTTTCTTCTCCTTCTCTGGAGAAGGGAGAGGAAAGAAGTGTGGTGACTCAGTTGTTAGCACTGTTGCCTTACAATGCTGAAGTTCAAGGTTCAAATCTGACCAAGTGTGACATCTGTAAGGAGTTTTTCAAAGTTGATGTTGCCCTTAATGAGATTTGAACCTAGGACCCCAGCATTGTAAGGCAACAGTGCTAACCACTGAGCCACATTTATTGAAGAGCCGCCGCTACCCCCTGTCCTAAGAGGAGCAGAAAGCCATGTGGTGTGCATGCTCAGGAAACAAAACTGGAAATGAAAAATGAAGTGCATTCCAATTGCATCTGTTTCCCATTGACTAAAATTCCAATAAAACAGATCCATCTATTTTCATGTTTTTAACTGGAAGCGAAGGCGTAGCAGTCTACACTTTTGTTCCAGTGTAAAAATCGGAATGGAAATGGAAAATACAGGAACGGATTGAAACGGAAGGTCTTCCGCTTCAATACATTTCTATGGGCTGGAAGCAATGAGCTAAGCGATTGTCCATCTTTCAATCATCTCGTTGGTGGGGCGCATTTTGCAACTCCTTCCTTGAGCACAGAGAGATCATTTCCTGTGTTTCTTCATAACAGCCAGTTATAGAGCTGTCATAAAGCCTACTCTATTAACGCTCTTTGAAAAGACAATAATTTTAGTCATACATATGGCAAATCTGTTAATACAATTACCTAATATAGCAGTGCAGGTGTTCTTTATGTGAAACTAGGTGTATCCCATTTTTACTTATGGATTACCTGCTTTCTTTTACTTGAAATTTTAGATTGAAGCTTCATTTAAAGGGGTGGTCTCGCGAAACCAAGTGGGTCTATACACTTCCGTATGGCCATATTAATGCACTTTGTAATGTACATTGTGCATTAAATATGAGCCATACAGAAGTTATTCCACTTACCTGCTCCGTTGCTAGCGTCCTCGTCTCCATGGTTCCGTCTAAATTCGCCGGCAGCTTGCTTTTTTAGACGCGCTTGCGCAGTCCGGTCTTCTCCATTCAGCACGAGCCGCTTCAGTGTGCTCCCCGCTACAGCTCTTCTGCGCATGCGCAGACGAGCTGTCACTGCTCGGGAGCGCGCTGAAGCGGCCATTCTGCACCATCCTCTGTTAGAGGAAGGTGCAGAAACTGGAGCTGCCCAGCGGAGAAGCCCAGCCCAGCCCAGCAGCCCCGAGAAGCCTCCCAGGTAAGTGATGGGTGGTGGGGGGTGGGGGGCTGTCGCTGCGCCGGGCTGCGCCGGGGGGGCTGTCGCTGCGATGGGGGGGCTGTCGCTAGGCCGGGGGGGGCTGTCGCTGCGCCGGGGGGGGGCTGCCGCTGCGCCGGGCTGCGCCGGGGGGGCTGTCGCTGCGATGGGGGGGCTGTCGCTAGGCCGGGGGGGCTGTCGCTGCGATGGGGGGGCTGTCGCTGCGATGGGGGGGCTGTCGCTAGGCCGGGGGGGCTGTCGCTGCGCCGGGGGGGGCTGCCGCTAGGCCGGGGGAACTAGCGCTGGGCTCCGGAACCTAGCGCTGGGCTCCGGGGCCTTCACCTGGGCTGAGGGTCTAGCGCTGGGGAGCCGGGGGCTAGCGCCGCTTACCTGCTGCCTGGCGGTGGGCGTCTGGTCGGCGGCTGCGGGGCGTCCGGTTGCCATGGAGACACAGCTGGCGGCGTCTCGGGAGCGCGCACGTCGGGCTGCAGCGAGCGACGGGGAAAGAGCCGGCGGCCATCTTGAGGAAACTTTTATAAGTTGCTGAAACGCTGGAACGGTAAGTACGAACCAGCTAGAAATGTCATTTACAGGGGGGCTTAGTAATGTGTGTTTAATGGGGGGGACTGGGCAAAAAAAAAAATTAACTGCTTCCTCGAGACATCTCCTTTAAGCTTTAAGAATTACAATGTTGTCTCCTACTATTAGTTATGTCATAAATTAGACTTTGGTGTATCTTGATGGGCATTCTACATTCGGGAGATGGATGACTTATGTCCTTATTTTACTAGGTACAACCAATTTCTTTGGAAGGAAATCTTTGATTTTGGCAGGTCATTTACTGGCTAACACAGTACCAATTAGTTTTCTTTTTACAAAGCAATAGAAACAATTAATCAGGTTCACGGTGAATTTCCTAGCTGACTGTTTAGAGTGAACCAAGGCTCAAACATTAATAGTTAAAGTCTGAAGCTTTCACATTAAAAGTTTCTAGAACGACTGGAAAAGCAGAGGTGAACAGCAGATTAGAAGCAATTGATGCGTGGAGCCTGCAGATTCATTTTTCCTGATATATTTCAACCAAATTTATTTAAAATTGGCCCTTAAAGGGGTTTATCCAGGTCTGCCATATTGATGGTCTATCCTTAGGTCGCTTTCACAGGACCTGATTTGGATTGTGGAATCGGTGATTGTCACCTGCGCAGACGATCCACGGTATTGACAAGACCTAGTTTTGGTCGAAACGTCACAGCTATATGCCGTTTTTACTTGAAGTGGAATAAAGCTTGTCCTTTTGGAACCTTAAAACACCTTTGTGCTGCTAGCATACATCTTTTCCTGCTCTCCACGGTGGCTTCACAACTTCAATAGGTTGGCTGGCTGGTTAGCTCCTTCACCATCTTCCTGCTCCTGCATCCCCCAATGCTGCATCAAACCAAAATAGGTAAGTATTCAATTTACCTTCATTTTAATCCTTTAGATTTTTTTTTATGTCCCAGAAAACTCCTTTAAGGCCCCCTGACTTCAATTTTTTTGACAGTATTATGATCGTAAAGGGATTGCTTGCCCAGAATTTTAGTTTTTTCATACTAATTGAAAGAAGATTGACAATTTATTGTTCGAATCAAAAAATTTTTGACTGTGGCTTTAATGACATAACGCGGTCACCCATGTTGCTTGCAGCTTTGTCTGTAGCAATAAGCTTTATAGTACAAACCTGGGTAAAGAAAACTGGTGTCGGGAATTGACTTATTAACTTCTATGTGTGCCCATTCTAGGCCTGTTCTGTGACTTGTGCAGAGGTCATTGTACAGGGAGGGGTAGGAGATGAGCTGTGTCTTTCACGTAGTTGTGAATGGTGGGATTCTACATTATATATGTACAGAGAGTACCCTTTCATTGCTGTCTTATCTGTAAAGATAACAGAATGACTACTAAAACATTTTCTCTACAGAACAGTAAGGCTGGGTTCACACAGGGCGGATTCCCGCCAGAAATCCCGCGGTTTGGCAGCAGCAAAAACCGCGAGATTTCCGACGGGAGAACCACCGCAGAAAAACCCGCGGCGGCTTTGAAGCGGTCCGGCCGCTCGCTCTTTCGCTGCGGCCGGCGCTCCCATAGAGGAGAGCGCGGCTGCAGCGGAAAGAAAAAATAAATAGACATACCGCATTTTGTAAAGCCGCGGCTGCGGTCGCCGCTGCCGCAGTTCCTGCCTGACTTACCGCAGCGGTTTGACCGTCCCGTGTGGACGAGATTTCTGAGAAATCTCGTCCACATGGCTGGCTAAACCCCAGATTAGCGGCCGCAGGCGGATTTGCCGCGGCAAATCCGCCCTGTATGAACCCAGCCTAAATGTCAGCCTATTGTGAGAGGCTCATAGGTGAGCATACATTTTGGGAAATACATGGAAAATTTGAAGAAAAATAAAAACAACAACAATTTTGGAGAAGCAACCAGTATAACAATATATGGGCCTGGAAAGTGCATGGACCCATTGACAATTTGAAACATATGCAATAATACAGTGCATATCAGCAATATGTCTAGGGGAAAATTCCTCCAAAACATGGCACGCAATGATGCTTGACAATTTTTTTTTTCTCATGGATTCAATCACTAAAAAAATTTTGTGGAAACCTGGATAAATTATGATTGCTGTATTCCAAAACAGCAACACTACTGTGTCTGAATCTTATGGCAGTTTTTAAAAATTGCCCCTGTTTTTGCTGCTTTAGTGGCAAGAAAATGATTTCAGTTCCAGAACTAAAGGGGTATTTCCATCTTGGCTTTTTATAGTTGAGATGGGAAACCCCTGCTATAGTTACAGACCAGCCGGCCAGATCCTACGCTAGTTCCCCAGATTACACTGCGCTATATTTGTTTCTATATCTATCATTCACTTTACTGAAGGCTATGGAAACAGCGGGTCAGGTTTTCCTCAAGATGGGAATACCTTTTTAAGCCATTACAAAACACCCCAAATCCACTTGAAGTGTAATTTGACATCAAACCCAGAACTTTATTATACACTTTGTTGTCTCAATCAGGGTAATAAAGAACACACAAAAGATTCCAGAGTGTGTGATGGTATGTTGTTATCTACCTATAATTCTCCATTGACTGCCACAAAATAACCACAAAATTAATCAAACACCAATGTAGTTTATTTACATCAAGCTTTGAGATGAGCACTTGTTTGAAACAAAACATTTGATACACAAGAATACCTGGTAGTCCAATGTAAAAATCCATATAAAAGCCATATATAAATCCAAGCAGACATACTGTTTCAAATGTTGCTATCTGATGTGAAGGGTCTGGTTTGCCGAAACACCTCACCGTGTGCGTTCTTTTCCCTTGTGTACGGAGAACACATCATCAGTGCATCGTGCAATAACTGCCTAGCTTATGCTGGAGTCCTTTATATCCCTTTCAGTTGCAGTGTGTTGAACTAAGGCTCCTTTTATAGGCGATTTCTCATTCGCTCGAGCGAATGAGGACAGGCTTGGCTCCTGCAGTCTGTTTATACAGGCAGATAAATCGTTCAGTCGACTAAACAATCGCTGTACACATACAACGTGCGAACGACTGTTTTCAGGCCTGCAAAAAAATGAATGATGAACGATAAGCGAAAAAATTCGCTTTTGACATTCAACTGTTGGCAGTGTCTACATTGACCGATTATTGTTCAAATTCGCGTGAAACAACGATTTCTTTTGAGCGATAATCATTTTGTGTAAAAGGGCCCTCGGTGTGGAAGTAGAAAAGATCTTGCTCACTGCATGTATCAGCGATTCATCTTTACCATAATCTTCCCAAGGGTGACAAGGTAAAATCAGCAAAGTATTAGCACCGCAAATCAAGAAAAAAAGTCTAAACACAGCTTCGATTTCAAAGAGAATATCTCAGCGCAGACACAAGGGGAGTCCCAAACCTATTTGTTATGGCTCCACAATAGAGTCTCTTAGTGTTTTTTTTTTCTTTTTTCTTTTACTACTTAAAAACTAAGTCAGTTGTCTTAAGAAAGAGCTGGATAGTAGGAATGTAAAAACAATTGAAAAATAAAAGAGGAGCTTCAGATGTGGACAGGCTCAACCAAATGCCATCACCTTCCAAAGCCTCAGTCAAGTCCTGTGGGCTTAACGTAACTGGCCAGGTCAAACCACCAAATGCCTTTGCATGCAATTCTGCTGTAAGGAGACAAAGCGAGATTGTGTGTGTTTAATGTGTATCAATTACAAACAATAACAAATGAAAGCAATCTCCCTAATGAGGGACCTCATCGCCCTTACTTGTTAAGAACGAATTCCAGAGGTTGGAGACTGAAAAGCAAACACTGTAACTTCCTTCTGCGAAAGTCAGACGCGAAAGGCAGTGAGCTCCAGCTCTGTGGCCACTTAGAGGTGCTAATGCCCATTAAAAAGACTATAAATACAGAGTTCAGGTTTATATACAATAAAATATGAGAATGTAAACCAGAGACGTTGCAGTCCTCCAAATGAATATGAGCCGTTGCAGGTTTGCTTAACCCCTTCACAAACCTTCATAGTGGTGGGCACGTGCTACAAGGTCAAAGGCAGAGAAGTCTTTTTGTAGATGGCAAAGGGAGCGCTTGGTAAACGTCGTCAGCCTTGTTTTATTCTCTCAATAGCTCGTCATATAAAACGCAGTGAACATCTTTCCACCAGTCCGGAGGATCAACTAGCCATCAGCATGTGAGGCTCACACACGCAGGTCAGTTATTTAGAACACAGATTGCCTGAGACCTGTTAGGGGAAAGTATTAAGGGAGATGGCTTATTAGATCTGGAAACTTTGGAAAGTTTCCCAAATCATTCAAGAATGCAAAGACTGAAATCTCAGCTGCATGCATGAGAGGCGTTGTAGTTAAAAGAACATATGAAGTACTTTATGTCAGACGTCCTGCTGCTCTTGTGTGGAGCTGAAATCACTGCAGTTCTGTTCTCCGGCTCTGGCGCGCTCTTCCCTTGCAATTCTCTTTGTTAAGCCGCTAAAATACTTCTCGCGGAAGGAGTTGTGACCTTGATACAGTAAATAGTGGCCATCCTCTAAATGTGCATACTGGTCCTTGTCCTGAATAAGAGAATGTACAAAAACAAACACGTTACGAGAGAGACCTGTATATACAGTAAATATAGCCGTATGACTTTCATTCAACTGTTTTTAATCATTTATTCAGTTGATTTCGAGGTAGCTACAATGGTAATGGTCATTCATTGTTTTCTGCACTTATTACATGCGCCATAGGAATGGTCATCCAGCTTTCTAGACTGGAATTAGCATATATATAAAGAATTACTCCACAACCCTTTTGCAGCTTACACACCACATCCAGATACAACAGGTGTTGTAAAACATAATTAAAAAGGGGAAAAGCCCATTAAAGACATGACCCTCATTAGCTACTATATGATTACGCCCCTAGAACCAAGTTGTAGTACCGCTATTACCTCCCTGGTATCACTAGGGCACAATAGTACAGTATATGCAGCTGTTGAGTCAGATGCAGGGGACACAAGAGTCACATGTGCCTTCCAAGCAACTGATTGGGAACCACCGGCGTAAAGGTACCTATACCCCCCTTCCTTTGCACCTCCAATTTGCCTATTTAAGTAGGTAGTTTCATGGCTGATTACTTTTACTACAACACTTCAATTTTCCAGACCTAGTTGTCGTGATAAGTTGGCTTCACTAGTGTGACAAAAGTGAAATTATTATGTGTTTATTGATAAAATGGTAATAGAACGGTCAGGTTCCCTAGATTAAAATGTATTACTTTTCTCCTCCACGGGCTGCCTATACATGGGCAAATGTGACGTCGCCCTCGTTAACCTGCGTTTTACCTGTGAATGCGAGGCAATAAATGCCTTGCATCGCATCTGTGAAATTCCAATCTTCTTGCGTGAGTATTATGAACGATAGAGAACCACAAGTGTCTTCCGTTGATTTCAATGGGAAACCTCACATCGTACTCGCATGCACATTGCACAGCACGCTAGAGACATTAAATGCATTGAAGGTCTCATTGAAATCAATAGGCAACACGTTCCAAAGAATGCTCAGAGATTTGAATAAAGAGGGTACCATATGGTGCTACATGCTTTTTAACCGCTTCTCGCTCCAGGAGGTATATTTACATACTGTAGCATCGGGTATGTATGAAGAGAGGTCGCGGGTGACCTCTCTTCATACAGCGCGGGCATCAGCTGTTTACAGCTGACACCCGTGGGCAATAGCTGCAATCGGCCATGCGGCTATTAACCCTTTAAATGCCACTGTCAATTCTGACAGCGGCATTTAGATCCCCCGAACCTGTACGGCCATTTCACTCCACTTAGAAGTTTTTAAACGTTTTTCAGCACATTAAATAGCACCACTAAAAAATATAAATCGTCCTGCAGAAACAAGCCCTCAGATTGCTATATGTACTGGAAAGTAAGAGTTGTGACTGTTTCAAAGTGGAAAGGAGAAACCAAAAATGGGGGTATTATAGGACTGCGTCCATAAGGGGTTAAAAATTGACAGAAGCATAATTTATACATAAATATGGATAAAACAGATCTGTATTGTGTCTCTTATGTTCATTTTTTTATTATAGATATGGCAAAAGGGGGTGATTTAAGCTATAACTTTTTTTTTTTTTTTTACAATAAAACTTTATTGATATCATTTTCCCTTTTTTTTAGCCCCCATAGGGAATAACAACTAACGATGCTTTGATCGCTCCTGCAGTATGATGTAATGCCATAGCATTACATCATACTGCAATCTGACAGACAGTCTATCAGGCTACCCCACGGGGACTGCTTGATAGGCAGTTTGCTAAGGCAGCCCTGTGGCCTTTCAGGAGGACACCGGCTGCCATGACACCCACACGGCTCCCTACAATCTCACGCGGAGCCGCCATACAGGACCCCCGAACATCGTTCGGGGAACTTAAAGGCTTAATAGCTGCAATCGGATGTGCGACCGATTGCAGCGATTGCCCGCAGGCAACACCCACTCTGTATGAAGAGAGGTCGCCCCGTGATCTCTCTTCATACATAGGCCACCGATACAGGCCGTCAAAAGGCGAATCGGCGGTCGTTAATGGGTTAAAACTAAAACTCATGCTACAAAAAACAAGCCTTCACATGAATCATGATTCTTAAAAGGTGGAGTTTTTTTTACTAGCACTGCCATGGATACTCGATGAGACAGATTTAAAAGAATTGAAATCCAAGGACACCCTGAACTCTGTCATGTTCCTCCAACCACTTCTGAAAGAGTCCGCTTGCATTATCGAGTACCGTTCCCATAAAAAGGTTACCTGGTCTCCAACAACTTTCAGGTAGGTAGTAGGTGTCAAAGTAACTTCCACCAGAATGTCAGGAATGAAGGTTTCATTGCACCACACTGCCTCTGCTGGCTTGTCTTTTTCCGATAGTGAACCTTGTTTTCATCTCTTCCCCAGGTAAGTGACACACACTCACTTGGCCACACACAAAGTTAAAACAAAGCGGAATTCACTACAGCAGGCTAGCTTCCATTGCAACAGTCCAGTTTGCATGCTCACATGTCCATTGCAAGCACTTTTAGTGATAGAAAGCCCAGGCCGACCCCTGTCTAACTGGTCTGCAACCGCAGAGCACCATACTTTGCAAACTGAAAAACACCTGTCTATCAAAGCTACTAATTTGTGCTTCAGTAGCTCTCCTGTTTGGTAGAATCGGATCAGATGGGCCAACCTTTGCTCCCGACTCATATCAATGAACCTTGGGAGCTCATGAACATTTTGCCAGCTCACCAGTATCCTTCGTTGGGAGTATTGTCTCCACCGGAAGTATGGGTTGGCCAGGCTCACCTACAGGTAACGCTTCAAGCTGGCAAAAGCTTCCGATTGATGGAGACTTACTAAATTAGTACCGACCAGTATTAGCAGGCGGCTCCCAGCTCCAACATGACTACAGGCATAAAGCTCCTAGACACTCCTCCGGAGCGGTGCCAGAAGGGAGGGCTGACACTCCGGCACGGGTTGGGATAAGGAGGAGGGCTGGGAGCTATCTACTAGTACTGAAAGTTACTAGTGTAGTATGTCTCTACCAATCGAGAGCTTTTAGGGTGTGAACTGTTGGTGAGCCCGGCCAACACATACTTCCTGTGGAGACATACTACACTAATACCCTCTTTTGGTGGGTACTAACAACCAAGGGAATATGTGTATAATATGGACACATGCAAACTGATCAGGCTTAACTTTAAAACCATATGTGTTCCAAGAACAGAAAAACAGTTCCTTGCTGTGGTGGGTTGAGAGTTTCCAAAAGAATATGACCTCTCTACAGAGGGGAAATCCAGTGCTGAAATGCTCCAAAAAGAACTTCATCCTAGTGCAACAGCAGATATTCATGATGAAATAGAAGAAGTCATTCATGGCTCCAAGTACCCTAGAGCACAATGCAATGTAAAGTCCTGTTGTCAATGTGCAAAGTATCTGCAACCCATCTGGTCTTTGAATTAGAAGCACCCGCTTGTCGGCCTGCCAAAGTGCGGCAATTCATTTGTATTTGAGCTACAGTCAGGTAGGGTTGTACAAACACGTAAAACCACAAAGAGTTGTTCAGCTGAACAGCCAATAAGAAAATAACGAAACAATAAAAACAAATGCCAACACTGAATATTAGAGCAAAATTCGTGCTCTGTAGGGGGTAAAGAGGAGGAGAACACTGGCAAATTTTCTGCCAGAATCAACACTATTGATCAAAATTTCTTATGTTAATGCTGGGGCGGTTTATCATTCCTGCCCTTGTTTCATCCCTAATACAGGCTAAGATGTTGCTTACATCGTAGATGTTGGAATCCCAGACTGGAAACGGCACCAATGGATAGACTTCAACACTGGAATGCAGCAGATCATCCAGCCAGCATCACATAATACTCCAAAAGCAGGCAGATGTCAGCATGTCCAAATATTCTTCTGAGTGCCCAAAACAGCCTATAAAGTGCAACGTTTTGGCTCACATGAGCCTTTTTCAAGCAAGTAGCCACAATATTCAGCTATATATATATGTGTGTACCTACTCTCCATGAGCCTGTCCCCCATGCAATTAATTATAATTAATTAAAAATTAACAGAGCAAGCCTCATCACAAAAACATGACATTTAACAGACATTTCTATCCACCAATGTAAAGCAGCATTGCGTAATCTTGTGGGAGGACTGCTAGTCATGTCATCAAAAATGTATCTAAAAAAAGTTTCCTCATAGCCAAGTCCATCATTTAGAGCGTCGTGTATGGCACATGCGCATTGGTGTACGCAATTGTGAGTCACTTAAGTGCCATGGCAACTCAGTCTTCAGTAAAACGCACGCATGTGTGAAATCCACCAATCAAGCGCAGAGGTGTGTGCAACATCCACCAATTAGAGATGAACGAGCATGCTGGAAGGTGCTCGTTACTCAAGCGAGCACCACACAGTGCTCGAGAAAATTTAATCTCCCCTCCCCACATGTTTAGCGCCATTTTTAAGCCAATAAATATGCAGGGAAGGCTTTACCACTTCCTGCTGTGACGTGCGAGTCCTGTGCACATCTATAGCAGTGACTAGTTGGGCTGATCAGGTGACCGCCAAATATTAAAACTCTGGTCACCTGAGGCTCGCCTCACATGCATGCTGCATGAGCTGAGGGATAGAGCTGCTGCTATAGGGAAAGTGATAGTGTAGGGTACAGGGTGGCGGTTAGGCAGGGATTCATGATCCAAGAACCAAACAGTCCTTTCTAGGACAACTACTCTCATTGTGTGCATCAGCAGTTTGGCTGGCTGGGAGCAGTAGTGCGCACCAAGTATTCTCAAGCATCCCGGCTGTATACTGCATACTGTTACCGGTTTTATGCAGTGTACTGCTAGTGGTGTACAGAGAGTAGATAGGAAGTAACAAAACTATCATTTTTCATTTTCTTAGTTTTTTGCCTGCTGAAAGCGTACAGTATACACCAGTTTCTGTGTGCTATCAATCTACGCTATCTAACAACAGTATAACAGTAAACACTCTTGAAATTTTTGGGGGGCCTGCTAAAAGCGTACGGTATATACCCGTGTCTGGGTGCTGTCAATCTACGCTATCTAACAACAGTCTACACCGTTTATTGTGTATATTTTGGGGTTCAAGGTGTACACTATATACCTATAGGCGAGTCCTGTCAATCCACGCTATCTAACAGTATACACTGTTTACATTTTTTGTTTTGGGGTTCAAAGCGTACACTATATACCCGTGTGTGGGTCCTGTCGATCCACGCTAACAACAGTATACACTGTTTATTTTGGCCTATAAGCGTACGCAAGATAACTCGCATTTTGTGTAGCATTTTGTCCAAGTGCATTATCCAACATGATGAAGACTAAGTAAGGGTCGAGGGCATCCGAATAAGGGCGTGGGCAGAGGCCGAGGTCCTGGGCGGGGTGAAACTGTGCCTGCTACTGAGGGATTAGTAGAGTGCCACATATCTACGCTCCCTAGCTTCATCTCACATTTTGCAGGTCCGCGTGGTAGACCATTATTAAAAAGCACACCAGTGTGATCAGGTGATGACGTGGATAGCGGATAACGTGTCCAGTAATTTATCCAACACCTAGTCTTCCACGCAGTCCACTCATGCTAGCCAAGGGACTGTACCTCTGAATCCTCTGGTTGCTCCTCCTTCCTCCCAGCCCGGTCACTCCAGGAAAAGGAGAATAAGAACAGACATACTCCCAGGAACTGTTCTCGGGTCCCTGCGCTGAGTCGGAAAAAAAAGGTTCATCAGCCACCTGAGATGCCCAAAATTTGGACCTTTCACAGACTCAGGGTGATGAGGCTGGGGACTTCCAAGTAGTGTCTCAAGAGCTATTTGTGGATGATGATGATGAGACACAGTTGTCTGTCAGTGAGGTTGTTGTTAGGGCAGTAAGTCTGAGGGAGGAGCAGACTGAGGATTCAGAGGAAGAGCTGGTGGATGATGAGGTGACTGACCGCACCTGGGTTGGCTAAGCCTACTGAAGACAGGGCTTCAGAGGGGGAGGCAAGTGTAGCAGCAGAACAGGTTGGAAGAGGCAGTGGGGTGGCCAGAGGGAAAAGCAGGGCTACAGCAAATAATCCCCCAACTGTTCCCCACAGCACCTCCTCGCGGCAAGCCTCTGTGCAGAGGGCTAGGTGTTCGAAGGTCTGGAGGTTTTTTTATTGAGAGCGCAGACGACCGACGAACACTGGTGTGCCACCTGTGCTGCACTAAGATCAGCAGGGGAGCCACCACTATCAGCCTGACCACCACCAGCATGCGCAGGCACCACAATATTTTCGCTGCGCTGTCCCGTCCTACACCAGCACGTGTCACGGAATATAAATCATGCCCTCACCAATGAGGTTACTGGGAAGGTCCATTTAACCACCGACACGTAGAAAAGTGCTGGCGGGCAGGGACACTACATCTCCCTGACGGCACATTGCGTTAACCTGGTGGAGGCTGGGACAGAGTCTGACCCTGGGTCCGCTCACGTGCTACCCACACTGAGGATTGCAAGTCCTACCTCAGCCATGGTTTCTCCGGCTTATTATGCCACCTCCTCCAATCCCCCCCTCCTCCTCCCCCACCTCTCAATTACCATGTGTGAGCACGTCGCCTTCAGTCGGTAGCTCGAGGCGCCGCAGCACTGCCGTGTGGAAGCGTTAGCAGGCCATGCTGAAACTCCTGAGCTTAGATGACAAGACGCACACCCGCCAAGAGCTGTTACAGGGTTTGACGGAGCAGACCAATCTGTGGCTTTCGCCGCTGAACCTCCAACCAGGCATGGTGGTGTGTGACAATGGGCATAACCTGGTGACGGCTCTGCAGCTTGGCAGACTAACACACGTGCCATGCCTGGCCCACGTGTTCAATCTGGTGGTTCAGCGCATTCTTAAAAACTACCCCAATTTGTCTGAGCTGCTCAGCAAGGTGCGTCATGTGTGCACATTTCAGGAAGTCCACCACAGATGCTGCCACCCTCAGAACACTGCAACATCGCTTCCAGCTGCCAGTGCACCGACTGTTGTGACATGTGCCCACGCACTGGAATTTGACGTTGCACATGTTGGCCAGGGTTTACGAGCAGCCATTCTTGAATACCAGCTGCAACATGGCCGTCCGTTTGGTAGTCAGCCTTCGCAGTTCTTCACAGAGGAGTGAGCATAGATGTCTGACATCTGTAAGGTCTTAGGAAACTTTGAGGAGTCTACACAAATACTGAGGGGTGATGCGGCCATTATTAGTGTAACCATCCCGCTGCTTTGCCTGCTGAGAAGGTCACTGCTTAGCATTAAGGCCTACGCTCTGCGGATAGAACAGGAGATGTGGGATGACAATACGTCGCTTGATAGCCGGACGACCCTCACGTCTGTTTCTTAGTGCATACTGGAGGAGGAGAGGGAAGAGACTGCTGCCCACACTTCAGAGGATACCCATGCTACTTCACATCTGTTCAGCGTGTATGGGCTGAAGAGGAGGAGGAGAAGGAGGAGACAGTCATCCTCCTAGTGAGGACAGCGATGTGTTGCGCACTGGGACTCTGGCACACATGGCTGACTTCATTTTAAGGTGCCTCTACCGTAACCCTCGCATTAGATGCATTCTGGCCAACATGGATTACTGGGTGTTCACCCTTCTCGACCCATGGTATAAGGAGAACCTTTCCACTCTCATTACCAAAGAGGAAAGGAGTATGAGAGTGATGGAATACCACAAGGATAGCAATGTATAATGCAAGAGCGCTCACCTCCACGCCAGGTAATGCTTCCTTCTCCCTATTTCAATGTGAGAATAGCTCCTCATGAAAGTGCTTCTTAGTTCACTGCCGCTCGATCCACTCGGCCTCTTGTACAAGATGTGCAATAATTTCCAGGAGCTTGGACTTTATAAAAGAAACCTTCATGCTTTATTAGATAACGTGCTCAAAACATCATGGTTGTTAGGTGCTCATGGAGTACGCATTTCGATCTTAACTAAGATCTTAAGGTGATCAAGATCTTAGTTAAGATCAAAACGAGTACTCCATAAGCACCTAACAACCATGATGTTTTGAGCACGTTATCTAATAAAGCATGAAGGTTTATTTTATAAAGTTCAAGCTCCTGGAAATTATTGCCCGTTTTGTACAAGAGGCCCTGATGGAAAAGCTGATACTAAAGTTCCCATCTGACAATGCTAGCTGTAGAGGACGTAGTTCAGTGGGCCAACTAGCAGGGGAGACGCGGGGAACAGGCAGCATGTCCAGCGCAGGCAGGGGAACACACTCCAAGGCCTTTGCCAGTTTTATGGTACCCCAGCCAGACTGTGTCACCACTCCCCAGTCTAGGCGGAGTAGGAGGGAACAATGTAAAAAGATGGTGAGGGAGTACATAGCTGACCGTACCAATGTCCTCCGTGATCCCTCTGCTCCATACAATTATTGAGTGTCAAGCTGGACACGTGGCATGAACTTGAGCTGTATACCTTGGAGGTGCTGGCCTGCCCTGCTGCTAGCGTGTTATCAGAGAGGGCATCTAGTGCTGCTGGGGGGATTATCACGGATAAGCGTACTCACCTGTCAACAGACAGAGCCGACAGGTTTACACTTATTAAGATGAAGAAAGCCTGGATTTCCACTGACTTCTCTTCTCCACCAGTGGAAAGCAGCGGAACATAAAGATTCTTTAAGCTGGAAAAGGAGAACCATGCACCCTCTATCACCCCCAAAAAAGAGGAGAAGTAGCTTGGTCTATCCTCTGATCTTCCTCCTCCTCTTCCTAAACCAGCATGTGAGCACGCTGAACAGCCAATTCTTCAGAGGGCCAAAAGGCTCTGCAAAAACTAATTTTTTTCGGAGGGCTGCCTCCAGGCTCTGTTAGCAAATACGAGCTGTATTTAAAAAATTAATTTCTGGGTTTTGGTTACACCTGCACTCTGGGTAAACAAATTTTTCAGGGGTTCACCTATACTCTTAGTAAACCAGATTTTCAGGGGTTCGCCTATACACTTGGTAGAGCATTTTTCAGGGGTTCGCCTATACTCTTGGTACTCAAATTTTTAAGGTGTTCGCTTATACTCTTGGTAAAGCAATTGTTTCAGGGGTTCGCCTATACTTTTGGTACACCAATTTTTCAGGGGTTCGCCTATACTCTTGGTACACAAATGTTTCAGGGGTTCACCTGAACTCTGGCTACAAAAATCTTTGGTTGTAGAATGGGTTGTTGAATGGTGCAGATGGTTAAAAGTACTGGCATGGGATTGGAATTATTGGAACCTAACAGTCCTATCGCCCACAATTTCAAAGAGGGTTGCTGCCAGGCCCTGCCAACTCTCTGCAGTGTGTGTCTCCTGTTCCTCCTCATCCAATACGCACTTATAAATAGACATGAGGGTGGTGTGGCTATCAAGCGACTGTGTGGCATGAGGGCAGCTGAACGCTGCGCTGCGAAAAATTTGAGTATGCTGTGGACACAGACTCGTGCCTGCGTCCTCGGGGCGATTGCACAGCAATTACAGCATGTAACAGGAGAAGAGGCAGTGGTATCACCCGCAGGCGGTGATTGGCCTTTGTTGCACTGAGTGTGGTGCTTAGCTAAGATGTGCCAGCGCGTGTGCTTTGCTGGTTATGGTCTGTCCCAACTAAATTATTAGGGAGGTGACCACCAGGCTCTTGCCCACAATTTGGCTTAATAGTGCGACTTGGGAGCCTCAGATGCATCCATGCATGGTGCCCCTGCTGTTCCCTATCCATTTCTGTGGTGTTTCCATCACTTTCTGATGTTTTCAGGTGTTTCACACAACCTCCCATAGGCGGAGCATGGGTCACCTTGAAAAATGCTTGAGTCTTCCATTGACTTCAATGGGGTTCGTTACTCTAAATGAGCTCTCGAGCATTTAAAAAGCTCGACTCGAGCAACGAGCACCTGAGCAATTTGGTGCTCGCTCATCTCTACCATCAATCAATGCAAGAGTTCACCTACATTCGCATCTGCAAGCTACTTTAGAGTCCATATCTACTCATATTCAGTATATCACACGTGTGTAGTATCAACCACTTGAACACAAAAGTGTGCGTGGTGTCAGCCAGTCAGCAAAGGAGCTCATGCCTCTTTTGTACTCTCAGTACCAATACAACACTGGCAACCACTATAGTCAGGGTTGGCACAGATCCAAACCTGGTGTACTAAGGCACATATGACAGGGTAGCACAGTTCATAAATTGAACGTAATGGCAGACCCCGCCTCTTTTCAAAGATCTCTGTCAGATGACTGCAATCTTCCACTCAATGGCTTTGGATCCTCCAACCATGCAGCCCACACCAGAGGAAACTCCGCAAAGAAAACACACCTCCACATCATAAAATACCAATTGCCAATGCATATTGGGTTAAAACCCTGTGCATGTGTAATCAGCTACCATTAAACAGAAGAGAAAAAATACAGCACATCTCATATATTGATAATGTTAAATTCAATATTCAAGCCTCTAGGCACCTCAATTGCTTGACTACTTGTCTTGATCGCCTCCTCTCCTTAATGGTCACACTGAATCCATCAACCTTAATTGATTTGTTTAAAGGTTTTGGCTACTGGTACATCAATTAAGTTCTTTCTTATGGTGCTCTTATGCTTGTCTATCCCCTCTCTAATCTCTACAGTCAGCTGCCCCACATATCACAAGCTGCATGAGCATAAAATTGCATAGATAACATACCATGATCAACAGGTGCATCTTTCTTTAATAAAAATCTCTATACCACTGTATGGGTGCCTAAACTATTACATTGCAGTATATCACCACAATTTATAAATTCAAGCAGAGAAAATTAGCTGATCTAGGAGGACAAAGAGATGTGTGGCTTGTTACCCGTTTACTCCCCGTATCTGACCATTTTGTCTCTCAAATTACTTCTTCGTCTATAGGCCATAATCGGGGGTGAAGAAAATTCTACAACACCGGGTAAACCCCTCTGTAGAATACGCCAATCAGATATATTAATATCCGCTATTTGGCCGCTACTCAACTGATGTTAGGTTGAAACAAACGGGACCCTCTGTGCAGGTCAACTAGATTTCTTCTTTCTCAATAAATTTTATCAATTGCTTGTAAACGCATCATATTTCATTCAACAGCCTTCGAGGATGTGTGTGTTCTGTAAGGGGTTAAAGAGGTGAAAAAAATTGGCCATTTTTGTTTTTGTGCCAGAGTCAACACTGTTGCTATCAGTAAAATTTCTTATGGTAATGCTGGGATGGTTTATCATTACTGATCTTGTTTTATCCCCATTACAGGCTGCTTGTTGTGCACATCATAGATGTTGGGTAGAGATGAGCGAACGTACTCGGATAAGCACTACTCGTCCGAGTAATGTGCTTTATCCGAGTACCGCTGTACTCGTCCTGAAAGATTCGGGGCGCTCCTCTGCTGACAGGTGAGTCGCAGCGGGGAGCGGGGCAGAGCGGGCGGGAGAGAAGGAGAGAAAGATCTCCCCTCCGTTCCCCCCCGCTCTCCCCTGCAGCTCCCCGCTCCGCAGCGCGTCCCGAATCTTTCAGGACGAGTACAGCGGTACTCGGATAAAGCACATTACTCGGACGAGTAGTGCTTATCCGAGTACGTTCGCTCATCTCTAATGTTGGGTGACTTTGCAGTGGGTCCCCTCAAGCTGTGAAGTTTTGACAATTAGGAAAAGGTAAAGTTCCCGAGTGTAAGCACCAAGTCATGACCGACTCCTAGGGTAACTCCCCTTAGCAGACTGCTTTTGGGGATGGTTTGCCATTGCCTTTCCGGGTCATCTCTAACCCCCCAGCAAGCTGGGTGCTCATTTTACCGACCTCTGAAGGATGGAAGGCTGAGTCAACCTTGAGCCGGCTACCTGAACCAAGTGGAAATTGAATCCGCAACCTTCAGGTCGTGAGCGAGAGCTTAGGACAGCATTTCTGCTGCCTTAATACTCTGTACCTCACAAGTGGTAAAATGTAAAATACAGAAGGTAAACTCCTTACATAGTGAACAGGTTAAGAACAGAGCAATTTCAGAGATAAAGTAGAACAAATTCCATGTTGGTGCATTGCCCAGCCAACATCATATCACTTCCATCTCCACTTGTCAGCAGCTCATAATTGGATCTCTCAAGAAGCCATCTCATGGCTTAGTTTAATAACTAAATGTGCAAAGGTGAAATTAAGCAACCTGTAGTACCGAGCAGGTGCTGGTCAGAGCAAAAATATTTAATAAGCTTATTTTATCTAAATTTCCAAATTTGTATACACTTTAATGGTCCTATGAGGTGATGGCAAGACCCATTACTTATCTGTTATCGAGTTACAAATCATATTGCAGCCCAAGAGCTGCAATCAGAATTCTGCAAAGCTGAACTCGCACAGCAAATCATGTTGGCTTATTGTCTGAAGAGAACTTGCTTGAGTGATTTGCATTTTGGGAAGTATAATCTTTACACCAAATCTGTACAATAATGTGATGTACGAAAAAAAATAATTCTCCCACTCAATTAACCCCTTGAGTGGCACGCCCGGAGATTTTCCGGGACGAGCTCCACTGCTTATAGCGACATAGCCCGGAAGATTTCCGGGCTATGTATCACTATGGGAGCTGCAGAGCACAATGCCACAAGCTGTGACAGTGTGCTCTGCCTCCACAGACCCACAGAGAACACAGCAAGGGGCTTTGAAAAACCAGCAGAAGATATTGCCGACATGCCGGCAATCTCCTGCTTTGTTTACAGGTTGCCATAGAGACCATCGGCTTGTCAGAAGCAAGCCAATGGTCTCTGTGGCAGGGAGAGCTTGGTGCTTGGCTGTAAGAGGACAGCTAGGTACCTGCTCTTACAGCAGAGATCAGAGAAAACCTCCGATCTCTGCTGTGTTAACCCTTTACATGTGACAGTCTATGTGACTGCAGCATGTAAAGGGCTGTCACCATCGGACCCCCGGAATGTGATCAGGGGGTCCTGATGGGTCCCTGTGGAAGTCCCCTAAAGGGACAAAAAAATAAAATAAAAAAATAAAAAGTAAAAAAAATTATTTAAAAAATTATAAAAAACACTTGTCTCCCTTTACTTTGTAAAAAAATCAAAAATACAATCACACATGTGGTATCCATGCGTCGTAATGACCCAGAGAAGGAAGTTAATACATTATTTAACCCCTTAATGACATGGCCCCTTTTTTTCTTTTTTCCCCATTTCTTTTTTCCTCCCCCCTGTTTAAAAAAATGAAAAAGTTATGGCTCTTGAGACGCAACTGCAAAATTAGTTGAAATTCAATGATTAGACCATTTTAAAAAACCTGCCCTGGTGGGCACAACAGGGTGGTAGGAAACCCGCCTCTCAAGGGGTTAAAGGAGCTCAACCAAGATACTAGGGATGGATTTGTTGACAGCAAAAACAAGCCATACAAGCCCCAAAGAGATTGGTGAAAACAATTATGGAACAAGTATAATGCTGGGTCACACGACTGGTTTGGTGTAGCGTATTCCACGCACAAAATGTGCTGTACCAATCTCCCATAGGCAGCCATGTGGCAGCTCATACGAATTGCGCAAAAAAACCTGCACAAGAAAAATAGCAGCATGTTCCATCTTGGTGTGTATTCAATGCACTTACGCACCAAGATAGTGCATGGCAATTGGCGGTACGCAGCAAGTACACAATGTCACCACAGGTGGCACGCAGCAAATTATGACCCTCTGAGCCTGGCATTAAAAGTAGAGGGTTTACTTTTATTTCAACAGGGACAGGAAATAAGTGGCTGGCAGAGACATATGACGCTGCTTATCTCCTAAGTGAAAAGATACCAAAGACTTGAGATCTATCTCTGAGAAATCCCATCTTTTCTAATGCCGAGATGTGATCTTTAGTATCCAGAAAGGTATTTTAAGTTCAGGATCTTTGTGGAGATTTATTCTTTAAGCATTTATTTATATGCGTATTCTTCTTTTATGGACTTATTTATCATTAGCTACTTGATTTATGTATAACCTGCCTTTTAATAAAGGAAATGTAACAACCTTGTTTCTCCAAAAGTAAGACACTGTCTTATATTACTTTTTGCCCCAAAGGAGGCACACTGTCTTATTTTTGGCGAGTGTTTCATACTCACTAAGCCAGTAGCGTTTGGGTCCCTCGCTTTGATGTCCAGCGCTGTGGCAGGCTGCAGTGTAATCCTCAGCATTGGCAGAGCACTCTCTTCCTGGTAAAGGGGCTTTGAATACCCCGCCTCCAGCAAGCGAGTGCAGTGATTGGATCACAAGTGCCGTGGCTCAACCAATCAGAGCCGGTGCTCGATCATTCACAACCATTAAGTGAATGACGTCACTGAATAGCTGTGATTGGCTCACTGAGCCCTGGCTCTGATTAGATCACAAGCGCCGTGGCTCAGCCAATCACAGCATCCGCTTGCTGGAGGCGGGGTATTCAAAGCCCAGTTACCAGGAAGAGAGAGCTTTGTCAATGCTGAGGATTACACTGCAGCCTGACGTATGATCTGCAAGTTCAATCAAACTGTGTGTCGCTCTGATGTCAGCTGCAAGGCGTTCCTCTTGCTAATTTGGAGGAAGGAAGTGACATTTGTATCATGCTAGCATTTTAGATGCTTTTTAAACCCTCTTTGTTTGCTGTTCCATGAGCTTGGATAAAGGCTATTTTTAGCTTAAATGCATAGCTTACATAAAATTTTATTAAACTGGTTGTTTATTTGCGATGTTTTTAAGCTGTCTGTACACCTTCACGTGTTTTTGCATACATATGAACTACATTTTTTCATCAGCACACGTTGAGCAGACCCTCCATTTTTCACTAGTAATAGTGTCCCCTATATTGGCTCCAGTAGTAATAGTGACCCATATTGCAGTCCCAGTAGTAGTAGTGTCCCCTATATTGGCCCCAGTAGTAATAGCGTCCTCTATATTGTCCTCAGTAGTAATAGTGTCCCCCTATAGTGGCCCCAGTAGTAATAGTGACCCCTATATATTGGCCCCAGTAGTAATTATGACCCCTATTGCGGCCCCAGCAGTAATAGGCTCCCCCATTGCAGCCACAGTTGTGATAGCGGCCCACATTGTTGCCTGAGTAGTAATAGGGTCCCCTATTGCCACCCCAATATTGATAGGGTCCTCCATTGCAGCTCCAGTAGTAATAGGGTCCCTTATTGCAGTAATATTAGGGTCCCCCTTTGCCGCTATGCTATTCAGATGTAGGGAGAGGTTTAGCAGTGCAGATTACAATAGGGGCAATTGGGACGGCCGTGGGCCCCCTTAGAGTCGCACCAATTATAATCTGCCATTGGTGCCGGCTCTACTCACCCCTGTAGCGGTGTCTGGAAAGCCTATACTGAGGAAATAAGCACGCAGGACCTGTGGTCGGCATAGTAATGCAGATCACATGACTGAAACCACTAACAATCACTAGCGGACACAGAGCAAACTTTGGGAAACTTTGGAATATAATAGTCAATGTGATATCTATCAAGACCGAGTTTACTTTGTTTACCTAAATTTACATTTTCATACTGAAAAACAGTCTCAGGTGCAGGCTACTAGGGGGTCTCCCTCTCTCCTAACTTGCTGTTCTCTTTCTGTTGTTAAGTGATGCCTGTCTCTATTAACAGCTGGATTACAAGAAGTCAGGGAAGGTCTTTGCTGTCATAAATGTTAAACAAAGTCTGATTTAGCCAAACAAGAATAACCATTACCAACAGCAAAATAGATGTACTGATATTACAGAGTCAGAAACAGAGATGGTCTATTCAAATAATAGAGGTCAAGCAAACAGGAAGCTTCAACATCGTCAAAGATCCCCTTATTTGCCTCAACCCATTTCTAAACTTCACTAGCTTCAGGGAGGCAGTAAAGTCTACATTTTCTAGTTATGACCTTTTACAGTGTAGACATCAATTAAAATTATTTTTTTTATTATTTGAAAATTTTCTTAAAATTGCAGGGAACTAGCAAGGTCCACGACCCTCTCTTAGTAGGTTTCTCGCTCCCTACTAAGAGAGGGTCGTGGACCTTGGTAGTGCGCTGCCGTTTCTAAACTAGCATTACATGTGGCATGTCTACCTATTGTGGACTTAACTGTGCGGTTGCCCGAGGAATGTGAAGATGCAACTATTAATACATCTCTCCCTCTTAGGGTGCAAATTTTTTTAGGGCCTCCAACAATGCAACTATGGGACAGAAATGCCCAAGGCTGCAATTTGAAATAATTGAGTCGTCATCATATATCACTAATGATGATGAATTTCAAGTCATATATATCCCTATACACCCTCACTGAAGCACAACTACGTGTCCTACAACGCAGGCTTTCCGTCACTCCTACTTCAGCTTCCTCTCATTTTAATTGGGCTAAGAATATATGACTGTTTACCCATAAACTGGTTCTATATATGTATCATATGGCAGGGGGGCAGTGGATCTCCAAGGGGTCGGGACGCCTTGGGGAATTTGCTATCTTTGCTTGATGAAAATGAAAGAGAGGTTGAGACAAGTACGTATCCATTCACTAACTTCACTAACCAAAATCTAGAACTGCTCCATCAATTGCTCAATTTAGCTAAATTGACATTTTTACATGCCTAGTCATCAAGGATTTGATGAAAATTTAACCAAAAAAGTCTATGATTTATTCCAATCTACCCTCTACTGAAAAATGTGCACTTGAAGAGCTGTGCAGCAATAAAGAAATGATAAAACATGCGGACAAAGAATGTAACTGTACATATTGACACTATACGTTGTCCTCATACTGGCATAAGAACTATAAGCAAGCATTTAGCATGACAAGAATCTCAAACTTAGTATTTGTATTGAATTCTCAATCTAATGATACATTAGGAGGTAATACAGGCAGGCCAAATTTCCTAGGCTGGTTGGGATCAGACTGACTGATCAGAAGTAAATGATGCTGCATATATTCAAAAACTCAAGAAGGAACAGAAAATGAAAAGTGAACACTTGCTGCCAAGTACTATTAATATTAAAACTTGTTCTCACCTGTTTAAACAAATTACATTCCGAAACAAAATGTGAAACTATGTCCCCTGCCCGGCTCGTGCCCCCTCACCTCAAACTCCTTCACCTTTTCCATTGTTATCAAGCGGCGAGACGTGTGGCTGGAAAGCATCTGTTCGCAGTTACTAATAAGTTTCAGGCACGGGTGCCGGGGTACAACCTCCTCTGTATATCTAAAAGAAAGCAAGCAGAGTTGGTAAGATCAGCAGTGAACCATAAAGCATAACCTCGCATGAGCACTTCACATTCATATGGGAAGCTATTAGGAAGATTAACTGCTGCCAATTCAGTTAGCGAAAGAGAAAGCTAGAAACTGTAGCGTACTGTACATTACCACTATAGGCCATAGTAAGTGCCTTACAGCCACGTGATGTCAGCAGAGCCTTCTAAGGGTATAGCGAAAAAGGATGTGAAAAGAACTGGTATGGAGGCACAACCCTCTAAGCTACTAGAAGATGTAGATCAAAGTCCAATGTGTGATGGTGAAAGCACTTCTTTTTTATTATTTTTTCACAAATTAAAAACCAGCAATAGAATACGCGTTTCGGGGAAGAACCCCTTCGTCAGTTCGGCTGGATAGGACAACAGGATGCCTGGGGGTGACACGATTCCAAAAGATGTATTGGATGTGTCGGAGGTCCTGTGTGCAGGAGGGCAGGGGAGAAAAAAGTGCTTTAACCAGGTTATAACCAGACCAAGAGGCTCCAGACCATAGCATCACTCTCTTAAAGGAAAATGTGTTAATAACTGGTCATAACTTCTTTGTTTACGGTCTTTTTAACTTTAATTTCACTCCAATGGCAAACTAGTTGTACTCGATTTTAACTCTGTATAATTAGTATACACTGGCATACAGAATGTAAGGTCGATACACAGTTTTTCTATAGAGGACTTTGAAAAGTCCAATAAAATCCTTTGAATTATAAAAGTAAAATTATACCCTGTTTCCCTGAAAATAAGACATACCCTGAAAATAAGACATAGCATGATTTTCCTGAATTTTTGAGGATGCAAAATGATTTTTCAGGCTTTTTGAGGATGCTTGATATATAAGCCCTACTAACAGTTAATTTTAAAAAGTCAATTTAAATAGTGTCCAGGCAGCTATACATGTAAAAAGGTTAAACCTTTTTGAACAAAAATTAATATAAGACACTGTCTTATTTCCGGGGGAAACATGGTATATACATTTTCTCCACTTTGTGGCTGCGATCAGGAAACATTCTATAGATTTCTTCAGGATGAAGAACTATTCAGTGGTTTCGGGTTCTTCGTTTACTTCTGAAGAAAAAAAATGTCTTGTACAAGGCGCTGACAAATTCACATGAGTGCCGAAGTACCAGTAAATAAATACATGTATTGTTAGCCGTGCCCTAGGTTTGAGAATACTCAGGTGCAGGCGGTGATATTTTAAGTATTGCTTTTGAGCACATTCTGAGATGTTTCTAAGAAGGACCCCGATATACTTACTCATCTCTTTTGAGTCTAAACAATTCGAAATACTTTGGAACAATTTGATTTCTCAAGAGTGAGATTTTGTGTAAGTAAGACGCGTCAGCTACGTCAGACGCTGTCATGTTTGTGGCCTTTCCCATCTCCGTTATACTCAGGTCTGCTCTCTGGACTTGCTCACTGCATGTTCTGAGCATCCCTAATCCAGACTGATTCCTTACTCGCAGCAATAAACCAGAACAAGCACCTAATCCCTTTATCCAGGTCTGTCAAACAATATTAACTTTTAAAAGCTGTTGAAAATGAGTGTTTGGGTTCAAAATATGACAACTTGTCTGGGGAGAACTTCATGGAAAAAATAAAACCGCTGCCAAGTTTATAATTAATATAGCAAAGGCATGTCCTTTACAAGTATCCTGAATAATGGCTTTTGGTCTCTGTCCGATGTATGATCCCGATTTCACCACCATGGAAGCAGTGTTAGAACTGTAGCACCTCAACCCAAAATGTCTTATATAAATCCAAGCACCATAAATCATCAGTCTATCCGCAGGTAGGTCACGAATAAAGTTAACTTTGCAGTTTCCATGACATGTACACTCAACATTGGTTCCTCTCCGATTAGCAAGAACTACGGCACGGTAGGACCCTAGGCTAGGACCCTATGTGTGCACTCTCCATCTACCGACATACTCCAGGTCAGTAGCATTCTCAGTGATGGAATACCTACCTACTGTAGCGTAACATAAGCTCCTGCATTAAAGAACTCTTACCCATAGCAAATACCGGTCACAATCAGATCATTGCTTTCATTTAGAAACCTGCTCATAACCTAAAATCCGGTTTATGCACCAACGAGGTCCTTGAGAGTAATTTTGGGAGACTGTGGCTATAAGCACTCCTATAGCTATCTACAGTAGGCAATCGATCAATTCATACATTCCTAGGAGGAATAATGGAGGAGCGACTCAATGTAGATTTCTAAGAAAAGTTGCCTTGAAATTGCCATTTCACAGGGCATCCAAGTACTTACTAAAACCGACATGTCGGAGAGGTGACAGGCTCACTTTAAATCAAGCTATTAAGCGTGAGCATCAGGGAGTTTCAGCCGTAAATATCATCTTTCATTTTTAATACATTTATAAATGTTTAAATTATGTAAAAACAACAAAATAGTGATTTCTGTAAATGTTTACTGTACAGTTCTGTAGTCATTTTTTGTCTCATAAACAGTGGGAACTAGGTGAAAGGCCGCTAATGCCATCAGTGCTTTGTGTAATAAGGCTATTAAGCTGGCCATACATGAAAAAATGTCAGCCAAACGTTAGCCGCACTTTTCTCTGCATGCTCAGTCAAACTTGTACATGATTTGCCTATTGGTTCTGGAAGTACTAATCATGAGAAAACAGTCTGCTTATGACATAAGAGCAACCCAACTGTCATTGAAAGACACCCAAGGGTATCGGGTAGCCTCCAATGCCAATAGAAATCTAAATAGGTAGCTTAGAGACCTAACAACTGTTTATACGGGTTATTTATGAAGGTACGTTTGACTAGTGTTGGAAACATTAAAAAGAATACGGCCATTATGAAAACTGCAAATAACTCATTGATTTAGAAATTATAGAAAGTTGGATTGAAATAAATTCTAAAGGTACCCAGATACAGACTAAGATTGATGAAGCCAAAACGAGCATTCTCTTCTGTCTTCTAAAGGCCCATTTACATGCATCGATTATCGTTCAAACGGTTGAAAGCGAGTGATAATTGTTACGAGGTAACACGGGTAGTCGTGCATTTCATTCAATATTAATTACTCGTTGACTTTACTCCGCATAAATCAATCGTTTGGCAGTTTGCTTGGTTTAAATGGCAATCGTTCAGCGATTCGTGGGGAGGGGTCATCATTTGGCGGGGCGTACTTTCTTGTGTTTAAAAAGGCAGAGAAATTGGCGGTCGGCCGAACAAAGCAACTATTTTTACAGGCCCTCCTAGTGCCCCACCATTGGCTGGTAAATCATCGGCCGTTACGATGCGCACCGCAGCTACAAAGAGGATCGAAAATACATTTGCCATCTTTTACTTCGTGTGCGAAGGTCACGGCATCTACTTCGAAGATTTGTCTTTGGGCGCCCGCAGATTTCGCTACTTTTTCCGATAAAAAAAAGATTTGTAAACTTGACCCCTAAAGATTCTTTTATATGTTAATTCACAAAACTCCTTTTTTTTAGTATAAACCTACCATGTCTACTGATTCTTTCTCAATGCCAATGCAGAGAACTCCTATACTAGCCGTTGGTTTCTTTTTCCCAGTGATTACAAACTTGACACCTAGATATTCTTTCAAATGCCAATTTACAAAGCTGCTTGTTTTTCTGAACTCAAATTATGCTCACCCACCTAATTAGACCTACTTTCAAAGGCCAATGATTTTTTCCCCTTCATTAATGCACACACCCTCCTATCTTATCTTTACATGTAAATACTACCAAGTGACAAAACGAATGACTGAAATGCCCAGGCGTCACGTCCACACGTCCATTTCTAGCGATAATCGTTAGGTTTAAACGTTCATCTTTAAAAGAAAAACCATCGCTCACTTTCAATCGTTTGAATGAATTTTGAGCGATCATTGTTGCGTGTAAAAGGGCCTTAAGTCTGTTGTTAGGGCAGTTACTATTCAACTGCTCCCATGGCTGAACTATTGGAATAGATGAACTGACCACTTTGTTCAGTCTACCCCATTAGAGGGAAGTGGCTGTTGGCTAGCCTCCCTTTAGAGCGACTTTACTTTACTGATACGGCTTGTACCGTAGTTAAAGTTTTAACAAGTTGCTCTACTACTAGCAGAATTCCACTGATGTAAAACTTTTTCCTCGCTGTAGTCCAATTATTACCCACAAGGTACAGCACAGCATTCTGATTATGTCTAAGCTCAGTAGTGATGGTTGCACACACTATACAAGGGTTACAACTAGAAGAATGTGAGGAATTCAGACACAACAACCATGTCAGATTAAACACATCTTTTCAGCTTGATGTTATCTTTCATACAGAAATGGTTATTGCCTCTCGTTAATACATTGCCTGTCACTCACTGCTGGTGTGTGCATTATTCCCTAGTAATGAGGTTTGCTTGGACAGAAGGAAAATGTAGTAAATGGGACTAGGGGGGGGGGGGGGGTTAAAGAAGGGGAAAAAAACATAAATGCACTAAGAATAACTTTGGTGCGTTTCTAATGCTTTTTTATCTAACAAGCGTTAACTTCCTTGAAGGCTGGACACACACAGCGTATTGCAGAGGTTTTCCTAGTCTGACGCTCATACACAATATAATTTCGTATGGGCAGCGTTGATTACGCGCCCATAGAGAACAATGGGCTCCCTCCCACGTAATACGTGGCAAAATAGATCATGCTGCGTTCTCCTATGCACGCGCGTATGACGCAAATGTGAGTGAAACAGTGTAAGGCTATGTATTTGATTGCTGTGAATTACCACGTATCATGCGCATATACATCATACCTAATACAAAGTAAACTTCCACACGTGTGACCCTGCCAAAAGGGTCAGAGGTTCCGTCACAGATCTAGCTGCAAACGCATCCCAAAACTGGGCAGCTGGTCGGGGAAATGGGCAGACCTAATTATAGTCAATGGGGTACACCTGTCGCTGTTTGGTTCCGTCCAGACACGAAATCTTTCTACAGTGGGGATTCCCCTTTCCTCCTCCACGAACGGAGCACAAAAGCAAAATCTCCAACACAGGTGTGAAACCAACCTTAAAGTACCCAAAGGAATTCCGTAAAGATCAAAGACAAGCAAGGACAGCTTCTTTATCATAGCATACAATCAAGTCAGGATCTCCATAGGGATTTTATCCTCATGTAGATTATACTTTATTATTTTATACTTCAAGACAGAAACTGTCAGACAAAAAAAAATTTCATGCTGAACTCCTTCAGTCAACCCTTCATCACAGGTCCTTCAGTGAGTTGCATGTGATGAGGTCATTCGCTATATTATTTCCCGGACAAGTGGTCGTTAGTACTTTGATAACCGGTAGTATAAATAATACTGATAACCGGTAGTATAAATAATACTAATAACTAGTCTCTTTCTTTTCAGCAAATCGTAATGATTAGAGATGAGCGAGCGTACTCAGATAAGCACTACTCGCTCGAGTAATTGGCTTTATCCGAGTATCGCTGTGCTCGTCCCTGAAGATTCGGGTGCCGCTGCGGCTGACAGGTGAGTCGCAGCGGGGAGCAGGGGAGAGCGGGCGGGAGAGAAGGAGTGAAAGATCTCCCCTCCGTTCCTCTCCCCTGCAGCTCCCCGCTCCGTGCCGACACCCGAATCTTCAGGGACGAGCACAGCGATACTCGGATAAAGCCAATTACTCGAGCGAGTAGTGCTTATCCGAGTACGCTCGCTCATCTCTAGTAATGATGCCTGTTTGAATCAAAGGATTTGCAGCAAGCAGTGATTTTTAGATGTGCATGAAAGATCAAATCAATCATAATCTACCATATAAAAGGCTCTTTATTCCCCCCTACTATCATAAGGATTATTCTGCATGTTGGGCTATGAGCTAAACACAGTGATAAGGAAAAATAAATCTCACTTGTGAAGTATATGATCTCAAGTTAGATGTTTTTAAAGGGGTTTTCCAATGTTATGTAGACCTCAATCACAGGATAACAAATTATTTTGATATACTTCGGGGGAGATTTACTATTGCTGTCAAATTTAACCAACAAAACTAGTTGGGACATGCAGCTCTACCAAATTTGTCACAGTGGCACAGGATGTGTGATAAATGTGGCGTCTTTTGCTCAACATATTAGGCTCTGTTCAGACATTGTTTTACACTACGTCCTGTGGATCCATCTGAATCCCCTGGAGAGAACACAGGCTTTTATTGGTCAGTCTCTATTCAGACTGTTCCTTTTCAGCATTTCTGCCAGATTGAATAGCATAGTCAATTCTACTACTCTGTCCAGTATAAGTAACAGAAAGGAATGGAAGTCTGCTCAAACAGAGACCTCATTAACTTCTGTTTGACAAATGAAAACCTACTAGCCCAGGGTTTTAAATACAGTTTTCATTTCATGTATCCAAATGGAAACCTGGGACATAGTGTAAAATGAAATCTGAACAGATCCTTAGAAACTTTTCTCTTTCTGGTGCTACTTATTAGACTGGCTTACTTAACACCAATCTTCTGCGCCGAAATAATGGTGCACTTCCCTAATAAATCTTGTGTGTTTCATGACACGCTCCTTCTTCTATATGCTTTTCAAAGCTGTCTAGTGAGGTGTAAAATACATAATAAATCTCTCACTGTGTAAAACAATTTTCTTGTTGTATAATTTGAACCAAATGTTGGTGTATTTTGCTTAATAAATCTCCCTCTTTGTGTTTTAATTCCTCCTCAACTTTTAACATCAGTTTGCTGTATGTGAATGAATACATCCAATTTACACCCAGAGGCTGAAAAACTCAAACAATTCTACTACAACTTTATCCACTCTCTAGGCCAGCGGTTCCCAAACTGGGCTCCGAGTGCGACAGCCAGGGGCTTCGACTGAGGGTCTCTGTGGTGAGAATCCGACAGCTGCTCACCACTGTAGTGATTGCCAGCAGGGTGCTGCAGCTCCCTGCCAGTAATCACGCTGTGACGCTGATCCCGGTGCACACTCCGACATCAGTGTGCACCTGGGATCCTCCTCTCCAGAGTCCGCACCTCCTCAGTTCAGTGGGAGAGGACAAGGAAGGAAACGCTTCGGGAGCACACACTGCTGTCAGTGCGTACCAAGGATCAGCGTTGAGCAGAGGAAGAGCGGCGCTGACTGTAAGGAGGAGTTAAGTATATGGGTTGGAGGCTATTATTACTGAGGCTACTGTTGGGTTAATATTACTGTGGGGTTAATATTACTGAGGGGGTATATATTGCTACTGGGGCCCCTGTGGGGGGGGGGGGTCACTATTACTACTGGGGCCACTGTGGGGGGGTCACTATTACTACTGGGGCCACTGTGGGGGGGGGGGGTCAATATTACTACTGGGGCCACTGTGGGGGGGGGGGGGTCAATATTACTACTGGGGCCACTGTGGGGGGGGGGTCAATATTACTACTGGGGCCACTGTGGGGGGGTGTCAATATTACTACTGGGGCCACTGTGGGGGGGTGTCAATATTACTACTGGGGCCACTGTGGAGGGAGGGTCAATATTACTACTGGGGCCACTGTGGAGGGGGGGTCAATATTACTACTGGGGCCACTGTGGGGGGGTCAATATTACTACTGGGGCTACTGTGGGGGGGGGTCAATATTACTACTGGGGCCACTGTGGGGGGGGGGGGTCAATATTACTACTGGGGCCACTGTGGGGGCTCACTATTACTACTGGGGCCACTGTGGGGGCTCACTATTACTACTGGGGCCACTGTGGGGGGGCAGGGTCACTATTACTACTGGGGCCAATATGAGATTATACAACTGGGGTCATTGTAGGGGACGCTATTACTACTGGGGCCAATATAGGTTACTCTATTACTACTGGAGCGGCAATCGGGGTCCCTAATACTACTAAGGCAGCAATAAGGGTCGCTATTACTACTGGGGTCGCAATAGGGGACACTATTACTACTGAGGCCACAATAGGGGTCACTATTACTACTGGGGCCACCAATATAGGGGTCACTATCACTACTGGGGTCACTATTACTACTGGGGCCAACACTATAGGGGGTGGATTTGCTGTGAAATTTACAGTAGCTGTAGCAACAAAGTGGATGTGATTTTAAAAATCTCATCCACACGCTGAGAAAAAAATTTGCACAAAACCCGTGTGGATATTGACATGTGGTGCGGGATTCAATTCCACAGCATGTTAATTTTAAATATAATGTATATCAATAGCCCATCCAGCGCTCCCGCGTTAGTACCTGTTTTTTTTTTTGTTTTTTTTTATTTTTTTTTAAACGTCCCTGTCCTTTTTACAACAACGAAGGTAAAATTATATGGTGTGATAAGCCACGCCCCTAACCCCTCCCCTGACCACACCTTGGGGCTCCACGAGAAACTTTTGTTTTAAAAAGGGCTCTATGGCTGAAAAGGTTTGGGAACCACTGCTCTAGGCAATCTTGTGTAAGTTAAATACATCAGTAACATAAAAAGTCTTCTCGGTCCTCAATGTAGTCTGCTACATTGTATCAGTTTAGGTACAACGTATTAACCTGCAGTCCAGGATGCTTATCTCACAGAGGATTGCCTAATGCAAGAATATTTTCATTCATTGCTAGCAGGCAGTGATCTTCAAACTACTAAGGACCTGAAATAAACATTACTCTGTTGTCTTTGGCAGCAAGTAGCAGATAAAAAAAGAAACACATAAGAACACATCTTAGGGACAAGTATATCATTAGTAATTTGCCTTAGAAAGAATGCAATTTTAAAGACCCATCATAGAAAATATTAAAACACTTACTCTGGTCTGTACACAGGTAGCCAGTAGACCAACCTCCCTCCTACAACAAGAAATTCAGCTGAAAAGTTCAACAAGTCCAAGAAGATATCGCTTAAGTGGTAGGTTAGCTGGACAGGCACATGGCTTTCTGGGCTGAAAGGAAAAGAAACCCATTAGATCATGCATATTCCTTACCAAAATGCCGTAACACAATACTATCAGGAAAATTTTACAAACCCACAACACTACAGTTCAACCTTAAAGTATAACTGTAGTTTCCAAAAACTTTTTAACAATTGATACACACGTCAAAAGTTTGGATTGGTGGTGGTCTGGGAGTGGAGGCCTCCACCAGTCAGTAAAACAAAGCAGCAGAAGCGCTCAGCCGTATGTCATCTCTACAAGCTAGCTGAAGACGGGCTTAATTGAAAGTCCATGAGCCCAAATTCAGCATTTTTCTCCAATTTCCCACTCTGCAGGCTCCATCTCTAGTTTTCAGTTCTCCCTGAGGAGGTGGGTGGTGACTAGCTGCTGTGATGTCTTCTTTATCACTATCTCTCTTATACTGAGAAGCAACAATGTGAGATTAAGCGCTTACTCGAAAATGGAGCCACATATTTAGTCTCACTGCCTGTCTCCTTCCTCCTGCCTATAGACTTCTATGGGCAGATGAATTTTACATGACAGTACGCATTGGATAGGAAGTGATTCTTCAGGACAATTTTTTTTTTATTTTTTGGTAAATAAAGTGATTGGCACTGTTGCTAATTATCACATTGGTTATCACATAACCCAAATATTTAAGATCATAGTTCTTTCTTAGTTCTAATACATTCCTTGCAAATTGCTTTACAACTAATCTAAAGGGTTGCCTTCATGCTTAAAGAGAGCTTTCATGTACTCCTGGAAAGCACACATCTTTCATTCATAGATACAGGATCAGGGGGATGTATCAAATCATAACTAGATAGACTTGTCATTCTGTGGGTCAAGCAAAGCTGGGTGACAAAGCCTATAAGAAATGTACCCAAGTGGCTGAATTCAACTTGACAGAAGAGGACCTCACACTACCCACCACAGAGCACCACACTCGCAGAGTGTAAGCTCTTGCCTACGACCTGAAGGTTGCAAGTTCGATCCCCGCATGAATCAGGTAGCTGGCTCAAGGTTGACTCAGCCTTCCATCCTTCGGAGGTCGGTAAAATGAGAACCCAGCTTGGTGGGGGGTAATAAGTAATAATTACCTGAAAGCGCTGCGGAATAAGTTGGCGCTATACAAATACCATGATTTGATTTGATTTAACTATCACACTATGACAAAGAGTACACTAATTCAAAAGAGGTTTCCAATTGTGAAAGACAAGTGCAAACCCCTTATCCAGAAGTGACCTCTTTATTATAGTGCTATAATTGTCCATCATACGAAGCTAGTAAGTGACCCTAGATAGGTGAACTGATCAATAACTTACAACTGGTCCGTCTTTATAATTTCTTTCTGTGTACCGGTCTTTCTAGTCGACTCGCGAATGCCATATGGAGCTAAAGATGGAGAAAGAATTCTAGTCATCATGCCAATAATATGTAAACGGTTTATTTACAAACTTCAACAAAACCTTGATTTCTGTCAGATCTTAACACTGATTTCCGTTCCTTTCGCTATTGGAATGCATTTAATGGTTTTGCTTTTCTGCTAGCGTGTGAAGACAAGGTCACGGAAGGGCCAGAAAACAGCTCCCAAGCAGACGTAGGATTTCATAAGGTGAACAGCTCCAGCTGTTAGGAAGACTCATCTTTATTAGATCTCCCACCAGCACCATTTAAGATTTGTCATTGTGCCAGAAAATACATCACCCGCTAAACACAGGGCTTGTCTCAGTACAGGTGTGCAAGACGGATCTGTGAAGAGTTACACTGCTTCTAAAGATATACACAGGTGCGTAAAGGGGTACTCCAGTGATTTAAAGTGAAAGCTATATGCATCATAAGGTGATCACATGCAATTCTGCAATACAAGGCTGCAGAGATATTTCCCTGTGGTCTCCCCCCTGCTTAGTTCTCCATTGGCATCCAGTGGTTACGTCCGGTACGCTCCGCTATATTACTGGTCAGGCTGCTCAGTGCCATCCCATTCTGTAATCATGACAGTTTATACAGTTGTGAATGTGCACTAATCAGTGACTGGCAATGGGGCATTGTGGGAGATGTAGTTTTTATACTTCCTGGTGGGCTACTTAACCCATTAAGTACCAAGCACAGTAAATTTACGGCTCTTGGTCCTGGTAATCCGCATGAAAATCCACAGGTTCTGTGTGTTATTTTGGCATGGATTTCACCCTCTTATTTGAAGAGGCGAAATCCATTGTGACAATTCACAGCATAAATTGACATTGAAAATATGCACTGCAAATCAACATACGCTGTGAATATGTTGGCAGCATGTGGATGGGATTCCTTGAAATCTCATTAACATTTCCTCTACTGTAAAATGGTACAGATTTTCCACAGTCAATTCAACAACAGAAATGAACATATTCTTATGGCTCATGTCCATGGGTGGGTTGGATTCCGAATGTGGGAGCCCGCAGCAGAATACGACCCTGCCCACAGCCGACGACCCTGCTTATCCATCTGGGTCTTCTTTTTTCTGTACTGTGGATGTGTGTGGAAGGGACGGCCAGCACGCTGGCACACATGCGCAGTCGAGTTTTTTTTCCCCAAACTTCTGCTTTCCCGCAGATCGAACGGCTTCCATTGACTTCAATGGAAGCCGTCCGTGCGTGAACCGCACTGAAATGGAGCATGCTGCAGTTTGATTTCCACATTCAAAAGGTCCACAAATCAAATCCACATCCAATTCAGTTGCAGACCCCCATGTTTCCCTATGGGTGGCTTGAACTGCGGATTCCGCAATTCAAATAGGTCCGTGGACAGTGGGCCTTAACTTCCAATTCAAAACTAAGAGCTGCAGATTTAATTGACCAAACAGGCTATACACATAGTAAAAAGCTATAAATCATTATATTATGAAGTGCAACCTTCTTTTAAAGGTATCATTTTATGTTAGGTATTTGCATCTATTTTCTATGTTAACATCAATAGATCAGAAAGAAAACATAGCCATTTAATTTTTCTCTCAAGAGCAGGCACCAAAAGGGTTTGGACTGAACCAATCTAATGGCAAGCCTATGTCCCCACCATTTCACTCTTAGCCTCTCTTTACATCTTGGGTAACTTACGGTCTGTAATAATGGCATCAAACAACGCTCCTCTTCTCCAGATGGGTTTTGATGCATCGGACACAAGGACATCAAGATAATATTTCTCTAACCCATACTGGCGTAAATTGGCCCTAATATTCTCATCTGGCCCTCTCCACTTCTGATTCATTCGAGTTGCTTTACCTGGCAGAAAGGTAGAAAAAGCATTTAAAGACATTTTCAAAAAGTTAAGCTCCATTTTTATTAACATTGACTATATAAGCAGCATGCATAAAATATAGGGTAAAGTAAATATGTTACAATTATTTTTTAGGTCATTTAACACTGCGCAAAAACAAAATACTCTGTTACCGAGAAAAAGCCATCATAAAGCAGGCTAGAGGATCCTATGATGAGTCTACCATAAGATGATAGAAGAGTCCTGATATTTATTAACATAAATATCTGTTCCCCATTTCACATATTCTTGGGTTAATCAGTAAGTCTGCAGGTAATGGAGCGGACCTATCAGGACTCCTAATAAGTCTAGTTTAGTAAATCCCTACAACCATTCTCCTTGTCAACGTCAGACTATGTAGTTACATACTCTTTGGAGATGGGAAATGGTAACATCTAGTTGTTAATTTATACATATGTTTCTAGGTGGAACAACAGAGGAATGGCATAGCACAGAGTTAAAGGGGTTTACCAGAACTACATTATTGATGGCTTATCCTCAGGATAGAACATCACCAGTTGATCGACTGGGACCGCTACTTTGGATCGCCGATCAGCTGATTGAAGAGGCCACAGTGCTAAGGTGAGGGCTGTAGCCTCTTCACAGGTACCTGACGTCACGTTCATCAGTCACATGACCTGAGAGCAGCTCTGCCTCATTCAAGTGCAATAACAGGCACAACCTCTGTAAAATATACAGCGCTGTGTCTGCTATGGACTGAAGTGACAGCAGTAATCAACAGGAGTCACTTCAATCAGCTTATCGGCAGGGATCCCCAACAGCTGACTCCTATCAATCAACTCCCAGCATAACCCAATATTGATAATCTGGTATCAACTGCAAAGAGGGCAAGGTTAGATTGTTCCATAAGGGAAACTCTGACATGTTGTCTGTAAAATGTGTAATGGCTTTGACGGTATACCATATAGATAGAGCTAGTTTATGTAATGGTAGCATATTGGAAGATTTGGTGTCTTCAAAAAAAAAAATTTAATGTTGCCAGCTACCAACCCTGATAAATAATGGTTTTCGATCAGCAGTTCCACATGTAGGAACCAGGGTCGTATATTTGTCAGTTGACCTGCCAGCTAGTACAGCTGAAGGTCTGAGAGAGCCACTCCAACCTGGTCTCTGCAAGGTGGATGAGCCCCAGATAAATGTAGTGAGGAGAGAATTTAAGGATTAAAAGAAATGTATCAGACCTTTACACTTTGCAACATATGCCAGTAAGAGACATTTAGGCTGTATAACCACTTTGACTAGGTTTATACATCCTGCTACTGAAAGGGTAATTTAGACCATCATTTCAATGTAATTTTGATAAGTTCTTGTAGTGGGTTAATAGTCTCTACAATCGCACTTTCATCGTCACATACCATGGTCATTCCAAGATATTTAAATTTGGAGACCACTGACAGGCCACAACTGGAGATAAAAGGATCCATAATTGAATTAGGGGCGGTGTACATAATAGCGGATTTTTGCAAATATATTACCCCTTAAAATTGGGAGAAGAAATCTATGTTTTCTAGCTTGGAGAAACAATTTCTCTCGATTCTGAAGTAAAAGGATCATCTATCTGGAACTATGCCACACTATGCTTTCCCGTCCTCCCCAGCAGACACCTGGGATAGTAGGGATACGGCATAATCAAATAGCCAGGGCTTCTACGGGTATGAAAAATAGAGTGGAGGATATGGGACAACCCTGACGAGTGTCACGTGGAAGAGCAAAGTTAGTTGATGGATACAGTTTACTGTAATGTTAGCTTTTGGGAACCTGTATATGATTTTATTCCATTTCAAAAATTGAGGGAAAACCCCAAGGTAAAGAAGACAAGCTCCCAGGAAATTCCATTCTAGAGAATCGAAGGCTTTCATTGTGCCTAGTGATGCCAGGGCCCAAGGCATATCATATAGTCTGCCGAGCTGAATATTGTTTGAACCCTACAGATATTTATAGCTGTGATTTACCAGACATGAAGCCTCTTTGATCGGGATGCATAATAGAAAGATTAACTTGGTCTAGTCTAGTGGCTAAGACGTTAATTAGGATTTGCTAGTCAACAATGACTAACGAAATTGGGCAATAAGAGCCACAATCAGCAGGTGCTTTATCGGATTTTAATAATACTACAATAGTGGCATCATAGAAGTCAGATGGAAGGGAATCTTCCAGAAGGGCCTGTCACGGTGTGTATTGTTATAATGGGGAAAGTCGCTCTGTGTGTATCCGAAAGACCTCTATAGGAAGGCTGTCTGGTCCAGTGGATTAATTTAGTGCCATGTCTGTAATGACCTGTTGGGACTTCCTCCAGCTTGATGACATCACTGAGTGGCTGTAATATCATTCACTGAGTGGCTGTGATTGGCTCACCGAGCGCCGGCTGTGATTAGCTGGCTGTGGCTCGATTAGCCAATCACAGCGTGTGCTTTGCTGGAGGCAGGGTATTCAAAGCCCCATCACCAGGAAGAAGCCCAGCTGTGAGACGAGGAGGACACAGTTTACCGCAGCGCCGCCAAGGACCATTGGGAGGCCGCGGACCAGGTGAGTATAAGCCCCCCCTGAAAATAAGACACTGTGCCCTTTTTGGGGCAAAAATTAATATAAGACAGTGTCTTATTCTCAGGGAAACACTATATATATATATATATATATATATATATATATATAAAATTTTGAAGCTTCAGTTACTTGAGATTCTAATAAGAGGTCTGTCTGACAAATTGATCTTTTAACCCTTTTGCAATCCTGTGTCAGCCCTCATCCAACATTAAGATTTTCCTACAAAACTCTGAAGTTGGGTAAGGGTCAACATATGATTCTACTACTTTGCAGGACGGCTCTCCGATGTCGGAGGCTGTTCTGCATATGTATGCTTGAGTATACATGACAGAATTGTAAAATGAGCGCTGTCCTCTATACCCTAACATACATAAGCAGAACAGCCTCTATCATCGGAGAGCTGTCCTGCATACAGTTAGAAACATGTGTTGGCCCTTGTACGGGATTGGAGCATTGCAGGGAAATCTTAATGTCGGGCAAGGACAGACACTGGACTGGAAATTGTTAAATTTCAAAAAAATTGCTAATAAAATCAACATGACAGTTCATTTTTTATGTGTTTCAGTTGAGTACTTCTAAGGAATCCAAAATGTGCTTTCCCACCCAAAATAAATAAGAGATAGGGAGTGTGTGGGTTGCATGGAAATTTGAATGGAAAGGCTTAATATACTTAATAGTGGACCTGAGACTGCCTCTAAGGTAGGCCTTACGTGCATTCCATTTCAAGGCATGCTGGGTAGTATCATCATGAATTTGGAGATAATGTAATATTTGGTCAGTTATACGATCATTAGGGCCTATCAGTTTAAGCTACAAAGAGTGGAGTTTTCAAGTTGGGAGTGTTCTTTGTTTTGGGAATTTTAAAACAGGAGGCATTGGACTATGATCAGATATACCTCGAGGACAATGAATTTGGATGATACATGAATAGCCTCAATAACGATCCTTGACCAGGGGAGTGACAAGTATATTCACAAAGATCTAGGTGGTGTAAATGCCATAGATCAATCCAGCCCATACTATCAACTGTCGTATAGGGGAGTCACTCAATCCACTAGGAAGCAGATTTACTCGGAATCAATCTTTGATAGAGTGCATGACCTAATTAAAGTCTCCCATACATATGACATGTGCAAAAGGGTATTGATAGCTGATTGTAAAAGGAGTATTAAGTGGTGGGTTATAAACACCTAAGATGGCGTACGGTTTAGTGTCAACCTCGCCATTGGCAAATACAAATCTGTCTTTTGGGTCCCTGAGGACATTGATGGAATTCATTGTAATCATCTAGGCTCCATCTAGTGTTAACAGTAGGAGGCTGGCTGTTAGGCACAGCCGACTCCCGCTGCAGATGGCATGGGCTTAGCTTCTGTTGCCTTACATACCAAGAAGTCAGGATGTAAATTTACGTCCTGTGGCGTTAAGGGGTTAAACAAAAGATGCTCCTCAAGTAGTGCTGAAGAATCTATAGTTTATTGAAGGAAATCCACAGAAATTGTGACGTTTGAGTCTGAGGGCCGAACTTTCTCAAACAATCTGACTGCTTGTAGATCAATAGAGAAAAAGCAATAGTGTAGCAGCCAAGGTACTATGTAATCGCTGGGGAGAAGGCAATATGACTTCATACACACAAGGTACTAAACAGTGGCATAGGAAGGAAAAAAAACTCTGTCGCAGACAGCTTGTTGATGGTTTCCAGGTTGGAAGCTTTTTCCTTCCATAATGAAGGCACTGAAGATCTATTACAAAAATGCTAGAAATTCCATTCGCTGACTACAGAACATTATTACTCACGGGTGGAGCTCTACTTTAAAAGGGCTGCCCAGTATTTGAAGAAATTAAGCTAACAGGAGGAAATAGGTTAAAAAATAAACAGTCCCTTATTAAATTCCTCAGCGCTCCAGAACTCTCTTGGTTTACTTCCCTGCAGCAATTATGTGCCATACAGCTATGTGACTGCTGCAATCACTGGTCTCAGCGGTAATGCTAGTTTGACAAGACCGTTGAGGCCAGTCACATGGATGAACGGCACACCACCACCGCCGCAAGCAGAGACTAGAGGCACAACAGCGGATTCCTTTGAATAATTTTTTTTGCATTTCCTCCCGTTAGCTTAATTTCTTCAAATCCCAGACAACCCTTCTAATGAATAACAGTTTGAGACAATATGCTCAACAGCTCCAGATATAAAACTTCACTTGAAACAACCTGTTTCCCAGGACCATTTGTACCAAATTAGCTACGTTCTGTTAATACTAGTTTAGCATGAAACATTCGACCCAAGTCTTCAAAGCCTTAATGTAATAAATGTTTCCAGCAAATACTTCTGTAGTTCTGGCAATAATTATTGTGTATGCTTCATGATAAAACAGGGCTGAAAAGTGCACGGTATAAAAGTTTTTCCATGCAAACAGTAAAAGTGATTATTTAACTGCTGACCTCAAAGAATCCAATGATTTTAATACACCTTCGTATTTGGAGACTATTAAGACAGAGGAGTGCAGATTTCTTATAAACGGACAGCGTACTGAAACAAAAGCTTGCCATGAAGACATCAATTCCCATTCTTCAGCAATTGAACCCTATTGTTTTAGTGGGACATACAGCTCTAACAGTCCATTGACATCATCAGAGGGATGACATCATCAGAGGGATGACATCATCAGAGGGATGACATCATCAGAGGGATGACATCATCAGAGGGATGACATCATCAGAGGGATGACATCATCAGAGGGATGACATCATCAGAGGGATGACATCATCAGAGGGATGACATCATCAGAGGAAGTCCTATTAGATATAGGTAAAAATAGGAATAGTTTACTCACCCCGTCCATGAACTGTATTGTAATCAATCTCCGTGCCGCATACATAGGCTCCAAAGTGTGCACATGGTACCAAGAGACCCCCTACAAGAGGAATTTAGTCTACAGTCATCTACGTGCTGGTGGAAACCTTTACATGTTATAAAATGGAAATCAAAAAAATATGCCTAATGAAGACTTGTGATGAAAAATGGCGGGACCAAGCGGGTGTATTATCACAGTATTCTGCCAATACCTAAAGGGTTAATCCCATGAATCATTTTTATATCAAAATTCCAGAAAGGTTGTTATGAGCTATAAACTAATTTGCAGAGTTCATGGCATATAAAAGTATCATTCCCATCTTTTTTTTTTTTGCATTCTTTTGTCTTAGTTATTACTATAGCTCATTGCAGAAAAATGCTTTTTTCTTCACTTCGATTCCAGTTTTCTTCTTTCCTGCACCATTCGCTCACTCTCAATTCTTCAGAGAGGTAGAGCTTTAGGAAGCTTATCATCTCACTGAGAGATCAGGTTACAGCTGCTGCCCATAGAAGTCTATGGAGAGGAAAGGGGGAGGAAGAAGCAACTGGATTTACAGCTACACTGCTGAGTACAGTTTTATAATGTCCTCAAAACTGAAACAAAGCATCAGGATCTCCTCCTCTCTAGTTGCTGTGTGACATGATAGAAGCTAATCTCCACCCACTCTGAAGCAGAGTTCAGTGAAAACGAACAATTAGAGATGGAACCAGCAGAAGGGAAAATTTCTACAAAAATAGACAAGTCAGAATGGCCAGGAACCCTGCTATTCCTCACACAGCTTATGCAAAAAAGTCACCTGACAGGTACACTTTAAATTTAATGAGTTACCTGTTTTTGGTGTTTATTTTATTCTTTTTGAAAGTTACAAATGTACCTCCTTCATGTGATATGAACCATGGCTCTATATGATAAAATACATGGATGGACTTGATGGGATTCACCAATATAGCTTTTGCTTTTTAGAAACTCGTCATTTTTGCTTAGAAAAATCCACAATGAAAAATCACTGCCATTTCACTTTTTGGGAAAATGGGGGTTTATGTGAGCCCATGTGGCAATGCACATGACAACCCCACCAATTAGGGCAAAACTATATGAAAAAGCAATACATATGTGAACCGTAAATATGCAACCTGAGAGTTATCGGAAGGTAAAATTGCAGAACTCATTTTAATGAAAATGTGACCACCATATGTTCCCGTATGAATGGCAGGAGCCTGTTTATAGTCTACATGTAGAGCTGTTAGCAAACACAGGTTGTTTTACAACAGCGTGTATAGTGACGCCACTCTTATTGGGCAAACATCAACAACATACGGCCTCATGTCCACGACCATAACTGAATTGCAGAATCCGCGTGGGTCACCCGCGCAGATGATCCGCAGCTCAATATGCCCATAGAACATCATTGGGCATCCGCAGGTATTTAATAACTGCGGATGTCATTTTTTTTCCTGGCGTGTGGATCACACGCCGGGAAAAAAACGCAGCATGCTCCATTTTTCTGCGGTTCCCGCAGGGACAGCTTACACTGAAGTCAATGGAAGCCGTCCGGTCCGCGACACGTCTGCAATGTCAGTACAGAATGCCTGAAAATTATGTATATTACTTGCTGGAATCACATAAACTATCGGAGTAGAATAAGGCAAATGTTCACCCTTAACACCAATAGTCTTATCCAAATCAGATCAGAAAGATAGATAGATCGATAATTATAATCTCACACTATGAAAGTGCTGCACATGGAATTCTCTAATATGCATTTTATAGGGTTGTGCATTAGACTGGTTGACTGGAAAACTACTTATTCAATGCTGCCCTCTTGTGGAAGATCCATGACAACCAGCTTTTCTGTTCCAAACATTTTAGCTTAGTCCTGATAGTAAATGTGACCTTCACAACAGCCCGCAATTCCTACATTTTCCAAAACTGCATCCTCTTTTGTATTTCTTACATGCATACGAAACAAAAAGAGTTGAATTTTTGCTCTATGGGCACATTTGGAAACTACAAAAGGTTTTTCCACATCATCCTGTTCGGTGCAAAAAAAAAAATGCATCCTTATAAATATAACCAATCTGCGATAAGCCATATAGCACTGCAGGACTTGAAGAGATAAAAGTTAGGATGAGAAAGAATGGATTTTCAGTCCAGCCTCGTTGACAGATTAGCTATTAATTCTCATACTGCAGTTTCTAACCACAGTGATATGTAGAAGCTGTAGAAGACAAACTATGAAATTTTTAATTAAACCTGTTGCAAAACTGATCATCCCAAAATACATGCATTCAAGTGGAAAAAGTTTTGTCCCCTGAAAGGTGTCCATAGCCTTTAACCCCGAAAGCACATGGCCCTTTTTTCCCCATTTTTGCTTTTTTGCTCTCCCCTTTGAAAAAAACTCTTTTATTTATCAATTGACGTTGCTGTGTGAGGGCTTGTTTTTTGCGGGATGAGTTGTATTTTTTAATGGTGCTATTTAACGTACCATATGTGCTGAAAAACTTTAAAAAAAATTCTTAGTGGAGTGAAATGGAAAAAAAACAAAATTCCGCCATCATTTGGTACGTCTTATTTCTACGGCCCACAAACTGCAACAAAAATGACCTGATAACTTTATTCTATGGGTCAGTAGAATTACTACAATACCAAATTTATATAGTATTTTTTTGCTGTACTACTATTTTTTTCAAAGATATTTAATTTGTTTTAATTATTTTCTGATGCCATCTTCTAACCGCAGTAACGTTTTAATTTTTTTTTTGTTAACACAGCTGTACGAGGGCTCAGTTTTTGCGGGACGTCCGGTAGTTTCTGTTAGTACTATTATGGAGTACATATGACTTTTTGCTCGCTTTTTATTAAATTTTTTCTTGGGGACAGGGGTGACCAAAAAAGCACAACTCCGGTGTTTGTTATTTTCTAAAATCAGATGACATTCACCGTGCAGGGTAAAATATGCGTTACTCTGATAGATCAGACTTTTACGGACGAAGCGATACCAAATATGTATTTTTGCTTTATTATTTAGATTCTTTTATAATAAATATGGCAAAAGGTTTTTTTTTTAACTTTGCTACCTTTTATTTTAAATAATTAGTAAAACTTTTTTAAACTTATTTTTACTTGTTTTTTTAGTCCCCTGAGGGGACATGAACATGTGATGCTTTGATCGTTCCTGCAGTATGATGTTATGCTATAGCATTACATCATACTGCGATCGGACAGGCATTCTATCAAGCCATGCCCTAAGCATGGCTTGATAGGCATTCTGCTATGACAGCCCTGGGGCCTTTCAGAATGCCCCCAACTGCCATGACACCCTCACGGCTCCCTACGATCTCATCGCAGGGGGCTGTACGGGACTCCATAACATCAGCCGAAGGATTTAAATGCCGCTGTCAGAATTGACGGTGGCATTTAAAGGGTTAACAGCTCCAATAATCTGCGCGGCCAATCGGAGTTGTTGCAGGCGAGTGCTGGCTTTAAGAAACACCCAGCACCTGCCTTGTATTAAGAGAGATCGCCGTGCAATCTCTCTTCATACATACCCCAACCCTGCAGCACATAACTGTACGTCCTATAGCGTTAAGGGGTTAAGCTTAAGGCCAATTACAGGTAAGCATATCATGGGGGCGCATTTGCGTCTGAATTACAGACGAGTGTTCCAGCCCAACCATGAGTCTACTGACGTGAACTTACAGAATCACAGGTATCTATAATACTGCACGATCAAGTTAGTAGACCTACAGTCAAGACCATGATACTTTTTTGTAATATGGGCACAAAAGATGCACTTGTGCTACGCTGGTCAAAAACTGAGTGTACGCATTAAGACTCTGCATACAATTTTAATCAACTGTTCAGCACTAATCCCTTTGTGTATGAGGCCCATAGAATCACCCTTATGGTAATTTAAACTATTCTGACTAGTTTGCCCCATTGCAAGTTCTCTGACTGATGTCAATGACTAATATGATGCGTATGACAAGCAGTCACCTTTATGTCTCCGGGATCCTGACAAAGTTATTTTATACAGGTTACCAAATTTTCTAAGGCCCCCTAGGCTCTAATGCAAAGTAAAAAGAAATAAACTAGTAGTTTTGTGAATCACAAAAGCAAGTGGTGAGAGACTCTATAGGAATGATCAGTTTTAACATGAGGAACACAATAGCTAGAGCCATCAAGGGGGAAGGTATATACCATATTCTGGGCGGTAAAGCACAAATTTAAGACCATGTGAAAGAATGGAGAGAGAACATGTCTGGTAGACGTGTTTTACAGACACAATCCATGCACATCAAGGCATACTTTCTAAAAGGTACACGCCTGAGAACCATTTACATTCTTCCTTTGACAGATGGCAAATCCCAAACCTGCTTAAAAGTGCAAGAAAAAAATGTTACTCTTCCTGCTGTTTTCCAATTGCACATACATATTTTTATGGATCAAGATGATATTTATAGTTGTTCTTGGAAGAAACAGCCATCTGTTTAGTCTCTTTACAACTGCTGATAGATCAATGTTACATTGGGGAACTTAAAACAAACAACCGTCTTCAAGTCAAACTTGCAAATTCCAAACTATTACTTCAAATCACCAACCCCTGTGGAAACATAAATGTGTCAGGTACCCCTCCTCAGGAGCTCAGAAACTGTCAGAAGCTATAAAATGGCAATAAATCTGCCTCAAAGTAGTCACACTTTTGAGGACCTCACTGCATGCACAAACAAATGGAAACTTAAAGCTCACTTTTAAATGCGGAGACATAAAATGTCCAGTCGGGGCGACCTACTGCGACAGCAAGAAGTCTCATTTTACATAATTAGGATAAGGTATATACCACACAGTCAGCAATACTAAGCGAGAGATGTAACAAGGGACAGGACATTTATGTGGGAGATAGAATAAAAACATGAAAAAAAGAATTCCAGAAAAAAATTATATTTTTTTATAGAGGGAATGCAGGGGGGCTTACCAGTGCCAACAAAAGGATCAAACACCAAATCATTGGGCTTCACTTTTGCATGGTTGGCCATGATGAAGGAAAGTCCAGCATCCATGCTTGTGTTCCCGATAAAGTGCCTCTTTTTCACACTGTAGGAATTGATCAGCTCTCTTTGTCCATCTGCAATCTTAAGAAAAAAATGCATTGTAATTTATATTTATTGGGTAATTTTATTTTCACCAAGTTGCTATCACTTTTTAAAGGTATTGCACCAAGATGGCATCTCCTTTTGATATACCCCAATAGGGCATATGAACAGCACATAGAGCAGGGTCTTCTGTCTGGGCAGACTATGTAATGTCATTGTAATTACTTGGTGGCTATTTATGTAAATAGCAGTCCTCTTATGTTACATTTGCACTGCAGGTGAAATGTCTCACTGGCAACAGCTAAAGACTGATTTAGACACAACGAGAATCGCTCAAGATTCTCGTTCTGTCTAAATGCAGGGACATTGTGTAGTTTTCGTGCATGAGTCATTGATCTCTGAATTCTAGCTTGCTAGAATTGAGTGATTAGCTATTATCAGCAAAGCAGGCTGTTACCACAGCCGATTGCTCTGATAAGATTCTCTGTGCCTGTGTCCTGCTGTAAATTCACAGCGGGGACACTAGCAGTCAGTGCTGAGAAGAATACATCTGTTTGCTTATGCAAAACAGCTGTATTGTTCTATCAGTGGCCACAGCAGTGTCCTGCTTTGCCTGTATAGCTCTATGGTAGCAAATTAGCTACTATAAAGTATGCAAAGATGATCGCTCAAAACTGTCACTCAAACTATCGTTTGAGTGACTTTTGAGTGATCATCTGTCATTGTAAATAGGGTATTACCCCTGCAAAGTCTGAGAATTGCTATGGGTGCAGAGAGTGGGACTCATGGCAATGAGCTGATTGCCCCAGGCCCCACATTCTGAAAGTGGTTGTGCAAGCTGGTAAAACCTCCTTAATCACCTGTATATATATCGCTCCCCGTTATCACCTTATTTATACTTTAAATAGGTGCCTCTAGAGCATCGAAACGTGTTGCATTGTTTCCCTGTATCCTGCATTATATCAAATAAACAGCTTATATATACCTGCCTGTCCATTTTATCCTCTAGACATTACCATCAGGAGGGGGTATATGTTGTCACCATACCCCCTCCTCCCAAGTAAGTGGAACTACATCATTACAAATTTTTCCTCTCATGACCACAGAACTCTTTTTTCCTTCTACATATTGTCTCTTCCTTAATTACTGTTTAAGCCACCAGCAATTTGCAGGGAGATCTATTAATATTAGCGCACCATACGAGCAGGATGCTAATATCTCTATCAAGTGCGCTATATGCCAGCCCTTAAATCTGGCATATGCTTTAAAACAATGCCAGGCCAGACTTGGCATGATTTCTAAGCAGAAAAGTTTTGGAAAATTGTCTACAGATAGATAGTGCCCTGAACTAGTTAGGGCATGAGTTCCAGCTCTTTGGGTAACCTAAAGCCTATGCAAATCGCACCCAAGAAACTCAAGCGCAACTCACATCAGGCAATACCTATACAGCTGCCCTTCGCCTGTCCAATATTCATGGATCATTGCATTTGCCATTCTCATCTGTGAAAGCAGCCGAGAAAAGGGCATGCCGTGATTTTTGTTTTTCACACGGACCATCAGTCTGTGTGACGATTCAAGCTATTATAGGACCGTGTATTATTTTTGCAGTACAGACAGCACACAGCTCGGATATATGGCCATGTGAATGTAACCTCAATTAGACAAATATGACTAGAGTAAGGCGTCAAAGAATATGATGAAAAAATGACCTACATTCTATAAGGGTGAAATTATTTACTCAGCACTTTGTAGAACTCACCCAGCGGCCAAAGTAGATCTTCAGAGGGTTTTGGGGAGCAGTATTTGGGTCAGGTCCATAATCCTCCAGCAAGCAGAATATATGCTCCGCATTCTGTAAACTAACTCTGCCTTTAAACGGCATGAACTCCATTGCCTGTGTTAGCCAAGAATCTTTATTAGATGTACAAAAAGTAAAAGCAAAGAATAAAAATGCACAGCAGAGGAAAAAACAGAAGCTTTGTTGATAACCAGATTTTTTTTTTTTCAACCGATTTAAAGGGCTATTCTCATCCCGAACATTTAGGGCATATCCACAGGATTTGTCATAAATGCCTGATAAATGGTGGGACCTGCATCTGTCTCTAGAATAGGGGTCCCACAACTCCATGCCAGCTCACGGCCAGAGTCTGAGGTGGCCAAAAACATCCCAACGTTGACACAATTTCCATAATTCATAACACAGAAGTGAATGAGAGTTGAGTAAACAGTTTAGCACAATGGGATACACGGTTTCTGTATCTTGGAAGTTAGGGAAACAGCATAGTCCGCTGCGCTGCACTGGTTATGTAACTGCCATTCACTTTTATGGGCGTTATGAGAACAGCGACAAAGAGCCAGTTTGGCTGTTTCCATAATCGTGATCATCAGCCCTGTATGGGAATAGCCCTTTAAAAATTGTTCGTCTTGGACCCTAGTCCAGCATACAAGACTGCTAGAGACTAGATGTTGAGACCCCAGCGATCAGCTGTTATAGCCAATCGAAGAAGTCGCCTACAAGTCATTCTCCTTAGCATTACACAGCAGTCTGACTGTTTTCCATAACAAGAGCTGCTCTTTGTAAAAACTAGTTTTAAAGAAATTAGGTCATTATATGATTTCCTGATCTAAACAGCACTACCTTTCAGGGGTAACAATGGTATCCGTATGCCTCTGTATGAAATTGGAGGTACACAGCAGTACAATAAGCCCCACAGACTTCTATAAGTGGTTCAATACACAATGAGAATGCAAATGAGGGATGGGACAAGGATCTGCAATGCCACCTATTGGAAGGCAGCTTCTGTATAATTCAATGTCCAGCCTTCTAACAGACCTTGTATAATATTGGGAACATAAGCCAAACCAGAATCTTCTCCATAATGAAAATAAACCTATGTGCAGACAGGCTGTTTCGAGGTTCTTTCCTCTCGTCAATGCACAGTAGGATTCTGACTGTCTGGGCAGGAAGCTTCTGATATGGGTTTGGGAAAGTATTGTTTCTCCTTGTGGAGACCACCGCATTAGTGTGACTAGACACCTTCATGCAAGCTCCTCTAGGAAAAGAACAAGGAATTATAGCTCTGTAGCACCACCCAGTGGAAAGTAGCTTCCCTATGTTCGACCTAACAAGCCTCGAAACATGACTGAGAATATACACTGAAGCAGAATCTTCTCCTTAATGAAAATATACCCATCTACAGACAGCTGTTTTGGGGGGTTTGACCCACGCCAGAGGCCTCTCATCCAGCCAACCAGAACCCTACTGTGCACGGACAAGGATCTAGACAAGAACCCCGAAAAATTAAACTGTGCATTTGTCTTTTCTTTCTGTAGAGGATTCTGCTTTGACTCATGGCCTCAGCCATGTTACGAGGTCTGTTAGAAGGTCAGACATTGAATTGGCCTTCCACTAGGTGGTAATACAGGGCATTAGCATACCATATTTCCCACAGGAGCATGCATGGCCTATAAGTGTCTTCACATCAATTTGATGGTCTCCACAAGGAGAAACAGTACTTCACCAGACACTCTAGACAAATACACAAGTGCCGTAATGAACATCCAATGCATGAGTATTGTCTTTGATGTAACTTAAATGAGTATGGGGTACTTAGCCTAGAAACACTGAAAAACACTTGGTGCTTTAGAAAACCACAGACATCCTTTGAAGAAAATGGACAGCCATTGATCCTAGAGGTTGTACTATGGCACTTTGTTTCCCTGCTACGTAAGACAAGTATTTTCAATGATTCCTCCTAGAGATAACGGCTATTCGTGAAAGCTCCCAGTCGCTGGACATCAAGTGTTCGGCCTCGCTCCTCTGGTCCCACAAACTTAATTCAATTTATTTTACATTCTCCACTTACCGCAGGAGAAAACAGCTCTGACAATGAAGTGACTACTCACATCTATCTTTTCAATCTTTTCTTTCTGGGTCAGGGTCTTATTAAAACTATGGATGCATATTTTGTACGTGGAATTAGGCTGAAGGTAAGGGACCTATAAAAAAGAAAAAAAACAGTAAGATATAAGGACATGTGGTGTACTTAAAGCAACCTTCCGGGGCTGGAGACAAAAAGATGGCCATACAGCTCCTATACATGCACACTGCATAATATACACTGAGGGCTCATTCACACAAGCGTGATTTCACCACATATTACGGCATACATGGACTTTCATTGATCCATTCACATTAGCAAGATATGCGCGTGAAAAAGACTGCAGCGCGCTCTATTTCAGCGCATATCACTCAGAGAGATCCCTAGTCTTTTCTATGTGTAGCGTATGCAACGCTGTCCACACATAATACATTGCATATTGGCGTCGATACATACACAACCCCGCTACGAGACAGGCGGGGAAATTAAAATACAAAAGTCACACTGCGCATGACCGCGTGCATGCGATATACTGTCACGTGCAGTGCGCCCGCTGTCATACGTGTCAATAGCCGGCTCACACGGCCTGGTAAAATGTGGTGTGACCCATGCATAGTTTAACCATATGGTCTTGTGAATGAGCCCTAAGACAGTACATGCTGATCTGACCGGCCAGCACTGCTCATGTGGCCAGCACGGATTAATCACAGCAGGTGTAGTGTCTTAGGCCACTCTCACACATGCGTTCAGTTAAACGCAGCTCGGAACGGTGTTATTTTACTGTGGTTTTGAGTGGAGTTTTTGAACACGTCACAGCGTTTGACAGGTCATTGTGATGGGGTGCATTAAAAAAAAAAACGCTGGAAAATAGAACAGACAGCGCTCAAAAATCGCGGCATCGAAAAAGCCGCATTCGAGCACAGGTCTGAGAGGTCCTATTAAAATCAATGAAAGCGTTGTTTCGCAGTTAACGCGGTAAAACGTAGTGTGTGTGAGAGTGGCCCTAGACTACTGATACATAATAATTCAGTGTGCTTTAGGCAGTTAGGGCCCATTTTAATGGGACGAATGTCGGGCAAACGATGCACGACACTCGTCCTCGCATACACTCGCTCACGGAAGCTAGTATCATGGGCTCGCTCACATAGCGGCCAGCAGGGTGGAGGGGAGGCTGCAGGAGAGAAGTCTCCTTGCGCTCCCTCGCCCCTCTCCATTGACTTAACATGGCAATCGCTGATCGTTCAGTGGAAATAGCAGCCGTTCAGAATTGAACGACCGCTATGTTAAGTCAATGGAGAAGGACGGAGGAGCGTGAGGAGAGAAATCTCCTCCAGCCGCCCCGCTGTGAGCCAGCGATACTAGCTCCATGTAGTAGCACGGGAGTGAGTCTGTGCGGGGACGAGTGTCAGGCATCGCTTGCCCGACATTCGTCCCATCTAAATGGGCCTTTAGGAATGCTGGTGCGGCTATCTTTGTTTCTCTAGGCGTGGAGGTCCGCTTTAACCCCTTAATGCCACAGGATGTAAGTTTAATTCTGGGTGCATGATCCTTGCTGTTAAGCCCTTATATGCCACAATCAATGTATATCATGCTCTCTCTGTGATGTCATTGCCTCTTCACTAAGTAATCGCAGAGAGCCGATGGGTTGACATGGCAACTTGACGCCAGACAATTCTGTAGCAAAGCTGCCCTGTGTGGACCCAGCCTAAAGGGGCTTCTCAGGTAGCGCCCGCTGGGATACACCGGAGTCGGAGTGGATGATGCTGCTCTGACCTCTGTGTAATGGCCGGCACTCGTACAGAGTGTTACGCATATGGTCTTGTGAATGAGCCCTAAGACAGTACATGCTGATCTAACCGGCCAGCACTGTTCATATGGCCAGCACGGATTATTCACAGCAGGAGTACCAGCAGTTCTCACTCAAGTCAATGCGTCTGCACTTGTAGAGGCTGGCACAGCTCCTATTGGTTTCATCTGTGCCTACAATTACGAGCACCGGAAACTACACAGGGGTCAGAGTAGCATCTTCTGCTCTGACCCCGGTGTATCCCAGCGGGCGCTACCTGGAAAACCCATTTGAGGGAAAACCCGGTTGGGAATAACTGCTTTATAGCTATAGTCTGGTGACTCTTCATACCATCCTTTCCAAGGGATATTTCTGAACTGATTGCTTGAGCTCGTCTAGGCATTTTCCATTACCCCACAACTCAAAGAGCGATCTAAAGAAGAGGGAAACAAAATATGTCAATGAGCAAGTATTATAATGAATCACACATTCATCGTCCAAAGTGTATTGGATGCACATTTTTCAGATCCATGAGCAAGCAGCAAGGTTTAAACTGAGCTTGTGAGTTAAATAGAGTCACTAATATAAAACTTTACAACTTTTAGCACTACTCCGAAACTTGGTATTAGGAGACAAAATAAGACAAACACTTTAGGAACTTTGTCTTTTTTTACATATACGCTGCAGCCTATGGCTACATGAAGACTTGACATTTTAGAAATGTTGGTTGTATGTATGCTAAGGCCAAAAGAACACTATAACAGAGGAGTATAAGCAGTCTGCTGAGCAATGTTAGGTGCCTGACTGCATTTTTGTTCTAACAGACACTTTTTAGAAGTTTACATCTGTGGGGCTCCAGTTCTGACATTGAAGTCTTCTGACACGTTGGTGTGTTCTAACTTTTTGGTTCATCTCAATTTAATGTACATTTTTATTATTATTGAGCAATTTGCCAAATCAAGAAGATGTTACGCCTAACTTTGTAACAATTAGCTATGTGTTTTAATCTAGTACAATTGTCCCAACACACCCAGAAGGATAAAAAGCATCATGACTATCAAATTCTACAAGACAGAAATAGTTATTTACCAAGCCTTACTTTGCACATACAGTCCGATTCATTATTTTCCTTGCCAGGTCCTCACATGGGATATTAAGAACACAGAAAGGAGACTGTGAACCAAAGAGTATATGAAAACAAAATTAAAGTAGAGCATACATAAATGCGAGTCTTCTCACAATAAAATTGTTGGCCTAGGTACAAGCAGCTCTATGCGTGGCCTAACAAAGTCCATTTGATTTTATGTGGTCCTTTGCATTATATACCGAACGCGCCCTCTTTATTATGTGCATGCACACACTGTCCGTGCGAGGTCCATTATGTAGATGAAATTGCTGTTTTTATACTAACCACCCAAAAAAATTAAGTTAGCAAAAAGCTTTCAATAAATGAAGTGTTTCATTATATTATATGTACCCCATAATTGTACCATTAGTTTCCGAAAAGAGGTCACGTCTTGAAGGTTTCCATTGTACTGGAACCTCAGGGACTCGGCAAATAGGGCTGGTGCAAAAACCAATCCAGCAAAATCTGCACTCCAAAAGCCATCTCTCCTGAGCCCTGCTGACTGCCCAAATAGCAACCTAGGACCACATATGTTGTAATTACAAACTCAGGAGAGCCTGTGTACCAAACTGCGAGGTGCCGTTTCTCCTGTAGTCCTAGTGAAAATGAAAATTTTGAACTAAAACTACATATTACTGTCAAATTTCTTACAACTCAATTGTAATAAATTCTATAATATACATATAAGGTCAAGACTAGAGATGAGCGAGCGTACTCGGAAAAGCACTACTCGCTCGAGTAATTTGCTTTATCCGAGTATCACTGTGCTCGTCCCTGAAGATTCGGGTGCCGGCACGGAGCGGGGAGCTGCAGGGGAGAGCGGGGAGGAACGGAGGTAAGATCTCTCTCTCCCTCTCTCCCGCCCGCTCTCCCCTGCTCCCCGCTGCGACTCACCTGTCAGCCGCAGCGGCACCCGAATCTTCAGGGACGAGCACAGCGATACTCGGATAAAGCAAATTACTCGAGCGAGTAGTGCTTATCCGAGTACGCTCGCTCATCTCTAGTCAAGACACAAAACACATCAACCAAAATTTACCACCAAAAGAAAGTACGTCACAATAAAACAGTCTTGGATAAGCAAAAGCAATTGAAAAAGTTATTACCACATAAGGTGACATATTAGATTTGAAAAATAGATCTGCATGTTGAAGTCCAAAATAGGTCGTGCCCTTAAATGGGTTGTACTGGGTTAGAAAAAAAACACCAAAGGTGCACTCTTTTTCCTGGAACAGCGCCATACCAGACACAGCCCTGGACAAAAGTGGTGCAGTTTATGGAACAGAAGCAGACACTTTTTTCTAGTGTTGGACAACCCCTTTAAGGGTATAACTTGGACCACGCCTTTAAAGGGGACATGCAATCACATTCTGATCACTTGAGCAGTCAAGGGTCTTGGTCCTCTGTGGATCATGAGGAACCCATGTCCCCCCTGCTCTTTCCCTGCTGTACAAAGAACTGTAGAACACATTCAAATGCTGCAGCTCCTTTAAATCTACGGATCGCTGACCATAAAGTGACAAAGTATCCTAGCAATATGCCATCATTTACTATTATGGGAATAACCCTGTAATCGCCAGAAGTAAATGGTCTCATTTTCGTGAATATATATCACACCATACAGACATGTACGCACAAACACATATCTATCTACAAACCGTTCCATGGTCTTCCTGATTGTTGATATTGCCGCCATAAAGGGACAGGAGAGATGAAATTTCCTGCAGGATAGAAAATACTGAATATTAATATTATCAATAATAATGACAAGTAAATACAAATCTACAACCAGTAAGAAGCAGTAAAGGCAAACGTTACCACTAAGCAGTAAATAACTTATCATTCTCATGTACCGGTAGGTTGCAGAACACTGAACTGACAAAAGACTCTTAACACAATAGTAAACTCTCCGTAGACAGCAACTGAAAACAAGTCAAATGGAAAAGCAAATTCCTGCGCCAAAAATTTGCAATGGTTATTCAATTTTTGCTTGAAAAAAAAAAAGTGGGTGGGCTTTAGCGGAAGAGGGCGGGGCATCCCACCACATAAAAGTTTACTATAATTCACACTAGAAATTGGCACACCTTAACAAAGCCATGCCAACTCGCAGCTGATTTCATTTTTTGGCACATGGGCCACCAGAGGTGAGCAAAAGTTATTAACCCCTTACGGACCAGGGTGTTTTGGTCCTGAATGACTAGACAGTTTTTAGTGATTTTACTGCCCTATTTTTTGGTCCTCAGCTAGCAAAAGTATTTTTGCTGCATTTTTTTTCTGTGACATATAGGGTTATTTTTATTAATATCTTTTTTGCCCGTTTTTTAGTTGTATTGGGGGTAAAAAGCCAAAAAGCTTTTTTTTTAATTTATACTTTATTTTTAAAATCAGTATATTTGAGCTTAAATAAAGTACATGAATAGGTTTCTCATTTTGTTTTGGACGCTTTGATATATAATATGCAAAGTTTTGGATTACAGGGCGCATATGGTGACAGATTTGGTTGGCATCAGTTGTGGGTCATTTTTCTTTTTTATGTATAAATTTTTATTTTATTCTGTAATTTTCTTTAACATTTTTTTGTTGCCATTTACTATTTTTTTTTCATCTATGTCCCCCCACGTCATCCTATAAGACCTCCTGGGAACAGTCACATGGTCTTTTTTTTTTATGTCACACTTTTTCACTGTAACTCGGGCATCCATAGCAGCCAAAACATCCCCTTGTAGTGAAAATAGTCTCCAACAGAGCTGATCAGGGTGTGCTAGGATCCTGCTGCTCTGCTGAAACAAGGGGCACCCGGTAGTCACTGAATCACCGAGTTGCATAGCAAAAGTAATACTTTCACTTCTCTCTGCACTATACAGCACTCATTGAGTGCTATCTGCCCTGTAAAAGTGGTTAAAAACAGGAGCTTTAATTCCATGTTGCTATTGGCTGGGATTAAAGCCCAGCACCAAGTGCCATGAATTTCCAGCACTTGGTCCTTAGAGTGTTAAAGGGGTTGTCAGTGTTTTTTCTTAACGGATGATCTATCTTATAGATAGGTCATCAGAAGTTGATGGACAGAGGTCTGCTGCCCGTCCATTAGCTGATCATCTAAGTGCAGCAGACCAGACCTCGTCAGCACTGGTCAGAGGAGGAAATGGGAGTGCCAGCTTCACTCCAATTGAAATCAATGGAAACACCGAGCTGATCTTCTACTTCCTGCTTCTCTCATGGTCAGGATTGGAAGTCAGCGCTGCCACTTCCTGTGCTGACCAGTGATAACAATGTCCAGCCCACTACACCGACTGCAGGCCGGAGGATCAGCTGATGGACAGATGTCCTGAATGACTAGGATGGGTTACCAATTAAAAAGAGGGCAGAAAACCCTTTTACGTCATGTATCTTTTAATACTTTTGGCACATCTTACTTGAGTGCTCTTCAGGTTAAACCACGCATGAAACACCGGTCTTAATAAATTTCCCCTTAACGCTTTAATTCCGCACCACTAAAGATCTCTGCTTGTTGCAGTGAATAGAGACATTCTTGTTTACATCCATAATGCTGAAAAACCAACACAGACCAAAATCTTTTCACAGCTGAGAGGCGAATGTAAATTTACCGAGTCTAGTCAACTGTGTGACATATCAGCACCACAAACCTCTTTACTGTTCTGACAATGTGCTATAATGTGCCTAGAAAATGTGTCAGCCTGCAGGCAGGACAAGGATTTCCATAGGGTTTCAGAAATTAAACTAGCTGCAGGAAAACATAACTCACTTGATAAATTCCCCACAACTCCAGCATCTGTGGTCCCCATTTATTTCCCTAGAGCAATGGCATGTCATATCTGCATGACCACTACAGCGAACACTTAAACAGAATTGACAGCGGCATTTAAAGGGTTTACAGCTCCAATGAGCCACGCAGCTTATCAGAGCTGTTGCCTGTAAGAAACAGCTGTCGCACGTGTTGTATGGAGGAAGATCGCACCGTGATCTCCCTTCATACACGTTCTGCAGCTGCAGGGTGTAAAAACATGATATGCCGGGCACTAAGGGGTAAAATAACATTTCCTGCAGCTAATTTAAATGGTTAAAGGAGTTTCCCAACTTTGTATAAAAGCAGCAGCCATTTGTATAAAACGGAACAAAAAGAACCAGTGCTCACATCTCGTTTTCCCCAGTGCTTATTCTCTTGCAGTCCCTAATCCCTGGATCACTAACACATCTGAAGTAATCCAGTGACTATAAGAGTATGTTCACACAGCGGAATCTGACAGGTATTTCTACAAGGATTCCGCCTCTAAAACCACGGCAGACATCCGCTGCCGTGCCGCATATTTTGCTGCAGATTTAGCCAGGTCAGTGAAAAAAATCCCCATGCAGAATTTCTGATGCAGATCTGCATTAAAAAGTGACATGTCATTTCTTAGCCCAAAAGCGCCTTGGACATCCAGCCCATAGGTTTTGCCCATTGACAGGGCTAAATTATTGAGCGGATATGCGTCAAAAATATGCCGTGTGGCTACGGATTTCTGCCATGGTTTTAGAGGCGAAATCTACATTGGATTCCACCACATGAACATACCCTAATGTACGGTAATATTATTATACGAATGAAAAGAATCCAGGCCCCCCGCTTGTACTCTTTGTGAATTTGCCATCACCACGTTCTCAGGCAGAGAGTTCCACAGTCTCACTACTCTTACAGTAAAGAACCCCCTTCTATGTTGGTGATGAAACCTTCTTGCCTCTAGACGTTGAGGATGCCCTCTTATTACAGTCATAGTCCTTGGTATAAATAGATGATGGGAGAGAACTCTGTATTGTCCCCTTATATATTTATATATATGTATTAGGTCGCCCCTCAGACGTCTTCTTTTCTAAACTAAATAATCCTAATTTTGATAACCTCTCTGGGTATTGTAGTCCGCCCATTCCATTTATTACTTTAGTTGCTCGCATTTGTACCCGCTCAAGTTCTGATATGTCCTTAAGGATTTTCGATGCGGAATCCGGGGCTGGCGTCCGCCTCCGGGTATCACAGCAATAATCCTCCATAACATTCTATGGAGAAAAGATTCTTCATGCACATGAGTGGAAACCAATTCCGGTTTCCGCTCACGGATGAAAAATCGCAGCATGCTCCATTTTCCTGCGCTTCCCGCACGGATAGCTTCCATTTAAATTAATGAAGGCCCTCTGACCCACGGCCCATCCGCTATTGACATTGCTGATGGGCCATGGGTTCTGCTGGGAAAAAGAAGGAGTTTTTAAAAATAATCTGTACTGTGCATGTTCGACGGAGAGCCGTGCGGACCATCTTCAGTAAAGAGAAGCCGGAAGAAGACAGGTCCGCGTGGACGCCGGCGAAGAAGACGACAGGTACGCAGGGTCACCTTCCGTATTTAGGGCCAGATTCTGTGCGGGATTCCGCAGACAGAATCCAGACCTGCTGTGTGCATGAGGCCTTAGTCCCGGTGCCCAAAACTGTACACAATATTCCATGAGTGGTTTAACCAGTGACTTGTAAAGAGGAAGAACACTGGTCGCATCATGTGCTACTAGACCTTTTTTGATGCACCCCATGATGGCTTTTGCCTTGGCAGCAGCTGCCTGACACTGGTTGCTCCAGTTACCTTTAAACTTTATTAAAGTCCCCAAGTGCTTTTTCATGTCAGTGTTTCCCAGTGGTTTCCCATTTAGTGTGTAATGGTGACATGTATTTCCCCTGTCCAGGTGTATAAACTTACATTTATCAGCCTCCAGGCCTATGCACACCAGCATTGTGGCCTTCTGTCAAAATTCTGTTTCTTTGTTCCATTTTTGGAGCAGAAGAATGGAAATAAACTTTTCCTTCTTTCTCCACTGATTTCAGTGGGTTTTCCAAAAGCAAAACACTTTGTTTGCTTCCATCTTGTTAGGTGTCAGTTTTTTTTCTTCTTACTGGAACACATGGTGCAGTCTGCAGAGCTATTTGTGCTGGCAAAAAAAGAAACTCCGCTTTCTGTTTTCGGAAAACCCACTGAAATCAGTGGCGGAAAATGGAAACGTTTATTTCAGTTTTTTTTCTTCAAAAATGCAACAAAGAAACAGAGTGCTGACTGAAAGTCCCATGTGAGGTGGTATGGGCAACTGATCCAGATCCATTTCCAACCTTGTGCCGTCCTCTGGAGTGATATTACATCGTTTCGGATTATCTGCAAATATTGATGTTTCGTAGAGGAATAGTACAGTAACATATGTCAAACATCCGTGGCCTGAATCCGGAAACTGAATCTTATGTGCCCGCTGGGCGTGCAGCAACCTAACAGGCACCCACCCAGCCGTCAGCTCTGGTCCGACGTCGGCAGTGCAGTCTGTGTGCGCCATCAGCATGCAGCGCGTATGCCGAGGAGAGAGGTCAGCAGTCACAGACTCAGGAGCGATTGTCATCGCTGGAGCAGAGCTGCAGGCTGGCTTAATGTAATACCTGTAGGGATGCAGGCTGGCCAGGGGCCAAAGGGCATCAATATTACTACTGGGACTTCTATGGGAATCACTTATTACCACTGGGGCCAATATAGGGGACATTATTACTACTGGAGCCACTATTAATACTTGGGCCATTATAGGGGGAACTTACTACTGGGGGTCACAGTTTTTACTAGAGTCACTATGGAGGATTCTATGACTAGTTGGGTGACTATTACTACACAGCTGAGCGCTCCAAAAAGACAAGAGCTGTATACCGAAGACAAGCGGCCCGTCAGGGTGATCAGTCAGGGTCCATTTGTCTTCTGTATACCAGCTGAGCGCTCCGAGAACACAACAGCTGTATGCAGGAGATAGCGGTCCCGCTTGTCTTCTGCATACAGCGTGAGCCTTCATTTACACACTGCTGCAAAGTGAACGCTCAAAACTGTCACTCAAACTGCCGTTTCAGCAAATTTTGAGCGACCATCTTGCCGTGTAAATGCACACAGCGATCATCACTCAAAAGATGTCTTTTGGGCGACTTTTGAGCGATAATCGTTGTCTCTAAATGGGCCTTAACTAATATCTTCTCCCCATCATCCGGCCATAGTAACAGGTCCACAGGGTCACCCGCTGGGGATCAGAGCAGCGGACCCTGACTGATCCCCTCCTGATGACCGACTGTCAGGACAGCTTACTGATAGTCAGGCACGGGCGCGCTGTGTAACGCGGCATTTTACGTATGATAGTGATTTTTCACGCGCTGCCATGTGCAATCTGACCTGCTTAATGACTGTACGTATAAATGTGGCACATACGCAATGCAATGTTATACATACATTACTTATTACGCGCCCATAGAGAACAGTAGGGCTCCAGCGTGTATAACATACGGTACAATACAACATGCTGCGCGCCTTTTTATGTGTATTATATGCAATTTATATACGTGAGTGTGAGTGGATGAATGGCGATCCATGTACCTCCCGGCCTCCATTCACCGTGGATACTATGTAGCATACTACGCCACTAAGTTCCGCTGGTGTCCGTCGCCCCAATGTCCCAGAAAACCTTCTAACCTCTTCATATTTTGGGGAGCCAGATCTACCTCCCTGCTTACACAGAATGAGCTGGATGCAAGTGCAGCAACCGCTCAGCTGTGAGAAGGTCTGTGTTAGTACTACAGCATGTTCCCATTCACTGACGGCAAGCAGAGGTCCGGACAAGCATGAGCACGTGATTACACAGCGCTGCCTCCTCTCACCGGCGGCCGGAACTCGCAGTTCTCCTGGGCCAGCAGCAGCAGGTACTTGCACACAGCCGCCGCGCCGCTTCTCCCGGGCAGCGCCATCTTCCAGCGTGACGACACAGAGGGCGCAGGAAGTGTGGGGCCGGCGGGGTGGAGCAGCCGCATTGTGCCGGCGAGATGTCTGCGGAGGGCGAGCAGCCGGATGCCGCCGGCTATGATGCCAAGTGTGTCTTCTGCAGGATCTGCAACAGCCAGGAGGGCGGCGCGGAGCTGCTGCACTCTGACGTAAGCGGCTGGGGAGTGACGTCATGGGGCCAGAGGGAGCGCTGATCCTGGGGTGGGGGTGCGCCGGATACACTCTCTGCGAATACAACGTATCACCCGACCAAGACTTCTGTCCATTGGTCACTCTGCTGCAGATTAGCATCGCTACTGCAGTGTATATATATCTCCATGCACGGGACATAATTCAGTGGAGTTAATAGTAATATCAGGGTGGTTTCACGCGGGCGAGAGTCTAAACAAGCAGAATATGATTTCCAGTATATGATTTCCTTCCCATCTGTGATGTTTGCACTCGTGCGATGTTGAGAAAACAAGGGATCGCGGTGTGCGCGGTCTGTCCGCCATTTATTTCTTTAATCCCCAATGTCTTCCTTGTGATCACAACACAAACCTGCGGCTCTAACATCAGAACGTCCCATTGATTTTCACAAAAAAATTCAAAGCAAAATTTTCTGGCGGCAAACCCGCGATCACCCGTGAGAAAGCGGCCTTATAGCGCAGAGGCGCCCGCTGCCTGCAGGGCAGACCAATGTGGAGGGCTGATTCCTGTTGTAACTAGCCTGGCACCACATGTTTATGAAAACTGAAAGGCCCAATGTCCACGGGCGGAGTATAGTTATAGAATCCGCGTGTGCCTCTTGCGCTGGAGATCCGCAGCTGTAGCCGCCATCAAGGATGCATTAGCATCCGCAAGGCAATGAAAAGTGTGTGGATGCTCCATTTTTCTGCAGATCCGGCGGGACGGCTTCCATTGTAGTCAATGGAAGACATCCTCATCACTGCAGAGCCACAGCTGTCACTGCGGACGTGCCGCGGGTCCACGGGAAAGAAGGGGATTCAAAAAATAAGATACCACTGCACATGTGTCCGGCACGTCGCCGACACATCAGCTGTTCTTAAGAAAGAAGTTCCGGCCGGCACAGAGGAGACCCTCGCTGGAGCCGGACAGGTAAGAAAATGTATTTTCCTCCCCATGTCTGTCGGCACAGCTAGATTCCGCTGCGGGATTCAGCAGTGGAATCCGTGGGTACCCGTGGACATGAGGCATTAGAGAAACTCGTTGTTGCTCCTAGCAACCAATCACAGCACAGCATTCATTTTACCTCACAAGTATAAGAAATGAAAGCTTTGCTGTGATTGGTTGCTGTGCACATCAAAGACGTAAGAGTGTTAAGCCCAATGTCCACGGGCAGATTTGATTTGTGGACCCCGTGCAGGAGATCTACAAATCAAGCTGCCCATTAGGATGTATTAGCATCCGCAAAACAATTTAGAGCATGCGGATGTGATTTTTTTTAAAATTATTTTTTCCCAGCGTGCGGATCGCACACGTGGGAAGGAAGCACAGCATGCTCAATTTTTCTGCGGATTCCGCGGGACGGCTTCCACTCAAATCAATGGAAGTCGTCCCCGCCGCGGCACACCCACTGCTGTCACTGTGGAAGTGCAGCGGGACAGCAGATTTAAAATAAAAATAAAAATGAGGACTGTGCATGCATCAAGCACGTTGGCTGGCATGTCCGGATACATCTTCTGTGCTGAAGAAAGAAGATCCGGCCGACACAAAGGAGACCCGCACTGGAGCTGGACAGGTAAGAAAATGTATTTTCCTCTCCATGTCTGTGGGTACGGCTGGATTCCGCTGCGGGATTCAGCAGATGGAATCCATGCGTGCCCGTGGACATTGGGCTTGATACTGGCTACTTGTCCGTGGCTCACCCTGTAGATGCGGCAATGATGATGAGTGTAAGCCAGGCACGCATGACCGTATGTGTAAAACCCTGCAGAAGTTACACAGGGTTTTACAGCTGTGGATCTGGTGGTAAGCAGGCCTATCACCACGTACGGCGGTGTATCTCACACATGCTGTCATGCCCTGTCCTCCTTTTTTGTTTAAATTTCCCACTCTATCACTTCACAGCAGCACCTATCAGCACCCCCGTAAGCAGTGTAATCCCGTACGGACAGCATTGATGACGCACCCCATAGAGATAATGGGCTCTCACGTGTAATACATGGGAAAATAGAACACACTGCGTTGTCCACAATACAGTGGAAGTCAATGTACTTGATTACCTACAAAATCCTGCATATCGCACACACGTACATCGCACACGTAATACGCAGTCAGCTCATGTTTACGAGCCCGCGCGGAGGCATAGCGACATCAATAGTATTACACTGGAAACCCCTTTAAGTATTAGCAGTCATTCCGAGGATTTCCGTGCAGCAGCGTATTTTTTGTTGATCCACCACCGCCGCTGTGTGACTGAACAAGAAAACGCTAATTAAAATCAGGACTTGATCGCGGCTATTCTTAATTCACACGATTTTTAGCGAGCAACCACAGCTCTGACTACCACAGACTCTACAGGGGTCTTCTGTTGTTTCTTTTATTTTGTTTTTTTATTTGTTTTTTTTTTTTAATTTTCACAACTCAAAATCTTGAGGATTTTTGTTACTTTTTTTTAATGCACACCTAAAATTGTTCTACACAAGCATCACCGTGAGCACCATATTTTTTCTTGTGTTTTTTGTTCTATGTTGAACACCATTGCAGAGATGCCTCCATTTACTCCACATTAGATGATTTATACAAGTTTGTAACATTTTTCTTTCTAATTCCTGTTCTTTTTGTTTAAAGGGAGTCATCAGCAGGGTCATGTTGCCCAAACTGCAGGCCTGATGTTATAGAGCCGGAGGAGCTGAGCAGACTGATATGTAGTTTTATGGGGAAACATTCAATATAAGGGCTCCTACACACTTGCGTTTTTTTTAACGCTGCGATATCGCTGCATTTTTTAGTTTTTTTTTTACGCAAATGTCAATGGGACTTTCTAATATTAAAAATACATTGCACAAAAATTGCAAAGCACAAACTTGTGATGCGTTTTTAACATTAGAAAGTCCCATTGACAATCACGTTAAAAAAAAAAACGCAAGGGGGTAGGAACCCTAACTTGTATTTTATTCATTTATGTCTCTGCACATTCTGAGTTAAACAGTCCAATGGGCGGAGCTATCAGTGACTGACAGCTAACAGTATAACTCTACATACAGGGGTGGATGTCAGTCACTAATGGCTCCGCCCATTGGACTGTTCAGCTCAGAATGTGCAGAGATATAAATGAATAGAATACAAGTTATACTGAACCTTTCCCTATAACACAATCTACTCCACTTCTCCTGCTCTATTAGATGTTGTCTGCCTAATGGCCAACATGATCCTGCTGATAGAATCCCTTTAACCCCTTAACGCTGCAGAACATACAGTTGCGTCATGAACATTCGGGGTGTGTATGGAGGGGGATGTTGCTATTGCTGGCTGCCCGTAACAGCTCCGATAAGTCGCACGGCTCATTAGAGCTGTTAACTCTTTAAATGCCAACATTTAAACTAATGTTCGGGGGTCCCGTTCACTCGAGCCCCTTCTCCCCAACATGCCACTCTTTTTGTGAAAGAAAATCCGACCTCTCTTCCTAGTCTCTTATGACCCTGTTTGAGTTGAGTTACGTAGCACTGAGACGGGATATTCTAATAAATAGTCTCTCTTCACAGGAGGAGCTGGCCTGCTTTAGAGACATCCGACCCGGAGCGCCTCATCACTACCTGGTTGTACCCAAGGCGCATGTAGGAAACTGTAAAACCCTAACAAATGATCATGTGCAGCTAGGTGAGATGGATGATCTGCATGTATGTTTATGGGATTTGTAATCAGTAGATAGAGGACAGTCGTGATCTGATATGACAATTGTTCTATATGTACATCCATAGACACATATTATTATACTTAGTCTGGACGTGTCAGTGATTATGTTCAGAAGTTACCCTCTCTCTTCAGTAAAGTCATGCGTTGACTAAAAGCTGTGAGAGCGTATGTGTTTTTCAGACCGCACACCACAGTATTATTCTTCATTTTATATAGAGCCATCCTAGGGTTCCCATCTTAGTGCATTGGGCCTATTCTGTATGGCTCCAATTTCATATGGTAGTTTTTTCTCTTGCATCAGGTACAAATCTGAAGTGCTCCATGAATGCTGTATGTACAGAGCCTTATGCTCCTAAAAGCATAGCTTCTTAGATATTAGGTCTTCACATGTGGAGCCTGTACGGCCTCATGATATATAGCATATTATACAGCCTTTGTGCAGTGCATAACTGCCCCATGTCAATGGCTCTGGGGTGTATGAGCCGTTAGTCTCTTATATGTTTCCATTACTGACATTCAGCTGCGTCTCCTTATCTTCCTTAATGCAGTTCAGAATATGGTGGAAATAGGAAAGTGTGTGCTCCAGAAAAACAATGTGACAGATATGGAGGATATAAGGTAAGTTGTCATGAGGTTCACTTCTCTGTATAAATTCTATTTGTCTTGCTTATTGAGATGTATTGAAACAGCTTGCAGAATATAGATCAATACATCTAATTTTCTCATCCAGATCATTGGGGGACACAGCTTATAGACCATGGGTAAAGCTACTGCCACTGGGAGGCGGACAATAAGCAAAAAAAAAAGTTTTAGCGCCTCCCATTTCACTATATTTTTTTCCCCTGCAGGCACCAAGCAAATCAGTTTTTAGTTTAGTGTCTGTAGGTGGCAGACCTGTTTCTCAACGGTTTTTAAACACCGTTTTGGATATGGGAAATAACAGTGAGGCATGACTCTCCCTGTTACCTCACTGAGGCCGGTGAACAGAACAAAGCTAACCATTCTCTTGTCTGCTCCAACCTCTGAAGAAAAGGGGGCACGTTCAAGCATTAACTTAAACGTGGCCCACCCGCCAGCCATAGTGTCCCTACCATCCTTTGTCACCGGAAAGCTCCCCTCCTCGTTAAAGGCAGGTGAGGGCTTGCAGGGAACACTGCTGAAATAGCAAAGCTAAACCACTACGCAGGCGTATCCGCTCCGGTTCTTCGCCTAAAGAATTGGCGGATATGGCGCATCAGATAAACTACCCTGCCTGGCCTATCTGTGATGCTTCCCTGGATGCGGCCAGGCTCTTAGCTCGCGCCTTGGCAGCTTCAGTAGTCGCACACCAGACTTCATGGCTTAAATCCTGGGACACAGAACCCTTGTCTAAAAGGTCTCTCACAAGCCTCCCTTTTGTTGGTGCAAGGCTTTTTGGCGCCAGGCTGATGCCATCAGTGGAGAAAGTTCCCATCTACCACAGAACAGACCCAGCTGTCTTGAGAGCTACACAGAGGAAAAGATCTCAATTTTGTTCCTTTTGCTGCTGCCCCATACCTCGGATAGTAAAAGAGCATCGCTAGATCAAATGTGAAGGCCCTTAAGGCCCCAAATCTCCTGGCACCCACGGCCACAGCACTCAGTTGTCCTCTGATGAATCCTATGCATATGGGGTGGCCCAACCCAGTTTGTCAAGGGTGGGGAGATGACTTTCCCAGTTCAGAAAGGCCTGGCTCACCCATGTCACAGATGCATAGGTTCAGAATGTCATTTCTTTAGGCTACGTCATAGAATTTTCAGCCCAACCCCCTGTTCGTTACCTCAGATGAAAAATTCCGAAGTCCCTCCAAAGGCCAGGACCTTTGTTTGGGCATTACACAGCCTATCCTAGTAGGCTTTCATTGTTCTGGTTTCCCCTTCTCAACATTTTACCTGATACTATTCCAAACTATTTGTGGTGCCCAAAAAGGATCTAAAGAACCTAAATCAGTATATAAGGATTCGGCATTTCCACATAGACTCACTGAGATCTGTCATTGCATCCATGGAGCCGTGGAGTTTCTCTCATTCATTTACATTAAGGATGCCTGCCTTCTAGAGATGAGCGAACGTACTCGGTAACGCCGATTTCGCCATCGAGCACCGTGATTTTCGAGTACTTCACTACTCGGGTGAAAAGTACTCGGGGGCGCTGTGGGGCGGGGCGTGGTGTGGTGGAGCAGGGTGTAGCAGCGCGGAACAGGGGGGAGCTCTCTCTCTCTCCCTCTCCCCCCCCACTCCCCTCTGCAACCCCCCGCTCACCCACAGCGCCCCCGAGTACTTTTCACCCGAGTAGTGAAGTACTCGAAAATCGCGGTGCTCGATTGCAAAATCAGCCTTACCGAGTACATTCGCTCATCTCTACTGCCTTCACATCCCCATCTGTCAAGCGTACCAGTGTTTTCTCCTATTCGCCTTCTGGTCCAATCACTATCAAATCTTGACCAGCGAAGCTGTGTCGCCTCCAGAGGCAAATGGGCTCTCTACAAATTCAGAATCCTCTGTACATTCCCCACTGCATGAGAGTATTGGTGCTAATGGTCTCCTCCTTTGAGGCAATTCCATTCAGCCAAATTACACGCTCGGCCTCTTCAAGGTGAGACTGATCCCCAAACTCCTTGGATCTGAAGATCCTAGTGCCTCTGCGAACCCAACACGGTCTTCATTGGTGGCTGGATTCTCCACGGGTTCATCTAGGGTCCTCCTTTCTGATTCTCTAATGGCAGGTGCTCACCACAAATGCTAGCCTCTCCTCCCAGTAGGGGGTCTCTCTAGAGCCTCACAGTGCAAGTCTCTTGGGCCAGACAAGAATCCATACTGCCAATAAATGTGTTGGAACTTTGAACCATTCTCCTGTCGCTTCATCCCTTCCTCACCAGTTGACTGGTCACCCAAAGCAACCACACAATAGTAGCCGCGTACATAAATCACCAGAGCAGAACCAGCAGGACGAGGGGCATGGCCGAAGGAGCGAAAGTCCTGGCCTGGGCCGAGGATCATTTTCCTATACTCTCAGCAGTTCAGTGGTTGTTATTTTCTTTACATTTTTCCCTCCTGAGTAGAGTATTCCCTTTGCTGTTGCACATGGTGCCATTCTGTTTTTTTTTTTTTCTGTCATGGCGCTGTATTAATTGTGTCATTCTTGCATGCTTGCTTGGCTGCTCTTGTTTAGGCCTCGTTCACATGGGCAACACGACATCGCCGCGCAAAAATCGCAGTGATACCGCATCATTAGTCCGTGCGATATCGCTGCGTCTTCTTTTGGCAATATCACGATTTAGTAGCATCACATGCAAGGATTTTCGGGGGAGGCTTGAAATATAAGCCCTACCCCGAAAATAAGCTGCAGCTGAAGAAGAGAAAAAAAAATCCACATACATCACCTTAGATGCGCTGTCAGCCCGGCCGCAGGTTCTCCCAAGGTCCTGGCACTGATTTATTTCCTCTCTTCTGCCCGGGGATTGAAAAATCTCCGCTTTCTGGAAGCGCTAGCTGTGATTGACTGTAGCTTAGCCATTCACAGCCAGCACTCACAGCAGGTGTCGGCTATCTTGGAAGGCTGACACATGGTCACAACTTCCAGGATTGTAGATAACCATTTACATGCTGTTTACCTGACAAGAGGGGGAGGGCTCCCTCTGTCAGCTACAAATCACCCACATATTTGGGTTACATTAGTTAAGCAGAGATGATGAGGGCGTGCACCAATATTTTTGTTCATGCAAGATATTTTTGAGGGCTTATATGTAAAGCTTGAAGATAAGGCAGTGTGACAGGGAAAGTGTGGAGACATAAAATGTAATTGATAGATCTGGTGGGGGGGGGGAGTGCGATGAGGGAAGTTGATGAATTCTGTTTTCTGCACATTTACTTATACAAGGCAGGAACAGAATAGGGAGGATATAGCTGGGATTCTGGATAGGTAGATTTCTGGATCTGAAACGGAAAACATGTGAGCCAAAGAGGTAGATTTGAGTTTCATCAGCATATGGCTAGGTGCACACAGCTGTAGTTTTGGGCTGTGTGCTGTCTGTGTAATTTCACAGTCAGCACACTGCCCTATTATATCATGTTTGCCTGAAAAGGCCCTGTTTGATATAGGTTTTTGCGCCAAAAGAGGCGCTAGGTCTTATTTTACTTACCTAGCAGGCTTAGTCCAGGTCCATCCCACTGCTCTCCGGAGTTCCAACGCACTTCTTGCAGTCCTGAGCCGTCCATAGAAGATCATTTCCTTGTTACGGGATCCATAAAACCCGCCTCCAGGAAGCGATGCCTCCGATTGGTTCTCGAGCACTGCTCTGCCAATCAATGCAGCTCTCTATAAACCAATGCAATGTCTGTGATTGGTTCATCGAGCGCTATATTGATTGGTTCTTCGACCACGCATTGAGTGGCCAATTCATAAATCCCACCTCCACAACGCGATGGCTGTGATTGATTGAGCAGCGGTCGAAGAACCAATCAATATAGCGCTCGATGAACCAATCACAGACATTGCATTGGTTCATCGAGCGCTATATTGTTTGGTTGAGCAGCGCTCGAGAAACAATCAGAGCCATTTATGAATCCCGTAATCAGGAAGTGATCTTTTGTGGGCGGTCGAGAACTGCAAGAAGCGCGTCGGAGTTACGGGCAGCAGCGGGAGGGACCTGGACCGAGCCTGCTAGGTAATGTATTCCAGTTTTTTTGTTTGTTTTTTATGTTATGCAACTAGGGCTTAATTTTAGGGTAAAGCCTATATTTCAAGCCTCCCTGAAAATCCCCCAAAATCGGGGTAGCGCTTATTTTGGGGGAAATGGAAAAGCCTATGAGGCTATGCACATGATGGTATGTTTCACAGATGAGAAATAGGACATGCAGTGCCCCAGACATGATGACAGTGCACGGTGTCTGTGTGCCGTCTGATGCAAGTTGTGCCCTTGTATTTACAGCCATGTGTACGTAGGGCAAAACTTGCAGTTACAACCATTTGTACTTGACCTCAAGATGATGCTGAAAGCCTTGTCTTCCTGTATTGTACTTTTCTTCGGAAGGGATAATTAGAGTCATTCTGTAAATCATCTTCTGCTGTTCCTGCATTCCATCATAAGAACTGCCTAACGATGTTTGCTGTTGTCAAATGTGTATTGATTTTTGTATTTTTTCCATTTTACCGTCAGATTGGGTTTCCACTGGCCTCCCTTCTGCTCAATATCCCATCTACATCTCCATGTTCTGGCGCCAGCCAGCCAGCTGGGATTTCTTTCTCGCATGATTTACAGACTGAATTCCTACTGGTTTATCACGGTAAGTGCAGCACATTCCATGTAGGTACATTTATATAAAGTCTATATTACCTATATGTCATTTATTATATATGTATTCATTGAAGATGTATAGGCAGTAAAATTAATTTAATCTTGGTGGATTCCTGATTCTGAAAGAATATGAACAGTTAGGGAATTTTAGTAAATCCTACCCATATCTTAACCCCTTCCCGCTGCAGGGCGTAAGTTTACGTCCTGGCAGCCTGGTACTTCCTGCAACAGGACGTAAACTTACGTCCTGGAGATAGCGCGGGATCTTATGTGATCCCGCGCTATCCCGCAGCGGGAGCCGGCTGTCACTCACAGCCGGCGTCCTGCTGCAACAGCGGGGGGACATCGGAGATGCTCCCCCCGCTGTTAACCCCTTCCCTGCCGCGATCTAAGTAGATCGCGGCAGGGAAAGAGTTCACAGAGGGAGCGCGGCTCCCTCTGTGTCTCCGGCCGGAACTCGCGATGTCATCGCGAGAGCCCGGCCTGTCACCATGGCAACAGGACGCCAGACACTGGCGTCCTGTATTGCCTATGCCTATAATCGCTGTACAAGCGATAAGGCATGGCAGAGCAGTAGCTCTGCCATGCCTTATACCAGCGATCATCAGGGCAGTGGTTAAAGTCCCTCAGAGGGACACAAACAGTGTAAAAAAAACAAAGATTAAAAAAAGAATTTAAAAAAATATAAAAAAAAGAGTAAAAAAAAAAACATTTTTTAATGCTTTTTCTCAGATTAGCTTAAAAAAATGTAAAAAAAAAATAAAATCCCACATATTTGGTATTGCCGCATCCGTAACGACGCGTACAATAAGTTGCACATCCTTTTGACTGTGCACGGAAAAAAACGCTAAAAAAAACGCTAAAAAACTGAGGCAAAATGCTAATTTTTAGCATTTTGCCTCACTAAAAACGCAATAAAGGTAATCAAAAAAGCCGTATGTACCCCAAAATGGTACCAATAAAATCTACAGCTCGTCTCGCAAAAAATAAGCCCTCATAGAGTGCCGTACATCAAAAAATAAAAAAGTTACAGGACTTTGAATGCAGCAATTTAGAAAAAAAAAAAAGATTACCCAGAAAAAGGGTTTTTATTGCAGAAAAGTGGGAAAACCTAAAAAAAATGTAAGAATTTTGGTATCGTTGTAACCGTACCGGTCCGCAGAAAAAATGGAATGTCTCATTTATGCTGCATGAGTACCGCTGTTAAAAAAAAAAAAAAAAAAAAAAAAAAATCTATGGCAGAATTGATGCGTTTTCTTTCCCTGCTATCATTAAAAAAAAAAAAAAAAGGTTTACAATATAGTCTATGTACCCAAAAGTGGCACCGATAAAAACTACAGTTCGCCACGCAAAAAACAAGCATCATACGGCCGCGTCGACGGAAAAATAAAAAAGTTATGACTTTTGATAAACGGAGAAGAAAATCCGCCAAAAATTGTTGCGTCCTTAAGCCCAAAATAGGCCATGTCATGAAGGGGTTAAGGCCCATTTAGACAACGATTATTGGTCAAAATTCGCTCAAAAGCCATCTATTGAGTGATAATAGTTGTGTGTAACTGCACTGACATCATTGCAGTTTTCGCTAAGCTGTCGCTCATTGTTGTCTTTTAGCGTGCTGAAAGACAATGATGAGGCTTATCAGGGATTCACAGCAGGATACAGCTGATACTATTGTTTCAGCTGTATCCTGCTTCTTGATAACAGGTGGGGTATGAAGAACAGAGCGAACCAGCTGTGTTCTCCATACCTAGCACAGAGTGCTCGGCTGTATAACAGCCGGGCGCTCCATGCAGAAAACATCTGGATGCAGAAGACAAGCGGGGACACCCCGCTTGTCTTCTGCATCCTCCGCTGGTAGCGCAAAGTGATCGCTGATCTTAAGCGATCATCTTGGGCTGCAAATGACACAACGATGATCGCTGAAAAGTCACTTGAGCGACATCTTTTGAACGACAATCGTTGTGTCTAAAGGGGCCTTTTACTATAAGATCCACCACAGATATGTAAATGTAATCTGTACTTTAGTGCGCACCAATTCCACTTGAGGACTAGTCCTGTTGTCATTCAATGGAGCAAATCCTCTACATTTCCATGCAAAATAATAAAATCCTCAGCACAGCCAAAAATCTATACTGATTGTTAATGGGCTATATATATATTCTCATGTATGGGATGTGGATTATCATTGGGATTGATGCAAATTTTGGCACAGACTTGATGCTGAAATCTGTGTCAAATCCAATGCATGCATGGGGTCCTTTTACACAAAGTTATAATCACTCAGTGAATAGAGCTGGCCCGTGCCATTCCAGCCACCCACCTGCCTCCATTCACAGTAAACAGGCCGTTGTTTAGAGCTGATTGTCCTTTGTTGAGTTTCTGCAGGCATGAAAATCAATAAACAAATCAATTGCTGCTGGCATTTTGACTGAATGATTACACTGTGCAACACAATTTTTGTAACCGATGAGCAGATAGGCGGCTTACAGTAACTTTAGTGCGCTGAATTCAAATATGACATCTGTTACATGCTGTGTTTAGACTGAAAGAAAGATAGCGGAGTTTGACTTAACACCCGATTATCAGAAGACCATATATACAGGACAAGCTGTGGCTTTTGGTGTATCCATAACACTGTCCCACTCAAAGCTCGATTGACACTGAGCGGTCTGCCAGCAGTCAAGTTACACCATCCTCTTCTTCAGGCTGTAGAATTAGGCCGGTGACAGACAAGCGTATTTCAGTCACATTCATGTGTCCATAATACAGACTGGAGTACCAACCTGACTGCGGATATCCTGAGCTGAACTGGGATCCCCATCCTTATTAGGGGCACATAAATAAGCTTGTGTCACTACCCAGATGTTCTTTGAAAAGTGACCGCCCCGTAGTGTTTTTACATCCTGGCTTTGTGGGCTTTAATCCCCAGGGCCGTAAAAGAACACGCTAGCCCTGGTGATTAAAGCCGTGGGGGCTGTAGATGTGACAGCTCCCTGTTTTCGAATGCCTGGAGCTGTCAGGGTGAGCCGCTATATGCAACCCCTGGTCACGCGATCGCCGTTATCCTTTGGATAACAGCGATCGCATAAAAGCAAACAAAGTAAAATAACTTCGGATCCATGAGGGGAGCTGAAGCTACTCGCTTCTGTCCTTCGCTATGTCCAGCGGCGTTCTGGTCCTTCCAGGACCTCACGCTGGCTTCTGCGCATGCGAGACAGACATAAAATGTTGGGTGCACACGCAGAAGGCCTAGAAGTCTGGGAGATTTAAAATCTCCTTGCTCCCAGCTAGCATGAGTAGCCCAGAGCAGGGAGATGTCACCAGTCACATGATCATGTAAAGTTTAAAAAAAAAAGTGTGACAAGCAAAAATTTAAGTTTTATCTCAACACAGTTCATATCATATTTATCCACGGACCTTACCCTGGCTTCTGTGCACGTGCCTGACACATGCGCAAAAGCTAAGGATTGCCAGGATCATTTAAAATCTCCCTGCTTCTGGCTACCAAATGTAGCCGAGAGCCCGTAGATTTCATAGGAGGGCGCTGTAGGTGGTCCTTAGTCACGTGATTGCCATAATCCAATGGATAACAGTAATCATGTAAAAGTAAAAAAAGTTAAAGTTTTATCTCCCGTCACAGATCCAATCCGTGAGGGAAGGTACAATTATACTTAAGGTATGCGGCAACGTCCCCTAATGGGATCTTTAGCCACAGACCTTTCCCCAACTTCGGCGCATGCGGACGTCAGCAGTATAGCGGATGCAAGCACAGAAGCTAGGGAGGGCCAGGAAAATTTAAAAAATCTCCTTGCTCCTAGCTACTAAAGGTACCAGAGAGCCTTGAGCAGTGACTGAGGGCCGCAGTGAGCAATTGATAATGGCGATCACATAAAAGTTAAAAAAAAACTGTTGAAGTTTAATGCTCCTTTGGTTTGGGCCCGTTGTGCATACAGACATAGGGTGAGGGCCACAATGGGTATGTTTCTGCACACAGGACAAACGGAGATCCATTTTGGGGTGTATATCCTCATTTTCATGTGCACTACAGAAAAAAAAACTGTCTTTAAAATGACATATTTGCAAAAATTTGAAATTTAATTTTTTCTTCTCTAAATTGCATTCATTCCTGAAAAGAATCTGTGGAATCAAAATACTCCTGACACCCCCCCCCCCCCTCAGTGAATATGTGTATTTTTTAAAATGGGGCCATGGCTCGGCGTGCGCCTGCGGGTTGTCACTGTCACTTGTTGGTTAGAGATGGGGGAAATATCACTGTAGTGGTGGCGTTGGACTAGCCTCAGTAGTGGATTAACAATCTATATCTATTTATTTCCTACAGTTGTGGGGTATAGCCAGACAAACAATGCCTTTTAGGGAACCCAACAGTGCATTTCTGTTCAAATCGCCCAGCATCGCCTTCCTCCACTTATGGTTCCCTCGTGATGCTAAATATCTGTATAGACACCCTGCTGTGTGACAGGTATTGCCCCATTTAGACGAGGCAAGCTGTCGGGCCAACAATGCCCCACAGTGCGTCCTATCGATGCTGTGCTGTTACATAGGAGTATCGCTGACATTGGTGAAAGCGTTGGAGGCGAGGCGGCTGGGGAGTGTTCTTCCCTTGACAGTAAGCAGACAGTTCAGAAGCGAACGTCTGCTGTTTACACCGTTGCGTCAGTAATTTTTCTGCACGACTGAACACTTATCGTTCAAACTCCTGCGGGAATTTACAGGTGATTTCTGTTCAGAAAATAATTGTCATGTTTCTAGCCGTTCTTCTTGCAACGGGCCAGCTGCCATGGAGTCTGCCGCCAGAACATATTGCCGTCCCCTTTATAATACGGCATCTGGGTACTCTGCTCTACCCATCGTCAGAAGGGTGGCTCTCCAAGTCTAGAATAAAATCTGGTAATATGTACTGAACGACACGTGACAGATACTCTATAAAATGGTATTACGTCTTTTTCAGGCTGATCAGCTTATTGAGCGCCTTCAATCAAACGGACCTGCAAGTTGATATTGAAGCACCTTATTCTCCAGTTTCATTCCGGCTGACAGGGCTAGGTGGTGCCAGCCCATAAGAAGATAAAAGGATGTATGATATACTAATAATGAATGCAGCATATTTATTGTCTGATTGTAAAGTGCTAGAAAGTAAAGTTAGCCTGTTATGCTTAAGTTATTACAAAATACTTGAAAAGTGAACCGCCTCTAATAAACTGCAGGCTGTAGTATGGCGGATGTGACGTACTGGCCAGTATGACCCTTGTAGTAGTATCACTTTCCGGACATACAAGTTTAAACTGTAGTTAAAGTATGACTAAATATTTTAAAAGCTTCTGATATGTGATAGTGACATGTCAGAAGGTGTGATCGGTGGAGATCCGTGTGCTGAGATCCCCCCCACCTATCACTAAAGTGCTCCTCTGAGGGCGGTGCCCATTCTCATGTCTGGAGCCCATACACCACGCTGAGCAGTGGCAGAAACAGTCACATGGGCATAGCACTCACTGCCCATTTGTTTTAGTCAGGTTCTCAGCACCCGGACTCCCATCGATCAAAACGTCTGACATGTTACTATCGCATATCAGAAGCTTAAAAAAAAGTTAAATTACACTTTAAAGGTATCTGCCTGCAGCTCCTGTTAATATTTTCTAATAGGGTGTGTCTAAAGAGTGGCTGCCCCTCTGGAAAACCTGTCGTATCCAGGAATTACTTGGATGGGCTGCAGATTTCAATGGGCACATTGTAATTTTTAATATAGTTCCTGTAGCATTGTTGCTATGTGGGGCGTTGATGGCTGCAGCCTCTTCAGCCTACTACAAGTAAATGCAGGTTTGCTTTAGTGCCGGATTAGAGGTGACACCGTGCATGAAAAAAAAACTAATGGGCAGCTGATTGTCTCTGCAGTGCATGGCAAAGGCATCGGATATCACAAATACTGCCGAGGCATTCAGTATTATTCTGAGCAGTCGCTAAAAACACAAGAGAACCACATGATCGTGTGCATACTGTAAGGAAAGTAAAGGAGGCCTATGGATTAAAGTGCCAGATTACCAAAATGGTGCGAGACCAGGATGGAACAAGATGGCAACAACCCTTAATACCTTATTGTAGATGTTTGACGAGTCGCATGCCCAGTATAATCCTTAATGTGTTTGTCTTTCATCTCCAGTGTCACCAACATAAGTTAAAAGACATTCAGAGGTGACAATGGAGTGGAGGGTAAAACTTAAAACTCACCCATAGGTATTTTTGCCCAGCCGGCTGCATTAGTATTCTACAATAGTAAACCATATTAAAGTGTTCCATTGGGCATAAAGCAGCAGTACTGGTAGCATAATGCTGCAAATTTGTCATCCAGGTTGGTTAAATCAATAAATTTTCAGCATATACATGAATACTTTGCTCGGCTTCTTATTCATTGGGACACAAGTAAAATATTGGCATATGAATATTTTTATTTGAATAATCTATTATAGTCTATTATTATAGTCTACTCCTTTCTAATAGAGTTTAAGAGGACTTAGAGGCTGCTTTTACACAGAGATTTTGCTAAAAAGAAAAAGTGCATTGGATGGTGGTAAGGTTGCATCACTAATCTAATGCCAAAACAATGAAATGCGGCAATCTTTTGATCCGCTACGGTAAGCAAATTCCAGAGGAAAAGGTTCAAAATCTAGCCCCAAACAATTAACTGTAGACATTTTCTTTCTTTTGCATGTTTCAGACAGCTTGTGTCCTGACTTATGAATAAGGGTACAAGCTGCTTGAAAAATGTAGACTAAGGCCGCAGCGTCCGGACAGGTAAGTATATCTTCTTTTTAGTCCTCATGTCCACGAGGAAAATCAGGCCCGCCGCGGATTCTCCATGCAGAATCCCGCAGCGGGACTGTCCTTTCCCGCGGACATGAGGACTAAAAAGAAGTTATACTTACCTGTCCGGACGCTGCGGATCTTCCCTCTGTCGCAACTGGATCTTCTTCCTTCGGCCTGGCGGATGTGCTCGGCACGCCAGCAGCGTGCATGCGCCGTGCACTCCATTTTTTTTTTTTTTTAACTCCTGCTCTCCTGCGCCGGAGAGCAGAAATTCAGGTGTGGATGTGTCACGGATCCGGACAGCTTCCATAGGCTTCAATAGAAGCCTGCGGGTGCCGTTCCCGCAGGAGACCCGCACTAAAATGGAGCATGCTGCGGGTGTTTTCCCGCACACGCAATCCGCGCCTCAAGGGAAAAATGACATCCTCAGGTATGTAACTACCTGCAGGTGTCCAATGAATCCCTATGGGGCGCGGATCATACTGCGGGTGAAACGCTCCGGATTTTGAATTTTATTTTAGCCGTGGACATGAGGCCTAAGGCCACTCTCAGACAAGCGCTTTTTCTAACACCATGATTTTGAAGCGCTGTCTGTTTTTTCCTGTTTAGCACTCATCACCCATCATCACAATAATGGGGTGCACTAAACCCACTGAAAATGAAAGTAAAATTGCGGCAAAACACAGCGATCAAAATCGTCGCATTTTGCCTAGCGCCTGTGTGAGAGCAGCCATGAGGGCTCATGCACAGTGGAGTATGCAATTTTCGGTATTCATGGACTAAAACTCGCCTGTTCAGAGTGTTTTTCGGCCCTTCATGCTTTTTTTTCAGCATCTAAATACACAGCTCTGAAACATGCAAAGAAAAAACTGAACGCCCGTTGTTTTTATGGGTATTCACTGTGTATTTGCGGAGTCCCATTCACTGCTATTGCCTATTCCGTAATACAGACCAAAATAGAACAAGCAGCATTTTTTGTTTTTTTTCCACACGACTGAAAATCATGTGAAAAATATGCATTTGTGAATAAAACCCATTGAAATCAATTAATTCTATTCACTCCATATTACACACGTAAAACATACACACATAATACAGTGAATGGGTCATGATGCTGATTAAACTTTATGGCTGCCTGCAGCTGGCCAGGTTGGATTCTCGCAGCAGGACCCGACCCGAGCCCCTGCAGAGACCAGCGTGGCACTCACTTCTCCCGTGGCTCTGGCTCTTTGATGTGCCAGCCAGCCAGCGCATGGGCAGACCGGAGCTGGCAGCCGGGAGTGACATTTCTGTGCGGGCCTCTGCGAGACTGGCACAGAAATAGAGCATGCTGTGATTTGTTTTCCGTGCGTGATTTCACGCGGACAAATTGCGGCCGTCTGCCAAGGATTGCGTTTGCTAATGCAATCCTATGGCAGCTTCCACGGGCGGAAATTCTGCGGGAAATCTGAGGGAGAAAAAAAAGGGCTGCGTCATTAAGGGGTTAAAAACAACGGAATGGAAGCAAACTGAAAGCTTTCCATTTGCTTTCCTTTTTAATTGATTAAAAAGAAATCTATTGGGGGAAAGACAAGGAAACCTTTAGGCTGGGTTCACACGGGGCGGATTTGCTGCGGTAATTCCGTCCGGAATTTCGCCGCGGCAAATCCGCATGTGGCCGCTAATCCCGGGATTAGCCAGCCACGTGGACGAGATTTCTCAGAAATATCGTCCACATGGGGCGGCAAAGCCGGCAGAAGCCACGGCTGCGGCGCGAATTTGCCAGCCGCAGCATGTTCATTTTTTTTTCTTCCGCTGCGGCCGCGCTCTCCTCTATGGGAGTGCCGTCCGCAGCGGAAGAGCAAGCGGCTGGGCCGCTTCAAAACCGGCGCGGGTTTTGAAGCAGCGGTTCTCCCGGTGGAAATCTTGCAGGTTTTTCGCTGCGGCCAAACCGCGGGATTTCCGTCAAGAATCGGCCCCATGTGAACCCAGCCTTATTTGTCTTTTAATCTCGTTTCTCTGCTCAAAGACAGAGACTTGGCGAGTGAAACACGTTAGTTTGTTGCATGGTTGGTGGGTCGAACTTGGCCTGCGGACCTTTTGTTTGTGTGTGATTTAGAGGAGTAGTGAAAAAGCATCACTTGCAGCTAGATGTTGGTATGGAACGAGCACCGCCTGTGGTGGAAACAGCTGGTTGTGTCAGTTGCCAAACATCTCACTTATACCCAGTGGGCAGAGTCCACACTTACATCCCCTCTCCTTTGTAATCCAGACCAGTCTGGTGGTAGTCACACATTCAGCTTGTTTCTTGGTATGAAGAACATAATACATTTAAAAGGGTTGTTTCAGAAAGACATTTTTTCATATTGAGGCCACTGCCTCTCTAACACCCAGCAAACAGCTGATTTTTGCCCCCAACTATACATATCCATTACCGTATCAGCAGGGAAACCTAGTAATAGATGACATGCAAGTAGTATGGGTGGCACAGCTCTAGCGTTCCTACTCCATCAGGCCATATGAATAGCGGTTGTCTTTGTAAATAAACAAAAGTGTATTATGATGGAAGCTGCCAATGCATAACACAAATAGGAGCCTCCGGCGCCCATACCTGCATCTTTGATATAGAAATATAGCATTTATTGCAGCAGTATAGTGATGGACTTTATTTGAATGTTCATAAGTCATTGTGTAAACCAGTTGTTGCAACCTTCCACATTGACTTTATCAGCCCAATCAGTTACTCCAATACATTACAATGACTCTGACATATAATTACTCATTTTATTCTAGCAATACAATAACAACATGGTCGTCTCTTCCTTGCCAAAGCATCTCGCCTTCAAAGTTCAGCAGCCCGTGTTTTCTGGCTCTCAACAAAACCCCTACTAGTTTATTAGAAATGGTCACATAGGCATCAAACAGCTTCCCAAAGGTGACTCTAGTTAGTCCATCTTCAGCAGTTACCCCAATATTTCGGATGATCTGACGCAGTTCCTCCACTTCCTTTCCAAGGTGCCTGTGAGCGTCTTTTCCTCTTTTCTCTGTGAGAGTGCCAGTTTTGGGCTTGCCATACTCTGGATCCTGAGTGTCCGGGCGGGCATGGCCAGGCTGTATGACATTGCTGAAAGGGTTTTGTTTCTGATAATCCGCATGATCTTTTGCCCAGAGTTGCCACGTCTTCTTTAGATCACCCACCGAGTTGTTCATTTCATTCTCTTCAACTCTGCTTTTCTGTCTAAATTCACCCATTGTGTATTTTCCAGTCCGTTTTATCCAAGTGGTGTTTAAACTACAACAATAGATGGTACACAAGTGAGAGAAGAAAAGTGCTGTAAGAACTTGTCACTAAAAATATTTGATATGAGCCTAATCTTCTATTGCCACTAGAGGGCGCTGATACAAAGGCTGTGGCCTATTCAAGATCACATTCACACAAAGCAAGAAAAGAATTTGAAGCCATCCTAAAGGCTATTGACAGCTTTGGGGGCTTTTTTTTTCACTTGGAGCAGTTTTAGACTATTGATGGTTCATCCTCAGCATAGGCCAACAATAGTAGGCTGGCTAGGGTCTGCTGCACAGGATCTGTTTTCTGGGCTGGTGATCTCCTACACTGAGCTGACAGCTCTGTTCCCACTGCTGTAGCAACGCTTAGTATTACAGGCATTAAAGTGAATGGAAACTTTGCCTGCCATACCAAGGTTGGCCACTGCAGTAGGATCAGAGCTGTCTGCTAGCTGCAGCAATCAGCTCAGTGCATGAGAGTACTGTCCTCGAGAACAGGTGATCAGAGCTTCCTCCGATCTACTAGTAATAGCATTTTTCTGAGGATAGACCATCATTAGTTTACAACTGTACAAATCTTTAACGGGTTGTCCAGTTAGGAAGTCATTTTTTTGAATTTACAGTCAAATCACATAAACCAAAACAAAATGGGTACCCCAACAAAATGGGGCTCCAGACCCACGATTTACCCAGTTTCTATTGACATTCGAGTCAGGTGACTGCCGCCCACCAATCAGAGGCTGTAGCGTTGCCATTCCAAACTCCTGGCATTATGGCGCCCAGGATGTGAGCTTCTACATATCACTGTATATAGAAACTGCAGTCTCAGCCAGGCCCATAATTGCCATGTTTGCGAGTTGCTCCGAGAGGTTCATGCGCAACTTGCATTGGACACCTGTCCATGTGCCAAGATAAAGAAAGGCGGCAGCATCAGGGATTGCCAAGATGAAAAATAGCCTTTATTCTCCCATGACAGCAAAATCAGACAGCAACGTTTCGACCTGGTGGTCTTTGTCACGCTGCGATGGAAAAAAAAAAAATCACAGCATCTTTCTTTTTGCCTATTGTTTAAAACAATGTGAGAACACCACGATCTCCTGCTGCGGTTGTCACAGCCGCGGTGGGGATGAAGGGAACCCCCGCAGGGATGCGAGGCTGTTTCCATGTAAAACGCTTCGCCAGAGTGCAGGAGCCCTAAGGCCAGCATTACACAGGCCAGTTTTGTGCGTTGCGAGACGTATGAATATGAACCCCGTTCTTTTAAATGGGGTAATACACAGGAGTGATTTTTTTTTTCCTGCATCGCATGGCGGCACATCCTAATGTTTGGCATGCCCTCGCATCACCCATTGTTTTCAGTGCGATGTGAGGTCTGACCACTGAAAGTAATGGGAGACACTCCCTGATTCCCTGAAGTGATGCGAGGCGGTCTTGAAATAAAAACACCTGGCATCCGCGGGGAATTTGCATGTTGGCGAGTGCGATATCGGGCCGTGATTCAGAGCCCAACATTGCACTCACCCGTGTGAGTTTAGCCTAAATGCTGAGAACTAAGCAGTCAGTGCAGTCTTACTGATCAATCGCCTGTTGAGGCTTAGACTGCACATCACTTGATATGTAGAAACTTCAGAAGACAAACTGTGCGCAATTGTGAATTAAACCCTGCAGCAGAAATGATTGTCAGCCCAAACTACATGCATTTAAAGTGAGAGAAAAAGTGTCCTCCAAAGGTGTCCATAACCTTTACACAACACCCAGCAGTTGTATCAGAATGCAAAAATCCCTTCAGACCCTATTGAGGACTTATTCACACAAACGTTTTATTGCGGCTATTTTGCTGCGATAGTCAGCCGAAAATCACGACCATCTGAAGCATTGGAGTCCAATGCATTTGCCCATCCGATCTGTGTAAAATTGTCCAGACGGAAAAGATAGCGCACACCCTGCAGATTCTGACCTTCCAGAAAAGATAGTTCTTGCCCTATCTTTTGGCCACGATTAGCCGCCAGCTGCTAAATGCCCTCCCTTTGCCGGCAGCTCCTATAGGCTTGTATGGGAGATTCTATTGCTGCAATCTGCCGGCAAAGGGAGATGGGGAGAGTTTAGCAGTGCAAGATTCTACCCCCGTCACCCCCCTCCCCCCCAACGACCGAATTCCAGGGCTGCAGCGTATGTACACCACACCTGGCCGCATTAATTGGATGAGAAAACGTGAGATTTAGCCACGACTTGGTTGCTGCTTTCTCTTGTTCATGTGATTTTCGGCTGTGATGTGGGTAGCTGAAAACCGCAACACCCATGTGAAAGAGACCTAAAAGGGATGGTTTGGAACTTTTTATCAATGGCCTGCTGTAAAGGGCCATTTAACGCAGGCTGATCATGATAATCACATGAGAAGTGGTGACGCGGGAGCAATGGCATATTGGCAGCAGTTTACAGTACACTATTAGTTGATGAGGTTTTCAATACTCTATCCTCATGTACTGTAAGAAATCCATATGAGAATCAGGGGGTCCAGAGTTTAGCCTCTGCAAAGTAGTAAGTAAGGTAAAGGACACAGTGAGGCTGTATTCACGCAGGGCGGATTTGCCGCGGCAAATCCGCCTGCGGCCGCTAATCTCGGGATTAGCCAGCCATGTGGACGAGATTTCTCAGAAATCTCGTCCACACGGGACGGCCAATCCGCTGCGGTAAGTCCGGCTGAAACCGCAGCATGTCTATTTATTGTTTACTTCTGCCGCGGCCGCGCTCTCCTCTATGGAAGAGCGAGCGGCCGGGCCGCTTCAAAGCCGCTGCGGAAAAAACGTTCTCCCGTCGGAAATCTCGCGGTTTCAGCTGCGGTCAAACCGCGGGATTTCCGACGGGAATACGCCTAGTGTGAACCCAACCTTAATGTGCTTCTAAATCTGCAGCAGAAATTATCGGCCAGATCTGGAGCTGTGCTGATTCTGCCATCCATAGGGGGGCTTTATAAATATACCTAGCTTTTGATACTGATAGTAGATGCAACGTGCAAAAGATCATCAAAGAAGGCTCATTTATAACTCTCCTGCTTACTTATCTCTGCTTGACTGTAGTTTCCCATTTCCTTAGACAGAAAAAAAAGACGTTACAACAATTTAGAGGCTATGGACACTTTCACTTTCTTTTCTCTTAATTGATGTCGTTTTGTAACTGCTTGTGAGTGAGAATTTTGTGGGTCGGGTGGGGCATAGTCTCTTCCCAAGGAGAGCAGCCAGAAGGGGTGTGGAGACACCTAGGAGGTGAGTGAGGACACTTATAAGGCCATGCATTTGCCCCTCATCAGTGTGCAGTAGGTTTCTGGCTTGGCTGGTGAGAGACCTGTGACGTGGGTCGGGAGGGGTGTCCTCTCTCCCCAAGGAGAGCATCCAGAAGGTGTGTGGAGACACCTAGGAGGCGAGTGGGTGTCCACACTCCTTCTGAGTGCTCTCCTTGGGGAAAGACGATGCCCCTTCCGACGCACTCCCCTGCTAGGTGTCTCCACACACCTTCTGGGTGCTTTCCTTATGGAGTAATGATACCTGTCACATGCATCTCACCAGCCAAACCAGAAACCTACTGCACACTGATGAGAGGCAAACAGCCCGAAACAGCTGTCTGTGTATGGTTTTCTGGCTTGGCTTCCTATTCCCAATCATTGTTTTAAAGACTTGTGTAAAGAGTCGTACATTGATTTGCAGGAATGCTGCCATCTAATAGGTGACGCTGCAGCTGTATTGTTCCATCTTCCATATTTGCAGTGAGAATTTTGTATCCTTACTCTTTTAAACTTGCAGTGTAAACCTTTAGTCAGATATGCCATATGGAATTTAGGAAAGGGGGCTTGGCAATATGTAACCAGCTTAAATTATATGGCACATGATTTTTATTTCGGTATCCAACTGATAAAGGTTGGCACTCCTAGCTGCTTGTAATTACAAGCACTGGCTGTTAGGACCCGACTCTTAGGAGTGATGCAAGCCGGGTCCTATCAGAGAAACCATTGATGTCTTTCACTTGTCTGGCCCGTCTGTGTCAGGTTCTTGGCAGCAGCAGAGAAAGAAATCAATATTCTCCCTGCCGGGACCCAGACTGCATCACTCCCAATAGCAGGGTCCTAAGAGCCAGTGCTGGTAACTACAAGCGGTTAGGAGCGCTGGCCATCTGCATAGTTAGGCCTTGTGCACACAAGCAGAAATTCTGCGGCGGGATTTCCCGCAGAATTTCCGCCCATGCCCGCTGCCATAGGATTGCATTAGATAATGCAATCCTATGCAGACAGCCGCGATTTGACCGCGTGAAAACTCGTGTGGTAAACAAACCACGGCATGTCATATTTCTGTGCGAGCCTCCAGAGGCCTGCACAGAAACGTCACGGCTGACACGTTGGCTCTGTTCTGCACCTGTGCCGGCTGGGCAGCAACCGGCACATAGCAGAGCGGAGAAGATGCCGGGAAGAGGTGAGCTGCGTTGGTCACTGCAAGGGGCACGGCTCGCATCCCGCTGCGAGGATTCTCGCAGTGGGATCCAACCTGGCTGTTTGCAGGAGGCCTTACTGAAACAAAAATCAGCATATAATTAATGCTGTTTATACATCTTCATGCCCCCCACTCCCTCCCACCATCCCTACAGAAAACCTGAGATTAAACAGTAATTAACCCTGGCAGACCTGAGATCCATCTAGTCTCTAACCCTATGTTGTTCCAGTTTATGAAGATTTGCGGATTTGCATTTCGGAATCTGGAGCAGGCATCTGCCTCCGGATTCTGCAGCAAATATCTGCCATAGCATGCTATGGAAAACAGTTTTTTCGTGCCTACAAGCGGGAATCAATTGTGATTTTCCACTCACGGTGAAAAAAAAATCTCAGCATGCTCTATTTTGAGCTGGATTACGTGTGGACGACTTCCATTGAAGTCAATGGAAACAGTCTGACCCGCAACCCTTCTGCAATCATCATTGCGGAGAGGTTGCCAGATCCGCGTCATTGCCTAGCGACAGTGCGGCATAATCTGTACTGCGCATGCACGCCTGCCGGCACATCCGCAGTACAGAATATGAAGACTCCGGACAGGTACGCGGGGGTCACCGGCTAATTCAGCTGTGCGATCCTGAATGCAGAATCCGATCCGTCCTTATGCATTAAATGGCTAGTACTAAACACTGTCCATTGTTTTAAATCACTGCAGATCTCTGGGAAGATTATCGACTTCTTTCTGCAAATACAAATGTAGCAGAAAGTTATCTTAAGCCATTAAAAACAATTGTTCTCTTAACACAATAAAGGAGTTTAAAGGGTAAACAAACTGTCACATTAAAAGTCCTGTTAACTGTGCTGCATCTGTATATGCCGGCTGAGTTGGGATATGATGGATGTGGTTTAACAAATACTTTAGCAATGCAGAATCTTTACAATCCGTAATGCACAAACAATACAGTCCTAAGGAGGTATTCGGTTCTACTACATCTATACAGTCTCCTCAGTCTGACCATTCCACAATCAGTGCAAGATCATACAAAGTCCATGGCTGTGTCATATGTAATCATGTACAGTGAGCAGGCAGGCTGAACATACCAGAAACCCTTACAGCTGCACGCAGGATCTCCTATTATCTCAGCTCACCTGCTCACCGCAGTTATTACTGGTCACATGCCCTCCGCATAGCCAACCGCTGTGAATTCCATCCCCTAGATTACATTACTATATATAGAGATTCTTTGGGCCTGGGAGAGGCTGCACTTATTTCCTCCATCATAGAAGTGCTTATCTTGATGGACTCCAGGGAGATGGCGAGAAAACAGCAGAACTAGAGGAAATGGGATGATACAATAGTACAAAGAAAACTATGATGTGCTTGGGAACATAAATCATACAGTGTAGTAGAGGGGCTGGTCTTTCCTTTTACATGCCTGTCCTTAGTCCATCAATGCTTGTTTTAATACATAACAATATCCTGCTGGCCTTGGCAGCAGCTGATGAACATTGTGTGTGTAGTCTGTGATACATATGTACTAGTCTACAAATACACCCAGCTCCTTCGCTAGAAGGCATTCTCCCAGTTTCACTGTACCTGGAACATTGGTGCATACAGATTACTACCTACATGCATAGGGCTTATTCACACAAGCGTATATTGGCCGTCCGTTTTAACAGTCGGCAGATATACGCTACCAACTTATGCACTGGACTCCAATGCATCAGACCACACGGCGTAAAAGCGCCCGACCGGCAAATGTAGCGCCGGGTAGGAAAGATAGTCTTGGAACTATCTTTCCCGGCCGCTGCCATAGACTCCTATGAGAGCCAATGATAGCGGCCGGAGAGGGGGGGTGGGAGGGAATTTAGCAGCGTGACTGCTAAACTCCCTCCCACTTCTCGCTGCCCCTTGCTGTATGTTTGCAATGGGAGGGGGCGGGACAGGGGCGAAGTGGAGTGGAAAATTTCTGCGATGAATCTGCAGTGTTTTTGAAAAATGCTGCGGAGTCCACAACCACATTATTCCCATTTACATTGCAGATTTAGGGCTTATTTACATGAGCATATATAACCGTCGTTTTCTCGGCCGGCCTATATATGCTTCCATCTGAGCAGTCCCCCCTTCCCTCTCTGGTTCTCTGCTTCTCTCCTCCCCTCTGAGCGGTTTGCAATGGGGGTGGGCAGGACAGGGGCGGGGCTAAGATCCCAACCCTTGTCAATAGCCAGCTTCAACAAAACTGAAAATCGTCAGCTGCACTCGCCAATCTTCCACACTTGGTTGGAGTGGTAAACAATGCACGCTTAACCTGGGATCCGACCCAAATCCACATGAACTTCAGTATTCACAACGAGGAAGCAGCATCACACGGTGTGTTAAAGTTTTTAATACACACGGTACATAGCCAAAAATGTGTTCCTTCATTCTTCCATGGTCCCAATAACAGCGACGTTTCGACCCAACATCCAGATCTTTCTCAATAGCCAGCAATGGGAGTGGGCAGGACAGAGCAGAGCACTGCAAACACCGGAGTGGAGGAGAGAAGCAGAGAGCCAGTGAGGGGGAGGGAAGGGGGGACTGCTCAGATGGAAGCGTACAACGACCGGTCGTGAAAACAAGCCCTTATACTGTGGATTTCAACTCTTGAAATAAAAGGCTAGGTTCACACTGGGCGGATTTGTGGCGGATTTTCACTGTATCAAGTCTGTCTGCGGCTGCTAATCCCGGAGTTAGCCAGCCATGTGGATAAGATTTGTCAAAAATCTTGTCCACACATTGCGGATAATCCGTCGCAGCAAAGCCGCTGCAGCGGCACAGATTACTGGGACGCAGCATGTCAATTCTTTTTCTTTTGCCATTGCAGTCTCGCTCCTCTATATGGGAGAGCCGGCCGCAATGAAAAACCATGCAATGAAGCTTATCCTGTGGAAAACTTTTTTTTCACTGCGGCAAAACTGCGAGATTTCAGCTAAGAAACCGTTCCATGGAAATTCAGCCTAAGGCTGGGTTCACAGGGCGGATATGTTGCGGTTTTGCTGCGTTTTTTCCGTTGCGGTTTTGCCGCAGAAGTACTGCTTCTGCGGCAAAACCGCTTCAAAGGTTGATTTTGGCTTGCGGATTTTCGTGCGGAAAAATCCGCAGGCGTTTTTTTCCGCAGCGCTTTTTTACTTTTTGCTGCATATTTTGGTGCGTATTTAGCTGCGTCTTTAGAGGTCTATGGGCAAAAAAGCACTGCGGAAAAGACAGAAGAATGGACATGCTGCTTCTTTTAAAACCGCGCCGCAGTTGCAAAATCCGTCCTTTGAGAACAGCTTTTTTCCAAAACTCATTTGTGCTGCATTGCACTGCAAACGCAGCGGTTTTGCCGCAGTGCGGATATGCAATGGGAAACCACGGCAGAACTGCAGCAAATCTGCCCTGTGTGAACCCAGGCTTAGGGCTAAAAGCTGTAGCAGATCCGCAACATTTAGCTGCAGATTTCTGGCGTATTAGCTGCAGGCTTTCCGCCACGGAATACCATTAGCAGATACACTTCATGTGAAGGTACCCTAAGGCTGGATTCACACAGGGTGGTTTTGCCGCAGCAGATCCGCCCGCGGCAAAACCGCCCGCGGCCGCTAATCTCGGGATTAGCAAGCCATGTGCATGAGATTTCTCAGAAATCTCGTCCACACAGGACGGCTAATCCGCTGCGGTAAATCCGGTTGAAACCGCCGCGGCTTCAAAAGATGCCGCATGTCTATTTACTTTTTTTTTGGTTGTTTATTTACATCGCGGCCACGCTCTTTTCTATGGGAGCACCGGCCGCAACGGAAAAGCATCCGGCCGAGCCGCTTCAAAGCCGCCGCGGCTTAAACTGCAGCGGTTCTCCCAGCAGAAATCTCGCGGTTTTTGCTGCGGCCAAACCGCGAGATTTCTGACGGGAATCCGCCCTGTGTGAATGCAGCCTAATAGGGGAAATATCTACATATCTAGTTATATTGTGACCCTAGATAGTTGTAACCATGCAATACTATTTCTTCATTACCCTTGTGGATTTGACAATTGTGAAAAAGAAATGTTGGGGTCTTGCTTTGTAAATACAGAATAGTAAGAAAAAAAAACATTGTCCACAGTAATCACATCACAGCTAAAATGTGTTAGTAGTCAAGTCAACTGGCCATGTCAATTAAATAATAACTCCTTAACAACCGCCAATATGCCTTCTGACGACCTACATCGGCGGTCTATGTATGAGGAGACATCGCGGAGTGATCTCCCTTCATACATCCCGGGTGCTGGCTGTTTCTTGCGTTTTTGGTGCGTTGCGTTTTTAACATTAGAAAGTCCCATTGACAATTGGAAAAAAGAACACTGCGAATTCGCAGCGGAAAAAAAACGCTAGTGGGTAGGCACCCTAAGGGTGACTACCCACTAGTTTTTTTTCACTGCGAAATTCGCGGGTTTTTTTGGCGGGGGTCTATGGGATTGCAATTTACCGCAAAATCACGATTTTAACATCACAAGTCCTATAGACCCCTGCAGAAAAAAAAACACTGCGAATTTCGCAGTGAAAAAAAACTGTAGTGGGTAGTCAGCCTAAAATCGCGTTTGCGATTTTCGTGCGTGAAAAACGCAGCGTTTTCGGCGCGTTTTTCGCGGCTTTTTCGCGGCAATTTCGCGGCTTTTTCCGTTAATTTACATTGACATTCATGGGTGCATTAAGAGAAAAATAAGGACACATATGCAACTGACAGTTCCTATGTTAAAAATTGCAACGGACTGAAAAAAAAAACGCCAGTGGACAGGAGTACATTCAAAACTAATTGCTCTTGAGAAAAAATGCAAAACGCAAAGGAAAAAAAATCGCCAGTGGGTGGGCGCCCTTAGGCTGGGAGTCACACGGGACGGAAATTTCGCAGAATGTCTGCAGAGAAACCGCACTAAAACTCCACAAGATTTCCGCAGGGGAAAGGCTGCTTCAAAACCCACGCTCAGAGAAAAGAGGGTCTGCAGCAGAAACTGCGCCAAATTGACATGTCACAGATTGGAACTCTGCGCCCCATGTTAGTTTCAGAGTGGCTTGTCTGCAGCATGTGACCAAGATTTTTGGAAATCTTGTCCACTTTGCTGCTTAATCTCAGTTTTAAAAATGCACACGGAATTCCTGTGCAGAGGGTCCGCATGGAAATTCCGCAGCATTTCCGTCTCGTGTGACCCCAGTCCTAGGCTGCGTTCACACATAGCATTTTAGTGGCATTTTTAATTGCGGGTCATCTGCCATTTTTAAAAACGGCATGCAGCTTTTTGATGCATTTTATGGTGAAGTAACCACCATTAAAAATCGAAAACAAATATAGCATGGGTGAACACAGCTTTAGCAGCCGCCACTGTGCTGTACCCCAGGACAAAGGACATACAGCACGCAGGACAAAGTTGTCAGATTTCGGTCAACTGCCATCAAGAAAAACTGTCTTTCTCACCCACAGCAGCCAATCACAGAGCAGCTTTCTTTTTGAACAGCAAAATCTGAAATAAAAGCTGTGCTGTCATTGGTTCCTATGGGCAGGTTAGAAAGTTTTTCCCTTTCTCAAATTGTTACATAACTTGGCAAGTAGTATGTCTCCAGCAAAGACGGAGGAAGGGGTGCCGTAGCCCTGAAACGCGTTTATATAAAAACAGAGAAGTTCAGAGTCTGTGCTTCCCTTAAAAGGTTGTGCCCACATCCAGTTTTTTCTGCTCATTTGCCTTTTGAGGTGGGATGGTACTTAAAGGGGTTGTCTCGAGGAAGCAGTGAATTTTTTTTTTGCCCAGTCCCCCTAATTAAGCATACATTACTAAGCCCCCCTGTAAATGACTTTTCTAGCTGGTTTGTACTTACAGTTCCAGCGTTTCAGCAACTTATAAAAACTTTCCCAAGATGGCCGCCGGCTTTTTTCCCGTCGCTTGCTGTAGCCCGACGTGCGCGCTCCCGAGACGCTACCAGCTGTGTCTCCCTGACAACCAGACGCCCGGACCCACCGCAGCCGCCGACCACGGCACACAGTCACCCACCGCCAGGCAGCAGGTAACCGGCGCTAGACCCTGACAACAGACGAAGGCCCCCCGGCAGAGCGGCAGACCCCCCCCCCCCCCTGGCAAACCCCCCCCCCCCCCCCGGCAAAGCGGCAGACCCCCACCGGCAGAGCGGCAGACCCCCCGGAACAGCGGCAGCCCCCCCCCGGCACAGCGGCAGCCAACCCCCCCCCCCGGCCCATCACTTACCTGGGCGGCAGGAAGGCGGGACAGCTGGGCGGCTTCTCGGGACAGCTGGGCGGCTCAAGTTTCTGCACCTTCCTCTAAGAGAGGATGGTACAGAATGGCCGCTCCAGCGCGCTCCCGAGAAGTGACAGCTCGTCTGCGCATGCGCAGAAGAGCTGTAGCGGCGAGCACACTGAAGCGGCTCGTGCTCAGAGCTGAAGACCGGACTGCGCAAGCGCGTCTAAAAAAGCAAGCCGCCACCGAAGTTAGACGGCACCATGGCGACGGGGACGCCAGCAACGGAGCAGGTAAGTGAATAACTTCTGTATGGCTCATAATTAATGCACGATGTATATTACAAAGTGCATTAATATGGCCTTCAGAAGTGTATAACCCCACTTGATTTCGCAAGACAACCCCTTTAAGCTGGCTGCACACGAACCGATGTGCATTGCGGAAACCGCGATCGGTGTCCACACCACAGAACCACAACAAATACTGTTTATTACATGCTATGTAAAAGCGTTTTTTTTTCTAAACGATTGTGGAAATGAATTGCAATTCGAGGGGAGAAAAAAATTGTAGCATACTCTATTTTCGCGTGAATTTCCACTTGGACAGCTTCTATAGAAGCTGTCCAACCTGCGGCCCATCTGCAATTGACATTGCGGATAGGTCGCGGGTACCTGCATCTTCGCCTAGCCATGAGGCAAGAAAAAAAAATTTTTGAAAAAAAAATGCAAACTGCCCTGCGCAAGCCTGGAGGAGAGTCAACCCGACCATCTGCAATGCAGAAAATGGCAGGTACACACAGACACCGGCCCGGATTCCGCTGTGGGCTCCTTGATTTGTTGATTTTTTTTGGTGAAGTGTGTTCATGATGTGTACCTTTTCCACAGAAATGAGTCCATCTCAGGGGTGTAGCTAAAGACTCGTGGGCATGGGTGCATAAGTTCAGCTCAGGCCCCCAGCTCCATTTTATGGTCGCTTCACATCCATCACTTTTAGCTACATTACTGTTTTTTGTTTTTTAAAGTGACCCATTGATGCACAATTAGCAGCCATGAGCTTTGCCAGAGTCTTAAAATATTTGGAGTAGAAGCCTTGAGACATGTTTGTTCTCCCTGGAGACAGCACAAGCTAATGTTTACAACAGGTCAGGCTCAGATACAGCAGCTCAGCTCTACTATAAAGAGAATGGTAAAATCAGCATATAATGGTCAGATACCTCCAAAACACAGTGATAGTGATTACAGTGCAGTTACCTTCAGTTAGTGCAGGTGATGTTTACTTCTGGTTTTCATCTCTATCCAGCCCAGACCACCATGAGGACTTTTTCCAGCCATCATTTGTCGACGTTGAATTTCTGACACATACATCTTTAGCTACATGCTTTCTAAGCACATCCCAACACTATGTACAGCCCCACCTTAATAGTGTCAACTAGCTGCTACTCCCAATACGTAATCTCACGCAGACTGCTCCCTAGGCCACTGCCTATGCTGCTCTCATAGATCACCTCTCAACACAACCCCCACCCCCATTCAGACTGCTCCTCATTCTCTTGCCCAACTATCACACAGGGTGCTCCTAATGGTTCTCTAGACCCTTATCACATTGAATGCTTGTTTTGTTCCCCCTTCCCTGCTTTGCACACAAGACGCTCCTCTCAGACAGCAGCTGCAACTTGACAATAAGTGAGAGTGTGCCCTATGCTCCACATCTATTTCTCTTTCCTGGATCAGTGATCTGAGCACTCTGCAGAAGGTGAGGGAAACCGTAAAAAGGAGCCCAAGGCCACTCTTACGTATGACCACAAAACAATACATTTTCCATACACACCAAACATAATGTTCTGGACTAATATCACGCCATCTGTGACTGAAGAACAGAAAGTTCCAGCAACTGCTCTTTAAAGAAAAGGGTGGGTGCTGTGTCCCCCAATGAACGCGACGAGAAAGATTTTATGGTAAGTTATACCAAAAATATCTGTTTCTCGTCCGTATCATTGGGGGCCACAGCCAGACCATGGGATGTCAAAAGCAGTCCCTAACAAAAAAACATGGGGTGGGCTATTTACAAGAGTGGTCCAGAGTGATCAAAGGACCGCCGCCTGCAAAATCTTCCGGCCGAAAGAGGCATCTGATGATGCAGACGTATGGACCTTGTAGAATTTTGAGAACGTGTGCAAGGAAGTCCATGTGGCTGCCTTGCATACCTGTAATGCTGAGGCCCCGTGGCGAACTGCCCAAGAGGCCCCCAGCGCCCGCGTGGAGTGGGCCGTAATCCAGAATGGTGGCGAGCGCCCTGTGGTGCGGTATGCCTCTGTCACCAGTGATCTTATCCATTTTGAAATGGTCACCTTTGAGGCTGCCGATCCGTTTTGGGGCCCCTCTGGAACCACGAACAGTGTCTCCGTTCGCCGGAAATCTCTGGTTCTCCTTACGTATATTCGTAAGGCCCTTACCAGGTCCAAGCGGTGCAGCACTCTCTCCCTCGCATGCACCGGTGTTGGACAAAAGGATGGTAGGATGATATCCTCAATAATATGAAAGGGCGAGACCACCTTCAGGAGGAAATCCGGGACTGGCCTTAGAACCACTTTGTCCTGATGGAACGTCATAAAGTGCGGTTCTACTGACAGGGCAGCCAATTCGGAAACTCTTCGAATTGAGGTGATTGCGACTGAAGGAACGTCCGCACTGCCAGCCTACTCGCAATTGGCCTTTGAAAAAGCACTGCAAGGGCCGAGACCTGACCTTTTAGCGAGCCCAGTTTCAGCCCCGCCTCGAGCCCTGACTGCAAAAATGCCAGGATATTTGCCAGCGAAAATTGCATGGGTTGGATGTGCTGATCCTCACACCAGCCAAAAAAAGTCTGCAGACCCGATAGTAAATTCTAGATGAAGCCGGGTTCCTGGCCTGTATCATTGTTTCGACTACCCCTTCCGTAAACCCTTGTCTCCTTAATATTTCGGTCTCAATAGCCACGCCATCAAACGTAGCGACCTGGAATCCGGGTGGAAGAGGGGTCCTTGGGACAGCAAATCTTCCTGCTCTGGTAGCTGCCACGGCACGTCGGCCAGAAGTTCCACGATGTTTGCGTACCAGCTCCTTCTCGCCCAGTCTGGGGCTACCAGGACTACTGGCCGCCCTTCCCTCCTGACTTTCCCTAATAGCCTTGGAATGAGAGCAAGAGGGGAAAAAAAGGGAAAAGAAGTCTGAAGCCTCCCCATGGAATGGCTAGTGCGTCCGCTGCTACTGCCTGAGGGTCCCGTGACCGGGCCACAAACGGATGAACTTTGTAGTTCATCCTGGATGCCATCAAATCCATGTCCGGGGTGCCCCATTTCTGACAGATTGCCTGGAAGACGTCTGGATGTAACCCCCACTCGCCGGGATCCACCATCTCCCGGCTGAGGAAGTCTGCCACCCAGTTGTCCATACCTGAGATATATACTGCCGAGATGGACCATAGGTGGCTCTCTGCCCAACCGAGTATACCGGCCACCTCGCTCATTGCCCTCGTGCTCCGCGTGCCCCCTTGATGATTGACATATGCTACCGCTGTAGCGTTGTCTGTTTGAACTCGAACGTCTTTTCCCTTGAGGCTCGGTTTGAAATGCTGGAGTGCTAGGCATATGGCTCGTAGTTCCAGGGCATTGATTGGGAGTTTTGCCTCGCTCCGCGACAAACGTCCCTGTGTCGACTGACTCCCCAGAGTCCCACCCCGGAGCGGCTGGCGTCTGTGGTTACTATCACCCACTGGTTTGGGGCCAGTGACCGACCTGCCCGCATCCTCCTAGGGTTCAGCCACCAGCTTAGGGTGTCCTAGACCTGGGGGGGGGGGGGGGGGGGTCACCTGAATTCGATGGTCCAGGGTCAGTAGAGACCTGTTCCAGTGTGACCGGATCAGGTGTTGGAAGGCCCTTGAATGGAATTGCGCAAATGGTATGGCCTCGAATGATGCTACCATCTGACCCAACACCCTCATGCCATGTCTGATGGTCACTGGTCTCCCATGCATCAGGGACCTGACGCTGCGGAGGAGCGTTTCTCCCTTTGTTCAGGGTAGTTGAATCTGGTGCTTTCTGGTATTGAACACCATCCCCAGAAACTCCAGGCGTTGTGTCGGGACTAGGCAGGATTTGCTGTGATTTATCATCCAGCCAAACTCCTCCAGTGTCCGTATCGTAATGCGCAGGCTCCCTAGGTTGCTGTCTTGAGATGGCGCTTTTATCAAGACGTCGTCTAAATACGGAATGGCCACTATGCCTCTTGAGTAGAGGAGCGCCATTACTGCAGCCAGGACTTTCGTGAACACTCTTGGTGACGTCGAGAGTCCAAACGGTAGGGCCGTAAACTAATAATGCTTTCCCTGTGCCTCGAAGCGTAGGAATTTCTGATGCGTTTCCCGGACTGGAATGTGTAGGTACGCATCCCTGATGTCCACCGAGGACGGGAATTCCCCAGGTTCCATGGATGCTATAACGGACCTGAGGGACTCCATCCGAAAGTGTCTTGTTCTGACGTGCCGAATTAGCCATCTCAGGTCCAATACTGGCCTGACCCTGCCATCTTTTTTGGGGACTAGGAAGAGGTTTGAATAAAAACCCTGTCTTCTCTGTCCAGTCGGTACTGGCTTCACTACCCCTTGTGCCAGCAGGTTTTCTATTGCCAGCTGTACTTTTGCCGCCCCTTCTTGGGTAGCCAGCAACCTGGACCTGAGGAAGGAATCCTGAGGTAAAGTCGCGAACTCGATTGAGTATCCGACGGCCACGATCTCCTGCACCCAGGCATCGGTTACGCGGCTCCACCATATCTCCCGGAATAGGGAGAGCCTGCCCCCCACCCTGCTGACACTGGAGTACAACTCATGCTGTACTTTGTGCCTGAGCCCCCTGGTTGTTCCCGCACGGGACCGCGAGGTTGGTCTTGACTTCAAGGAGGGGCCCTTCCAGGCTGGGACCATTGACCTGTCGCAGGCCGGGATGTGAACCAACGGAAAGACCAAAAAAGGGTCTTTTCTTCTATGGCGCCTTCTCTCTCCTCCTAGGTATCTGCGGCAGGGGAAGTACTCCCCCCACCTGTAGCGTCCTTAATTAGGTCGTCTAATTTGGCCCCGAAGAGTCTGTTGCCCTCGAAGGGCAGTTTCATGAGGACCATTTTTGATGCTGCGTCCGCTGACCACCCCTTCAACCAGAGGGTTCGCCGTGCGGCGACTGATGAGGCGGATGCCCGGGCCACAAATTTTGCTGCGTCCAATCCTGCCGCACAAACGAATTTGCCTGCTTGTATGATGTTATCTGTGGCCTCCAATAGCTCGCTGGGTGGAGCGCCCGCCAGGATGTCCTTCCAGAGTTGTTTTGCCCAAGCCACGGAAGCCTTGCTTACCCAGGCGGAAGCAAAAATGGGTCGTAGGGCAGTGCCTGTCGACTGAAACGCTGATTTTGCTAGCGTGTCCAGCTTCCTTTCCTGTGGGTTTGTCAATGTCGCGACTTCAGCTGACGGTAATGCCGTGTCTCTGGACAGATGCGACACGGAAGGATCCACCACTGGAGGTGCCGACCATTTATTTACAAGGTTTTCTGGAAAGGGATATGTGACATCCCAGGATTTCCCTGGGTGCCTAAACCTTTTGTCCGGGTTTTGCCATTCTTTTTTTTTGACATCTGCAAAGTCTTGGTGGTCAGGGAACACCTGTCGCGGCCACTTCTGACGTTTGAAGGACACCATAGCCGGGGTTGCCTCAGTAGGCTTCTCCAACACTTGCAGCGTCTCTTTGACTGCTACCACCAGACTGTCCATCAGGGTGGCCAGTCGGGACACCTGCTCATCATCCAAATCCGAGAGGGACGAGACCCCTAATCGCTTGCCCTCCTCTGAACCACTACTATCTCCTGCCGATGTCTGCGGCTGCTGCGCCTGAGCTATACTCTGAGAGGCTGAGGAGCAAGAGGCCCGTGTGGAGTCCGGCTGGGATTGGGCCGGTCTTGCGGAATACCAGGACCTTGAGGAGTGCCTGGACCGGTGGTATGTCCGGATGGATTCTCTAGACCCCTGGAATCCATGATACGAGTCCCAGGACCGATGGGACCTGGAGGGCCTGGATGATTTCCTGGCACGATGGGACCTGCGGGAGGTGTCCTCGCTACTGCGGGATCTCTGCCTTTTATGCGATCTTCCCCTAGAGTGTTCCAGAGAGGACGCCTCAGAACCAGACTCTAGGCGGCGTAGGATTGCTGCTGACAAGCTGGCTAGGCCTGACACCGCCGCAGCAAGCAACCTAGGCCATTCAGGCTCGGCCCCTTGCTCCACAGGGGCGGCGGGGGGCACCGGGGTCCCTGGAGCTGGCCGAGCAGGGGTACATTTTGCGCAGCGGGCGTCCCCCTGGCCGCATGTGAACTTGGTATTGCATAAAGTACATGCATAATATTTAACCCTCCCCATAGCCGGGCTGGAACCCTCTGGTCTGGGGTCAGACATGGCGTACTGCAAAATGGGATCCCCACGAAGGGGGGGGCTACTCGTACTGCCGCGGGCGAGTACCTGCAAGGGGGGGGGGGGAGGAACCGCGAGAGTGCTGCCTCGGCAGGGCTTACCTGGTCCTGCAGCTGTTTCGCGGGTTTTCACGTCCAGCTGGAGCCTCTGGGTCCTGAAGCACACGGTGGTCCTCCGGACGCTGACGTGGATACCAGCTGGAACAGACGGCTGGTGCTATCCTGGGCAGGCGTTTGTATACGTTTGCAGGCTGAAACTGAAACTGGCGCTGCCCCCAAATGGGGCTGCTGAGACTGGCGCTGCTGACGTTGGGCCTGGTGCTGCGGCTGAGATGGTCCGGTGCTGCGGCCAATGGCTGGTGCGGTGTTGGGGCTGATGCTAGGGGTGGCGCTGAGCCGCTGTCTAACACAGCAGGTACTTCTGCTTGCAGGACAGGAGCGGCCATCTTTGTCAGGACGCCGCTTTAAATTCCCAGCGCGGTCGGAGGGGGCGTGGCCTGCCCCGGAAGCGCCCTGTTCAGCTGAATGGCGGCCGAGATCGGCGCCTCCCCCCCTTTCCCCGGGGGCGCAGCACTCACTTACCACTGCGCTCAGGGAGCTCTGCCACACAGCGCGGTGTGCCTGCCTCGCCTCCGCCGCTGCCTGCGGCATACCGCTTGCGGTCCCGCGGACTCCTCTCTGCTTTGGGCGACCGCATGCTGCTGGGTCCCCGGGTCCTATTCACCATAGTCCTCCAGGTAAGACTGCTGCCGTGGTTAGACCTGCTGGTCTCCTGGGGGTTCCGTGGGTCCCATCTTTCCAAAAGGAGGGGGGGTTCATGCCGCCTCCGCCCACCACGTCACACTTCAGCAGTGTTCGTCCCCTGGTGACAACCGTACAGCGGAGCGCCACTCTGGGGGGGGGGGGGGGGGGGGGACGACACCCTATCGCTGACGGGCTCCGACGCCAATGCGCAAGAGGCAGGGTCGGGCCACCTTTTCTTCGACGGGCAAGACGCCGCAGAGTGGTGGAGGACGGGTAAGCCAGGGAAAAGGCCCGACTCCCCGTAGGCTTGACACGTCTGCCTCTTGCAGACACTAAGCTAAAGACTGATTAACTGAGTGATGCAGGGAAAATATAGCCGGTGGGAGGAGCTAACACTTGTGCTTAGTGTCGCCTCCTAGTGGCAGTGGCTATATCCCATGGTCTGGCTGTGGCCCCCCAATGATACGGACGAGAAAGTAATGTAAACTTGTGGCATGTCTAAAAACGGGTACTTACAGAGGCCTGGTTGGGATGGGCACATGGGGCAAAAAAGCCAGGCATCACTCCTCCTCCAATGCTTGCTTTTTTGGGGGTATTTCTTGACCTCAGCGGCAGGGATGGGGTGTAAAAAGTGGCAGTCTGTGAGTCCTCGTAATCTTGCTGAGGTGCCGCGGTCTCACACAAAAGATGCTCAACAAGCTGCTCCTGGAAATGCAGGAAAGCGAGTGTTCCCAGAGCTTCTTGTAAATTACGTATTACATAGTAACATAGTATGTAAGGCCGAATGAAGACAATGTTCATCTAGTTCAGCCTGTTTATCCTCCTAGGTTGTTGATCCAGAGGAAGGCAAAAAAAAACAAACCAAGAGGCAAAAGCCAATTGGCCCTTTTGGGTAGCGATCTGAATAAAGCCGGGCTCACGCGGCTGTATGTGGAATCTGCTTTGGAGGCCCGCAGCGGATCTCAGCTGTGATCCTGGCAATGATGTTGTGTACAGCCACATAATGTACTGCGCACAACTGTATAATCATACAGGAGGTTGTGCACAGTACACCTTTTTTGTTTATATTTCCTGTGCCGTTGCTTAGCGATGATGCCGTACCCTCAGCCCGTACACAATGTAATTGTGTATGGGCTACAGGTATATCCGCAATCATTGAGCACAATGGGCTCTTTGTTGCAAATATCCGCGGTAAAATAGAACAAGCTGCGTTCTGTTTTCTGCGAGTGGATTACATAATTCCGATCCGCTAATGTGAGTGGAATTGTGTAATCCAATGCATTTAATTGATCTGTGTATTACTGCGGATCAAACGCATGCAGAATTCGTAATTCATATCTGGTCATGTGAGACCGGCCTAAGGTAGATCGCTACCTTTTTATCACATGACCAGGGACCGCTCAACGAGGCCACCCATCACTGCTCCAGGCTCTCAGCGACCTTTGGTAACAAGGAGATTTAAAATTTCCCAAACCCTCCCTGACTCCTGCGTCCAGCATTTTGCCGGTGGGTGCATGTGCAGAAGTTGTGGAAGGTCCGTGGAGGATGATCATTCAAATGCGGAGGCCTCCGGTAAGACGTTTCATCTCGGATCACATTGGTGAGGGGAGCTTAAACTTCAACTTTTTTTTTTATTTACTTTTACACAATTGTCGTTATCTATTTGATAACAGCGACCACATGACTAAGGACCGCACAGCGGAAGTACTACACACACATGCAGCTACAGTATTTAGCAACAAGCCTAGAATTCAGTGCTTGCAATGATTGTGTATACATATATATCATAGCCCGTGATTCTGAATATCAACTTTATTAAAAGAACTCTCCCAGCATTTCAGATAGATACATGGCAGGCAACAATCATATCAAGCACAGCATAAACCACCCTCACTAGAGCAGACACAATGCTTTACTAGAGCAACTAAAACTTTGCTTTTCAACAAGTAAAAGGCAAAAAAAAATAATGTGTAGGAGACCAAATTAAAAATTACAAAAATAAAAATAAGCAGCTTTCAGAAACGACCTGCGTTCCTCAATACAATACACATCCCTGCAACAAGAAAGTCAAACGGCCAGATCTCACCTCTTTCGCAGGAAGCTGATTTTTGTCCACATTCTCTTGGCTAACAGATATACATATAAAAACTGCAATGCCTTCTGCTCCATACCATGCTCAACCATGATGGCGGAGCAGCAATGCTCACTGGAGTGCATGGTTGGAGCCCCGTTTGGCTTCAATCCACCAAACCGACTACTTCCTCATAATGACATCACTGTAGTGTAAATATATGTGACTATGTGTGACCATGTACTTCATTATAAGTAAAACCCTTGAAAAAAAGTGCTATGAATGGAGGTCTAAAAATGAACAGTCAGCAGTAGTTCTCAATAAATAAACTGGACATTATATATAACCCAGTTCCCTTATGTGACGAGCTTTTCCCCTTCTTGGGGACAGTACATTATTGTGACACACGGTTTTAATTATGTTGCATTACGCAACTCTTCATTTTATTGTGTGAAGCCATTTTGTGTAGTAATCCCCCTACCCCCACATGGAGGGTTAGGCCTGAAGACATTAGCATTTCATTCCATGCTGTAGCCAAATGTGTATTTCCACAATCTGGGTGATGTGTTCATAACATATTGCATTCTCGGAAACACGTGGATTCTTCAGTGCTGTTCTAGCGGGAATGATGTTCTAGAAACTTGGGTCAAACTCTTGTTTATTGACGACGTGTTCAACCACTTCCTGTCTTGTCTGGATCTCCTCTACGTGAATGTCTGAAATGTACATAAATCTCATATTGTCCAGTGTCTACTCAAAGGTCCATACTTCTAGATCTTGCACAATGAAGTCCTCTTTTTTGGATAAGATCTCATTGTTGAATGTGCTACAGGGGTTACTACGTCCATGGTACAAATCGGAGTCCAGCCACAGTCCAAATCGACCACTGAAGAAAACAAAGATACAGTGTTAGGGGGTCACTAAAGCACAAACAGGCTTTGGCACTAATTTTTCCGTTTGCTTCACGGTTACATTTCAGGGGCCATTACATTCTAAGTTGACATGGCCATGTCAGGGCTCGTTTTTTGTGGGAAAAGTTGTATTTTTTAAATGGCATCATTTTTGGGGTACATATAAATGCACTGTATAACTTAAAAAAAAAAAATCAAGGAGGGAGGAGAATTGGGGGGGGAATTCTGCCATTTGTTTTTTAGATTTCATTTCTACGGCATTCAGCATGCACAATAAATAATGTGATAACATTACTCGCTGGGTCAGCACAATTTTGGCCACACCAAGTTGCAAAAGCAATCAAAAGGTTATAGGTTCTAGAAGGAAGATAACCTGAAATTCTGGCTCATTTTTTTATTCTCTTGGCGTTCGCCATGCGGTATAAATATGTTAAATTAATTCTGCAGGCCAGAACAATTATGTCAATACCAAATTGATGTAGGGTTTTTTGCAACTTTTTTTTTTTTTAATTATTATTTTTTTAATTTAATCTCTGAATTCAAAGACCTCTAACAATTTCCCTTGTGCTGTGAAAAGTTTTTTTTTGCCGAGAAGAGTTGCACATTTTAATAGTACCATTTGTTGATCCATGCGACGCCTTGATCACTATTTTTTGTACTAAGGCGAGAGGCACAATTATCTATTTTCGCCCTGTTCTTTGTATTTTTTTCATGGCGTGCACTGTGCAGGGTAAATGATGTACTAACTTTCTTCTGTGGGTCATTACAAATGCAGCGATAACCAATGTGATTTTTTCTTTTTTTAAAGAAAAAGGGGGAAAAGTGGGGTTTTGACTTTTTTTTTTTTTTAATTACTCTTTCATACTTTAACTTTTTATATTTGTCCCGCTATGGGACTTATCACCATATTTTCTGATTCTTCCAATACACTACTATGCAAACTACTAGGATTCTGCAATGCAAACCCGGTCGTGTGCAGCCGGCCTTAAAGGGGTTATCCAGCTATAAATTATTGATGGGCTATTCGCATTACGAATAGTTAGATTAACAGGGGTCTGCTGCCAAGAATCCCTGCCAATCGGCTGTTCACTGGGCAGAGCATGCAGGGTCACCGTTCCATTCGTTTCAATGGGGCTGAGTGTAATACCCAAGTGGGTGCTGCTCAGATATCTCCATAGTCCTATTGAAAGTGAATGGAGCGCTACTGTGCTTTTGCGACTAGCACTCCATTCAGTCTCCTCCTTGTTGCAGGGGGTGCAGTAACCCAGCAGTGGGGAGGAAAGGGGACACGGGGCCTACGTTCAAAATCAGCGTGGTTCCCAGCAGTGAAACCCCTACTGATTAGCAAGTCATCCTATATTCTATGGATAAAGGGTGACTTGCAATCTTGGTACAATCTCTATAACTAAACAAATATGCCCCCAAAAGGTGTCCATAGTCTGACATGTAAATGAGAATACTAACCCTCCGCCACCAAGCTCCAAGGAAGTGGTATCTCCATTAATGAAGTAAGAATTTTCTCCACTCCATTTAAATGCCTGCCAAAGAAAAAAAAATATAAAGTGAGAACAGCGAAACGTCTCATGTGACATTGACAGAGTGTGAGGGTCTATTCACATTTGCGCTACAGTTTTAGTTTTCCTGCTTCATTATGAGAGTAGGAAAATTGAACCCACTGGCTGAATAAATCCATCCTAGAGCTACACAGAACGGATCCTAATTCACTGTTTTTTGGGCTTCTTTTTAAAGGCATTAACGGTTTGATACAATTATGTTAATTTTATTCTCCAGGTGATTACGATTATGGCCCCATATTTCTGTTACTGTTTAACCTATTTTGTGTTCCCTGCCTTTTGGTAATTTATGTGTCTATACTGGCCCAACTGAAGACATTGATTACGTCTTAGTGTGACGTGTTAGTGATGTCTGAAGGGCGCTGTACTTGCGCCCTGCATGAACGCAACACCCTTGGCTCTGCTACAATCAGGATGTGTAGGTAAACCGTGATGAGATAGAGGCAGCTCTGACACCCCACCCAGACAGAAGTAGTAAAACCTGACAATTGTGAAGCTATGATAGGTACACAACTGCTATGCTGCACCTGGGGGTTTAATATAGACAATAAAAGTTAAGTTTTAACAAACTACTATTACACCATGGGAGGAGTGGACTAAAAGGGATCACTCTTTAGTAGGCCATTACAGCAGTCCTACTTAAAAGGTCTTCAGTTGTAGTAGTCGTACAGTTCTTCCCTGTGAATGCAGGGTTGGAATTCCATTACAATTAAGATAACAAAAGGCGAAAAAGGTAAAACAAAAAGGACTTACTTTAAAATCAGGGCTGAAGGTAAACAGGAACGTTTCTCCTGTGCCATAATAATGATCACTGAGCCTGAATGGGTGTGTTGCATATGCCCCGAAAACCTGATTACAAATGGGGGGAAAAGATGAATAAATACAGATCTATGTCAAACATCCATCTATTTTCTGCTAAGCAGCACGCAGGTATCTGCAGGAACAATATTGCTGTATCTGCTGCAGTACGTAGAGTGTAGGCATATACACACTTGGAAAGGGGCCTGGAGCCACAGGAGTGCTGCAGTCTGTCACTCCCTGGCCAGGTCACCAAGACAGACGGGTCTTTCCCTATACAGATGCAGACACAGTAAAGACGCTTGAAGTCTAGGTGACCCGGGTATGGGGAAGCCAGCGTTCCGAATTGACTTTCAGGAAAAAGGGATTTGGAGCTCCGCATGACAAAGTCCTAGACAAAGGGGTTTGATCATGACTTAAAATTACTACACAAACACTGTCCTTGCTGGTTTGCTGCTGACCAGGCCATGTGACGTGCTGCAGCCAATCACTGACTATAGCAGGTCACTGCTGTGGCCTGTGATTGGCTGCAGAAGTCACATGTCTAGGAGGGACAGAGTGGTTGTGAAGTAATTTTAAGTCGTGGGAAAAGCCCTTTAATGAACACTAAACAGAAAATACACAAATACACTTTCCTTTGGTCTGATATTGCAAATGGAGGTCTGTTCACATCAGCATCAGGTTCCATTCAGAGACTGGTCGCTGATTTCCGTAAACATACAAGATGAAATAGCATTGCATGCAGCGCTACTTGATTCTGTAAAATGGAGTCTGGACTGCCAGAAACTGAATGGACCCATTGTAGACCATAGGGTCTATTTAGTGCCGTTCAGTCCTGGCATTTGATGGTTCCGTTTGGCCAATTGGTTCCTTTTTCTTACTTCCAATAATAAAGAGCAGAAACCGGGAACCCAAACCCCAAGACTGACAAATGTATAAAGAACTCTTCTGTGCCTCAGGAGCTGAACTCCCCCCCCCCCCCCCCCCCCCCTATCCTACAATAGACACAAAGATCAATAAGCCCCTCCAATCAGACCATTGACAGTCAAAAATGGGAGAAATCTGTAGGAAAAACCTTGTGTTCTCTACTGAATTCTACAGGACCATTTTAGGAGTATCCAGAATATCCTATAGACTGACAGCTATGGGGGATAATTTCATCCCCTTTTTACTTTGGAGTTGAAAAGAACACAAAACCTAAAATGATAAAAGGTAAAAAATTTGGTGGCCTGCAGCCGCCACTAGAGGGAGCATTATACATATTTATTTATACATTGGCTCATTAGCTCATGTGCAGTAAGCTTCCCATGGTGACAAGTACAGACATCCATCATCACAGGAGCGCCCACTTTTGTAACATTACAGCAGTGCCTTTTGTAAATGTCAATGCAAATCAGCATTACAATAAAATGATTGTTCCATCAAGAACAATGATTTTTACAGCAGTACAATGGTTGGTTGCTCTTCATTAAGGAATCCTTGTTGTGATTTCTCAGAAACAAGCAAATCAAATATAATTGGCCAATATAAACAAAAGTCAGAAGACCGTGAAAAGGGCATTTAGCAATGAATCACTTAGCATTTGCTTCTAATCCTATTGATCTGGCATTTTATGGTTCCTCCCCAACAGAATACACACATGTAACGCACTCACATACCTGGTTGTCCATATCTTTGACTACCAAGAGTACTGGACTGTCCAGAGAACATAAATTCCTGTACAAGGTCTTCAGGCTGGTTCCATGCTTCTCTGTACTGTACACCAGATGCCAAGGATATCCTTGAACCCTAGCAGGCAGTCTGTGGGCCAACTGTAAAAAAAACGTTCACCGTTACGGTAATGTTCACACATAGCGAGAGCACTGAAAAAAAATGGTAGCACTTACAATAAAACCATATGGATGAGATTTTTGCAAATTTCATTCATATGGTGCAGAAAAGAGTAGGCAGTTTTTAAATACACGCAAAAGAGAGCAGAAACAACCCGAAGCTATTTTTCAACTACATAAACAGCAAAAGGATTTGCAGGGAGAGCGCTGGCCCTTTAAAAAACAATGCAGGAGAAATCATTGATGATGACGAAGGGAAAGCAAATCTAATAAACAGTTTCTTCTCAAGTGTGTTCACCAAAGAAAAGGAAATGCCACACGAGATGCAGGGGAATAAAACGAACTCCTCACAAAATATCTCATACCTAACGCAGGAGGAGGTGCGGAAGCGTCTAAAGAAAACTAAGATTGATAAATCACCGGGCCCAGATGGATTACACCCAAGGATACTAAAGGAACTAAGTGACGAGATAGCTAGGCCGCTATACCTAATATTTCTAGACACTATCAAGACCGGAGTAGTACCATTGGACTGGCGCATTGCCAACGTGGTTCCAATTTACAAAAAAGGGAGCAAAAGTGAGCCTGGTAACTACAGGCCAGTAAGTCTCACTTCAGTAACGGGAAAAATTTTCGAGGGGATTCTGAGAGACGCCATCGATGAGTACCTCAAGGAGATTAAGGGAATAACTCCTCACCAGCATGGATTCATGAAGGGTCGCTCATGTCAGACAAATCTGATCAGTTTCTACGATGAAGTAAGCTCTAAGCTGGACCAGGGAGAATCTATTGATCTTGTATATCTGGACTTCTCTAAAGCCTTTGACACCGTGCCACATAATAGGCTAATATACAAAATGAGGCAGCTCGGACTGGGCGAAAACGTGTGTAAGTGGGTAAAAAATTGGCTCAACGATAGAAAGCAGAGGGTGGTAATAAATGGTTCGTACTCTGATTGGACCACAGTCGCTAGCGGGGTGCCACAGGGTTCAGTATTAGGCCCCACTCTGTTCAACATATTTATCAATGACCTGATAGAGGGGCTGCACAGCAAAATATCAATATTTGCAGATGACACAAAATTATACAATATAATTAATGCAACGGAGGACAATGTGCGGCTACAAACGGACCTGGATAAGCTGGGGGCTTGGGCAGAAAAATGGCAAATGAAGTTCAATGTTGAAAAATGTAAGACTATGCACATGGGCAAGAGGAACGGATGTCACAAATATTCACTTAATGGGGTACCACTAGGGAAAAGTGATATGGAAAAGGATCTGGGGGTATTAGTGGATAATAGACTAAACTGGAGTAACCAATGCCAGTCAGCCGCTGCAAAGGCAAATAAAGTCTTGGGGTGCATCAAAAGAGGTATAGGGGCGAAGGACGAGAACATTATCCTTCCATTATATAAGGCACTTGTCAGACCTCACATGGAATACTGCGTACAATTCTGGACACCGGTGCTCAGGAAAGATGTCACAGTGCTTGAGGGGGTTCAAAGAAGAGCGACTAAACTAATACATGGAATGAAGGGACTGGAATACCCAGAGAGGCTGTCCAAATTGGGACTATTTACTCTAGAAAAAAGAAGGTTAAGAGGCGACCAAATAACCATGTATAAGTACATGAGGGGACAACACAAGGATCTCTCCCGTGATCTGTTTACACCCAGGACTGCGACGGTAACAAGAGGACATCCGCTACGATTAGAGGAAAGTAGGTTTCATCACCAACACAGAAAGGGGTTCTTTACTGTAAGAGCAGTTAGACTGTGGAACTCTCTACCGGAGGAAGTGGTGATGGCAAAATCCATAGAGGAGTTTAAAAGGGGACTTGATGTCTTTCTGAAGAAGGATATTACAGGATATAAATTTTAGGTTAAGTGTCAATCCTGGTATATAGGCAGGTAGGAACTATTAGGGGTTGATCCAGGGAACAGTCTGATTGCCATTAGGGAGTCGGGAAGGAATTTTTTCCCCAAAAGGGCTAATTGACTTCTGGCCTTGGGGTTTTTTGCCTTCCCCTGGATCAACACAGTAGGATAGACAGGCTGGACTAGATGGACAATGTCTTCATTCGGCCTTACATACTATGTTACTATGTTACTATGTCATTTGTTTGCTCTTTGTAATGCACAGGGTGAGCAAAGATGTACAAAATAGAGCAGGCGCTATTTTTGCGGGTACAAAAAAAAAAAAAAAAGAGAATGAACCCATTGAAATCAGTGGGTACTATTCTCCGCATTATGTGTCTGGGATTCCCCCGTGCGCAAAAACACACTCGTCTGTTTAAGCCCTTACACTGTGGGGAAAGAATACTCTGCCCGAGTACAGAATGTAAAGCGATGCGACACAAGAACTACCGTGTCCTCCAATGCTATGTAACAGAACATGGTGATGCAGAAGAGTATGCTCAGAATCTGTGAGCCACAATCTACTGGAAAAAAACCTAAAGGGACGATTTCTAATTAACTTACCTTTTAATTATTTTAAATGTTTGTGTTTTAGGCTAGACATGTGGCCAGACTGCGCCGCTGCTCTCATGACCCCCAGTACTACCCTCCGTGTGATGTGCAATGGGGAAGATAGAAAGCAAAGATAACAGGAGCGAGGAGGAGCTCAGTGTTGTGGATAGGATACAGGGGAGATGTACAGTACTAGGTGATCACCAAATGGTGTCGTTGGGGGTGGACATTACCAATAGGAACAACCTTAATACTAAAAAGTGCCATGGATCACAAGTAATTCACAGGTAACGGTCATGGGGCATTGTCTGAAACTGGTTTAAATGACTTATAACAATTTTCAAAAGAAAGTTGATGTTAGTGGGAAACCCATTGAAGATGCCAATATATCCCGTCACTACAAATGATGACAAGACTATATAAGGTATTACACTGTCATATACCATCGTATTAACTGATTCACCGAGACATCTTTAAGTCCAAGCGGTGTACCTTCTCAATGTGCATATCCTCCAGCAAATTGCTTTTCTGTTTCAAATCAGGCAGGTAATCCTCAAGGGCCTCTTCCTCTTCATCATCATAACTGCAGGTACTTTTCCGACGTTTTGCCTCTTCTACAGTGATAATCTACAAAAACCACAACTTTTTTTAGTTCCTCAAATCACACCTTAGTTGACTGTAAATATGGTCTGAGAATGTAATAACTGGAGCATAAGAATGTACTTCCAGCTGTAAAACCTCAACCACAGCTCCTTGACAGCAACATTTAGTACTCTGGTTCTCTTTTTCAGAATGAGACACCTTCCGATATCAAGCAGCCCAAACTGTTTCATCCGATATGGAGCGAGGTTGTGTATACAAACCTGCACCACTCAAGCCAAAGCAACTTCCAATTTAGTGGCGAAACTCTATATATGCCATTCATAGACGAATAACTGCTTTTATATTTGCTGGCTGCCTTAAATTCTTAACCCCTTAGTGACCGCCGATACACCTTTTGATGGCCTGTATCGGCGGTCTATGTATGAAGAGAGATCGCACAGCGATCTCTCATCATACATCCCGGGTGCCGGCTGTTTATTACAGCTGACACACAGCGGCGACCGCTCAGATGAGACGCATGGCTCATCGGGACTGTTAACCTTTTAAATACGGCTGTTAATCCTGCCAGCCGCATTTAAATCCCGTACGATGTTCAGGGGTCCCATACGGCCCTGCGCGATGAGATCGCAGGGAGCTGTGCAGGTGTCATGGCAGCCAGGTGGCTTGATATACTGCCGGCCCAATCGCAGTATGATGTAATGCTATGGCAGGAGAGACCAATGCATCGCAAGTTGTTGTCCTCTCTGGGGACTTAAAAAAAAAAGTTAAAATGAGAATTACTAACTGTTGGAAAAAAATTAATAAAAGTAAAAAAATAAAACAAAAACAAAAAAACCCCACCTTTTTCCAAATTTGTAATAAAAGAATTTAAACAATAAAGTAAAAATACATATTTGGTATCACTGCATCTGTAAAAGACTGATCTATCAAAATAACGCATTATTTACCCCACACGGTGAACATCAGAAAAAAAATAAAGAACACCCGAAATATGCTTTTTTAGTCACCCAGTCTCCAAGAAAAAATGCAATGAAGAGAAATTAAAAAGTCGTATGTATTCCAAAATGGTACTAAAGCAAACTACAGGACATCGCACAAAAAATGAGCCCTTGCACAACTACATCGGCGGACAAATAAAAAAAATTATTGCATGCAGAAGATAGCAGCAGAAAACAATTTTAAAAAAATTAAAGTATCTTTGAAAAAAAATAAAAGTAGTAGAGCAAAAAAATATATAAATAAATAAATAAAACTATATAAGTTTGGTATTGTAGTAATCGTACTGACCCATAGAATAAAGTTATCAGGCCATTTTTGTTGCAGTTTGTGCGCCGAAGAAACAAGATGCAACGAAAGATGGCGGAATTAAATTTTTCTTCCCCCAATTTTTCGCCACTTTTTAAAATGCTTTTCAGTACATTGTATGGTACATTAAAAAATACAACTCGTCCTGCAAAAAACAACCCCTTATACAGCGACGTCGATGGATAAATAAAAAAAGTTACGATTTTTTTAAAAGGGGGGAGGGAAAAAACGAAAATGGAAAAAATGGGGGGAAAAAAAGCGTGGTCACTAAGGGGTTAAGGTTCTATTTATTCTCCCAAACATAAATATCCCGAATGTCTATTTCATTACGGAGAAAACAAAAATGCTGAACAGCAGAAAAGCTTATAACAATCTACCTGCACGTAAGGTTCTTGAACCCCACTTGCGATGTAGAGGATTTTCATGTTGAGCGGTTTGCTAGGACTCCTCATGTTAGCTGCCTGTGGTCTGTGAGGACCATGTGCTGACTTTTATATCCTACTTGCTGGTTGTAGGCAGGACCAGCAGCATTCTCGGTTATGTTTCATAGAAGTTAGTTTCTATTTCCTGATCAGAACGAGTTGTGTACATAAAAGCAACTTGCTTGAATGCTTACATTACGGGACGAGAACAAAGGGAGGGACTATTAACAGCACAACACTTATGGGGTTACGGGAAATACGGCACTAGTTTAGCAGTAGATCAACTGTCTTTCGTGTTTGTGTAGTTCAGACTTTTGGCTGCAGTAACATCTATACTTCATTATCTTGGCCTGTGGCCAACACAGAGACACACTAGATAACCTCTTCTCATACATGGGTCCCATCTAGTCCCTGAAGATTGCGGCTCACCTTTTCAGTGCAGGTACATCAACCCCCCAGACCGGTACAAAATGTATGGCTCCCCCAAAAAATATAACTTTGAAACTTATATTTGCTGCTTCATATATAGAAGCTCAGAAATATTAAATGACTTCTGAGAGGGCACAAAGTACCAGCCACAAAAGGCATATAGTATATCTGGGAAAAATGTGGCCTGAAGTTTTCGACTGGGTATGACCATAGGTATAGAGGGGGTTAGGATAGGATGTTAGATCCTCGGATTCTTATAAGGCACCAGAAGATACAACGGTGCGTTGCACAGAGATTTTATGAACAGCAGCCCTGGAATACACACAGTGGGCCACAAGGATGAGACCAGCACCGCACTGTTATGGAGGCTGTCCAAAAGAAAATCTGTGTTGGCCATAGCAACCAATTACAGCACAGCTTTCATTTTACCTCAGCAGTATAAGAAACAAAAGCTGAGCTGTGATTGGTTGCTGTTGGCAATATAAATTACAGGGGAAGTTGGTGGCTTTGAATAAGACACAAAGAGATTTAGCATTTTATATATAAGATTTAGACATTGGAAAGGAACACATTTCTTATGTATGTTGAAACCCGCAAAGTTGAGAGATCAAAGAAAAAAAATAAAGAACAACATTTTATTTTCTTTCAGGATTGTCAGTAAATCACTACTCAGAGCAATTCAATATTTGGAAACTACAGAAAAATATAGGCTGCTCCAAGTGTGGGCAATCAAGTTCTTTAGGAAAGTGAATCAATCGTATTTCTCACACACTCAATCAAAGAGTAAGATCGGATGTACATGAGCATTTTTGCATTGCGGAATCCAGAGTGTGCGTCCGCCTTCGGATTCCGCAGCAAATACCGCCCATAGCATTCTATGGAAAAGCGCTTTTTCCTGAATACGAGTGGAAGTCAATTATGATTTTCCGCTCGCGGAGGAAAAATTGCAGAATGCTCTGTTTTAGGGTGGTGTCCGCACGGATGGCTTCCATTGAAGTCAATTACAGCAGTCCCACCTGCAGCCCGTCCACAATTAACATCGTGAACAGGTTGCAGATTCCACATCTTCGCCTAGCGACGGCATGGGAAAATCTGTACCCCGCATGTATGACGGCTTGCCGGCCGGACCATCCGCAGTACAGAAAAGACGACAGGTACATGGGGTCATCGGTCAGGCACCGGGTCTGATTCCACTGCGGCATCCCGCATCAGGAATCCGACCTGCCCGTGTGCAGCTGGCCCATAACTGTTAGAACATCCATCACTTGGAAAAACCAGAAACAACCCGAAGGCTGCGATCACATGTTGCTTAGTTAGTGCAGATGTTTGCCCCAAAAACAAAAAACAGAGTTGCCTCTATGAACGATTAAAGAGGGCCCGAGACCGGTATGTATAGCGTCTCCATGTTTAATTCTGAAAAGCTGCTATGTTTCCATATAAAACACACTTTGAAGATTGACTTGGAACTCCGTTCTGAGTCACAGAGGCGGGCCACACGGCCTCTCCTCACCCACATCATGTAGAGTAACTGCGCTCACACAAAAGGGAATTGAGTTGTCACTCTACATGATGCAGGCAGTAAGAGACTGGGGAGAAAAAAAATGATGAACAGCAGAAAAGCTTATAAAAATCTACCTGCACGTAAGGCCCACCTCCATGATTCGGGGCTCAGTTCTGAGCAAATCTTTAACTCCTTAGGGCGAATGCACACGGGCGGATTTGAACTGCGAAATCCAGAGCAGGTGTCCGCCTCCGGATTCCACAGCAAATACCGCCCATAGCATGCTATGTAAAAGCGATTCTTCATGCACACGAGCTAAATCAATTGCGATAAGGAACAGCCATCACCCGCGATGTATGGAGCGAGATCACCCTGCGATCTCTCTTCATACATACCCCGAAGCTGCAGGACATAACTGTACGTCCGGTATTAGTGTACTTTGATGCCACCGGAAGCTAGGGTTTTAACAGGGAAAATGCCCCTCGCACACCGATTGGCGGCATGGTTAAAGGTCCTGCAACCTGCACGAATGGCTGACTGTCTGAAGCAGCTTAGCATGTAAGTGAGGCGACCTCCATCTGTGTCTTACCCGGCTCCGTTTGACTGTCCGGCGGGGATAGCCTTCCGTTGGTCCAGGACGTGCGCTGCATTTGGAAGTACCCAGAGGACATTGGGTACGTTGTGCGCAGTGTCATCGCAGGTGTGCTCCTGGACGCTTGTGGTGAAGGGGTGGCCACTTGGGGAGCGGGCCCAGCGTCTGCTTCAGGACTGTGCGGGCGCCGGCTCTCACTGTCTGTCTCTCCCGGCGGTCACGTGGCCTCCCTGCTGCAGCGCACATGTGAAAGGTGGGGGAGTGGAGCTGTCGCCGCTTCTCGGCCGGGGCAACCCTGTGTTGGTGCAGTGTGTGCGGCCGGCAGCTCCCACTGTGTCTGCCGTCGGCCCTGTAGTGCTCCCTGCATGGCCCTGAAAAGTACATCGGCTGCAACAGGCGGGGGGGCAGCGGCATCGGGGCATGAGCAGCTTCTTCTTACTTAGGGGGTGTTCCGGCTTCTGGGTCCCTAGCGGGGAAGACACTTGCAGCTAATGCACTTTTAGTGGCCTTCCAGGACCTACATCCCAGCCTGCTCTCCATTCAATCAGGTACAGGTGACGTCACCCCCCTGTCAATCTTGACTCCACCAGGACTTCCTGGTGGTGTCAAGATACACTAATACCTGTACGTCCTGCAGTGTTAAGAGGTTAGAGGACTACTCTGGCAAAAACACATTTTTCCATGCTTGCAACCCTCACCTGTCTCCTCTGTGTATTCCAGCCACTTTCATGCCTGTCTATAGTCACCTAAATAAGCTACAGTCCATAAGTATACAGTCAGGAAGCCTCCTGACTGTATACTTATGGGCTGTAGCTCTCCTGTGATCTCCTCTATTATAACTGTGTGATAGGAGCTGTGTGATCATCATCAGTAACACTGACAGGAGGGTCAGTCAGCCTCTTAACACCGTTTCAGTGGTAAATATGTAACAGCATCACACACTGAGAAATTGACTAGAAACTGAATGCATAACCCCCCCCCCCAACCCCCCCCCCCCCCCCCCAAAAAAAGGCCAGGAGATTCAGACACAAAGAAATAACTAACCGAAGTAACATTAGCTCACATTTATATACTAGGGTGATAGCTACATAATGAATGAACAGAAGAAAAAAAATAAACAAAGGTGAATGATTATCGTTATGTCTAAATGCGAGCTAACGCCTAAATACCAAACGAAACTTGTGCACTTCAAGTCAGTTGTTCAGTTTCAGCCTGCATAAAAATAAATTGGCAGCTCTTTCACTTCTCATTACATTTAAACACGCCTCGCTCAGTGCTTCATATAGAATGTAAAGCACCAAAAGAGAAAAGAACAAGAAAAACGATTGTCAACAGTGATCTGCCTGTCTAAACAGATTGCACAAGCGAGGTAGCAGTGATGTGACTCGTTCGTGCGCTTAAATGAGAATCGGCTTGTGTAAGGAGAGTATAACATCACAGGCGAGATTACACTAAAGCAGGAGTGTCAAACTCATTTTCACCGAGGGCCACATCAGCCTTACGGTTGCCTTCAAAGGGCTTTAATTGCAAGACTGTATAGTAGTAGCGAACCCCATTGTGGCCCGAGTAGTTATAAAGTCCCCATAGTGACCCCTGTTGTGATAGGGTCACCCATAATGGCCCCAGAAGCCATAGTAACCCTCATAATGGCCCCAGAAGCCATAGTAACCCTCATAATGGCCCCAGAAGCCATAGTAACCCTCATAATGGCCCCAGAAGCCATAGTAACCCTCATAATGGCCCCAGAAGCCATAGTAACCCTCATAATGGCCCCAGAAGCCATAGTAACCCTCATAATGGCCCCAGAAGCCATAGTAACCCTCATAATGGCCCCAGAAGCCATAGTAACCCTCATAATGGCCCCAGAAGCCATAGTAACCCTCATAATGGCCCCAGAAGCCATAGTAACCCTCATAATGGCCCCAGAAGTCATAGTAACCCTCATAATGGCCCCAAAAGTCATAGTTGCCCCATAGTGGTCTCAGTAGTAATATTGGTCCCCCATTGTGGCACCAGTAGTAATAAGGTCCCCCAGTGTGGCCCCTATATTGGTCATAGTAGTAAAAAGTGACCCACACACAATATATATATATATATATATATATTCACATATATATTTACACACACACATTCACATATATATTTACACACACACACATATTCACATATATATTTACACACACACACATACATACA